>NC_139254.1:53969144-54717460 GCF_977018435.1 Lepisma saccharinum | reverse complement strand
CAAATCACAATCAACATCGGTCTGTGTTAAATGAATTTGTTAATAATTATAAATCCGACTTACATAAAATGTACATAACAAATCAGTTAGGCTCACTACGTACTTCGCACTAGTTGAACACATTTTCAAGATATTGATGACTTTTCTTGTGCTACTGTCGGTTAGGTTACGTTGTAGATTTTGGACTTCTTTATTCAGTTAAAGCAGGTTGATAGAGGTTGTTTGTAATCTTTAATTTATTTGCTCCATTATGCAGACGTGTGTTTCTCCTTTGTAAACCATCGAATATGTTTTCAAACAACGAAACATTGCTTGCAGTTTGTGCATATACCTTCGTCTATATATTTTTCTCTTTTCTGGCAGCATAGTCTTTAGCTTCTTTAGGGCACGTCTCCTTATTGCATATCTTTCGTAGCGTACAGCTCTGCAAACCTTATCAGCACGTCCTACAAGCGAAGCATATTGTGAAGATAAGTGTTTAGGAGAACTACACCATTTCCTCAATTATTTGGTACTAAAGTTATTGGATGTAATTTTAGCGATGGCACTGCAGTTGGCTTCAGCACGTTCTTTGGTGGAAAATACAGAAATTCTGCTTTTAGATCTCGCACATAGTCTTCTTCACAATAATTGGCACTGCACACTTGCATTTTTTACATTTCGTCTACATGCATGAATCCACTGTTTACTTACGCAATTATCGACTGGAAATTATGATATTTTATGTCAGTTCCTTTAGTTTTCTGGTTATAGTTTTCATAGCTTGCTACAGCACAATTAGACATGATTGCAGTCTACAAGTACAAAAATAAAATAAAAATAAATGGAACGCTACAAAATCAACAACCTGCTTGTTCCGATTTTTGCGACGTGTTAGTAGCTAAATGTACCCCGCACCAAACTTACTGTACATAGCAATGAGCACCGTCAAACCCGATCCTCCCAGATGACGTAATGCATACGTACTTCACATAGCAACGAGCACCCCCTGGTATATCAAATCAACAACAAGTAACCATAACAACAATATATATTATAATTTGAAATTTATGGCTGTTTCAGCCCATGGTTTCATAACATTTTGATGCAAGCATGTGGATCGTTTATCTGGGTATGTTATGTGGTGAAAAACACGTCTCTCAGGCAGCTTTCAGATCAAAGCGACACGCGAGACAGAGGTTCACACCGAAGTGACAAGCGGTACAGTCCACTCCAGTGCAAGCTTTTACCGGACATGGACGAGCAACGGTATTGATATAATGGCCTAGTCCGAGCGACACTCGCAGCGTGTCGTGTAGCTTCGGTTCGGAAATAACTAACTAACTCTCTAGCATCCTTAAACACGAAGGTTTATGGCTGTAGCAACACAAGCCTACTATCTGTTCCCATCCTGCGCAAGATCCATCCACTCTTTCCCATCCTTACCGATTTCATTTAGGTCCATCTCAACGTTATCCCTCCATCTTCGTCTTGGCCTTCCGACTGGTCTCTTCTGTTCGGAAGGTTTCATTTATTTCTGGATGTTGGTTTCCAAGAGCCACGTGCCATTTGTCGTTTCGGTCTGAAACCTCCTTACTGTTTGAAGTAAATGTCTGCAAGTAAAAATGGCATGGCTTATCACATGTTTCCCCCAAATCTTTCATGCATAAAGGCGAAGCTGAAAGCACACACATTTTACTAGCATTTGTATCTGTCATTACTTCTCCTGCAGAATTGTCACAGATTCACTTCAGCACACATTAGTGAGGATAAAACAAAAAAACAAAAACTCAAATCTTTAAAATGGTAGGAGCCTTAATAGAGCAACAATAATATGAAGGATGATAAAGCGATGAATATGTGGAAGATTTAAAGATTTATTACATTGACCTCTCTTATCACTTTTCTGCCACTTTGCCAGGATGGCTAATCGGATGAAACTGATAATGGGAATGTCGTTCGTGCTAATAAGCACCATTGCTCCGCTAAGAAACCCTACACATGGATGAAACAGACTAATTGGTGAACAGAGTATATGGCCTGAGTGAACCATAGAGACTCTCCATGGAAATACATTGTTGGAAAATTTTCCACGCAAGATTTTCTTTACAGGGAAACGAAGGATGGTATCCCCAGTGGCAGTCAGAGGCCCTGTCGACAGGAACATCGCGACTATACATGCGTATTCAAACCACATGTCCGTTTGCTATACTTTTTATTTGATTTGTTGTTTTAAGTCCACCATATGGACAGTAAGGCTAATCGGGACTGGACCTGCAGTTTTAAGTGAGACCCGAACCACTTGTGCCTCCACCGGGTATCGAACAAGGCGACGACGCTACCACTGCGCCATCGGGGAGGCCCATCAGTTTGCTATATGAACATGGAAATCGTAACGCAGCTACATCACTTAACGCAATGTTACTTCTGCGTTTGGGATCGAACCAAGAACCTTTATATTGTATTCATCTCTCAGATGGTTATCACTCGCTTTGCCTAAATGTGATAAATGCGAGAGGTTACCTTAATGAAATGGTGATAGAAATTAACTAAGTTAGATTTGGGTTTTTGTACTCTCCATGACTGAACCGATATGGATTTGTTTAGAAAAGGATATTACTTGCCTTCAATTAGATGAATTATTCCCACACTTGTCCTCTCAAATATCACTTGTCTGACCTTCCTGTCACACATCAATCTCATCACACACCATTGTCCTAATCGTTCTCCACTTCGCTTCTCACAATCTGCCGTCCTTACTCTGTTTCGTATTCTCGCCAACTGATCTCACTCCCTATCAATTCCAACACTCATTCCATACCCGTCTCCCAAGTCAATAACCTTACGTTTCCCTCATTGCTTATTCCGTATTCCTTTCTCTGCTTCCTGCTATGCTAAGACTTTATACTTCTTACCCAATACCTTGGGTACGATACGAAATAGTCTTAATGTGCAGTATTGTGTTATGTAAATAACACATACAATGTTGTTGTTTTCAACAGTGTATCACCTAGATTATATTACACAATACAAATTAACCTTTCTGTCGGATTAAAAATTATAGATACTCGAGTTTGGACCCCAATTAAAAATTAACCAATACACCTACATAAAACCGAATTACATCAAAATTTAGCTTACTCATTTTTGCGTTAAGCTATGGTAACTAAGTTTCTTTTCCGAGTATTCCTTCTATTTTTATCGTCGAGAGAACAAAACAGTTCCTTTCTATATAGTTTTGCAAACAATCGCTCTCTTTGAGAGTTTATAAATAGAAAAAGCGGCTGGTCCAATCGTGATGAAATTTTAGTTTGGTGCGCAGACAGAAAGGTTTTAAGCACAATTCTTAACTTTCAGATATTTGAAATTTGTCAAAAGCCGTTCTTTTCAATTTTGCGGAACAACTTTTTTTTCTTACTATTGGATAGTCCTTCAAATAGGCCTTGAGCCAGGAAAATTGTCGGTACCAGTCGGGGGAACGGATTCTATTATGATTTTTTGGTAAGGTTGGGATGCCTAGAGATGGAAAATAGGTGATAGCATGTCGTAACTCTTTGTTTTCTGTGTGTTATCACTCCTTTTCCTAGATACATTGATGTAAATAGAAATTTGTGATGATTTTTAATATTTTGACTTTTAATATTAGGATTGACAATTACAGTAATTCTGATCTAAATAAATAATGATGATGATAATAATTAAGATTATTATAATTATACTAATTAAAATATGTGAATATTTTAATAATATCATTGACAAGTTGGATGGGATTTAACGCCATTACTGGCTATTTGCCCATCATTAATGCCGATATATATCTGAAT
The DNA here is from genome assembly GCF_977018435.1 of Lepisma saccharinum. Taxonomy (NCBI): domain Eukaryota; kingdom Metazoa; phylum Arthropoda; class Insecta; order Zygentoma; family Lepismatidae; genus Lepisma; species Lepisma saccharinum. Next base: position 54,713,657 of record NC_139254.1, on the reverse strand, counting down.
TGACAACTGAAGTGCGCAGCTGTGAGAATAACAGTAGCAGTCCAAAGGACAGTGTAAAAGTTCATTGATGATCGTGGGCAAGTTGTACAATGCCTCTAAAGTTTGATTTCCCCGAATCAGTGGCGTGGAGAGCCATAGCAAGGATGGAAGCTGTATCAGTAGCCCTTGGAGTGTCTCAAAGTGCCATTTCTAGCCTGTAGATTCGGTTCCACACAACTAGAAATGCACGACGAATGTAAGGTCAATGTAATGTAATGATGAATGTAAATAATAAAATTTTGTTTACGTTAAATTATAACATACACTGTTATTTAAGATTTATCCACCATTATTAAAACTTATGACTTTCATTTATGTCAATATATAAGCAATATACTAAAGTTTTATCATTACTGTAAGGATTATATTAATACACTTAATAATTATATTTATTATAAACTAATATTTAATTTAATAAGTCTGTTGAAATTAAATTTATTTATTTAAATAGTGTGATGAATTTATATGCTATTTATAAAAAATATGAAAAACCATTATTTTTCCGCTATTGTTACTAATTCAATAATATTAGATAAAAAACAAAGAGCTATGACATGCTATCACACATTTTCCAGCTCCAGGCGTCCAGACTTTGGAAAAAAATCATATGAGAACCTGTCCCCCCCGAGTGGTACCGATCGCCCAAATTTGAGGTCCTGGCTCATGGACTAAAATACAATATTGGTATTGTATTGAATCTCTTTGCATATCTTTCTTTTTCCATTATCATTATCGACTCACATTACGAAACCGACTTCATACAGATTTTTGTTCAACGGTGTAAAAATATGCGTGGAATCTGGCAACATCGCAGAGAACGATGTCCGTTGAACCGTGAAAACTGCGGGCTGACCCAGAGAGTCAATGCGTGTTCGAATCTGCCCAAATATCCCCTACAAATTAGAGCAGAAAGTAATTGTTTAAAAAAAATAGTGTGTTGAAAATCAAATGAAATACTCATTTTTATTTTTACATTCTTTTTGTTGTTAAAGCAAGAAAATCAGTTTCGTGGACAATCTGCTTAAAGTCAGCAATGCACTGACTGAAAGAAAAACACATATTATATAAACACTATTTTTTCCAATCAAATATAAGGTGATTGTTCGTTGCTCTTCGCCATTTCTTCCTCTCCACTCTTCTTCCGAAAAAAAGAAGGATTGTGGTGATTCCTTCTCCTCAATTCCTTATCTATAATTGAATCAGTGGGCGCTCTCCAGGGCGCCTGATGAAACAGGAACTCCGGGCTCCCTCCGATTGCGACCTCTGGTTGGATGAGGCGAAAACATGCGAAATGGAAAAGATAATCCAAGAGACATGCATATTTGGGAAATCTCACATGGTATTCCCAAGGTTGCACCAATAATTTCATTTTCAGCACGATGCCGAACAAGTGTCATTTCTATTGCAAACGTAACACTTATTACTATCATTACTATTATTACAACATACCCAATAACATGGTGGTACTCTCAGTTAATGTAGTGGGGCGGGTTCGATGCCAGATTCAGGCACATCGGATCCAATTTCAAACTGTAGATCCAATCCCGATTAGCCTATCTATGCATAAAGTGAACCTTATACATACAACAATTCAAACAATATAGTGTGGCAATTTCTTTACATACAGATGTAAGCACAATGGATCCCGGGTTCGATATTAGGTGGTTCGGATTCTACTTTAATTAAAGTTCCAATCTCCATTAGCTTCTACGGTATGTGCATACATACATATACAGTGTGGCGCATATTGTATCTACCTATATCAGTTGACAACCCTGTCGGAACGCACTACATGTATGTGTTTCACCCTCTATATGTAAATGTACATATATCATGTGTGTGTGTGTGTGTGTGTACAATACTTAAGATATATAATATACAAACACACACACAGGGCGGTGCAAAAGTAGGTTGACAGTCTATATTTTGTATCTTTTTTGCATTGAGGGATCCCACTATCCTCAGACGTCACGAATAAATGGCAACGTAAAACCTACTTTGCATATGTCAATTGTGAACGGCCCAACTACATTTACACCACCCTGTATATTGATGAATGCAAGATGTTGACCCTTTCTAGAGACATTAAAATGACCACGTAATACCCCCTAGATTACAGTACTAACGAGGCACTAGCGTCTGGACTCATAGTCAGTACAATCCTTTGTAGGGACCGTGTTGTGCCCTGTCCATGTATGTACGCAATTTGCCAAAACTGGCAGAAAAATAAAGTAAAATAAAGCATAAATGAGATTTATTTTAAAGACAGTGAAGGAGATCTTGGTAAGATTGATTGAATGATTTGGTTTATTTTGCTTCACTTTTCAGCCACTTTTGTCCAATCGCAGAGAGCTGGATGAGTGATGTTCTGGTGAAATTAACAAAGGGACACTCACAAAGAACTCCTATGCCTACATTCGAACCACCTATGATTTTGGGAATAACAGGAATACATGGAGTATTTTCGATCGGTCAATGTCTTCATTCTTCATAAAAATGTAAGGCATTGCCTTTGAGGAAGTCTCAAAGGAAGAAATACTCGATTTAAATTGTCGAAATCCTTTCTTATCACCACCACAATCGCCGTAACACTTCGGACTGCGAACATGGGAAAGACATCGACTAAAAAATTTAATTTTATATGTCGGTACGTTGTTCACTTAATATGCATGTGAATTGTGGAACTCCAAGCGAACAGTTATATGGTTTAAATTTTCTAAAAAACAAGAAAATAAATAGTTTGTGAAATGTTTAGTGTAAACACAACTAATTTTTCGACGACTGGTAAAATATTAAATTACATTATTAATTTAAACCTTAAATTACAATATATGGAAGAATGTGGCAGCAACAAATATATTACTGTATTTTGTGCTTAAAGTACTGCGTAAACTCAAATAGTAGTGCTCGATAATAAAACCATTGTATGATATAAATACGGTAATGTAATTATTAGGTTATTGTTGATTCTATTAATTCAATCAATATATGAAATCAATCATGTTTATAAGTATGTTGTAGATTGAAATGTCATATTTCTCACTTGATTTAATATTCTTTTTGTATTACTTTCTTGTTTACATAATACTCTGTGAACACTGAAATTGGGCATGTGCCTGTGTATTCGAAATAAATAAATAAATAATTAAATGTATTAATTTATTTTCCGTTCATTAGATCATAATATACATGATGTTGAACAGGTCAATTCATATACAATTGTATATATCAACACACTATTACAAGGTTTTAACATTTGTAGTAATTACATATGTTAGAATACATAAATTTTATTTTACAGTTTGACAGTTTGTAAAAAAAAATATGAAAAATAATATTAAAAAATATTATCATACATAACTTTGAGGTGAAAATTAGTCAAGTATTATATTTTATTTTTCCATATGGTCACTCACATTGTACAGAGTTCTACCAGTTAAATACATTTCTATAGCTTCGATTTGAATATTTTTCTGAGGGATTAACTTTATGTTGTTTGGTATTTTATTGTATAATATGGTACCCGCATTTGTCGGAGCTGACTTGCTCATGTTAAGTTTGAATGTGTTTCCTTTGAAAATATGTTTTTTGTCTGGTATTATAGCACTTCCTTATTTTCTTTATAATTATAATAATATGATCAGTACTGCAGGAAATTAATCATTATTATTATTTATATTATATTAGCTCAACATACATGTTTAGGCACTAATTCGGTGTATTGTACAGGGTGACCCAAAAAATGTAACCTTATGTTTCGGTTACCTTTTCTTGAGCCACCCTGTACAAGAAATATAAAGCAACAATTACATGATAAAGTGACGTAACACAAAATACACTTTTGTGAATGGATTCGCTGAAATAGCACGGTCTTTCTTACATTATAAATATATAAGCTGAAACAAAATGTAAAGCACTTTATAGTTCCATACCCAGTAAGTTTTCCACTGCTGGACATGTGACCACAATGGAGTTCTAGATGTGTCCTGCATTATATGTCGAGTTTTTCCAAACATCTGTTGCGGACAGTATGGTGGGAACTGCGGTCGCTCTCTCCTGGCTCCACGTCCTCTTTATTTCCTCGGCTAGGTCATGGTACTTTTGTGTTTTCTGTGCAAATGTAGTTGTCATATTGTGGGCGTTAGGAACTCTGGTATCGACAAGAAAAGGGGTTTGTGAAGCTTGCCTACGTAGATAAAATCTGCCCTGTTGTGTCTTACCATTTTGCCAGTTATATCCGGGTTATCCTAGTGCAGTCTTTTACTATTACACAGGCATACGATGAAAAAAATACAAGGGAAATGATAGGTGAACTTTATGTATTTTGTGGTGCTGAGTTCAAAAAAAAAAATGTCTATCACGTCACGTTTTCTTGAAAAAATTAATTGTACGTCGATTTGTATGAACATTTACCATAAATATGTTGTTTCTGCGTGGAATATCTTCCCACGGTTGGACCATTTGCGGTGATTTGAAAGTTATCTCCATGCTTCTTGGTCAACAAGGCGGATATACAAAGTTCCCATGCTTCATTTGTGAGTGGGACAGCCGTTCAAAGACTCAACATTGGGTCAAGAAAGAATGGGCTAAAAGACAAAATCTTGAACCAGGCACCAAGAATGTGATTCGGAACAGCTTAGTTGACCCAAAAAAAGTATTGTTACCCCCGTTGCATATCAAATTAGGTGTAATGAAGCAATTTGTCAAGGCTATTCCAAAAGATGGCGATTGTTTCAAATACCAGTGCAAAAAGTTTCCAGGTTTATCCGCAGCCAAGTTGACAGAGGGAATCTTTGTTGGTCCAGATATCCGTAAGCTCATGAAGGATAAAGACTTTGAGACTAGCATGACAACACAGGAGACAGAAGCTTGGGTTGCCTTCAAAGATGTGGTCAGTAAATTTCTGGGGAATTACAAGGATCCTGACTATAAAGCAATTGTTATGAATATGCTGGACAAATTTCAAGCGTTGGGTTGCTCCATGAGTGTCAAACTACATTTCCTTCACTCACATGTGGACTATTTCCCCGAAAATTTAGGACCAGTCAGCGAAGAACAGGGTGAAAGGTTCCACCAAGATACAATTAAAGATATGGAGCGCAAATATCAAGGATGATGGGACAAGAACATGCTCGCCGACTACTTTGGATGTTAACACGAGAGAGGCCTGAGATTGCACATAAAAGAAGAACGTCAAAAGGAAGTTTCAAAGGCAAAAGGCTATGTACGTAAATATAAACTTTGTTTGTGTTTGGTTTTGTTGTATGTTCAGTTTACAATTTGTGTCAAACGTTCATGTACACATACATTGCTCCTCGTGGTCAATTGTCTATTTTATGTACCTTACCTTAATAAACACAAATGAACATAATACGTTGGTGATTTTTTTCTAGAAACTTCACCATAATGGGATGTTAAAAGTGTAAATGCAAGGGAACTTTGTGTTTTTCTCTTGACCAGAGGCGGCTCTTGCGATATGGCAACAGTGGTTTTCTTCCATTTAAACCTATAAAAAATAAAATCAATTGCTAATAAATCAATTTGCATCACCAAGCATCGATAATACATAGAATTAAATGGATCAAAACCACTGTTGCCAGATAGTGCATGCAAAATTGTTCGCGAAAATTCCTTTTCACATAGGATTTTAGCAAAAATATCAATATCGATTGTACAAAAAATCCTGACGTGAAGGAAAAAAATGGAGGTCATTTTCGAAATCAGCACACCCAATAACATAAAACTCAGCGTACACGTCTCTTGTATTTTTCAACAACTTCAATTTCGCAGGCCTGTGTTATTATCATTATTGGTAGTAGTAATTTTGGTAAATTCGATATAAGTAGGAACTTTTATCTAAGTATTAGAACGTGGAAGAATGAAAAAAATCCTAAGATTTTACGATGTATATATTGTGTTTACCTGTGACGATGCAGATGAAAGAGACAGTAAAAATGTGAATGAAGATATAATAATTTATGCTCAAATACATTTAATGCTAAAATCAATGTTATTTTGTATTATCTTTGTGAATTGTGATATGTAAGAACGAAAAATGCTACTTTTATTTTAAATATTTTTACATACTGTATGTTGGCTTTTAGTACATATTTTACATAATTTACTTATTTTTACATATAATTTCCATATTTTCAAACATATTCCTACATATAGCTCATCTATTTTTACACTATTAATGTATTTTCCTTCATTGTGTTAAATATCAAAGGTTTACGGTACATCTGGATTATTTTCGTTTTCTTACCTTTGTTTAGCTACTTTAAACAACAGGCAATGCATTTGTTATTCTAACATTCTTGACAACAATAGAGAATGCAAGCTGAAGCTTTAGCGTTAAATCAATTGACTATTTTAAAAATACCTTCATTACTTCATGCGATTTTGCACGCACTTTCAGTCAATGTAAATCTGTCTTTAGTAACAACAGAACGAGATTCACGTTCACTACTTGAAAGCAAGTTTTGTAATGCATTGTTTTGGTTAAGAAAACTAATATTTTACATTTGATTTTTGCATTACAATTACTGTCATGTAAGACTAGGCCGATATAGGTGTAGTATGTCTCCACGTTGGAAGAATGTCTTCACATTGGTGTAGTATGTCTCCACATTGGAAGATTGTAGGTGTGATATGTGAATGTAGGTGTGATATGTATGTATGTTTCAAGTTCTTTATTTGTGTATATTTTCTCAACTTTACTCCCCTATTAACCACGTTAGGTAAGGTTAGGTTAAGTAAGGTAAGGTTAGGTAAGGGAAACATACAATAAAACAAGATGTGTACGTTTTATTTAACTAACTTAACCTCACCTAACCTAACCTAACCTACCGTGTTTCGCAATGACGTATCGAGAAAAAATGTGGAGACATACTACACCTATGCCGACTAGACCAATAGCTACATTTTTTTATTTTAGCTACGCGAGTCGTTTCCTTAATGAAAGTTGCAATTTTTCATTGTAAGTCAATTTTTAATTGTAAGTTTTGATTGAAATAACTAAACATATATTTACATATCTAACACTTTTTTGGTTCATATCAATCCGTTCCATGCTAATAACAATTACAATCGTCAACTGATTTTACAGGGTTGTACTCCAATGTATTTCTGTAACGTCCCGCGGGAAAGTGTAATATTTTCATTAGCAAACCAGTAGAGAGTATAATTATGTAGAGAAAGCTGTTACAGAAACGTGCTAATTTGGTTACAGTGCCTCATCAACTTTGTATTAACAAGCCTACCTTGATCTATAATTAAACAAAGATCATGATAATAAAGTAGCATTTAAGTACACTTACGTAGTGTGTTAGTGCTGATTGCCAAACGCGTCGGGAAGCAATTAACGTACTTCTATGAGGAATGTATTGAACTAATTGAGTGATAAGAGCGCTACGTTATATTGGATGCATATTCATCGTGAACGTTACACCATAAACTTGCGCAAACAAATATATAATATCAATACATATTGGCGGTTCTGCCAATTAGCGTTCGGGAAAGGATATTTAGTTTTCCAGAACGGAACGAACCCAGTAAAAAATGAATTTCTTGTATAAATAATTTTAAAAAACAATTATAGCAAGCAACAACAATTCGAGTCTATGGCACACCTTCTACTATCTCCTTTCACCTCGCGTGAGATGTGTGCATCCATTTCTAAACTGCATTACAGGACTGTGACTATTCGGGGGCATAATATGCGGGGGCGGACAGGGCCCCAAGGGACTATAAGTTCCAAATAGCGTGCTTTGAATTCTTTGTCATTGGAGAATTTTTCGGAAATCGCACGTGCCTCTAACTATTAGAGGAAGAATTGATAGCATTATACGAGGGCTGGGGCATAAGTCAAGGCAACTATATTTTTCTCAAGGTTAAACGGTGGCACTGCAATACGTACAGCGAACAGATAATGTTAGGATACATTAATCGGTACTAGATATACTGGTCACCATGGCCGTATTTAGAGGGGGGTTTCTAGGGTTCAACCCCCCCCGAAACTTCTGACATGTTGGATTAATGGAAGTTCAGAAACCAAAATCTGTAACAAATTTTCAATTTTCTTTTTCGAATCATCACAAAAATACATGGAGACAATGTTGAAACGATCGAGCTAGAATTTTCATACATTTGGAATTCTGAAACTTGAGTGAAACAGGATTTATTCTCAGAATCGTAGCCCACCCGCGACCCCTCCATTATCACTTCTGCTGTCATCTTTCCAGTGTTGCTCCTGCGTCACAAGGAATATAGGCTGAAGATTCCCTTATGATTGTCCCAAAATTCCCTTTCCAGCTTTTAAATTCCCTGTCCGATAAAGTCGAAAATCCCCCTTGATAGGAGTTCAAACCTAGGATCTCCAGTTTCGTAGCGTTACGTTCGCGATTGAGGTTACAATCCATGCACCAGGCTAAGTTTTTAAAAAGAATAACTGGTTCCAAACTTTTCAAAATTCCAAAAATGTAATTTTAAAGTTAAACAACAAAAGCTTTATGACTAAAATTCCCATCTAACTTTTAAAGCTTTTATCTTGACGGTATCTAAAGTTTAATGACCAAGTATAATAATTGGGCATTTCAGTACCCACTGTATGAAACGTGAAAAAAACAAAAAGAAACTTGTGCTGAATATTCACTCATCTGCTGGATTGAGTAAGCCTCCTCAAGGATATAACAATACTATAATAATAATAATAATAATTATTATTATTATTATTATATAAAATTGTTTTATTATTATGAAATTTTAATTATTATTGCACAATTATAATTATTATTACTATTATTCAAATTTCTGGCGACGCCCATGGGAACAATTATGAATGAACCCCTTCCCCCTCGAAATGTTTTCCTGCCTACGGCCATGCTGGTCACTTAAATAAGTTGACACCAGAAACCGAATCGGATCTTGCTGGTTAGAAGGCAATAGCGTTAACGGATGAGCACAAAGCGAGAGCCAAATATTTCCCATGCTTGTAACAGTTTTGCCTTATTAGGAAATGAATTCTCAAACTTATCCATATCTGTAAATTGTAAATACAAACAAAGTCGAACCAGTCCAGTGGAGGGACAAGTGGTTCGGATCCCTCTTTAAACTATAGATCCAATCCCGATTAGCCTTACTGTGCATAAAGTGAACTTAAAACACCAATTCAATCAATCAATCAAATCAAAGTCGAACTAGTTTATTACTATTTCACAAAAATCTACAAAAGCTATCAGCTTACAACGAGAGGTCCTGGATTCGTTTCCTGGTGAGGATATGGGGGATATTCCTGGGTAAACAAAAAATAATCGATCAGACAATTCGATTATAGATGGCGGGGAAAGAGCTTCCGGTTTGGGCAATTTTCCAATGTAAACAAGTGGAATACAGATCGTCACCGAGTTTATTCTATATATATAGAAAATGTATGTATGTGTGTATATGTGTATGTTCCAGCATAACTCTCCAACGCGTGGAGCAATTTCAACCAAACTTGGTACACGTATCACTTGCAATCTGGAAAGAAATACTGTGGTAGTAAGACACCCCTGGCACCCTTAGAGGTGGGGGTAGGAAGGGGGTGACATGTAAAAATAATCGAAAACGACCGATATTAGTGTGGAATCCATAGTTTTCGGGGTCACTAAGATGAACAGTACACTCCCAAATGCCGTTCAACTCCAAGTTCATTTTACACTATAGTTAGAATGCAATATTTCCCTGTCTAATAGAAGATTGGGATAAATAAATACCCGTCCAACGCCGGGCAATCAGCTAGTTTATAATAAAAATGGATCACTTGACATTTTTGATGATATAGAGAAAGAAACGTACCTAGAAAAGATTGGCAATTTTCCGGATCCTCTGGATGATGATTTACGGGAAAATAGTAGTATTTTCTAAGACAATGTTCATCTTCTACCAACAGTTTCGTGTTAAGACTTCTGCAGGTTGAAATAAAGCTTACATAAATTAAAAACATTCAATACTTCAATTTTACAACAGTAAAATGTAAAATTTTCGACATTGTGTAGTCAAATACAGAACCTTTAATTTTATCTAATGGCTTAGAGAAAGCGTCGTCAGAAATTTTTTAAGGGGGTAAAAGCCAGTAATAAATGTAGAATAGTATAAAATAATAATAATTACAACTGTTATAAATGTTATACAATAAATAATTACTAAACTAATGAAATAAACAAATTTTATTCTAAATTTATTATTATTTATTTATTTATGCTATTCAAGTGCATATCCAGCACAACAGTTACAATACTGAAATGCACAGTTATTGTATTTTATTATTAACTTTTGCAAGTGTCTTTCAAGAATAGACTTTAGAAGTTGGTAAAAATTTTACTAATAAAGCTTACATTGATTACATTAAATTATAAAATTATAATTTGTGCAATTCTGGATGATTATAAACAGTTTCAAATTTTAAATATGCGTTAGACAATTATGATTTTCGAAACACGTAAAATATTTTCATTTGATTTACTCCGGTGATGTAGTGTCGACTATAGAGCCTATTCCGTCGTGTTTGTGTCCAGTCTTTTCGCTTTACTACCTGAATTCACTAATTTTACCGTATCGGATCTGTCTGAAAACTATGCATAGATACACAAGAAAGAATATTTGTTTCCAACCACGTGTTGTAACCAAAAGCCACACAATGATTGTCGCCTTTTCTTAAGACACTGCCTTTACACCTTTGAACTCCATGTTATTCTATTCAAAACCGGAAGTGAAGTTCCCGCCCGCGCCAAGGAAGCACAGAAATGTAAACATCCAGTGAATAGCCACCATAGTGTACAGATTCCAGTTTGAAGATCTAGTGTCGATTAGTTTGTCTACCACAACTCTGACCTAAACTTAACATATGTAATCGCCTTGGTGTGAATACATTCACAAGCAGACATGCATGTATATATTTAGGCTGTTTTTAATATATACTTACTGTATAGCTATTACTTCAATTTTCTGACACTTTTGGCTAATCGCAAAGCTGAGTGATGAAATTCATGAAGATACACTCACAAAGATTGGATTCGAACCCATGACTCCATAGTGAGCTGGGGTAAGCACTCCGCCAAGGGAGTCGGCAATAAGCGTTGTTTGTGAATGTCCCTTCATCAATTTTATCATATCATCATTCATCTTCATCTTCGCTATTAGCCAAAAAGTTGCAGAAAAGCGAAATAAAAGAAAAAAACGATTCAATCAAACTTACTTTTAAAATCAGATAGTTACATTTAGAATACCTCTAAAAGTAACTGTTACTTGTAACTGCATTATAAATAATAGTTACGTCCAAACACTGATACAAATATGATGCTTGAAATTCCCCTGTTTCAAACAGTGAAGAACGTAATAATATATAAATTCCAAGATGTAGCCAAGCGTACTGTAATACCGTCCGACAGAAATTAATTTCGAAGAATTCTGCTCCGAAATTTCTCTTAGAAGCAGAGAAAAATGTTCTTGTCAGTATATCTCGAAACGAAAAACAAAGGCTCCAAAACGAATGGTTAAAGACATCTCAATTTCATTTCTAATTACTTGCTTCAGAAGGAAGGATGAAAGAAAATATTTCAGCCGCGGAGAAACGTCAAAATTTCAGACAGCGAGAGGAAAGATGTTAAGAATGAGACATTGTCTACCCAGAATGCTCTTCATCAAACTCTTGTCTCTGCGTAACGGATGCTTTCTCTTGCTCTTCAAAGCATTTATCTGGCAACACTTAAATGATCATTTCATTCGCGTGCACTCTAACTTCATTATAAAGCTTTCTGGCATCAAAATATAGCTTTCGGTGACCCAGCCATTTGTTTAAATGGGACAAAGAGCTTAATTGTAGATGGCGACATGACTTACATTTCAATTATTTTTTCTCTCTAAGGACACTCGGAACCTGCTGCACAGAGAAAAATATTTGTTTGGATTAACCAAAAAAAATGGTAGAGGTGAACAATTCGTTTCTTTAAATAGGCATCAACTAAACAATTGTTCACCAGTACCAAAATATTTGTTCAAGTTCTATTTGTTTGTCGTAAACAATTTTTTGGTTACCAATACAAAATATTATTTTGGTAAATCTAACAAAATGTAGACCATTTGTTTAGGAAAACCAAATAATTTAGTCAAAATTACCAAATATGCCTTCGTAGTCTTACCAAACGATTTGTTGAATAATTTATTCAAAATTACTTGCTAATTTTAGCTAGGCTGGATACTAAACCTATCTCTATGACGGTTGTTTTGTGAGGTATCGCTGCTATTTTTTCCTGTGACGAGTTAACTATTGACGTGGGTTGGTTGTACTTGTCCTTCTGTTCCTCCTGCAACTGGATAATAAACCTTTTTTCGAGCAAGGCCTCATCTCCAGGAAGCTATCAACTCGCGGCAAGCCACGGCACCTAGCGACCTGTTGAGTGAGATGAGTCAAGGCAAAATGGATAATAAACCTTTTCCTGCTCCCACAAAAATAGGCAATAATTAGGCTGGAGAGTTCAATGAACTAACCGATCTCTAACTACGCACTGGTAATGATCAGGCTGGAAAGTTCATACGAACTAACCGATTACTGATACTACATTTTTTTTTTTTTTTTTTTTTTTTCATTTAGAAGGGTACACCTTCTCTTTGGTAAGTGAATTGTTTTCATAAATTTTTTCCCTTGCAAGGTGATGGTCTAAGTGTTTTTCAGTATTCGAGTGGTACATATTTACTTATTCTGAGGGTATTTCATTCAGATCTTATTTATTCAGTGACGGTAGTGGGAAATTTACTTCAGTTAGGAAAGTAATAATTTGCTATGGTGCGGCATGTGTTGGATATATCACGTGCCGTAGTTTCGAAGGATGATGGATATTATACAGCTGATAATCAGGATGCTGTGGATCTATCAGGAAGGTATACATGGTTAAGAGATGCTGTAATGGTGTGCAGTGGTATATAGGAAGGCAGTCGAGAAGAGCATCTTTGTATATTGTGCTGAGAAGTTGTGGATGGTGCGAGTTCATTCGACCAGTTATATATTTGTGACGGATGGCTTCGATGTGGGTTGTGATTTCGGGAAAGGTTATTCGCTCCTACAGTAGTCGTGTAGGACTTGGTAGAACTACTCTGAAGGCCAGACGAAGAGCATGTCTTTCCAGAACTTGTAGTTTGTGATAGAATGAGTCCGGGGCTGATATCCATGCAGTGTGGCCGTAAATAACACTGATGAACAAATTCAAACTTTTTTTTGCTCCTTTGAACGAAAATAGGTGATTATTTATAATTCGAGCCCGCTGAATCCAAATCTGAAAGTAGAAATGCTCTATCACCTATCGGTTTCTTTGGATTTTCATTTTTTGTTTTTAATAAAAATTTAATCCCCTTTGTAATAATACATCGAAATTTGAAATTATTTTTGTTTGTTTGCTCATGAAATAAAATTTAAATATTGAAGTGAATAACTATGAAATATAAAAAAAATAAAAAATATATATAGGACCGATTATGACTGTCCAATGAAGAAATTTCATGCAAAAAAAAAAGGAAAAAAACACATTTTTACTCTCATTTTCAAAATTTATTTCTTGAACTCTGCTGTTTGTAACTGCCACCAGAAACCTCTTCCTTGAGGTTCCAACAGTAGTCTGCTAACATGTTCTGTACCGATTTTGCTGCATATCGTTTCTCCATGACAGAAATATCCTGGTGAAATCTCTCGCCGCATTCGTCACTAACCGCACCCAAGTTAGGGGGGAAAAAGTCCAAATGCGAATGTAAAAAGTGAATTTTCAAGGACATATTGCACCCCATGCGCTGATAACACTTCAACAAGTTCCTTGTAGTTGTCAGCTTACACATTTCCAAGAAAATTACAGCATACTTGTCTGAAAGCTAACCATTCACATTTCTCTTTTTCTGTTAGCAATTCCACAAAGTTGTCATCATGAATGATCTCACGGGTTTGCAGCCCAATAAATATGCCTTCTTTTAACTTACTATCACTGAGTTTAGGAAATGTTTTTGTCAAGTACTCAAAACCCTCACAGTGTTTATCCAAAGCCTTAACAAAATTTTTCATCAGCCCTAACTTTATATGCAACGGTGGTAACAAAATCTTGTCTTTCTCAAGTAGAGGGTGATTCCTAACACTCTTCTCTCCAGGAATTAAGTTTTTTCGTATGGACCAATCCAAAATGTTGTAATGTTTATCTTTTGCCCGGCTGTCCCATTTGCAAAGAAAGCAACAAAATTTTGTAAACCCAGACTGCATGCCTAAGAGTATACCAATCATTTTGAGGTCTCTGCATATCTGCCAACAATATTTTTCATAATTTATCACTTTTAATATTGTATCCATATTTTCATGTTTCCTTCATGGTGGAAGAATAGGCAAGGGGTACTGATGGGTATATATTCCCATTATGCAACAATACTACTTTTAAACTATTCTTAGATGAATCTAAAAATAGTCTCCACTCGTTTGGGTTGTGACTCCTTCCAAGTTCTTGCAGAAGGCCTTCTACATCATTGCAGTAAGTTAACTCATTACTAACGGAAAAAAAAAATTGTCAGTGATTGTTGGTGTTTCCGATATGACACCTTAACACCATCTTGTAATAAATTCCACCCTCGGAGACGAGAACCTAATAATTCCGCTTGAACTTTAGAACGGTTGAGGTCTCTGACTAGATCATTTAGTTCGGATTGGGAAATAAAGTGAGGTATATTTGGATCGGTGTTTGAATATGAGGATCCAGGTTCGTCATCTGGAGAAGCACTGCTTGGTTCTGTTTCATCCACTGTCCATTCTTTAGGAGGCTTAGGAATTGGTATAAAATCATGACTCATAGGTTTCTTGGCTGAAGGAACATCAGAATAAAATATAGAATGTTTTGATTTAGAACTATATCCCACTATGGTTGTTAAACAGAAGTAACAATCCGTAGTATGATCTTTCTGTTCTGTCCATATTACAGGGTTTTCGAAGGGCATTGATTTGTGAGTGCCATTAAGCCAACCACATAAAGTTCGCGAACAATTACAACAAATTTTACCTGGTGCCCAGCTTTTTCCCTCGTCTACTTTACTTCCAAAATACAACTCACATGCTTTTTTCACTATAGGAGTGATAGTATTACTTCGGAGTAAATTCCCCGCAAACATAACAAAACAAGTTCGGGTTATTCACACATTTGCGTGACATGGTGAACTCAATAATTTAGTTACAATATATTTCTTTAAAAAAACAATTATGAATGCTCTGATCGTTTTGTTTTGTTAAAATACAACTTACACTTCACTTCACTATACACAATATTACATTCACAATTTCACGAACATACACAAACATAAAATACGGCTACTCGCGAAGTTAACGGAAAGGAAGTTAAGACTCGACTAACCCACAAAAGAACAAATTTTAACAGAGAAACAGGAAATTACTCTACTGCCAGATGTTTTCTCCACGAAATATTAAGTGCCAGTCATAAACACACAAGGTCGCTAAAAGGTTCTTATCCATTTGCTAGGAACTAAACATTAAGCCGAATGCGGAGCAGGGTGCGGAGACCTGAAACCATAAAACTATAAAATGTGGATGTTCTGCAAAATATTTAGGTGATACAGGGAAACGGATGCGATATTCGTTATCAGCACATCTGAAAACATAAAGATCACTTAGTTTTATTTAAAGGAGTATTTCATTGTTTATCAGTGTAATTGCTGGTCGAAGGAAAGCCTTGTAGATATGTAAGACGGCCTGGGAGTTGAGTCCCCAGGATGCTCCAATTAGCCGTTTGAGCAACCTCAGACGATTTATAGCTTTCTGGACAATGTTGAGCAAGTGAGGTTTCCAGGTTAGCTTGGAGTCAAATATGACTCCCAGGTATTTTGCAGTAGTGGTAGGCAGAATAGGAGTTCCCCGTATTTTGATGTTTAATAATGTTGGGTTCCTTTGGATCTTCGAGCGACAGCCTGTCTGCAGAAACACCAATGCTTGTGTTTTGAGAGCATTAATTGTGAGACGCCATGTGTCACACATTCTTTGGAAGGAGTTTATAGCTGGTTGGAGAGCTTTGTTTATAGCTTGGATGGTTGAACAACAGGCGAGAAATGCGGTGTCGTCGGCGAATTGGTAGATAGAAACTTGTGGGGGTTTTGGCATATCGGCATAATGGTGATAAAGCAGCACCCTGTGGAACGCCAGAGTAATGGAAAATAGAGTATGACATCGCTCCATTTACATTGACATAAGCGATCCTATTTGGTAGGAAACTGTGGACTAATCTGACATAGCAAAGCGTAGGTGGAATTTATGGAGCTTGTAGATGAGTCCAGTATGCCATACTTTGTCAAATGCTTTTTCCAAGTCGAATAGCACTAGACAGGATGGTTTGGAAGTGTTGAAGTGATTTGTGATGCGAGTCGTTAGTTTTAACAAATTATCTAGGACACTGTGTTGAGGTCTAAAGCCTGCTTGGTGCGACGGAAGTAAATTGTGAGCTTGTAAGTGCATGTGTATGCGTCGAACAATGATGCGTTCGAATATTTTGCTAAAGGTTGATGTGAGCTGAATAGGTCGATAGTTTGTAGGGTTGGTACTATCTTTGTTTGGCTTTGGAAACATTAGAACCTTCGAAATCTTCCAGTCTGTTGGGTAGTGTCTTGTGCGGAGGATAAAATTGTAGATAATGGCCAGAAAGGACAGCAATGCAAGTGGGGCCTGTTTAATCAATACGTATGTAATATTGTCAAAGCCGGTAGCAGTGTTTCTCTTCCTACGCACAGTATTGAGAATATCGTCTGTTGTGATAGGAACAGTTAGAGCATTATTAGGATCAATAGCGTGCGTATTACTGGGTTGCAGTTGCCTGTTATTGGGATTGGTGACTCTGTCAATTTTGGTCTGGAGGCGGAGATTTGGATCTAGTTGTCGCTTTGGAGTGAAAGTGTTTTGTAAGACATTTGCGAAGGCATGAACTTTTTCAGTGTCGGTGTTTAGAGCTGCGTCCTTAATTGTTATCGGATAAGGAGTACTGTTGGATTGTCCAGTGAGCACCTTGAAACGTTTCCAGTATTTGGTGGGATGGCTTTCATCAGTCAATTGTTTGCACTTTTCAATCCATCGACGTTGTTTATAAGCTTTTATATAGTTTTGAACTGTACGCAGCCATTGACGGTGTAAGTTAAGGGATTCAGGATTTCTGGTCTGGAGGTAGTCCCTGCATGCTCGTCGTGATGCTGTGATTAGATGAAGATATTGCGGAGGTAGCTTTGGTTTGTAACTATTGAGAGTTGTCGTAGGTATGTTATTGGTTGCCGCACTGGTAATCTGTGCCGTAAGATGTTCTACCGCTTTAGCTTTGCACTATATTCCTCCCAGTTTGCTTTGTTGTAACACCAGATTTTTCGAGGTTGTATTTTACTGCTCATATTGCGATTACCAAGATTTAAGGTGATTTTCACTGGGTTATGGTCACTGCCAATGGAATCCAGCACAGACATCTTCAAATAGGTACTTAGAGATGTTGATGTTATAACAACGTCAGGGGCACTGTTACTTATGGGACTTGTGGCTCTGGGCAGTACATGGAATTCCGCAGTAGTATTTTGGTCCAGAAATTGTAAAAAGTTTGTTTTGTTTTGCATGCTGCGACTATGATAATTGATGTCCGCTGCTATGATATAATGTTTGCTGAGGTTTTGGATATGTTGAAAGAATTAGTGTGGAATAGTCTCCCCTGGTCTTACATAGATGGTGGCAAATGTAACGACCCGGGATGGAAAGTAGATGGTACTAGCAGTATGTTCTGGCAAGTGGAAGTTTGGTGGGAAGGTAACTGTTCGATAAGGTATTTTTCTATCTATTCCAATAGCTGTGCCGCCATTTACTCGTAAGCCCGGCGGACCATCGTGGCGTAAAATATTGTATGGTGGTATATGAATGCTCATTTTTGAAGCAAGATAGGTTTCGTTTAGAGCAAAGCAGTGGACAGATTCTTCCACTAGCAGGTGTTGCAATATAGCTTTTCGTTTAGGAAATGATCGGATATTTAAAAATAGAAAATTATACATATTCCGTACTACCATATTCAAAACCTTAAACCGCAGTTTCCAAGTGAGATATGTGGAAATGCACATGAGGACCAGAGTATGTTGCATGGAGTTGCAAGTTGAAAATTGTTTTAGCAGATGCTGTTACTTGGGTTAATATGTGAGTTCTTAAAAATGGGTGCACATTTTGGAGAGTCAGTGTGAAGAAACGTATTAGATCTTCCACTGTTATTGGATGTCGTAGTGAGTTGTTAGGTTCTGTAGCAGTGTCATTGGTGCGTAGCGGGACTGTTAGGTCAGGGTGTTCAGGTATTGCATCTGGCTTGGCTTTGCATTTGTAACTGTATGTAGGATGGTTTTCCGTACATGTGACACAGTTTGGTGGAGTAGTTTGGTTTTGACATTCTTTGGTTGAATGGGGTCCTGAACAGTATCCGCATTTATCTTGGTTTGGACATGCAGCAGAAGTGTGCTTGTTATACTGTTGGCATTTTTCACACCGCAATGGAAGAGGTTGTTGAGAACGGCATGGTTCAACTTTGTATCTGCGTCTGTATATGTGTGCTCCACTGTATAGTAGCGTGTCGACAGCATTTTTTGAGTCTGTTAGGACCCGCACCATGTATGTGGGTCCGTTGTTATTGCGAATACGGATAAATTTGCGGATTTGTACACCTTCGCATTCCAGTTCCTCAAAGATCTCTTTGTCTGTTAAGTCAGGTTCTACACCCTTGATGACAACTGATAGTAGTGGGGATTTATGTGGTGGTGGTGTTTGTTTTTGAGTGGAAGCATTCAGTGTTTGGATATTTGCTTTGGGTCCATAAATTTCAGAAGAGGCTGTGTTTCTAATTAGTTTTGCAAAGTCAGGATCTGGAAATTTCAATATGATGCCTGAATGAATCCGGTCACTGGACCAAAATGAATGTTTTGTGTGTGGCCACTGATGAACCAAAATGTGCTTGCCTGTTGGGCCGAGATGGGTCTGTCTAATTTGTACGATGCACGCCAAAGAAAATTATAGTACTTACTGCGTGTCGCTATCACAAACCCATACCTCTGGAGTGGAGGACCATATTGAATTCCATAAGGTGATTCGACTCGAATGATTGCAAATGACACTCACTGATAATAACGAAAATATATTGACTAATACAAAAGATTACATGTATGTAAAAACTTGGTGCAATGCAACGCGATGGACGGAATGAAATTACCACGCACACTCGGCCATATTGTCTCGCGAACCGACTGAGCGTCACTCTCTCTCTCTCTCTGTTCGAGAGTAAACATAAAACAAAACTGAATTCACCTGACATCTATTGTTAAAAATATCAAACATATCAATTATGACTTGAGACATATTCCCCCCTCTTGGTCAAACATCTTTTGACCAACTAAATTCACTTATCTCCGTCCTTATTGCACTGAGGGAGTGGAACTAGTCTGTGAATCGATCTCTTGAAGATCCCTGAAGCTGTATGCACTGTGGCCACTCGCACTAAGCCGTCTCTTCCTGGCTGGACGCTGGTGACTCTTCCCAATTTCCACGATAGGGGAGGTAAGTGGTCGTCTTTGATGACAATTATCAAACCTGGTTTGAAGTTTTCTTGGACGCTGGTCCACTTGGAACGTTGCTGAAGACCGTTTAAATACTCCTTGGACCATCGCTGCCAAATGTTTTGATGAAAGCTTTGGAGTCTCTGCCATCTGGACAGTCGATTTCCTGGGAGGTCAGTGAGGTCTGGCTCGGGAAAGGAAGTAAGGGCTGAACCAATGAGAAAATGTCCAGGAGTGAGAGCACTTAAATCTTCTGGATCGTCGGATAAAACAGTCAAAGGCCTTGAATTTAGGCATGCTTCTATTTGGGTGAGCAAAGTTGCAAATTCCTCAAAATTCAACGTTGACTTTCCTACTACTCTATTTAAATGATACTTCATGCAGCGTATTCCACTCTCCCATATTCCTCCGAAATGTGGTGAGTTAGGTGGAATGAAATGCCAATGGAAGGATTCAGAACTCGCGTACTCATGAATATTTTGTGCGAATTCCTGTGACGAAAATAAGTTATGTAGCTCTTTAAGTTCGTTTCTTGCCCCGACGAAATTCTTGCCATTGTCACTGTACAGATTGGCACATTTACCTCTACGAGATGTAAATCTTCGCAGGGCTGCGATAAATGTGTCTGTGGTGAGATCGGAGACGAGCTCTAAATGTATAGCCTTGGTGGCTAGACAAATGAATAAAGCCACGTATGATTTGCGACGAACCTTGCTGCGTGGCGAATGCGATTTCAACAGAAAAGGTCCGCAATAGTCTACACCAGAGTTCAGAAATGGTCTTGACGGTGTGACTCTAGGTGACGGAAGTTGACCCATGAGTTGCTTGGCCGTGGTTGCCTTCAACTTGTAACATGCGAGGCAATTGTGAATTACTTGCTTGATTGTACGCCTTGCTCGTACAATCCAGTATTGTTGCCTGAGGGACGACAACAATAACTGTGATCCTGCATGAAGCTGTCTCAAATATTCCGCTTCTATTATAAGCTGTGTCAGGTGACCTTTCGAAGGTAGAATAATTTGATGTTTTGTTCCATAAGTCAAATTGCTATTCTTGAGTCTTCCTCCAACGCGAAGAAGGTTGTTGCTGTCCAAAAATGGGTGCAGGCTCTTCAATGTGTTGTTGGCTGAAACTTCTTGGTGCCGTTGAAGATCTTGAATTTCAGACTTGTAGCTTGATAGCTGAACAGTCTTGATGCATGTATGCAATGCTGATTGCATTTACTTTGTTGAAAGACTTACTTTTACATTGTTGTTGGACTTTCTGCAGTTATGTATAAATCGCTGACAGAAAGCTATCACTCGAGTTAATTTCGATAATTTGGAGAACCGTTCGATTGTTTGCTCTAATGAATTCTGGCAAATTGATACTGCCGTTATGCTTATTCCCTCCGGAATTTCTACTTTTCTTGGCTGCTGCGTAAGTGGCCAATGCTCTTCTGTATCTGTTAACCAATGTGACCCATGCCACCATAAATGGGTATGTTGTATTGAAGTGGGTTCAATACCTCTTGAGATTATGTCTGCCGGGTTATCTGCTGAAGGAACATGTTTCCAATCGCTAATTTGCGTAATGTCTTGAATCTCTGCTACCCGGTTGGCTACAAAGGTTTTCCATCTGTTGGATGGTGCTGCTAACCATGCCAATACAATTTGTGAGTCCGACCAGAGATGTATCTCGTCTACCTTCAGACGTAAAATTGGTAATACCTTGTGGACTAATTTTCCTAGGAGTAATGCTGCACATAATTCAAGACGAGGCAATGTCACCTTCTTGATTGGCGCTACTCGTGATTTAGCACAAAGTAGATTTACCGCTGTTTTGCCTTTGTGGTTAGTTGAATGCACATACAAACATGCACCGTAAGCATATTGAGATGCATCTGCAAATCCATGTATCTGGATATTTCTAACTGTTCCATTAATTATAACAAAATGATTGACTTCAATGTGTTTAATTGCAGGGAGTTGTCTGCGCAACTGTTGCCATTTCTGACTCAAGTCTTGTGGAAGTTCTTCATCCCACTGGACATTGCATGTCCACAATTGTTGAAGAAATGATTTGCATGTAATAACAATTGGAGTGATGAGACCTAAAGGGTCAAATATTGACGCAACGACTGATGCTACCTGTCGTTTAGTGCTTGATATTTCGACGTCATTCGCTACTTCAGAAGCTTTGCTGTTGATCAGTATTTTATCTGCAATAGGATCCCAAGATAAGCCTAAAGTCTTCACTTCTGAATCGTGAAATTCGACTGGAAGCTTCATTTCACGCATGGCTGGTAGAACTGCTTCTAGCACTGTCGTGCTGTTCGAACACCATTTACGCAAAGTAAATCCTCCACGCTGCATAATGTTAATTAATTCTGCCTGAATCTGCAATGCTTCAGCTACGTCTTGTGCTCCGCTCACTACGTCATCAACTAACATGTCTTCCTTGATAATACTACTGATGCGATGATGCCTGCTGATTTCGCTGTCTGCCAGTTGCTGTAAGCATCTAGTAGCTAGGAATGATGCCGAAGGTGTGCCATATGTAAGCGTTCGTAGCTCAAAAACTTCAATTGGATGCTTGTTGGAGCTTCTCCACAATATTCGCTGTAATGGATTGTCATCTTTTTGCACCTTAATCATTCTATACATTTTCTCTACATCTCCTGTGAATGCTATAGGATGTGTGCGAAATCTTGTCATGATGGAGAATAAATCTTGTTGTATGGTGGGCCCGACCATCAATATGTCATTGAGGCTCTTGCCACTTGTGGTTTTGGCCGATCCGTCGAAAACAACACGAACCTTGGTTGTGGAACTCTGTGGTTTGATTACTGCGTGATGTGGCAAATAGTAGGCTACCCTGTGGTCATGAGACATCGGTAATTGTCCTACAGGCACCATGTGACCTAGCTGTTCATATTCATTCATGAATTCTGTGTAAGGAATCCTTAGTTCCGGTTGATGCTCAAGTCTTTTCTCTAGTTGGAGAAATCTCTTTAGGCTTGTTGAAGTGAATCGCCCAATGCTTCTCGGCTTTCCTTGCGTGGAAGTCGAACGATGAATTTGCCTGTTTCGTCCCTCACCGTGTTTTCACAATAGTGATGCTCACAGCTCATTTCTTCCTTTGTTCTATGCCTGGTATATATCTCCTCAAGGTCCCAAAATCTCTGAAGCTGTAGGTGGAGACTTTCTTCCGTTCGAAGGAAGCATGATATCGATGAATTGTTGCCACTGCATTGTTGTGGAATGCGTCCTGCGATTATCCATCCGAATTCAGTGTTTTGTAGAATCGGCAAATCAGCTGAACGTGTTATGCGATCATGCTTGAGAATTTCGAAGAAGATCTGGGTACCTATTAAAAGATCTATCTTTGCTGGCACATCAAATGTCGGATCTGCCAATGTTACATGTCTTGGTATTTTGATTGATGCTCGGTCGACTCGATGTGAAGGTAAGTTACTTGTGAGCCGCGGCAATATTGAGCATTCAATGTTTGAACGCCATGTGCTTATTCTAGATTGCAACTGAATATCCACCTTGAAATTTGCTTGCGACTCAGCATTGTTTATGCCTTGAATCGGTAAATGCTGAGGATGTTTCTTCAGTTTGAGACGCTGAACCAACTCTTCAGACGCAAAGTGGCTCTGGGATCCACTGTCTAGCAAGGCTCTACAGTATATCCATTGACCTGCATGATTCTTGACCTTTACCACTGCCGTGGGAAGTAACACGCGTGATGTATGTTGCCCTTTGAGTGCACAATAAGAAGCTTGTGGAGTTTGATCTTGATTCTCGTTTTGCGTTACTTGAGAATTATCATTCTTGCCTTCTTCCGTAGATTCTGTGCTGGAAAATGACGTTCTTGATATACCATCATTATGCAACAATGCGTTATGCTTGCGTGAACATTTTTTACACGAACCTGCCTTGCATAGACGCAGTATGTGATTTGGAGATAAGCAGTTCGTGCAGAGTTTATTCCTTCTAACACAATCATACTTGTGTTTGTTAGTCGCGGCGATGAATGATGCACACATATAGAGAGCATGCGGCTCTTTACAAAAGAAACAAGAGTTCGCACTAGTGGTACTAATGAAAGATTTCGAAAAACCCTTGTTTGATCTTACATTGTAATGTTGAGGTTTGATTGATTGCTTATTTACTTCACTTGGTGCGGGCTGAATGCTTTCCAGCGCTTGACATCGTCTTTCCAAAAACGAAAAGAAATCATCTATGCTGACAAAATCTGTTTCACTATTTTGCAGTTCCCACGCTTTCCTAGTTCCTGAATCTAGCTTAGACACAAAATGCTGAGTGAGTAACATGTCCGCCAAAGGTACATCTGTGTAAAGCGCATTTACTGCATTCAAGTTGCTTGTCGCACATCCCACAAAGGAACGCAATTCCTGAGCACTTTCCTTGCTGACTGCCTTGATGTGCAATATTTCATGAATGTACGATGATGCGATTAGCTTCTTGTTTGAATATCTACTCACTAACAACTTCCAGGCAACTGCGTAGTTTGCCTCCGTGATGGGTAAGTTTTGAATGAGCTTGTACGCTTCGCCCTTGAGCGACGAACGTAGATACTGAAACTTCTGAATGGAATTGATGTCTTTGTTATTGTGTATTAAAGACGTGAAAGTGTCTTCATAGGAAAACCAGTGCCGATAATCACCCTGAAACATTGGCAATTCTATTGTAGGAAGTTTGAGCCGGGTTGCTGTGACATGCGATGTGTTGACAGCATCATGCTCCGCTTGAACCTTATCATGCTGCGATAATAAAGCTTGCATCCGGGCACTCAACTTGTAGTACGCCGTTTCCAATTCGTCTCTGACGTCATCCTGCGATGAACCAGTTTCAACTTCTAACTGATCTTGCACTTGCTCAATGTCCACCCAAATGCGAGACAATGCATTGAAAGGAGTACGCACTTCTTGAATGTTTCCTTCACTTTCACTGAATTGATTGACGAAAGTTTCCATTCGAGTGATTTTTCCTTTTAATGTCCCTCGTTGTCTAACGAGACGCTGCTGCACTTCGCTCTCACTCATTTTTATGAAGAACACGAAAGGTTAAAGGAAATAAATGCAAGGAAATGAGCCAGACAAAGTAAAATATACTTACCGACCTCCTGCGCCGTTGTCGTGAAGAAAATGATGCATGAAAAGTATCGTCCAGCTGTTTACATTCCTTTGCTGCGAACGACAATGGAGCTGCATTGTTGGCAATATGGCTGCTGTAAGAAACTGTTGTTTCCGCACTGCACTAGCACTTGACCTTGAACTTGAACAGAATGTCACGTAGCTGAAACATCCGGCCCGGAGGACCAAATGAATGAATCCGGTCACTGGACCAAAATGAATGTTTTGTGTGTGGCCACTGATGAACCAAAATGTGCTTGCCTGTTGGGCCGAGATGGGTCTGTCTAATTTGTACGATGCACGCCAAAGAAAATGATAGTACTTACTGCGTGTCGCTATCACAAACCCATACCTCTGGAGTGGAGGACCATATTGAATTCCATAAGGTGATTCGACTCGGATGATTGCAAATGACACTCACTGATAATAACGAAAATATATTGACTAATACAAAAGATTACATGTATGTAAAAACTTGGTGCAATGCAACGCGATGGACGGAATGAAATTACCACGCACACTCGGCCATATTGTCTCGCGAACCGACTGAGCGTCACTCTCTCTCTCTCTCTGTTCGAGAGTAAACATAAAACAAAACTGAATTCACCTGACATCTATTGTTAAAAATATCAAACATATCAATTATGACTTGAGACAATGCCTTTACGGGTGAACAGTATTTGTGAAATTTGTGCCCTTGGCACATATTTAGATGTTTGTTGGAACACGTGTTTTGCTGTATTGAATTTTGTGTCGTAGTTGGAAAGAAGGAAATTGTAAAGCACTGGTTTCTGTGTGTTTATGTCGGTTTCTTTCTGTCTGTGGTCTGTTCGCTCTGGAGTTTCTGCTTTTTGTTACTGGTAAGTGGTGACCTAGACCGATCGCGGAAATCCATGGAAGAGCTTCGGGAATTTGGGTTTTCAAGCTTGTTCCGGCCTCTGGCTCTGACATCTCTAGGGACAGTACCCCCAACCTGTTGGGGGAGCCCTTTATGCATCGTTTCACTGACACTACTTTGCAATCGACGAGTGTGGAAACTGCACTTTTCACGTAAAGGAGAGTCAGAACTGATACTGGATAATAAACCTTTTCGAGCAAGGCCTCATCTCCACGAAGCTATCAACTCGCGGCAAGCCACGGCACCTAGCGACCTGTTGAGTGAGATGAATCAAGGCAAAATGGATATTAAACCTTTTCCTGCTCCCACAAAAATAGGCAATAATTAGGCTGGAGAGTTCAGTGAACTAACCGATCTCTAACTACGCACTGGAAATTATCAGGCTGGAAAGTTCATACGAACTAACCGATCACTGATCGATTCATCGTACAATCAACTGAGTCAGAACTGATACTATTTTTTTTTTTTTTTTTTTTTTTAATCGTTGACTGGGCATTATTTTTCAGTAGTTTCAATATTTATTTAACTACAATCTCAATACATAAATATATGGGAATAAACATTCTGGTTACCCCTTTTTCCCCCGCACGAAATGGCGAAGTCGTAAGAAAGGGGGAACCGTTTGTACAGCAAGGGCACACCTCCCGCGAGCCCTCCCGCAACTGTGGCAAGGCTGACTCGTTGGGAGTGTACAGGGTCAGGAAACAGGTATAACACTAAATATAGACGAACACAAGACAACACATGGTACCCTAGGGTACCAGAGCGTCGACGAGTCGGTTAAGTTCCCTTCGCCGGGTCGAGCGATCCGGTGCATTCCGGATGGTTTGGAGTCCCTGCACGAGCTGTAGCAGTCCAGGGATAACATCAGGCTGCGCCAGTAACCGGAGTAGTTCCAGTAGAGATGCGTGGTCCACCTGGGAATCTGGTGTCGAAGTCTCAGCTTGGCTGGTAGTCTGTCTCGCTGCCGGAGGACGTTGGTCTCCCCTGCGTGGTGTTGGCTTCCGATTGGCCGGTCGGGAGGTAGGTCGTGGACGATATTCCCGGGCGGGCGTCGTCACGGGAACGTCTTGTCGAATGGGCCTCGGAGTGACTGGGCGCTGACGTTGAAATTGGGTCCTTGCCTCTTCCTTGATCCGTTTGAATAGGGGACATCCCCTATAACTGGCATAGTGTTGCATGCTACAGTTGGCACATTTGGGTGGTGATTTCATATCCTTCTCGGGACAATCGGCAAACTTGTGCGGCCCCGCACACTTGACGCAGCGGGGTGTAGTAAAGCAGTGCCGCTGCCCGTGCCCGACCCGCTGGCACGCGTGGCACTGTAGAATCTGGCGAGAGCGGTATTTTTCCACTCTGGTCAAATATGGGCCGATTGCGTCGATTTTAAAAATCTGTCGAGATTGCGGAATATTAGGCAAGACGACCATTACTAAGGGTAGTGGACGCCTGGTCGTGCTATGACTCGAACTCTCAGTGGCAGGATTCTGCCTGTTTCGGTCTCTGGTATGAAGTCTGCTAACACTATGGATAGGAACTCCAAGTGTTTGCGTCAAAAATGCTTGAGTTTTCGTGAAATCGATGTCTAGCGGGAGGTCTCGGAGGACAACCTTCAGTTTCTCCGCGGCGGATGATCCATAAGCGAATCCAATATGTTGTTCGCGAAGGAATTCACATACTTGCGTGAATGTCTTCTGGTCGCGGACGGTGACTCTACAGCTCCCTCGAGTATAGCGGTAGTTACAACCGTTATCGGTGAGCGCACGGAGCATATTAGATATCTCTGCGCTGGTCGTATTAAAGATGGTTATGCAGGGGGGCCTGCGTGTCTTTTTGGGCGGCGAGATAACTGGCGCGTTACCTCTAGTCGTACTGCTATGCGGACCGCTATGCTGCGACACTGCCTGTCGGTCGCTATCGAGCTCGCTACTGGTAGCTGCATCCCCCTCTGAGGCGTTGTAAGGTCGTTCTTTGCGGGCTCTCTTCGGTCGTTTCCCCTGATCCATGACTGGGGCGTTCGACATCGTATATTCCCTCTTCTACCACGGCGTATGCGAGCGTCCAAGGTCTTTACTCCTCGGCATCTCTGGGGGGAGGTGTGTGAACTGATACTACACTTAGCTCCTAATTATATAGTCTGAAATAAAAAATGTTGCTCATGGGAGATTCAATTTTATTCACTGCACTACATTTTCTTCTCTATCTTGTAACTTTAATGTTCACATATCTTTCGAAGGGTGTTCAAGCACAACTTTTCACTATGATTACAATGAGATGTACCATTATTTGTTGCACAAGAATTTATGTTCCTTCTACACATGTTTGGCAGTACCATCTAGCGGCCGTTTGCGAAAACATAAGTATAAAGTATGTATATCCTAAGCTTCTTTTTTCGTATTAGGTTAGATACTTTTGCATATTAGGTTACACAGCAACATGAAGACTCGCTTCGAGTAATTATCTATCTACATGAGTTTCAATTTTCGACAAGGGACTTTCGTACTACACTCGACGAAACTGGGCAATCGTTATTTCAAATTTGAAAGGACGCACATATAGTAAATCTAACCAAATGTTTTGTATCTCTTTACTTACGTATGTATGATTTTGTTTACGAGTACCATATTTCGTCTGACCAAATTTTTTGGTATTCTTTAACAAAATGCTTTAGTAATTACAAGCAACATTTGGTTATCGGAAACAAGAAGCATAACCAAACAGCTCAACCAAACTTTTTTTGTAATTCCAAACAAACCAGCTTTTTCTGTGTCTGTGTTTTGACATGTAAATATACGGTCACCAGCATTAAAAATAGGACACGTAGATCCTGAAATGCTCGCTTCCTTGCAAAGCGATATGTGTGTTGCCTAACTCAACGGCGATAAACGGATTTGAATAGCAAATTTTCAATGGCAACTTCTACCAGCGCCGTAGAATTAGGCAACACACATAACACCTTGAAGCAAAGCAGGATCTAGGTGTCCCATTTTTATTGCTGGTGAGTGTACATAAATCAGATTATTATGCGTGCAAAGGTTAGCAACACTGTTTTCAACCCCAAAGAGACTCTTATCTGATATCTTGTTTTAGTAACTTGTTCGTCTGACATTTTGTTTCATTTTGCAATATTATGCTTATTGCGCGATTTGATTGATTAATTGATATGGTTTATTTTATTTTGATTTTCTGCTACTTTTGGCTAATCACGGAGGTGAGTATTAGTGATGATAATATGATATTGTTGAAGAGGCACTACGAACGTCAATGCCCCGGCCGGGATTCGAACGCAGACTTCTGCTCTCGTAGCGGGCTGTGATAACGTAAATGGGTTCTGGGTCCTAAAGAACCTTTTTATGTTTAAAGCACTTCAATTCGGTCCAGGAACATCCTTTGCGGATGAAATTAAATACGGTCCAGGAACCTTTTCTCCGACTGAATTTAAATACGGTACAGCAGCCTTTCTTTCAGGATGAATATACAGCGTGTTTCAAAAAGAATATACGTATTACAAAGTATTTTGTCCAAACTATCGATCGCTACGCCCCGGCTCGGCTATTAGAGAAACGAATACATAGTCTAGTTTATATAATAGCCGCTAGATGTCAGTTGTGTTCTGTTTTGCTTGGTAACCGTCAGTTGTTTGAAATGGCTACTCCGCAGCAGAAATCATTTTGTGTTCTCGAGTTTGCGAAGTGCAATTCCGTGATTACAGTGCAAAGACGTTTCAGGTTGAGGTACCAAATTGATCCTCCGAATGGGTGAAACATTCGCAGATGGTATCGACAGTTTGTAGATACAGGATGTGTATGTAAAGGAAAGAGTCCAGGCCGCCCTCGTGTTCCTGAAGAAAATGTTGCACGACTTCAAACTGCTTTCTAACGTAGCCCTTCAAAATCAACTCGTCGTGCCAGTCGGGAGTTACAACTTCCTACAACAACAATTTGGCGTGTTTTGAGACGTCGGCTGGTTATGAATCCGTACAAGGTACAGCTGTTACAAGCTCTGCGTCCTGATGACAAACGCAAACGTGTGGCATTTTGTAACGAGATTCTTGATGCTACTGACAATGACAACACTTTCGCACAACGCATCGTGTTTAGTGATGAAGCTGCGTTTCATGTCAGTGGTCAGGTAAACAAACATAATGTTCGCATTTGGGGCCTACAGAACCCACATGCATTCATTGAACATGTACGAGATTCGCCCAAAGTGAATGTGTTTTGCGCGATATCCCGATCATCTGTTTACGGCCCATTCTTCTTTGATGGAAACACGGTTAACGGTCAGCAGTATCTCTCTATGTTACAAAACTGGTTGTTTCCGAGGCTGCACGAAGACAACTTCATTTTACAACAAGACGGGGCACCCCCTCACTGGAGTCGCCAAGTGCGTGATTATCTGAATGAAACTCTACCGAACCGTTGGATTGGTCGTCAAGGAGCTGGCGACTTAGCATGTATCAGCTGGGCTCCACGGTCACCGGATTTGACACCCTGTGACTTCTTCCTGTGGGGTTTCATTAAAGACAATGTTTATGTACCACCACTCCCACAGAACCTGGAAGAGTTGAAGAACCGGATCCGTACTGCCGTAACATCAGTGACGAAGGACATGCTTGCCAAGTATGGGAGGAATTTGAGTATCGATGTGATATTGTTCGTGTCACTGCTGAAGGACATATTGAACATCTGTAATCTTAACTTGAGAGGTTCGTAAGTATGTGTGTCAAGTTTCATCTTCGTATGTCTTAAAGTTTAATAAATATATGCATGCGAAATACGTATATTCTTTTTGAAACACGCTGTATATATATACTGTCCAGGAACCTTTTTTTCTGATGATTTTAAATACGGCCCTGGAACCTTTTTTGAATGAAACAATACGCAACTTGTACCGAATTCATATTGTGCGAGGAGAAAGGTTCCGGTCCTGCAGCGGGAACCCAATAGAACCAATTAGAATTTATGTATTCCTGGACCTTCAACAACCATTCACCAAAGCTACAAGCGTTACGGAACCCTTTAGCGTAAAGCATAACATTCACTGCACATGTGCGAATAACAGACAGAGGCAACACGATGCACGGTATTGAGAAAACTGTCCAATCAGAGCGACACACAAGCGACTGTTCCAGTTTCCCTGCATTTTGTTCTTATTAGACCCATATATCATCCTTTGCTGATTGGCCTATACAGGTTGTTCAATTCAATGACAAAAGTGAAGCAACTGCGATATGCTTGAAAAAACTGCCACAAGATGGCACTAAAGCTCTCTGTGACTCTCTGCCAGGGAATATCTCTCAATGTGTTCTGTAGAAAATCAAGATACAAGAGATTAAATGTTCAACATTCGTACTATTAAAATTGTAAATTAAAATGCTGTATTTCTCTAAACTCGCAGCCAATTGTTTCCCTTCTCTTTACAATTGTATGCACATATGTACAATGTTTCATTACATTATGATGTCTTGGGGTGCCTTAATTTTGCGATTGTGGTTTTCATGTCACTAATATCTTGTCTAATATAAATAATGCCCTGTATTACATTATTGCATTACATTACATTACATATTAAATTTACATTATTATATAATTAGGTACTACTTTTGTATAGGTGTGACACCTATAAATCATTCATTTCGCACTTTTTTACATTGCTAACGTACTATTCTGCATTGCGGAACATTTCTTTAGGTGAAATAATGAATTTCTAACGAAAATAATGTATATTTCTTACATTTACGAGTACTTACTGTTATTCGTTATTTCGATTCTGTAACACACATTATGGCGATAGCGTACTGGTTCATCGCGTGTTGTGTGAGTGTTTTTTCGATTTATGCAGTGTTGCAACCTTGTTCACCGAAAAATACCTACTTTCGTGCCCGGATTTGAAATTATGCTAATACCTCGCAAACCATTGGCGTTAGCCTCCCAAACCATTGACGTTAGTCCCACAAACCATTCACGTTAGCCCCACAAACCACTCGCGTTAGCCCCACAAACCATTGACGTTAGCCCCAAAAACCATTCACTTTAACCCCACAAACCATTTTCCGTAAGGTTAGGTTAGGTTAGGCAAGCATAGTTTAAAAAATTTTAAAAATTAAAAATACGTCATGTTATAGTGAAAACACGGCGAGGTTTGAAACACTGACTACGGGGTTTACGTCATCTAACACACGGAACAATGTGCTCTCGTGCAGAAAGCAAATGTCGGCAGCAGCAACAGCGTGTCGGACAGAGATTTTCGCAGAAAACAACATGTATTCGCATTAAAATGGATCAAAACTACATTCACGAACTTCCACAACGCTACAGAAAATGATTTGCGTAAGTACTTTCTCCTGTAAAAAGTAAGAAATCCGTAACACCTATATGAAAGTGTTACCTATAATTATAGACACTTATCAACTATAAGCAAAACTAATTACAACTAATCAATACATCTAATAAAGGCAGTGGCGTAGCGTGATTCTATGAAAGGTGTAAGGCTTCCTTAGATAAACCTGATCTGAATATTGAATAAAGAAAACCCAAAGATATTTTAACTAAATAGAATCTTTTTGAATGTAAGTCATGCATGGGCATACTCGATTTCAAACACAAAATGCACACACTCTATGTTAACAATAATAGCATATGTATGTATTACTTAATGAAAAATTCTCATTTATGCTGTAACTCGATCCGACGATCCTTTAGTCTGAACACCTCCATCACGTCGTCGTAGAATCGGGAGTTTCTGGTCAATTTCTTTAGCAGTTCTTTTTCAATGGATATCAGTCGCAAGTCAGATTTGCTTGCCTGAGTCTGTGTGCTGCGTTGAAATGTGTGAATCCTCTTCAGTGCAGAAAACGACTTTTCCACTGACGAGCTTGAGGCAGGAACAGTGAGGAAGAATTCTGTTAGTTTGTACACTTGTTCAACAACTTCATTCAAATGGGTAGGACGCAAGTACTCATGAAGTTCAAACACACTCTTTACTCGATATTCGGCTTCAGAATAAATTATCTGTAGCTCAACTTTCAACTGGTAGCAATTGACAAATTTCGCATACAGCTTAGTTAAGGACACATGTCATATTTTTATTCTTATTATTCTTTTTCTTTCACTAAAAGCCATTTGAGGGAAATGCTTAGGATACAATTTGCAAATGCAATGCATCCGAGAATATTACTCATTATCATGGTTACGATATTTGCGCACATTTTGAAAAGCATATCAAGCAACTTAGTCAAAGGAAAAGGTAAAACAAATCTGTAAATCATAATGCTAAGTATTGCGCGTAGCTATGCTTTTAACATTACGGGCAAGTGGGATGCAGGCGCCTAACTTTGCGGGCGCTGCCGGATCTAGGATTGCCAGACATTCCTCCTCGCTGCTTCTAATGAAGGTAATATCCAATATTAAACCATCTCTTTGTGAACTTAATAGTTAGTTTACACATTTAAAATGACACCCGTTTTGTTAGCTACACCTCCCGTCAAGCATTGTTGAAACAACACGGGAGTCGATTTTCTTGGTTTTCTTCCGACCGTGGCAACCAGACGCAGCGGGGACAGAAATCTCGTCAGTAATGCGCATTACAGTGCGTGAGAATCGGGGCGCCCTGTCATTGGTTGAGAAGATACTACATAAGCAAACACACCCGCCATGGGCGAGTCCAAATCATTTCTTCCATTGACTCGCACGTAAGTCCTCTCAAGAAGCCTTACAGAGAAACAACTCGAATCAAAACAAGTCCTCAATTGTTTCGTTAAAAGTTCTACTTGAAGTCTGATGTGTGTCCAAGCGATAAATATGGGAATGAAATACTTTTTCTTCAATAATTTCAACTTGTAAGGTGGACTTACAAGCCTTACGTGGGCACTACGCCGCTGAATAAAGGGGGTAAGCCCGCATCTTCCCGCATACAATCGAGGGTATGGTCTTATTGTCCTGGTTCCTAAAAATATACCAGGACGTCAGTTGCTCCGAATTTGACGGTTCCCCCGACTTTATTTCCTCTATTTATTACTATTTGATTGCATTTTAAAATGTGGCCGCGGTGGCTCGGTAACGCGTCTGACTACCATGCTCAAGGTCCCGGGTTCGATCCCCGGCCGGTTCAAATCCGGGAACTTTTCTAACGATGGAAGCGGCTCCGGCGCCCACCCAGCGTCGAATAACATGGGTACCTGGGGGAAACCCTGGGGGGTAAAGGCGGTCAGGGGCGTGATGCTGATCACATCACCCCCACTCACGACCGGATCAAGAAAGTGTGGGGCGTTACCCCCACACCCCCTATACGCCTTCATGGCGTGGTGCTAAGCACAGGGGAACACTTTACCTTTTTTTTTTTTAATAGGTATAATAATAAATTGCAATGCTATACATAGGAACATATACATGACATAATTGGCGTATACAATACATTATGTGATATCTGTTCTGGGATCCAGAACAGAGGGCATGAACCCCGTGAGTGACATTACATTACATGTAAATTTTCTTTCTTTTTAAACCATTTGTGAACAGTGTAAATGTAACATTTTTCATTTGTATGGTTTCTGATTTCGACTCTTATGTTTACATGGTAGGACAGTATTAATAACATTCTCAATAACGTTCCCCGGACAGTGAGACAGGCATGCATAATCTCGGAGTCACAGTGGATTCCGTTCTGGCTTTCCAGAACTGTTCTGATATACAAATTATTTTCATCATCAATTCACAGAACCCAACTCAGAAGTGCTGAACGCCATTCTGGCATTCCAGAGCAGGGTGCCCCCAAAAGGCCGCTTCCTGCGTCCACACTGATTGCCATTCATTCAGTAAGGAAGGAGAGATAAAATGAAATTTGGAGTGAGGTTTGTATTTGAATATTCGTTCCTTCTCGCTTGTTCTGTAGGGTCGTTGCCGCCGCGTGCATAGCTGCTTATCTGGCACACGCCGATAGAAGAGTGCAGCGGCTGCATTCCACGGAGGAGACAAGGGATCACGACCGACAAGGAGCAATGTCCGTGTGAAGAACGATGTTTTGTTATCCTTGCATCACCACAATATTCTAAGGGCCGTGCATTATGTTTCCTGCATCGAGTTCGTTTTGAAATGCCAAAAATAAGATAACGTATAATGAAAATGAATATGGCATTCTATCACGCCCCTGTCACTACCCAGGGTCATATCAATGATAATCAAGCCTGATATCATATTGAAGATTTAACTATTTTAGACTGGTAGAATCGGTGTTGAAATAATTGGAGTTTTCTCCAAGTATGAGATTAAATCACTTAACTTAATTTGGAAAACGTAAATGACTCAATTATAAGAACTTTCTGTTTTATTACATTATTATTTAATTATTTAATCCATGTAATGCGATTAACAGTACGTGATTAATGTTTATGAAAATAAAATATATGAGTTCCCTGTATTACCTTCACCTGTTAGATTATGTATGTGTAAAGTACAGAAAATATAAACATATTAATATTACATAAGAAAAATAAAATACCAATTTTGCATATTGTTAATGAATATTATTTTGTGAGATATATATATAGTGACAAAATTACGTTAAAATATATAATGTAAAGAAAAAGAAAAGTATATAATTATAATTTCCCTGAATTTCTTTCCCCCATGTCAATAATGTATGCGTAGGTACAGAAAATATGAGTATATTAACATTTCATGAAGAATAAAAAGGAATTTTGTGCAAATTGTTAACGAATATTATCACACAAGACACATATATTGAATCCTGAAACCCTCCTAAGCGTAGAACACAGGTTGTACTTGTGTAAGTTAATCGAACACAGTGAACATAATTAATTTCAAAAATTGCATTTATGATAAATTAGATAAATATGTTAGTTGTGGTTAAATTATAATTTTGAATTCTAATTCTTCTTTTCTAAAAGATAATCTAAAAAAAGAATCTAAAAAATTAGTAATCACTTGTAGAGGAGAAGGTTTAAATATGGGCGAAGGTTTAAATATGGGTTTTGGAGTTATCAGCGCTCCCGGGTGCTGGAGCCTGGCAGAGGCTATGGGAACAGGTTATCTGTCAAGGACAAAGGTTGCGGAGCCAATTCGCAAGAGAAAGTGGTGGTTAGTTTCGGCCTTGGACGCTGTTATAGAATTGCGACCTATGAAAACTTTTTGCGGGTATGTTTTAACTCAGCGTTTTCTGAATTCTCATCTGCTTTGTATAGGTTATGATATTAGCGGTACATAAAACAAATGTAGTATTTTATAATGCCATGATTTGTTTGTGAAATATCTACCACAGAGAGCGAAAATAAATTGAAGAAGAAAAATAGCGTGATGGTCTAAATATGGGCTATGACATGATCACATTTTCAACAAATATTTGGATGTTTTTCTTAATTTCGATTTTTCCCATTCCGCGTGATTTTCAAAACAACAGACTATTCATAAGTATGAATTTTATAATGTTTTAGCGATAAATGACTGTTTTTTTTTTAAATTTTAATTGCTTTTTGTGATATTGCCACAAGTAGCCCATATTTAGACTTTTTCCTCTACAAATGTTCCCGCTCCAAACGCAGTGGCGGCTATGAGGGGGGGCCGGTTTCCCACTCCTCACTTTTTGCCCTGACACTGTGCTAAACCTTATGTACCAAAGGAAAGTAAACTGTCCTTGCCCACCCAGTTTTGGAACCCAATCGCCTCCACTGTCCACACGCGTATCAATGACTCCTAAGAACATACCCAAATATGGAAATAAAAGCACTTAGGTTATTTTAATTCGCTTTTCTGCCAATTATGACTAATCTTGACGATGATGGTGAGTGATGATATGATGAAATTGATGAAGGGACTCTCACAAAGAACAGAGAACATCCATGCCCAGAACGGGATTCGAACCCGGGATCCCTGGCGGCGGCTACATACTCACTCACACACCGAAGACCCACCCCAACGTGTCCTGCGTGACGGCACTGCATGTGTGTGAGGCTTTTTAAGTGAAGGCCTACTGCCTGAACACCATAAGCTTGTTTGCTGTCAGAATGAGTCAACGGAGAGAGTTTTGTGAGTTCGAAAGGGGCATGATTGTAGATGCCCACAGATGCGGTCAGAGAGATTTCGCAGCAGTTAAATGTGTGCCGGTCCAATGTTAGTGATGTCATTGTCAAGTTGAAACGTCAGGGAGGCACTCTGCACTCGGTTTTCATGGTCGTGCTGCTGCCCAGAAGCCACTGATCACACGCACCAATGCCCGACGTCGCTTGGACTGGTGCAAACAACACTGTGATTGCACTGTGGAGCAGTGGAAGAAGGTGTTATGCAGTGATGAGTCACGCTACATGATCTGGCACTCAGATGGACGTGTGTCGACCTGGAGGATGCATGGAGAAAGACATTCTCCGGAATGTGTTGTGTCGACAGTGAAATTCGGTGGCAGAAGTGTCATGGTCTGGAGCTGTTTTTCCTGGTTTGGGCTCGAGCCATTAGTTTTGGTCAATGGCAACACTGTTCATGAGGACATTTTAGACAATAGCGTGCTGCCCACATTGTGTCAACAGTTTGGAAAGGGTCATTTTCTCTATCAGCACGATAATACCCCTGCCCATAAAGCAGGGCCCATTGCATTGTGGTTTGAGGACAATCAGGTGGATGTGCTTAGCTGGCCCGCTCAAAGCCCCGACTGGGAAACCCCATAGAACGTCTTTCGGATGAACTGAAGCGTCTGTTGGGTGCCAGACACACTCGACCGAAAACCATCCATGAAGTATTCAAGAGGCCACAGGACGAATGAAAAATAAAATCCACCAGCAATATACCGGAACTTAGTACAAGACTAAATGATGTAATAATAGCGAAGGGAGGTCCGACGTCTTATTAGTTAAGTGGATGGTGTCTTTGGAATGAGCAGCACTGGGTGTCCGGTGACTTTTGGCTACATAGTGTATATGATTTTGTGCACGTGTGGTGACATAACTGCGTAAAATTGAAAGAGAAAGATAACTTGAATTGCCATCTGAAAACCGCAACACGATGTCAAAATAAACAAAAACTGTTCGCAGCCATCGACCACGCGAGAAACTTGTTTGTTTGGCAATTGGCTTGTTTGTTTGCGCGCAAAATAGTGCACAATCGAGAGCAATGCAGAATAAATCTTTCCCTGCAGTGGAAAAAGCTACGGGCAAATATTGCGACTGCATTTTCACCAAGATAAACATGCTGTGGAAAATAAGCCTGACGTGGGGAACACGTTTAACAAAAACAAAGACAAACAGACGCGCCCCGAAGGTTTCAGGGGGAAGTGGCCGTTGGGAAATAGTGCGTGGACAACAGATCTTCCAGTTCACTGGTTCCTTTGAATATCGAGAGACGCTCTTGTAACATTTTTTTGTGTTAAAGTATTGTAAAGTTTCTCTAAATCGTTATAACACCACGTTTTATTCACGTATTGGTTTTATCCATTGAAAGCGTTATTTTTCACATAATTCTTCATAGGTCTACTTCAAATACCAGGATGCGAAATCACTGCAGATTGCTGGGGAGCATAGGGTCTTTAACTATTTATGTGTCAATTAGTAAATAATCAAATTATATTATAAAATATACAATATATTATGTCAAGTGTACTTCATTCAAATTTTGATTGCAAATTCAAGATATTAATATGCTATGATGATTTACGTGACTAAGGGGCGAGGGGCAAAAAATTAAAAGAGATATTAAAAAATAATAAGTAGTATTCCTAAATAAAATTCAGATCTAAATATTATTACATGTTTTATTAATACATTTATATTTTTTGCGGTAGCTGACGAAAGGCGATGAGAAATGGAGAAGAAATAACAAGTCCAACTAATTTCTGTGTTTGGTGTTTGCTGGGTTCAGTGTCTTTAGAAATGATGCTTTGTAGTCCGTTCTTTGCTTCCAATAAAGTATCTTCAACTCCCAAACTAATTGTTTATGTTTGTTGTTAGAACAAAAACTCTCCCCCCCAGAAAAGTTTGTGGGGGAAATTTCAGGACAAAATCGTTGGTGGGGGAATTCCCCCCTGTCCCCCAAATGGATTTCGCACCCTGTGAAATACTTTACCCAAAACTCAAGTAACAGTTTTAAATTTCATCGTGACGTCAACAGAAATTTTATAGTTATGAAAACAATTTTCATGTTTCCATTTGATAGTTCGACTGTCCCGGGTTCGAATCGCGGCCTGGGCATGGATGTTTGTGATTGTCCATTCATGAATTTCATCATATCATAACTCATGCCCATCTTCGCAAATTAGCGGAAAAGTGGCTCAAAAGGCGAAGTACAATAAAGCAAATTAATCAATCAAAGTTCAGGTAAACTCACTGGAGAAGTGTGGCGAAAGGATAGGTGAGGGGTGGTATATGAGGAAATCAAACCTTTTTAAAGCGATGATTGTTTGTAGCAGAGGGTGTGAGAGAGAGAGAATTTACGAGAAGAGAATCGGGGAAATAGCAAAGAGAGAAAAGAGAGAGAGAAATGCAATTAGTGAGAGAAAGAGGTAATAAGGCAGAAAGGGAAAGAGAGAGAGGGGGAAAGGAGGGAGGGAAAGATATAGGAATAAAATACAAAGAAATTGAAAGAGAGAGAGAGAGAGAGAGAAAGCAAGGACATAGAGAAATTGAAAAGAGATAACATAGTAGAGAGAAAGAAAGAGGTATATAGAGAGAGTTCACAAGAAAAAAGGGAAAATTGAGAGAGAAAAGAGAATGGAGCATAGGGAGAGAGTACAAGAAAGAGAACAAACAGACAGAGATGAAAAGAAAGAGCGTTCCAAAACTTTTTCGTTCCACGGCACCCTTAGTGTTTCAAGATTTTCCCGCGGCGCCCTAGTCAGAATGTAGACCTATCTAACACTTGGAACGCTCAGTTACTATGGTTAGGTTACTTGCCTTAAGAAATAAACCCATCGTATTTCAAATTCAATAACATTTTATGTGTATAAAGTACAAAATAAGCACATATTTCGTATAATCATATGTAGTGTAGTGTAACAAGTAAGTGTGAAAATATTGGAACATTTCGCGGGCGCCCCTGTAAGCACGCCAAGGCACCCCAGGGGGCAGCGCCCCACACTTTGGAAACCATTGGAATAGGAGATTGTGTGTGTAAAAGAGAGAGAAAATCTTAAGAGGCACGTGTACGCGTTATGTGGGTGGTTACGGCCCGTCTCGCCTTACCCCGTTTCGCCTTATTGCGTTCTAACCTCCCCCAATGCAATTTCAAATGATGTGACACTAACTTTCTAAGGCGAAACGGGACATCCCATTTCGACTTATCCTGTTTCGCCTTACACACAAAAAATTTCCCACCAGGAATATTATCAACTTACAAACAACCTAACCTATGAAAAACTCAATATGCTGACCAAGGCAGAAAATTTATTTTACTTTAAAACACAAACTAAACGTAACGTTTCAACCTTCTAGCAAGTGCTTAGGAAAGCGGGCATTAAAACTTACAGGAAGGGAGGGAGAAGCTTCTTAAAAATAGCGAAGAATGCAAACAAGAAAAAGGAAATCAGAGAAGAGGAAGAGGAAGGGATTATCTACGAAGTGAAGTGTAAAGAATGTCAGAGTGTGTACATAGGAGAAACAAAAAGGAGGCTTGAAAACAGGTTGAAATGACATAAGGATGATGTACGACTTAAAAGAGAGAAATGTGATATTTAAACTCACGAGAGAAACAGGACATGACATAGAGTGGGATGAGGCTAAGCAGATAGGAAGGGAGAAGAGAATACTAGTGAGAAAATGGAAGGAGGCCAAGGAAATAGAGAAGAAAGGAGAAGAACAGACAATGAACTGGAAGGGGGGACTGAAGATAAACAAAGAATGGAAGAAGATGTTAGAAAGAGTGGAAAGGATAAGAGCGAAAGAGGAGAGAAGAAGGAATAGGAATGACCAAAGAAAGGATAACAAAATGAACGTGAGATAAACAGTACAACCACTTTCCAGATGAAAGGAAATGTTTATTCAGTTCCCCTGTCAAGTGAAAGTACAGTTGACAAGGGAAGGCCACCTGATGGAATGTTCTAGAGAGAAAACAACTTTCTAATAATCTTGTATCTGGAGGGGAGTGATTTCTGTGTATATATATCTTCCTGTTTTGTACCTTGTTTCATTTGTACTGGGCACAGAGTCTGAAGAAGACCTTGCTAGAAGGTTGAAACGTTACGTTTAGTTTATGTTTTAAAATAAAATAAATTTTCTGCCTTGGTCTACATATTGAGCTTTTCATATCATGGAAACAAGGCTGAATGGTGTTGTAACCTAACCTAACCTAACCTAACCTAACCTGGTCGGTGCTCCTGGGGGTC
Source organism: Lepisma saccharinum (assembly GCF_977018435.1). Taxonomy (NCBI): domain Eukaryota; kingdom Metazoa; phylum Arthropoda; class Insecta; order Zygentoma; family Lepismatidae; genus Lepisma; species Lepisma saccharinum. The sequence continues at coordinate 54,672,642 of NC_139254.1, read as the reverse complement.
GTGGGGGGAGCCAAGGTAGGCAACATCACAAGCTCTGCGCTCCGATTATGAGTTACCCTTCAAGTCAATAATATTCCCTGGTGGGAAAATTGTTCTGTGTAAGGCGAAATGGGATGTCCCGTTTCGCCTTAGAAAGTTAGTGTCACATAAATCATTTGAAATTGCATTGGGGGAGGTGAAAACGCAATAAGGCGAAACGGGAGGCCACGATGTGGCTGCATGCGTTAATCGAGAGTAATGAATCGCATTACTTCCTACTGTAACATTATAGTAAAATATCAAATACGCTTGCATAGAGTAGCTCGCTTCAAAGTGAAATAAAATGTAACACAAACTTAGTTGTACGTCCCCTTATCCCGCCGTCTTTGCTACCCTTAAAGAACTCCGCGCATGCTGCCTGCTTCCGAAACGTTTACAGTATATGTTCCATACACCAAACTTTTCTGCTTCGATGTTCTTGTGTCCAAATCATTCGGTTGTTGTAAGGACTATGTTCATTGAACTTTCTGAGATAAGTGTACTTAAAATTTTGAAATTACCAAGCTGAGAGTGCTTTCGTGGTAGAGACTAATGGAGATAAAATGGCTCTTACGTCAGATGATACACGTGGAATACTTTGAATATCCACAGTACAAAGTTGGCAAGGTAGTTGAGATTATTACTGTTGGTCCCCTTATATATTAAGTCCGTAAATAGGTTGAAGAAATTCATTGTTTTTCAGACATAAGTACAGATGGCTCTGTTGAAAGCGCGTGCGAGCACTGTGTTAAAATGCAATATGCTTTAATTTCATTTACATATGTTACTCGTATTAGAATATTTATTGTACATACAATATTGTACAATATTTAGGAATATTAATGTGAAAATATAGTCAAGTATTAAACACGTATCAGTGGCGTATGCTGAGCCTAAGACCTGAGCTATCACAAATGACACCTGGTCCTAGGCTATGGAGGAAGGGAGACGTCATTCTTGATGTTTTCAAGGAAGCCACGTTGCCATCCCAACGGTAGTCAGGTTGCAAACTTATAAAAATTCAGGTTGCCAACTTCTAAGAATTCAGGTTGCCAACTTCTAAGAATGCAGGTTGCCAACTCCTAAGAATGCAGGTTACCAACTCCTAAGAATTCAGGTTGCCAACTAATAAGAATTCAGGTTGCCAACTCGCAAGAATACAGGTTGCCAACTCCTAAGAATTCAGGATGCCAATTTTAGAATCGCCAATATCTTACTTTTCAAATCAGCTTAATTCACGCAGTTACTAATCGATACATATGTAGGCTTTGCAGATGCCCCTGACACGTATAATGTTACCTCTCTACTCAAAAATGTATTTTTTTATAAATTTCTTGTTAAATCCATGCTCTTCATGAAAAGTCAAAGACAGAGTCAACGTTATGCACAGATAGGTTAGTCGGGACTGGTCCTACACTAAAGTGTGATCCGATCATTCGCGGTTATTCTGATCGCGTTCAATCCATTTCGCGCTAATTTCTTCCGGTTTATTTCCTTCGCTCTTGTTCCTCTCGCCTTTATTCCTGTGTTACCTTTCTCGGTTGTACCCGTACGCGGTCATTCCACCACCCCCTTCCTACACGCCTCTTACCATTAGGTTTCCCAACAAGAATCCTGTAAACTCTTCTTTAATAGCTAATAATAATTTGTGACGTAGTATTTTTGAAAGCCATTAAATTAAAATCAGTAAAACGTATGGAGATTTAAATTCAGATTGCTGCCTAAAATATTACCAAAATAAGGTCTATCTGATGGGAATCGCCATCTAGGATTCAAAATAGAAAAAAAGTGTTGAGATCACAAGCGAGAGAAAAAAGGGGGAAAAGATGAAAAGATCTGCATGGGGGGAAAGGGGGGCTTCGTAATGGGCAATTCGGCGAAGGTAATGCGACGCCTCCCCTCGGGGGACGAACTGCTCTGGTTACGCCGCAGATTATGGCCGAGATACCGCCCCTGGGATGTGGTTTCGTGAAAATCGTTAGAACAAGTTGCGGACTAACAATATTAACCCTCTCTCTTTTTCAGTTCTGGCCTTCGACACGTTGTGTGGGTGGTACCCAGAGCGTGTGCAAATGAAGGTACCGTTAAAAAGCCAATCTTAACATTTCCCCAAGCAGCGTACTAGCGATATACCGAAAAAATATGGTTGAGGAATGTTCGTTCAGAGAAGAGTAGATCGTTTTCGAGTGACGGTCACCTGAGTTGATCTCCCCTGGAATAATCCTCGAGCCAAAAATTACGCTACCTTCATTTGTTTGCTTATAAACCTTCATCAACGCTTTAGCGTTGTAATCATATGATCCCAGGTTCGATTCCGTTAGCTCACTTTATGCACAGTAAGGCTAATAGGGACTGGACCTACAGTTTTAAGTGGGATCCAAACCTCTAAGTGCCTCCAACGGGTATCGGACCAGGAACCCCTTGATTACACATCAACGACGCTACTACTGTTCCTTGTTTGTGTAGGAGGAAGTAACGTTATGTATTGCGTAGGGTATTAAATAATTAGTATTTTTCAACTTTTGTGTTGGATAATGTATTTCAGAACTTTAATAATAAATTTACAAAGATAATATAAAGAAGAACAGAAAAAAATGCATCGATTGTAAACCAGTCGTGCCAATTAATGGTGCAACGAAACGCAAGATAATGCATTAATGTGCTAAAACACATCCCAGTCTGTCTCTCGATGCATCTTAACGTGTCGTTTCCAGCTGATGAATTATATCAGAAGTTTCGATCAACGACGAGCCAAGATAAATAATTCCAGGCTTATTTGTATCAATTGATATTAACACCATTTTCATTTGTATTTGGTACAGAGTCTGAAGAAGACCTTGCTAGTAGGTTGAAACGTAACGTTTAGTTTATGTTTTAAAATAAAATTAATTCTGCCTTGGTCAGCATATTGAGTTTTTGATTATCAATTGATATATTTGAAATGCATTAATTAAATTTGATGCATTTTCCTTTCTGTGTAGCGATATGAATTCGACACCGTCACGAATTATTTGGAGGACCAACGCCTTCTGCACCTTCCTCAAGAAAGCAAGTCTACATTGCATGCATCTGTCAGAATTGTTGTGTCGTGCAAATCTCTGAAATAGTCTTGCACGGACCAAAATAAAATCACCGAATTCTTGCCCGAACAGCCAAACTATATCGACAAGCCATATTTCTCAGAATATCCTAAGGACGGTAAAGTGAGCGTGGCCTTCTGTTTGGTTTCTAGGTGGTTTGTGTTAAGAAGCAAAGCATTAGCTTCCGGCTTTGTTGTTAGTGAGGTTAGTAGTGCCATTAGCAAGGGAACGTCTTTGATTTTGGCAATGTGCGAATTAATGTGAGGGAGATGCCGGGTATTCCTCCCCCACACACACACAAAATGTTATCCCTTGGAAAATAAAATTATTGTTATCCTTGAGATGTATGTTTTATATCCCCCTCAAAGAAAATAGAATTGAAAGCATATAGGATACCATTTCTTAACTATGTAACGAACATAATTGGAAAACCATTCTTGTCCTTTAATGGTCTAGCCATTAAAGATTTCTCTGACGAATATTATGCAGTCTTGTGAATTAAAGATCCACACCATTCTGCAACTGACCAAGCTCACCAAGCCGAGAGAACAGTATTCCTGTTTTCCCCTTAAGTTTTCATGTCATTGCGACTTTCCTCTACATTCACAAATAACTAATATTTACCTTATTTCTATTGTGTACAAGTTCATAAAATTAACAGGGAACCATTCAGATTAAGAACGCTGTATCAATATCGATATTTGTTTTAAGTTGTTGATTTCGATTCGTTTTTGTTATATGTAAGGGGCTTGATTTAAAAAAAAATGTCTTGTAACGAAAAGGACAAAATAAATAACATGACATAGTAGATGCAAATGCAAAAAAGCGAGAACCCAGGACTATGTAACAGCTCTTCGATTACCTTATGCAGATCTCTAACCCAGACTAAAATACAACTTACAAAAACAGTGGGAGGAGTGGTGCAAAAGAGAGCTACAAAATACCACATCCTATAAGTTTCATGCTCAAGTCAGAAATCTTTGACATTGGTACCAAAACATGAATTTACCTTGTGCAGTGGTTGTTTTTATATTAAGAATGCCAACAGGTCATGTATTAGTAAATCAACATTTGGCTCGTTTAAAGATTGTGCCATCAACTTCCTGCCAATGCGGAGAAGCTAATCAAACAATTTATCATTTATATTTTGAATGCCCCTTAAGACAACACCGAGACTCTCTATATAAAAACTTACAACATGCACAGATTCCATTTCAGTAGGACAAAATAGAGAATTCTGCGCCAGAAAGTGGAGCTCGGTGGAGCTCGCCTTAATGGTTTGCTCTCGTAAGGCATGAGCTCCATTTTCTCGCAGTGTTGCCAACACCTTACTCGAAAAAAATCACCAAGGTTTTTTTCTTGGTCTAACCTAACCTAAAGCAAGGAGCTGGCAACCTTGCTTGAGGCTTGCCTTACAAGAGCAAACCATTAAGGCGAGCCCTATTTTCTCGCAGTGTTGCCAACACCTTACTCGAAAAAATCACCAAGGTTTTTTTCTTGGTCTAACCTAACCTAAAGCAAGGAGCTGGCAACCTTGCTTGAGGCTTGCCTTACAGTGCATAAAGCAATTTTTGCCAACCTACTGGTACCCTTGCCAGCACCTACCTACAGCCTTTTTTTTTCTTACTTGGCAAGGGCTTACACTGGCGTAACATACACACACTGGGCAAGGAGAGCCGGCAACAAACACACACTGCCGTAAAAGAGAGAGAGATGGATGGATGGATGGCAACACAGTATGTGTGTGCGTGTGTGTGTGTATAATATGTAGCATTATTAACTAGAGAGTGTTGGCAAACCACCTGCAACTAAAAAAAAGATAGAGATGCCAACGTTGCTGTAAGATGAAGAGAGAGAGAGACCTATAGCTGGCAACAGTGGTGTGCGAATATACCTTATTGTAAATTTTTTCCAAGTTCTGGGGGCCAATGTTTATATATATTGTGACTTTTGTAAACCTCTCTCGCGGGAACGATGTGCCACACACGCGCGCGCGCGTGCCTCTCATTATTTTCGTATTGTGACGCAAAGAAACAAATAATAATTGTTGTTTTTTTAGGATTCCTGGCCCCTATAACCTCGCCAGGGTGCGTTGTGCCCAACCGAAAAAAGTAAAAGGTTTTCTAACGGCTGCGGTTCTAGATAACCACACCTCTGTAGAGTTTCACGTGAGATCGAATTTCTTCCGGAATGTCTTTTAGTTCGTACATCTGACCGTACATGCTGTTTATTATCAATTTAGCTGTGTTCTGTTTCGCGTCTATTTCGAACAATTTGCCCGGCAGCAAGGTCTCGCAATTTTTAGCTTTCTTGATTTTTTTACGCAAGGCCATGTCCTTGCGAATGCACGTGTCGCGTTGAGCGTGTGGGGCGAGAAATATCCGCTTCTATGCAGCCGGTTGGGGATTCGTGTCGCCGCGATAAACATCGACTTTCGTGCCCGGCTGCATAGAAGCGGATATTTCTCGCCCCACACGCTCAACGCTCCACGTGCATTCGCAAGGACAATATCGACTTCCGTGCCCGGCTGCATAGAAGCGGATATTTCTCGCCCCACACGCTCAACGCGACACGTGCATTCGCAAGGGGGGTGGGGGAGAGATGACTTTCGTTCTGTGGTATCGATGTAGGTCAGATCAAACACAGTAATGTGAAAGCTTCTGCACAGAAGAGTAACGTTTTTACAACTGTACGCGATTATACTACTGTTTTGTGTGTGTTAAATTGCAAGCAGATTTTTTGTAGGTAAGTTTTGTTTTTTGTTATTTCTTTTGCATGTGTGTGTGTGTTAATAATAATAATTGCGAGTTGTGTTAGTGAACACAAAGTGGTGTTTTGATTAAACAACGAAATTACGCTAAACAAAAATATGAGCATACATAACGTGCGCTTGAAAAAACTATTCTTCATCGCGAATAACATAAAAGCGAGGTAACAATCGGAGGGAGGGGAGGGACGATGATTATGATCATGTTAGTTTACTCATGGTGGATGGTATTGACGCGTGTACTCTGGGTTGGATTTGTTTTTTTTAAGTCTACTTTATGCACAGTAAGGCTAATCGAAACTGGACCTACAGTGGGATCCGAACCACCTCCGCCGAGTATCGAACTTGGAGTTTAAAATTATACAAGTGTACAGGGGAAACTTTATCTTTTTGAATTTGTTGATACTCTGGGTTGGATTTGTTGTTTTAAGTCTACTTTATGCACAGTAAAGCTAATCGAAACTGGACCTACGGTGGGATTCGAATTATACATGTACACAGAGGGAAACTTTATTTTTTTTTGTCTGTGAAGGTTCTAAGGTTTTGTGAACATGTTGGAAAAGCACTAGTATATACATAGAGCAAAGTTACAAGGTTCTACGTCCCATAAGAGTCCTATTGGAAACATAATGATTAGTGCTTAAACAAGAATATTTTCATAGTTTCACACCTCTACTCGAATGGTAGAAAAATATACTAGTAGGCAATAAAATCTGAAGAAGATTCGTGTCTAGCAAAAATAAGCTAAATAGAATTACACATGCATGCAATATTAATTGTGCTTTTTCTATCTACAATCATATTTTTCTTATATATTTTTTTATTTTTTTTATAGGGTTAACTAAAGCACATATTTGAGGAAGACAACACCACCCATATATAAATAAACCCCTCAAACTAACACTAATTAGAATTAGCTTACAAAATTTTTCTCATAAGGCATTTTTGTTTTGTAAACACTCTACCACCAACAGATCACATATAAATAAACATACCCCGAAAAAAAAATGCGCTCCATGAAAAGTTGCCCTGTTTGCAAAAGAACCATATCAAGCCAACATTTTGCAAGACATTATCGTACCTGCGTGCCAGGCAAGCATTTGGCTGCCACTGAACTATGTTCCGGATGCAATAAACACATCACAATTGCGTATGCCAAGAAGCATAAGCTTACTTGTCTAAGCAAAAGTACATCTGGGGCCCAGCCTTCAACCTCCACCAAGAGGAAGGCAGAAGCAGCCTCCATCAATGCACCACCCGCCAAACGCGTTAAGCCTGCGATGAAAGCAGACCGGTCTGCTTTCGGAGGAATATTAAAAGATTACGTTCGATTGTCGGATGGCTCTTGCGATGTTCGTAGCTTTTTAGAGGAGAAGCGAGCAGAGATAGTTTCTATTCTTAGTAATGCACTGGCTACGCACTCCTCCACTAAATTCTACGGTACGCTATGTTGCACATACAAGAAACCGACCGATGAAAGATACACTTTTTTTCATGCAACAAAAGCAAAAACGCTGCATCTGGCGGATGGTGACAGCATTGGAGAAATTTACGACAAGTTTACCGAAGAGCTGCTTGTTAAACAGGAGGAGCACGAGGCCACAGGCTCGGGCGGTTCGCTATGCGGTGAACCCCATAAATTGTGTGTTATTTTTAGTCAGTTTGCACCAATGTCCGGGTCTAGTTACGTCCCTCTACCACCAGATGTTGCAGCAAAGAAGGCTGTTCTGAATATACAGAGCAGGGATAACAAGTGCTTCGTCTGGTCGGTGCTGGCAGCGTTGCACCCCGTCGACAGAAAAAATCATCCGTGTCGCGTTACCCACTACGAGCAGTACGAGTCGGAGTTGGAGGATGCAATGGTGGGAATCGACTACCCGGTGGCGCTTTCGGATGTTGGCAAGTTTGAGGCACGTGCTCGCAACTTACAATTAGCCATAAATGTTTACGGTTTCACCGAGAACAAAAATGAGGTCCACCCCATCCGGGTGAGCAACGTGAGCAACAACAACGAGGTACGAGAAATCAACCTCCTGCTCATCAAGGACGAGACACAACACCACTACACTCTTATTCGCTCGCTCTCCCGGTTGGTGTCGAGTCAAAAAAGCAAGCATCATGGTAGCATAGAAGTTTGTCGAAGATGTCTGATTACTTTTGACAACCAACAACAAAAACACCAGAGCTTACAAGGAGAAAACATCGCTGGAGAAAAGCTCGCTCGCCACATGCGTTACTGCAGTACCAACAAACCTGCACGAACTATTCCGCCCGATCCTGATGAGACGGAAAAATTTAGCATGCACAGCGCCATGGTAGAGCATCCTGCCATCATTGTAGCAGACTTCGAAGCCTTCCTCGAACCCCTCTCCACCTGCTATCCAATCCCGAAGTTTCTTCCACCACCCCTTACCAACTCCACGAGGTCTCGAGTTACGCCTACGTTGTGGTGCGGCGAGACCAACGTGTTGCCCCCGAGCCGTATGTCTATCGCGGTCCCGACCCGGTCAAGCACTTCTTGCAGAGGATGGTAGAGGAGGCCCAAAAGATAGGAAAGGAGTTGCTGTCCCCCAAGCGCATGCGACGACTTTCTCCTGAGAATAAGCGTAGGCACAAGGAGGCAACCAACTGCCCTGTTTGCAACTTGGTCTTCACCGACGATAACAGAAAAGTGCACCACCACGACCATTATGGTACTGGTAGCTACATCGGTCCGTGGTGCAACACGTGCAACTTAGAAGCTAGGGACCCGCGCTTTATTCCCATCTTCTTTCACAACGGCTCGGGATACGATTTTCATCACTTGGTACCCCATCTCGGCTACGATGATAGTCGTATCAGGGTCTTAGCACAGAACGAGGAGCGCTACATTAGCGTGAGTAAGTGGGTGTCTATCCCCGAATTGAAAACAACTATCGAGCTTCGGTTTCTTGACTCGCTGCGTTTCCTCCATGCAAGCCTTGATGCTCTTGCAGGCAAGCTTAGGGACGAGCAGCTGACTATCACTGCAGCGAGTTTTCCAAACTTTGGGTCTTTGGGGCTCATCAGACGTAAGGGGGTCTACCCCTACGAGTACGTAACGGACCCCGACAAGTTCGAGGAAACATCGCTCCCTCCACAGGATAAATTCTACAGTCGGCTGAGAGGCTCTAACATAACAGATGAGGAATACCAGCATGCCCAGTCCATGTGGAAAGAGTTAGGTTGTCGAAATTTTGGGGATTATCACGACGCATATTTAAAGCTTGACGTGACGCTTCTCGCGGACGTTTTGCAGGCGTTTCGCGCGACAGCAATAAACATCTACCACCTAGACCCTGCCTACTTCTATAGCCTCCCCGGACTGGCGTGGTCGGCCATGCTGCTCATGACCAGGATTAAACTCGAGCTTCTTAATGATGTGGAAAAGTTACTTTTTTTGGAACGAGGCATCCGAGGCGGTATGGTCCAGGTGACGCAACGCTATGCACGTGCTAACAATCAATACATGGCCACCGGTTACGATCCCTCTAAAACAACAAGCTACATCCTGCACACAGATGTAAACAACCTGTATGGATTTTCCATGATGCAGAAACTTCCGTACAAGGGATTCGAGTGGGTTAATCCTTCGGATTTCGACGTGAAAAATTTCGAAGATAGTACATACGGATTTTTTGCCGAGGTGGACATTAAATTCCCCGAGAAGCTCCATGATGTATTCAGCGAGTTACCACCTGCTCCAGAATTTAAGCGTTTACCTAACTCGAATCAGCCCAAGCTCATCATGGATGTTGAGCCCAAAGAGAGGTATGTGCTACATTACCTGAATCTTGCTTGGTTGATGAGGCAAGGTGTTACAATTGGTAAAATTCATCGCATCCTCAGGTTCGAGCACGGTAACTGGTTAGCACCCTACATCAATGCCAATACCGAACACCGCATCGCTGCAACCTCGGAGCTTGACAAAAACTTCTTCAAGCTGATGAACAATGCTGTGTTCGGTAAAACAATAGAGAACGTGAGAAATCACGTGGACATTAGGCTGGTTACCAATGCGAAGCGATGTCGTAAGTTGATTGCAAGCCCGTTGTTTAAATCGAGGACCATTTATAATGAGCAGTTGGCTCTGGTCCACATGGATAAACCTGTGGTGCACCTAAACAAGCCAATTTATGTTGGTGCCACGATTCTGGACTTGAGCAAGTTGCATATGTTTGAGACACATTATGGTACACTGTGCAAACATTATGATTGTGACATTTCTCTTTTATATACAGATACGGACAGCTTGGTCTACCATGTTCGCACAGTTGATGCATATAAGGATATAGCGTCGATTCCACCTTTCATCAAGCTTTTCGACACATCAGGCTATCCCCAGCCGAACCAGTACGGCATCCTGCCCCAAAACAAAAAGGAGCCCGGTAAACTCAAGGACGAGAAGGACGGGGATGTTATTCTTGAGTTTGCTGGACTTCGGGCCAAAGCCTATGCAATTCGGGCCGAGGGGTCTGTCACCAAGAAGGCCAAGGGTGTAGGTAGGCAGGTTGTACAAAAGCATCTCGCATTCGAGGATTATGTTGAATGCCTGAAAACTCGCTCACCTGTTCTACGAAAAGAGTATCGAATCCAGAGCGTCAACCATAAATTGACAACCAACATTGTCAGGAAGATTGCTTTGGATGCGCACGATGATAAGAGGTGCATCCTGAAGTGCGGAATTCACACACTGCCGTGGGGGCACTATCGCTTAGCAGAAAACAAAACCTGCAACATATGCCCATCTTCAACAGAAGATTCATAAAATACAAAACAAAAAAAAACACTGACTGTCATTACAAAAAAACTTTGACTGTATTCTTAAATAACTAGCATGCCTATGAATTTGTTCGGTTTCAAAACACAGACTATCATGGAAACTGCACCACCAAATTCCAATAACCTCTTACCTTCCGTGTTATCTAAACTCAACGGTCTGTTGATCATTCACCTCAACAGCATTTGGACAAAATTGGATGACGATGTGGGCAAGATGTTTTACGTCTTCAATAACAATTTACATTTCTACGAAATTCCGATCGACGGGAAACTTCGCATCACTGTGAATCCAGAGAACAAAGGGCGAATAATCAAAATATCTACTGGCAAGAACATTTTTCGAATCAAGCACGACAAGATGCTTTCAAACATTACGTACGATGTTTCTGCAGGAGATTGTTTATACGTGGAACTCCTAGGAGATTATGACAAACTCATTCCTCTCTTCGTAGAATTACGAATCGTCTATCCTATTATAAATAACCATTAACCAAAATGCCTAACGACATTTTCGGCAACACTAAGCGTGTAGACCACGCAGAAGAGATTCTCATGCTCGATGTCCGAATTAAAAAGTTGAGGAGCGATTTGATCGCTTTGCAGGAGACCTTAAACAAAAGTTTAGAGTCGGAGATCGCTACGCTCCATACGCAATGTCTCGACCCCATTCTGAAAATCGATTCCGAACTGAAAACGCTCATAAAAAATTATGTTGACGTACCTTCTTACGACAACGTTCAAAATATACAGTTGAGCGTGGATTCGCTTCAAAATGATTTGGCCAAATTACAGCAATTTCAATCGAAAAATGAAGATTTGGAAAAATTGAAACTCGAAATCGAAGAACGAACTTCGGCAATAGAAAAGAATTTCTCTGAACTTCAAACCGTCGTGAACGATATCGATATAGAACGCTTACACGTCGTCGTTTCCAAATTACAAGAAGAATTCACCAGCACGTTGGAAGAAATTAAATCCAAGTTACAGACTTTGGAAGATACCATGACGAACCTACCTGCAGGTCATCGGTAAAAGCGTCGCGAACATAAAAATTCAATTGGAGGCCTATCGAGATTTCGAACACATTCAAACCACCATCGCTACGCTTCAGGCGTCTCTGGAGTTGATCAACGAAGAAATTAAAAATATTCACGCTGAAGCGAGTGCGTTGACGAGCATTCAAGACACGTTGAGCACGGTTCAGCAGAAGATGGAATATTTGGAAAATTTGAACGTCGAATCCAATCTTGCTCATTTTCATCACGTGCTGGACAACATACAGGCTGACTTGGATTCGTTACGGACGAGCGTGCCTTCGAGCGAAGATTTGGAAAAATTGAAAACGGCGGTGACGGCACTATCCGATTCGAGCGACATCAAAAGTTCGTTGAGCGATCTCGAGAGTAGGGTGGCCAATCTCCCCACCTCCAAAGAATTACACGCTTTGAAAAGGAACATATCTCGAATGCTGAAACGATTGGAAACTGAAACGGCGAACGTGGAACAGATTCGAGACGAACTTGCTTCGCTGGTGTCGACGTTGCCCACTTCGCAGAGCGTCGCCGACATTCACACGCAGTTTACCGAGATGCGAAGCATCGTGAACGATCTTACCGAGAAGAGCTCGAAATTGAATCAAGTCGAGAACCTTCAGAACATTGTCGTCAACATCAGAGATCAAGTTGGAGTGCTGGAATCCACGCAGGAATCGACGCTGGCCTCTTTCGGTGCCAAGCTGCAAGAACTCAACGAAAACTACAAGCAGTTGAACGTGGAAGTGAAAATCAAACCGTCGTTTTCTACCGTAACGGATACCATAGTCGAGCATTTGTTGCCCGTACAAAATACACTGGGACAGCTTCACAGCAACCTCGTTAGCGTCGATACTAAATTCGCTAAACTGCATTCTCTGCAAGCCATCGAAATCAACAGCGTACCCAATCAACAGAGAATCTCCACGTTCGTCGAAGGTAACAAACTGTACATGTTACATCCTTATCATCCGTACTACAAGTTTCTCCTCGATGGCACGATTCAGATAAATGAATTTTCGTACTGGTCTCACGGTAGAAAACTAGCGTTCCCACCATGACCTTGATATCGAATCGTGGTGTCCAGAAAGCAGGAAACATTCCTCTGGCACGTTGGAACGAAACGCGCAACATATATGAAATACACGAAGACGAAGATCTTACCGTTTTTGACGTGAGTGCCGGCGATAAGCTGATCATTCAAGACACAGGCGAGGTGCCACCCTCTTTGAATCCCATCACGCTCGTGCTTCTCTTCAAACGAAATCTCTAAAAAAAAAAAATGTCTAGGCAAGCCATCGTCCAAGAATTGCATAAACCTGCACGCCGCAACTACGAACGTTTGGCGGTGGTGACCAAGGGCATCGACGACCTCTGGCAAAGTGACCTCGTGGAGATGAGCAGCGGCAATCTAAAAAACGTACATAAATTGAACAAGGGCAACAAGTATCTCCTCACCGTCATAGACACGTTTTCGAAATTCGCATGGGCTCTACCTTTGAAGGCGAAAACGGGAACGTGCGTCACGGAAGCATTCAAGACAATTTTTCGCGAAAGCGGCGGCAGACGCCCACGGTTTTTGCAAACAGACAACGGGAAGGAATTTTACAACGCCGTATTCCAAAAGTTTATTCAAAAACATGACATTCGACATTATTCGACTTTCAGTCACATCAAAGCCAGCATCGTGGAAAGATTCAATCGCACTCTGAAATCGCGCATGTGGTCACGCTTCACGCTTCAGGGAAGCTACAAGTGGGTCACCATTCTTCCGGAACTCGTTAACGACTATAATCACACGGTGCACGGAACGATAGGCATGAAGCCAGCTGACGTTACCAAGTCCGACGAGCAACGTTTAATTTCCAGCGTTTACTGTCCAAAGTACACGCCCACGACAAAAAAACCTAAATACAAAATTGGAGACCAGGTGAGGGTCAGTAAATTGAAGCGAACGTTCGACAGGGGTTTCACACGAAACTGGAGCACGGAACTTTTTACCGTGGTTCGAGTTCTACCCGGAAACCGTCACACGTATATAATAAAGGACAGTGGCGGTGAAATTTTATTGGGGCGCTTCTACGAAAAGGAACTCTCTAAAACTAAATACCCCGACACGTACCTTATCGAAAAAGTTTTGCGTAAGAGAGGCGACAAACTTTTGGTGAAATGGCTGGGACTTCCGGACACGAGTTGGATCGATTCAAACGAAGTGATTCTATGAGTGCGTGGAATGTCGTGAAACGTCTACCTGATTCGGAAAATCGAAAGAAAAAAAGGAACGGCGAGTTGCTTCCCGACAGCATCCGCTGTCTGATCGTAGGTCCTTCGGGGTGTGGGAAAACGACACTGCTCGTGGACAATTTTCTCCTCGCACCGAATTGGTTAGATTGGAAGAACAGGCATCTGTACGTGTTCTCGAAAAGTTTGGAGCAATCCAAATACCAGCAACTGATGAAACTGTACGATGGTCTGGACATTGCAACGTTCTCTTCGGAAATAAAACCACTCGACGATTGTCGTGAAAATTCAGTCGTTGTGTTCGACGATGTCATCCTGGAAAATCAAAATGAAATTCGCAACTTTTTCACGCAAGGTCGTCACAAAGCAATGGATTGCTTCTTCCTAGCTCAAACGTTTTCCAAAATTCCAAAACAGTTAGTACGCGACAACGCTAATTTCATATGTTTGTTTCGTCAAGATCACACCAACCTCAAGCACGCGTACGATGACTACGTAGGCGGAGACATGAACTACAATCAATTTTCGGAACGCTGCTGCTCCCACTGTTGGAACAGTGACGATTTCGGATTCGCGACGATCGACATGACGAGGAAACGCAACGACGGAAAATACAGAAACAAAATCAACGAGTTTCTAAACGTTGCAACGTTGTGAGAAACGACGTGTATAAATAACGTTATGACGAAACGAAAAATCGAAGACGAAAATCTCAAGCTTCGCGATTACCTCGCGAAACGCTTCAAAGGTTGGAAATCCGAGAATCGCGGATTCTACGAAGAGAAGAAACGTCAAGATCAACCTGTGATCGACGCCATCAGCGACCTAGGTAAAGAAATTAAAGGCGTCACGGAACAAAATAAAAATTTGATCAACGAACTCGTACCACTTGCAGCTAAAAGTTACACCGTACCCACGCCCATTTCGAGCATTCCTTCGACGCCGTTCGAACTGAAGGACGTACCGGCACGACGTCGAGCCATAGGTAGCACGTCGTCGTCTTTGGATAAGATCGAGTTGGGACCTTTGGCACGAGACTACCTGAGCACCGTGAAATTCGACAAGGATGAAGTGTTCCGATTGTATCCGAGCATGGAGAGCAACGAAGGCGGCGGTGTGGTTTGGAAGATTGGAAAATCGAAGGTGACCTTCGAAGGCAACGACATTAAAGTTAATTTAGGCGAGAAGGATAGTTGGAACAGGTATCCGGGTACGGTGGGACTGTGGGAACTCGTTGCCAAAAAGCAGCCGAAAGATTACACCGACGAAGATTACCAAAGTTACAAGGAAATTTTGATCATGACGGATGCCTTGTACCAGAACAACGACGCCTCGCAGAATAGGGTGAAATCGAGCAGCGGTGAGAAGTACAGAAATCTCATCAAACCGATTTGGAACCAGGTCAAAACAGGCAGCGGCGTCAAACTCTACAACACGTTACCCAAAGAATTCGTTTGGGTGGACGACGTGAGAAAACTCATAGACAGGTTGTTGGTTATTGCAGGAGAGGAGAATGCAGGCAATCGTAATTTCTACAACGAGAAGGTTGGCATCGTGGACATGATCAGCGCCAAACTTTCCAACTTCATCGTGAACGACGACAAGGGCATAGGTTACCTCATCAAAATTATCAACACGCTGCCTCCGAGATTCTGAAACGTGGCCGAAGGAAAGGGACTCGTGAACGACATCATCAACAAGTTACCTTTCGAGATGCATTTACCTGGCTACCAGTACTGCGGACCGGGTACCAAACTCGAGAAAAGATTGGAGAGAGGAGACAAGGGTGTGAATCCGTTGGACGCCGCATGCAAAGATCACGACATCGCTTATAACACCACTCGCACCGATCTGGATGCACGTCACGAAGCAGACAGAAAATTAGAGCACGCAGCTTTCGAAAGATTCGTCAGCAGAGACGCATCGCTGGGAGAAAGAGTTGCGGCACTGGGCACCACCATAGCCATGAACACGAAACAAAAACTTGGGTGGGGTATATAAATAACATACAGTAAAAAAAAAACAAAAAAAAAAACATCATGACTCGTATAACTAATTTGCCGCACGAACTGCTATGTAAAAGTTTTAAACAGGCAGTAAACAGAGATGTTAATAAATTTTTAATCATAGCGAGATCAACGCCGGAATTTCGCATCCCTTGTGAAATGGCTGTCAAAGACCGTCTTCGTGAGATCAGTGGCATGAGGTGCGGTGATCTCGACACTCTTCTTTCGGCCGCAGGGGAAAAATTAAACGATAGGTTAGATGAACTGCACGAGGCGAGGCAGGGAAGAAGACGATACACGGATAATTGGCATAAGTCGAAGCAGGAGACGGAAGAAATCATCACGCACATCATCGCGTTTTCCGAAGCACGAACTTTCTTCCTCTGTTAAAAAAAAAAATAATAATATATATACGTGTCAAAACTTGATACATAAATAACACACATCGTGAAAAAAAAATAATCTTCGGTATATATAAATAACACACATTGTGAAAAAAATTAAATTTCTCTAACACACACTGAAATTTCTCTTCGATATGACGACTGAAAAAATGAGTGATCTCCAAGCATTAAAACAAATGCTAAATTTGTCAGTCGAATATGTAAAAATTCAGGAATTGGAAGTCGACAAACCTTACACAATAACTTCCGGTTCAATCGTTTCTACCCAGTATGGTCCCAAGGTGCGTCTGTTGCTCAACGCACAATACAGTCTATTTTTACCAGATCGATACGCTAACATGTTATCCGACCAGAAGCTATCTATCTTAATCGAGAACAAAACTCGAATCGTGTACAAGGGGACAAAGGAACTTCTTGGTAAGAAAACGAAACACGTAATAGAATTTGTGTAACGGCTGTGCGGAGTATATATAAAATAACACCCCTTGAAAAAAAAATTACACGAAACAAAAAAAACTCGGAACATACATATATATAAATAACATACCTTGAAAAAAAAATTACACAAAACAAAAAAATCTCGGAACATTTATATATATAAATAACATACCTTAAAAAAAAAATTACACGAGAGGGAAACAAAAAAAATCTCAGAACATTTATATATATAAATAACATACCGTGAAAAAAAAATATATAGAGAGCATCAACATGAAGCCCAAGGGTGTCGTGTACCAGATACCATACTCCAATCTAAAAAATCTAGGCGCCCTCGATGGGTTACTCACCAAGAAACAACGCGAGAAGAAACGTTCTTGCTTGACGAAAGGACACGGAATGAAATTGCTTCTCAGCACTCCACAATTGAGACGCTTGCAGCGTTCGCGGAAACAGCAAAAGATCGGAGGTTTCATATTCAGCATCCCGGCCATCCTGGCAGCATTGGGGGCCGTTGGAAGTTTGGCTGGCGGAAGCGCCGCCATCGCGAAAACCGTCATCGACTCGAAGAAGAACAAGGCCGAGTTGGAAGAACAGAAACGTCATAATCTGGCCATGGAGAAGAAAGGGGGGAAGGGCGTGATGAAAAAGTTTTAAAAAAAGAAACAGCAGCACTCACCAACCGAGACATTGAATCTCTGATCGAACCGTTACGAATCAAAAACTTCAGAGGAGTTTTCATGTCCGACTTGTTACCTTCAACCGTTAAAAGAAGAGAATGCGGCGTAGTCAACTTGGACAGTCAAGAAAATCCAGGCACGCATTGGATATGTTACCACAAAAACGATGACAATAACAAAGCATTCGTTTTCGATTCTTTCGGAGGCGTTCCACCTACAAATTTAGTCCATTATCTGAAAACGAACAAAACTTCTATATACTACAACGACGAACGCATTCAAAATTTCGGAGACGAGAACTGCGGTCATCTCTGTCTCTCCATGCTCGCGTTTCTCTCTAAAATAAATAAGCCTACGATCGAAGATTTCCAGAAAGCATTGTGGAACCTGAAACACGATGGGCGTGTTCCATCTCACGAGCGAATCTTCGATCTTGAAACTCACGCTGCACGACGACATCGTCTATCCTAAATCCGTGGCTCTGCGTGCATTCTACAGCATGTACCTCATACCTAACGTCACGCAGCACAACAACAAAATTAGCGTCGGAAGCGAACACATCGTCGTCACGCCAGGCCAATACAATCTTTCCACTTTGCAAGCTCAATTACCCAAAGGCACGTACCTTTCTCAAAATTCGGTCACGCACAGAGTGGAAATCCTATCGGCGACGGAGACCGTGGACCTGGGCACCATAGGAGAACTTTTAGGTTTCGAGAACGACACAAAACTCGAAGCTGGCATCAAGCACACAGCAGTCAATATTCCTAAATTTCTAGCCATCGAAACTCTGAACGTTCACTGCAACGTGGCGGAAGGCATGATCACGAAATCCTCGGACGGATTACTAGGAAGTCACAAGCAGACGGGAATCATCGCCACGTTCAAACCCAGTTCCGAGTTCATGGAACCGATCATCTACACACCTTCTTCGCCGATCTATTTTCCAGTATGTCGCAACCGCATAGACGACATAGAGTTGGTGGTGACGAACGAGAAAGGAGAGGTGGTGGATTTCGCAGGTGCAACGACCACTGCCATCGTGGAGATCAACGTATAATAAATAACACACATAGTGAAAAAAAAATGGAGCAAATCGAAAGTTACGAATTGCAATCTTTCCCTCCCAACCGTCGCACGTTCGCCAATCTCAACGAAGCGAACAGGGAGATCGAATACGACGTGGACGTAGGGGATGGGTTCGTTCATCCTCACAGAGCGGACCTCTACCTTCAATTCGACGTGGTGAAGAAGGAAAGCGGAGAAGCGTTTCCGCCCAATGCCAATTTGAAACTCGTGGACAACTTCGTGCCTCACCTGTTCTCGCAGGTGGAGGTGAGGAAACACAACACCGTCATCGACAGAATAGATTATCCAGGCATCACGTCGACGGCAGTGGGAACATTGAAATTATCCAAAACAGACGCGACATACTATCAGGCGGGAGGATTCGAAGCGGGGACAAAAATATCGACGAGAAATCACACGGTGCTCTTTCCCATGCGTCTGCTGCCGGGATTCTTCTCCGACTACAAGGAGATCATGTGGAAGGGAGGATTGCGCGTCACCTTTCGAAGAGCGGCCAACGACAACGACGCACTGATGCGATACACCAACTTGAACGCCGACGGCACGCCGATAGCCAACACTTTACCCGAAGCAGCCAAGTGCGTCATCCGGAGCATGGAATTGAGAATGCCGATCGTGGAATACGAAACGAACTACGCCCTCAAGTACAAAGCGGAGATCTTGAAAAGTCCGCAGGTGCCGATTCACTTTCACGGTTACCAGTGCGTGCAGAAGATGGCGTCGGGAAGTCACATGGAATTCGACGTGACGACGCAGTTCAACAACATACAGTTCGACATGCCAGATTTCGTCGTAGTGCTCTTCCAGACCGGGCGCGATAAGAATCAGGAGAAAGATTCCAGCAAGTTCGACGACTGCAAGATCAAGAACGTTTATCTCAAGAACGGGAGGAACGAAGTGTTCCCGCGCGAGAATTACAACCTCGACATGACCAAAGACGATTACCTCAAACTTTACGAAGCTTACACGGCTTACAAGAGGGTCACGGAGGGAAGCGTGGACATGTACTACACGCCCAGCGAATTCAAAATCCGCAGGCCGATGTTCGTCATCAATACCACAAAAAGGAAGCAGGTGGTGGTCAACGATCGCACCAACATCAAGATCGTCTGCGAGTTCCACGACGCGCTGCCTGATGATACTCTATGCAGCGTCATCCTGGTCGCAGAGAAGTCCTTCGTCCACGACGTGAAGAATGAGAGGGTCACAGAGCAGTTTTAACAGGTTTTTAACATCTTTTCTTGCACAATAAGGAATTTTTGTACTAGCACAATCAGTTACAATGGCACAATACGAATTTCACTAGTTCAGATCAGTTACAATGTCAATTTCATCAGTTATCAGTTACAATATTTTTTTTTCATCAGTTTTTGCACTATAGCACGAGACAATCAGAATTTTTGCACAAAAAATTTGTTGTTATTTTTACACGAGAAAATTAACAATAAAATTCTTTCTTTTTTTTATCGTTTCAGATGCTGTCGAACATCAAAAACACGTACACATACACACACTAGAAAAAAAAGCACGCAACTTTATTTGTAACATACACATATTCTCCATCTTCATCAAGAAAATATTATAATAAACATAATTATTTTTATCTATCTTACAATAAAACTCTATATCCAAAAATATTACAACATCAAAATAACACTAGAGTCGTTAGTACACGTTGCATGCAATTACGGAGGTCCTCTGTAGAGTTTCATGGAAGTTTGAGAAAAAAAAAGAAACACGTGAAACTCTACAGAGGTGTGGTTATCTAGAACCGCAGCCGTTAGAAAACCTTTTACTTTTTTCGGTTGGGCACCACGCACCCTGGCGAGGTTATAGGGGCCAGGAATCCTAAAAAACAACAATTATTATTTGTTTCTTTGCGTCACAATACGAAAATAATGAGAGGCACGCGCGCGCGCGTGTGTGGCACATCGTTCCCGCGAGAGAGGTTTACAAAAGTCACAATATATATAAACATTGGCCCCCAGAACTTGGAAAAAATTTACAATAAGGTATATTCGCACACCACTGTTGCCAGCTATAGGTCTCTCTCTCTCTTCATCTTACAGCAACGTTGGCATCTCTATCTTTTTTTTAGTTGCAGGTGGTTTGCCAACACTCTCTAGTTAATAATGCTACATATTATACACACACACACGCACACACATACTGTGTTGCCATCCATCCATCCATCTCTCTCTCTTTTACGGCAGTGTGTGTTTGTTGCCGGCTCTCCTTGCCCAGTGTGTGTATGTTACGCCAGTGTAAGCCCTTGCCAAGTAAAAAAAAAAAAAAAGCTGTAGGTAGGTGTTGGCAAGAGTACCAGTAGGTTGGGAAAAATTGCTTTATGCACTGTAAGGCAAGCCTCAAACAAGGTTGCCAGCTCCTTGCTTTAGGTTAGGTTAGACCAAGAAAAAAACCTTGGTGATTTTTTCGAGTAAGGTGTTGGCAACACTGCGAGAAAATAGGGCTCGCCTTAATGGTTTGCTCTTGTAAGGCAAGCCTCAAGCAAGGTTGCCAGCTCCTTGCTTTAGGTTAGGTTAGACCAAGAAAAAAACCTTGGTGATTTTTTTCGAGTAAGGTGTTGGCAACACTGCGAGAAAATGGAGCTCATGCCTTACGAGAGCAAACCATTAAGGCGAGCTCCACCGAGCTCCACTTTCTGGCGCAGAATTCTCTATTTTGTCCTACTCATTTCTGATATCCTTATTTACATTAATATCTGAACCTCACACTGCAGTTATTTTGATTCTTTATAGTTTCGCTAGAAAACATAGGTTTACAATCTAAAGAACCATGATGATCCGCACGATAATTTAAATCAATAAGACCTCGAAAGACCTATATACCATAACAACGGAATGGACTACAACATTCAATAAGTCATTAGTGATGCGATGAAAGTGAACGATATTCAACAACAGTTTGGATCATATATAATAGTAATAATACTTGAACTCAGAAACTTTGGCTAGAAATCGCATACGCGGTAGGAACCAAAAAGAAGAAGAAGAGTTTGTATCGAATGATTTAAAGTGAAATAAAAGTTGAAGGAAAACTGGAAGGAATGGTGCAAAGGTGAATTTCAAAATGCAGCCAGTTTTTATCAGAGGATAGCTAATTTCAATAGAATCAGGCCTTGGTTTACAAAAGTTCAAGGTACAAGGAATATGATAGTATTGCTAAATCTTATTATGTCAGGTCATACAACTACTAAAAGTCATTTACAAAAGATTCGGATTGTACAAAACCCAAACTGTACATGTGGAAATAAGGAAGATATACACCATATTATATTTGAGTGTAATAGATACACTCAAGAAAGAGAGACATTCTATAAAAATCTTATAAACTGTGAAATTCCTCTTCCTCGATGTTTGGAAACTTTGATTTGTGAACCTAACCTTACAGTTGAATACATATTGTTATCTTTTTTTAGAAAATGTGGCTTAACAATTTAGTAGAAAAACTTTTATTGATAGTGTTTTTTTTAATAATAATGTACTAAAAAATGTAAGTTTATGTACAGTACATAGATAGATATGAGAAAAACTGCTTAGCGGTAATCCCAAGTAAAAGTAAATAAATAAATAAAAAGTGAAATAATATTTAGGAAGTTGAGTTCAAGGTAACTTAATATATAAAGTAGAGCTATCGGAAGATTACCGATCATGCACGAGCGTGTGACGTCATATTGGAGGCTCGGGACACCTTCGGTTATGTTCGGGGCTTGGCCAATTCCCAATTCCTCGCAGATTACGTAATGCAACCACGGGCGACTGCCATACGTACTGCACATAGCAACGAGCACCCCCTGAGTTGAGTTGTGTTGTCTAATTCTTGCAACGTAAGTATAATAAAATTATGGAAACCAGTTGAGCGCTGAGGAAGTGCAATTTAATTTTAAAATTATAGTAGTTGTATTTACGATAGGATAAGGACCACTTACAAGTGTAGAAAGGAAGAGCCTCTCCCAAGCAGATTTGTTTACACTTAAAACTAGCTCAACATGAGCATATGAGCTTTTTGCTCAAGTGTGGAACCCCCTCTAATCCAAGAATTTTGTAAAAATGCCCTCGGGAATTTCTCAGAAAGGAAGAGCCTCTCCCAAGCAGATTTGTTTACACTTAAAACTAGCTCAACATGAGCATATGAGCTTTTTGCTCAAGTGTGGAACCCCCTCTAATCCAAGATTTTTGTAAAAATGCCCTCTCGGAAAGGAAGAGCCCCCTCAGATTGTTTTGCTCATACTTACAAAAGGCACTTCTGTGAGATTGTTGTCCATAAACTTGTCAAAAATTGATATTTTTTTGGCTATACCTGAAATTATGCTAAACCCATACCTACCCATACATATTTATTTCAGGTTTAAGTTCAATTGGATACCAGGCTCAATTTGTATATCTAGTATTAAGATAATATAATTCTTCTAGAATTGCTCCGTGACTCTCTCATTTCTTACATCATAAACATATGATTTTTCTCCTATGAGAATAACACTACATATGGTGTCATCAGGTAATGCCTCATGGAATTCACAGATAATTTTAATATTTGTTCTGTCATTCACCACAACTTGTTTCCTTTTTGAAGTGTTAATTACAAACATGGGTCTCTGTGCCTTGAATTCATCTGGTGTGTAATACATATCCGTATTGCCAGTAGTGACCCGTTTGAAGGATGTAAATGCCTCATATAATTTGAGGAAATCATTCTTGGACATGTCTAAATTATAATTTTCTCTAGGAAAGACCTCATTTCTGCCATTTTTAAGATATATGTTCTTGATGTTGCAGTTATCAAATTTGCTTGAATTTTTTTCCTGATTGTTGTGTCTCCCAGTCTGAAACAATACCACCACAAAATCAGGCATGTCGTATTGTATGCTGGAGAATGAATTTGTGGCATCAAATTCATAATAAGAACCAGATGCGGGCTTCTGTACACATTGATATGTATAAAATTGTAGAGGAATTTGTGGATTTTTTATTATATCAGCTTTGTATTTAAGAGCATAACTGGCCTCATATTCAACAACAGGGATTCTTAGCTCCATGGTCTGAATAATGCATTTGCCTGCATCTGGTAAGGTATTAGGCAGAGCTTCTCCTGTGGGGTTTAATGTGCTGTACCTCATCAAAGCATTATTATCATTGGCAGCTCTTCTAAATGTAATTCTTAAACCACCCTTCCACATAATTTCTTTGTAATCTGAGAAGAATCCTGGCAATAGGCGCATGGGGAACAACACCGTGTGGTTCTTAGATAATATCCTATCACCAGCCTCGAATCCTCCTATTTTGTAGTATGAAGCCTCGGTTTTGGATAATTTCAGTGTGGCCAAAGCTGTGGAGGTAATGCCGGGATAATCCACTCTGTTTATAACAACACCATGCTTTCTGATCTCAATTTCAGAGAATAGATGCGGCACAAAATTATCTACCAATCTTATATTTGAATTTGCCGGGTAATCTGTACCATCGAGCTTTACAACATCAAATTTGATGTATAAATCTGCTCTGTGAGGGTGTATAAATCCATCCCCTACATCAAGATCAACCTCAATTTCTGTGTTGGGTTGATTTAAATTTGCAAATGTCCTCCTGTTTGGAGGGAATGATTGTAGCTCATAACTCTCAATATTTTCCATTGTATGTATTTTTATTTAAATATTAATCTCTTTGATTGCAGTTGTTGTGGCTCCAGCAAAATCAACTAATTCTTCTTTTTCATTAGTGACCATCAATTCAATATAATCTATTCTATTATGGCACACAGGAAAATATAATGTTGGGGATGGATTGTAGATGATAGGCTCCATAAATTTAGAATTAGGTTTGAATGTTGCAATGATGCCGGTTTGTTTGTGAGTGCCTATGCCATTTGATTTGGTGATCATACCCTCAGCCACATTACAGTGAATATTCAGAGTCTCTATGGCTAAGAATTTGGGTATATTCATAGCAGTGTGTTTGATGCCTGGTTCAAGTTTTGTGTTGTTCTCAAAGCCTAACAGCTCTCCTATAGTACCCAGACCCACTGTTTCTGTAGCAGATACAATCTCTACTCTGTGAGTGACAGAATTTTGACTTAACACTATACCTCTGGGTAATTGAGCATTTAGAGTGGACAGATTATATTGCCCTGGAGTGATGACAATTTTTTCATCCCCAACTGCAATTGTGTTGTTGTGGTGTGTAATATTAGGGATTAGGTACATGCCATAAAATGCCCTGAGAGCTATTGTTTTGGGATATACAATGTCATCATGCAATTTGAGTTTCAATATTGAATTTTGGCTGGTGAGATGAAATACCCCCATGATGTTTCAGATACCACAAGGCTTTTTGAAAATCTTCAATTGATGGTTTATTTATTTGAGACATATATCTAAGAACAGATAAACACAAATGTCCGCAATTAACATCTCTGAAATTTTGAACACGGGCATTATTGTAATAAAGATTAGATGAATTTAGATATTTTATTAAATTTTCAGGTGGAACACCTCCAAATGAATCAAATACAAATGCCTCATTTTTTAAATATTTAAGATAACAGATCCAGTGAGTGCCTTGATTTTTGTACTTATCCAAATTAACAATGCCACACTCTTTGTTGAGTGGTTGTTCTGGCAAAGAATCAGACATGTACACACCTCTAAAATTTTTGATGCCCAGTGGCTTGATTAAAGCTTCAATATCTTGGTTTGTAAGCGGCTCTTGTTTTTTTTAAACTTATTCATGGCTCTCTTAACACCTTTGCCTTGTTTCTCCATTGCCAGGTTATGGCGCTTCTGCTCATCTAATTCTGCCCTATTTTTCTTGGCATCTATTACTGTTTTTGCTATTGCAGCTGATCCCCCGGCCAAGCTCCCAACAGCCCCGAGAGCAGCTAAGATGGCAGGGATGGTAAATATAAATCCCCCCACATGTGATTTTTTTCTTGATTGCTGTAATTTTTTTAATTGGGGGGTACTAAGTAACAATTTCATACCATGCCCTTTTGCAATACAAGAATTTTTTTTCTTGCGCTGCTTTTTGGTCAAAAGGCTGTCAATAGGCCCAAGAGATTTGAGACCTGCATAAGGTATTTGATACATAACACCCTTGGCCTTCATTGTAGGTTTATTATATACATATTCACAACCCCCACCCCAATTTTTGTTTGGTGCTCATAGCTATGGTGGTTCCCAATGCTGCTATTCTTTCACTCAAAGAAGCATCTTTGCTTACAAATCTGCCAAATGCAGCCTCTTCTAATTTCTTGTCTGCAACATGTCTCTTGTCAAGATCAGAATGTGTGTTGTATGCAATATCATGGTCTCTACAAGCAGCATCTAGGGGATTAACACCAGGGTCACCTCTGTTTAATCTATGATCCAATTTTGTACCTGGACCACAATACTGATAGCCTGGAATATGTAGTTCAAATGGCAGCTTGTTTATAATGTCATTAACAAGGCCCCGACCCTCAGAAATATTCCAAAATTTAGGTGGTAGAGTATTAATAATTTTTATGAGATACCCAATCCCCTTAGTGTCATTCACTATAAAATTAGACAATTTGGTGCTTATCATGTCCATAATTCCAACCTTTTCATTGTAAAAATTGTGGTTCCCAGCATTTTCCTCCCCAGCTATCACCAATAACCTATCTACAAGTTTCCTGACATCATCAACCCAGACAAATTCTTTGGGCAGGGTGTTGTATTGTTTGATTCCACTGCCAGTCTTGATTTGTGACCATATGGGCTTGATTAAATTGTTGTATTTTGCCCCACTGCTCGACTTAACCCTATTTTGTGTGGGATCATTGTTCTGGTATAGAGCATCTGATTTTATTAATATTTCTTTGTAATCCTCATAATCCTGATCTGTATAGCTGCCAGGCCTTTTCCTAGACATCAGTTCCCATAATCCAGGTGTTCCGGCATATTTAACAAAAGCACCTTTTTCTCCAAGTCGAGATTCTGAATATACAATTATATCATCTCCCATAAATGTTACTCTGAAATTGCCAATTCTATGTATGATGCTGCCATCAAGCTCTGTGTCAGCATATAAGCCAAAAACCTCATCTTTATTGTCTTTAGGTGTGGTTAAATATTTTTGAGCAAGAAGACCCAATTCAATAGGATCCTGACTAGCCTCAATTCTTCTAGGAGCAATAGGACTAGGTGTGTGAATACTTGAAAGTGGGGTGAATGGATAATCTAATATGTTCCTAGCAGCTACAGGTACAAGCTCTGTGAGCAAATTTTGATTTTGCTCTGTAACAGTTTTGATATTCTTACCTAAATTATTAATAGCATCAATTACAGGCTGTTCTGTTTGTTTGTGTTTTTCATAAATTCCACGGTTCTCTGATTTCCATCCCTTAAATCTTTTTACAAGATAATCTCTTAACTTAAGATCATCAATGATTGGCCTTTTCATGTTTATTTATATATGTTTCAATGTCTAGAAAATTGTTAATTTTATTTCTGTATTTGCCACTATTGGGTGTTCTTGTCATATCAATTGTGACAAACCCATAACTGTCCTGGTTCCAGCACCTACTGCAAATCTTGGAAAAATCATTGTAGCTCAAGTCCCCACCTACATATTCATCATGTATGTGTTTGAGGTTGGTATGGTCTTGATGAAACACACATATAAAATTGCTATTGTCTCGGATCAGCTGCTTGGGTATTTTTGAAAAAGTCTGTGCCAGGTAGAAGCAATCAATGTTTTTGTGCCGGCCCTGTGTAAAGAAATTTCTAACCTTGTTTTGATTATCCAATATAATGTCATCAAACACAACAACAGAATTATCGAGACATTCATGAAGTGGCTTAACATCTGGTTCAAAAGTGGCAATATCCAATCCATCATATAACTTCATCAGCTGCTGATATTTTAATTGTTCCAAGCTCTTAGAGAACACATACAAGTGCCTGTTTTTCCAGTCTAACCAGTTGGGTGCCAATAAAAAATTATCAACCATTAGTGTAGTTTTACCACAAGCAGATGGCCCAACAATAAGACACCTAATATTATCAGGTAGCAATTTGCCATTTCTCTTATTCTGTTGTTCAGGTTCTGGGAGCCTTTTTATAACATCCCAGGTGCTCATATTATCACTTTGTTTGCCTCGATCCAGCTGTGTTCTGGAAGTCCTAGCCATTTGACAAGTAACTTGTTGCCTTTTCTGCGGATGATTTTTTCTATGAGATATGTGTCAGGCTGTTTAGTTTTGCTGAGCTCTTGTTCATAGAACCTGCCTTTGAGAATTTCTCCTCGGTGATCCTTTATTATATATGTGTTAAGGGTCCCGGGTTTAGCCTGAACCACTGTAAATAATTCTGTGCTCCAGTTTCTTGTAAAGCCTCTCTTGAATAAGTGCTTATATTTGCTTATTCTTACTTGATCACCAATCTTGTATTTGGCCTTTCTTGCTGTTGGCTGATATTTAGGATAATAAACAGTCCTGATCAATTTTTGCTCATCAGATGAAGTTACTTCAGAGGGTTTCATGTTGATTGTAGAATGGACAGAATTGTTATATTTATGTAAAAGTTCTGGAAGAATATTAATCCATTTATAATTACCCTGCAGTGTAAATTGTTTATACATAAGATTTTTTAAGGTTCTGTTGAATCTCTCTACAATTGAGGCCTTGAGATCACTGTAACTCGAGTAATGTTTTATTGCCTGGCTTTTAATAAATTGTTGAAACACAGAATTATAAAATTCTTTGCCATTATCTGTTTGCAAATAGCGCGGGGATCTTCCACTCTGATTGATGATTGTCCTGAGGGCTTCTGTAACACATGTTCCAGTCTTGGATTTGAGTGGCACAGCCCAGGCAAATTTTGAAAATGTGTCTATTACAGTGAGTAGATACTTGTAGCCCTTGTTGATTTTGTCTAAGTTTTTCAACTGTCCACTTGCCATTTCAATCAAGTCGCTCTGCCATAAATCATCTATGCCTTTTGTGACTACTGGGAGTCTCTTAAAATTATGTCGGGCCTGTCTGTGTAATTCATCAACAATAATTTTTCTAGACATAATATGTAAACAAGAATATTGCAACTATGGGGTGTTCAGCAGCTGATACTGCAGGATTTTCTAAATATAATTTGTCCCCTATTTGTATTTTAAATTCCAAAGAGCCATCATCTTCAGTATAGGCAGTTTCTAATGTATTGGGGTCTGTAAAATCCTCTAATTCTACACTGGTGATTTTTACTTTGTTATCAGCATTTGTTATTGATAAGGTGGGGTAGTGGTGTGCCTGTGGCTGTAGCCAATATTTGATCTTGATTGGTCTCAATGTGCCCCCAACAAAAAATTGGTAATAAAATTGTGCAGGGGACAGCATATATATTTTGCCACCTGGTGTAAATGGAGAATCATATTCTTTGTTGGGGATGCTGTACAATTCAAGAATTACTGTATGTTTTGGATTCTCGATTATGCCTGTTATTTCCTTTTCTGCTGTGAGCAATCTGCTTGTTACAGATTCAAGGTGCTCATTGATAGTTCTAACAACATCATCATGGCCTGGCTTGATTTTTATGTCCACAGCAAGTCTCTTGTATTGTTGCACAATTTCTTGTAGCTGGGTGGCAAAAACAGACAGAGCATTTGCTTGATTGGATTCCATGGTCCCTAGCTGTTGCTTGATATTAGCTACAATTTGTTGCAAATTTTCAACAACTGCCAATTTTGAATTTTGAGCTGTAAGATCATGGACCTGTCTTCTGATATCCTCAAATAGGGCATGCAATTCATTAATATGTTGATTGGTTGGTAGAGTGGCCACTGTCTGAGTGAGATGTTTGATCTCTGCCTGGATATTCTTGATATCTTCTGATTTCAATATGCGATTCACTGCCCTCTTAATATTTTTAAGTTCCTGTGATGGAGGCAGATTTGATACTGTATTTTGCAAAGATTCAAATGCCAACTTCACATCATTTAATTCAGATGCATCAGCCACATTTTGCATAGCATCTTGGAGCAGGGCTATATCTGCCTGAGAGGGTGTGGATTGTTGTAAAATTTCAAGTTTTGTTTGGATATCATCTATCAAGTGATGAAAATGAGATAGTTCAGATTCAGTGTTGAGGTTTTCAAGCTTTGTGATTTGTTGCTGGACACTGACAAGGGTATCTACAATCCCAGGCAGGCGAGATTCTAGTACATTTGCCAAATCACTTTGCACTGCTGCTATTGTACCTTCAAGATGGGTTATGGAACTTTGAATTTTTCCAAAATCTTCATATGTTTCAAGTTGCAGCTTAATATTTGCTACACTCCGAGTTATTGCATTCAAAGCATCAGAAGATGGCAAATTGTTCATAAAATTTTCAAGTGTCTCAATTTTTTCTTTAACCTCGGCTATGGCATTGTTCAGAGGGTCCAGATTAGGTATTTGGAGTGACTGAATCTGTTCTTTTAGAGTGGAAATCACTAGATCAAAATCTTCTTGTGATTTTATGCTTTTGACAATTGTTTGGAGCTGTGCCTGGACATTATTTATCTGCTCTTCTAATTGTTGTTTCAATTGCTCAGAGTTGTTAGCCTGGGTCTTAAATTTGGCTTGAAGAGCTGCTACAGCTTCTTCTAAACTTTGAAAATTATCCAATGTGGCCAAATCAGTATATTTCTGAAGCAGCAATTTGAGTTCAGAATCAATTTTAAGAAGAGGGTCCATGCATTGTGATTGCAAATTTGTAATTTCTAATTGAAGACTGGCATTGAGTGTGGTTTGTAAAGCTTGTAAATCACTTCTTAATTTCTTGACTCTGACATCAAGCATCAGAATCTCATCACTGTGATCTTCATGTCTTGTATGGCCAAAAATATCATTAGGCATTTTGTTTAGTAGTTATTTATTATAGAGTATCTGATTTTTAATTCTATAAAAAAAGGTATAAGTTTGTCATAGGATCCTGGGACCTCAATATATAAGCAGTCACCAGCAGAAACAGTATAAACAGTGCCAGAAACCATGTTTGAGTGCTTAATTCTGTAAATATTTCTCCCTACCGAAATTTTAACATCACCCTCAGGAGTTGTAATAAATTGCAATTGCCCACCTACAGGTAATTGGTAATGATTTAAATTATTGTTAAATATGTACAATATTTTGCCTGTTTCATCATCAATATCTGTAAGTATGCTGTTCACATGAATAATTAAGAAACCACTCAGTTTAGACAGTATATCAGAAGAGGGTTGTGGTGTCGGCAGCTCCATAATACCTTGTTTTTTGAACCCAAATAAGTTCATAGGCATGTTTATTTATTTCAAATCATGCTCCGGAATTGGGCATTGATTGCCATTTTTCAAATCACAATGCCCCCATGGTAAAGTATGTATGCCACATGATAAAATGCATCTCTTATCATCATGTGGGTCCAGAGCCACTTTTCTTACGACATTTGAAGTCAATAAGTGATCCACACTCTGAATTCTGGATTCTGATGTTTTGATGGTGCTACATGATTTGAGACAATTTTTATAATCTTCAAATTCAAGCTCTTTTTCCACAGCTACTTTGCCAATACCCTTGGCCTTTTTGACAACACCACTACATGTTTTAAAACTGTACATCTTGGCACTTAACCCAGCAAATTCCACAATAACATCACCAAGTGTCTCATCTTTTAACTTGTCGGGCACTTTTTTGTTGTGGTGTTGAATCTCTGTATGTTCACTGGTATCAAAATATTGAAACAATTCAGGCTGTGCAATATCTTGATAAACATCTTCTGTTTTAATATCAAGAACAAAACTATCCGTGTCCATGTACATCAATTTTACATTATCACCATAAAAAGGTTTCAACACATCATAATACAATGTTAACATATGTAATTTGGACAATTCCAATATTGCAGCCCCTACATAAATAGGTTTATCAAACTTAATCTTTGTTTTTTTCATGTTGAAAAGTGCCATATTCTCATCATAAATTCTTCTGTAATTGAAATTAGGCTTTGCAACCAATTTTTGCTCAGGCTGGGGTCAGTAATTATTTTAACATCGGTATGTTTTCTGACATTTTCAATTGTTTTGCCATATACTGAATTCACCATCAGTTTAAACAAGCCCTTATCAAATTGGCTCTTTGCAGATGTTCGAAGCTCCGTGTTTGTATCAATGTATGGTTTCAACCATTCTGAGTGCCTGAACCTCAAAACTTTGCCAAGTTTGGTCACTTGGACACCATGTTTCATCAGGAACTGGAGGTTCTTGTAATATATGACATAGCCCTGTTTTGGCTCCAGTGTCATCATGAGCTTCTTCTGTTTAGAGCCAGGTGAGCACTGAACCTCAGGAATTGGGGGCAGATCAGAAAATTTGTTGTGGAAATTTTTTGGAATTATCAGATCAACCTCTAAGAAGAGGCCATGTTCACGGTCATCAAAGCCCTGAAGATCCTCAATATTGAAATCTTCAACCCATTCAAGCCCTGCATATGGCAGTTTATCCATCATAGCATGACCATAGAGGCTATTTGCATCTACATACACTATATAATTTGATGGCAGTGCTGGATCATAATCACGCATATATTTGTTATTTGCTCTGGCATATCTCTGAGAACATTGCACCATCCCTCCTCTTATACCTTGCTCCATAAACAGATACATATCTTGATCTTGGATCAGATCCAATTGCTTTTTGGTGTTTAAAAACATTGCAGACCATGCTAGGCCCGGGGCACTATAAAAATATATTGGGTCCAGTCCATAATTTTGCATACAAGATTTTCTGAATGTCTGCATTATATCTGCTGAGATGGTCACATCAAGTTTCAAATATGCCATGTGATAATCACCAAATGTCCGGCATTTTAAATTGTTCCACACCAATTGGGCATGGTGATAATCCTCATCAGTGATTCCAGATCCTCTGATTTTGCTGTAAAACTCATGTTGTGGAGGCAGGGAGCACTCATCAAATTTAGAAAAATCTGTAGCATAATCATAAGGATATACACCCTTCCGCCTAATTAATTTCAGATCCTGATTTGGAAACGAGGCACGTGTGATTTTGAATTGACCATCAGATAATTGAGTGGCCAGTGTATCCAGGCTAGCAGATAAAAATCTGTAAGAATCAAGAAATCTCATGTGAATAGGAACACCATTAACTTTAATTGTTTTGCTAATAGATATATATTTCTCATCATTTTCAGCTAAAATATTTAAATTCTGCTTGTCAAACCCCTCGTACCTGATCAGATGATGGAAATCATAATTGGATGCTCCATGGCAAAATATGGGGATAAATTTTGGTATCTTGATCTTAATATTACAGCTATTACACAGGGCCTGTTTATATCGACCATCTGTATGAGAATGGTGTTTCACTTTGATATTTGTATCTGAAAATTCAGAATCACATACCGGGCATTTTTCTGCATTGTTGAAATCCTCAATCTGTTTCTCTGTTAAAGGCAACATGGGTTTTGATTTTAATAAGATGTTAGATGCTATGTCACGGCACTCATTTTCTATTCTATGTGCAAATATTTTGATGGCATCTGGCCCCATGTATGAATATTCTTTGGTAACAACACCATCCTGTACAACCACATAACAAAAGCTGGAAGGTTCATGTAGCTGGTATGGTGTAATTGAAGATTCTTCAGGATCTGGATTGCAGGATGCAAGAGATTTGAGATTTGATTCAGAATCCCAGACAATATATGCTGGATGTTCCAACAAGGCTTCAAATTTTTTGAATTTGCAATTTTCACTTGGATTGGGCGTCACCATATGAACAGGTTTATGGTTCCCACAGTATTTCAGATGCTCAATTAACTTGTTTTTGGCAATTTCTGTATTCTCTTCAGGAACCCTCTTCACCATTTTTTGACCATCAAGTACAGTTAAACATCTTCTGCACAACTTGAATATTCTATTGGTTTTGTCTAGTTGTGTTCTCACTAAAGCTTCAAGATTATGTATCAGAGTGTAATGATATTTGCCATCCCCTTCAATTAAGAGCAAATCAATTGGAATAGCAGATTCATCATCAATTGTACTGATTCTGAGAGGTTCTATTGAGCAATTGCCAGTGGAGCAAATAAATACATTAATAGATAATTGTTTGCCATTAATATGCCTGGCTCTTTTTTCAAATTTATCAATATTCTGAACAGTCATTGGATATTCTAAACCCTTCATTGCATCATCAAAAAGATGTTCATGTTGTTTGTAATAATTTATTCTTTCAGGATGCCTTACAACTGGAAACAAAGCAGCTAATATACACCACAAAAAGCATTTCTCATCATTATTTTTAATATTAACCACGGCTTTTATGTTTTTAATATTAGCAGGTAATGGCAAATATGTAGATCCTTGTAATGGGCTGAATTCAGAAATATTAACATATAACTTGTGTGAAGAGCCACATAGGCTCCATCCAGACTCTTTTGCCGCAAATTCAGAGTGTTCAATATTCAATTGATCTATCAACCTGCTTATTATTCTGTCCGAATTTGCATTTGAATATACTGGTACAGTTTCTGTTATGTGGGGCTGTGTAAATTTAGTGCCATTTGGTTTCTTATATTGTGCAAACAATTTGAGAGAGAGCTTAAAAGAGCCATTTTGTGCATTTAGAATTGCCTGTACATCAGGTTTTACACTGTTCAAAAAATTCTTAATATCACATCTTGGCTCTGATACAAACCGATAATCCCTAAGTTGGGCATTAAAACTGCTATGGATGGGTTCATAGCGTGGCTGCTTTGCAGGTCCAGCATTAACAGGTGCTTCATGCTTCCTTTTGAGACCAGATGTAGATGCTTGTGGGGGCAATATTGATGACTGTGCAGAACAAGTATCTTTATGTGTATAAGTGAAGTATTGCATGTTATATTTTCTATGGCATTTAGGGCATATTTTTGTGGGAGCTCTGCTTTTGTCTGGGTTACAAATCTTTTGGTGTCTGGCCCAATTAGAGCTAAATATATTTTTATTGCACTGATTGCAATATTTTTGATTTGGCATTTTTGCCGTTGTTTATTATATACAATTTCCTGGGGTTCAATTCAAAACTTTATACTGGATAAAAATATCAGTTGGGTTCAGCACTGTGCTGTGTGTGTGTGTGCGTGTGTATGTGTGTGTGTGTGTGTTAATATTTTTTGGCTTTGGTATTTATATAAAATTTCCTGGGAATCAAATCAAAACTCTATACTGGATAAAAATATCAGTTGGGTTCAGTGCAGACAAAAAAACTGCATAGCTCTATGTCAATTAGTTCTTGAGATATTAATTATTTTGTATTTAGGAACCACTTTGGGCTTTCCCCCCCTCTCCCCCCCCCCCTGCCAAAAATTGGCTTTTATTGTATTAGTGTATATTGTTTCTATGACCTGCATGGCTGGAGTATTTTCTCCTGTGCGTACCTCCCATTTTTCTGCTGGGTGTACATGCAATCAACACTGCACGCCATGCCCTGGCGCTCGCAGGAACTAATCCATCAAGGCAATTGCTGAAGGCAAATAAAACTTCCCCAAGTATTGATCGTACCACAATGCTGCCCCCACCCCTACACACCCACACCTCGGGAATCCAAGGTACTAATGTATTGATCCAATGCTCACAGCGATCCGATGCTCACAGCGCCATGCGGGAATTTGAGGAACTGCTCCTCCAACTATTGCTGAAGGCAATAGAACAAATCAATATATTGATTCCCAGGCCGGTTGAGAACTGGGTCTTGAGAAGAAAGCAGCGGCCTTCAGAGGCACTGACCTAGCACAAATACCTGCACAAACATGCATGTCCCAGAAGGCACTGACCTAATGCCATGTGTATTGATTTTATATAACAACTTGGACAGATATAAGCCTGACTCTAAATATGAATAGATTACAACAAACAAGCTGGATGTAACAAATATCAGATTTTGTATAAAAAAAATGCAAAATATCCCAGTTTCAATTCGATCCATTTATCTGAATCGAAGAAACCAACAATTCACATATCCCCATATCATTGTATGCTTGCCCTATTAGCACCTCTTTTGCTGTTGTGCTCAATTAATTTTCACTAATTGGCAATTTTCTTGAAGAGGCCTAATAGAACAAGATACGGCGGTATGAGAAATATGTGAATTGAAAATATTTTAGCAATATACGACGTCTTAAGAAAGGCATATTCGGCTCCAAAGTACTTTGTCTAATGCTTACTACCATTCCCTATTACTGGCAAAAAGAGTTAAAAATATTGACATATTGACTTGTTCCCAAGTGTTCACCGAGTTCAGACATTTGCACATAGATGGCCCTGTTGTTGTTGCTTATCAAATATATATATATTTTTGGAATATCTCTAAAACAAGCAAATTTTGTTTACTGTTTTCTACAATTGGCAATACGGATATGTATTACACACCAGATGAATTCAAGGCACAGAGACCCATGTTTGTAATTAACACTTCAAAAAGGAAACAAGTTGTGGTGAATGACAGAACAAATATTAAAATTATCTGTGAATTCCATGAGGCATTACCTGATGACACCATATGTAGTGTTATTCTCATAGGAGAAAAATCATATGTTTATGATGTAAGAAATGAGAGAGTCACGGAGCAATTCTAGAAGAATTATATTATCTTAATACTAGATATACAAATTGAGCCTGGTATCCAATTGAACTTAAACCTGAAATAAATATGTATGGGTAGGTATGGGTTTAGCATAATTTCAGGTGTAGCCAAAAAAATATCAATTTTTGACAAGTTTATAGACAACAATCTCACAGAAGTGCCTTTTGTAAGTATGAGCAAAACAATCTGAGGGGGCTCTTCCTTTCCGAGAGGGCATTTTTACAAAAATCTTGGATTAGAGGGGGTTCCACACTTGAGCAAAAAGCTCATATGCTCATGTTGAGCTAGTTTTAAGTGTAAACAAATCTGCTTGGGAGAGGCTCTTCCTTTCTGAGAAATTCCCGAGGGCATTTTTACAAAATTCTTGGATTAGAGGGGGTTCCACACTTGAGCAAAAAGCTCATATGCTCATGTTGAGCTAGTTTTAAGTGTAAACAAATCTGCTTGGGAGAGGCTCTTCCTTTCTACACTTGTAAGTGGTCCTTATCCTATCGTAAATACAACTACTAATTATGTTAACGTCTGCTCATCCTCCGCGTACAATATATGTTCAGTGTGAAGTATAGTTGCAGCATAGTGCCCATGTTTTACACGTGCTAAGGTGTTCACAAGAAACCTGTAGGTAGGTTAGACGGGCGTTAACTTTCAACTTGGCAAAGAAATTGTCGTCAAGTTTTCGGAGATACTAATTCGATAGTTCTTTTTGTGCATGATTTTGGGTTTTCTTAGAATGTCAAACATACTAAGTGCTTCTAAATGACGTGTAAATATTGTCATAAGGTTGAATGACCTGGGCTAGAACCAATGTTCTAAGGCACTTACAACTGCGGGGCAATAATTCTGATAACTGGTACTAACCAGTAGCATATACAAATTTCCATACCCAAACAAACCTACACACCGAAATCCAATCACAAATACGCCACTGAGTAGACATCCTGCCTCCCCCACCCTAAAGAAAAGGGCTCAATTTAAACAATGAATTTAGGGATGTTCCAGTGGCGTGCGGTGACCATTTAGATAGCCGAAGCACTGAATCTATAATAATATATAAAATATAAACTGATAATGTGTAGTGAATTTACTGGTCTTTTGAACCAAGTTCGGTAGTTCTGGTGTTGGCCGTCCATTTTAAATTATCAATTTTTTTTTCTGAAAAAGAACGGTCAGAAAACAGTTTGGACAAAACCTATTTTATAGTACAGGGTCAACGAAGTTAGTAATAAGTTGTGTTTTATACAGCGTATATTGATACACTTGCATTTTGAATTGTATCCTCTGCAAATATGCTGTATAAAGAAACAAACTGCCGGAGTACTAATTGAGGCGAGTGTACACATTGTTCTTTTTACTACATACTACCTGGTACCTTCACACACTTTCATATACATTCGGCAAACCAAACCCGTAAACTGAGGAAAACCGAAAACAATACGAGCTGAAACACTCCGATACACTCTCTGTCTCTGTATAGAGTAAACCGAGTAAACCAACTCCCTGTCCGATGCTAGCTTCGTTTGAAACAGAAATACACGCAAACGGCCCGATGACCTTGAGGTGCGCGCGCAACTGTCTGCCACTGCTGAACCGATGCGAGAGGGAGATTGCTTCGGCTCAATCTCAGTGCAGGCCTGCAGGGGCTGGTCTTTTTTCTATGTGTAGCGAAGAAATGGAACGGTTTTATCTATATACTACTGAAAAATCGTGTGATTATAATGACATAATATATTGTTACGTTGTTGCATTCCGGAGCAATGCTTCGGTAGCTTACATTGTATGCAGGGCACTGGGGTGTACAAAGTTCAACCCACACATACACAAACACACATGTTTTCCATATTTTGCTATATGCAACATATCTCTATAGCATATATTACAAGATATAGAACACGTTCCTACACCATATTTTGGAACGGAGTGAGCAACTACTTTCCGATAATAATTATTATTATCTATAATTGATAGGGCGTAGTGCATATAAGTGTGATTATATTTGTTTTTGACAGATATTCATATAAGACAACAGGATCTTCCCAATCACGTAGTGAAGAGACCGTCGCCTTGTAATCAAGGGATCCTTAATTTGGTACCCGGTGGAAACACATGTTTAAATTTAATCATTAAAATACTTGTTTCATGATTTTTTATTTTACGAATACCTTCCCTAAGGCTATTTCACGCCAGGTACGAGTATATCATCACCATCACCACTCGTCTATCATAAATGACATGTTTTCTAGAAGTTAAATGATTTTCAGTAATATGTTCATTAATGAGGCATAGTCCCTACCTAAAGTTTCGAAAAACTTAAAAAAGCCTGTCAATATTTCGGCACTATAGTACTGTTTAAACTGAAAGTTCAGCCCCGATTAGAATATCTGTACATAACATAGACTTAAATGCAAAAATTTAAAAATAAAAATTAACATTGAAAAATGCTATAAAACCAGACTAGATTTTTTTTGTACATTGCTAAGATAACAGAAAGGCTAACTTCCACAATGTTTTAAGTCAGATAAGCGGTTATTCTTGCTGCAAATCCACAATTAAATTCAATTGAAAATTCAGAATAGCAATCTCAATAGCAAAACTTAAATGTGTTCATTTTATAGACCTCTTCATAAATATTCCTAGCATTCTGAATACACAACGTGCCTCTCTTTACACTTAACCAACAATAATCCGTGGAAGAGAACAGCAATGAAGAGGAAAAGGAGGACGATAAGAAGAAGAGTCCGTTATTTCGCTCAAAATCCTTATTTAATGTGCCATAAAAGCACCAACGAGAGACAACCGTGAATCGGAGACAAGCGCCCTAACCTTCTGACAACCGCAAGACAAGTCTCAGAGCAAAAAGACTGACAACTCTCTTTGTTTCTTTTGCGTGATGAACACATAACTTCAGCAAACATATAAAACGTGGTTCTGCCTCCTTATTTACTTTCGCTGTCATAAACCAAAGCACAAGTCGGTAACAACTGCTCCAAGTTAATTAAAGAAAATGCTGGAGAAAGGTTCTGCAGGTTATCTATATTTGACGGAGCGGTACAAGCAATAAAAGAGTTTGTTTCAAGTTTTGACAATCTTACGTGATAAAGTGAAGCCAGACGTTGCAACA
This sequence comes from Lepisma saccharinum, assembly GCF_977018435.1. Taxonomy (NCBI): domain Eukaryota; kingdom Metazoa; phylum Arthropoda; class Insecta; order Zygentoma; family Lepismatidae; genus Lepisma; species Lepisma saccharinum. Next base: position 54,633,343 of record NC_139254.1, on the reverse strand, counting down.
GTAATGTGATATGTTTTAGTTGGGGCGCTTTCCCAAAAGCTCACGAGTAAACGCACATTGACTTCCACAGTAGAAAAAAAATATTTGGAGCCACAATGTTTTGTTACGAGAATATAATAAAAATAGGACGTCTCTTGTTTAGGTAAATTAAAGGCATACACTAACTACTTTTCTATTTATTTTTGCCTTTAAATTTCACTTTAATCTGACAAGTATACAAAAAAAAAACCCATTTTTTTCTCCTGAACTGTTTTCAAGCTTTTCCGATTGTGCGTTTGGCCTTGAATTATTGCTGGCCAGCTCCTCGAACGATATCGACACAATAATATACGGCAGAGTCATGCACAAATAATGAAATACTGAATGCTCAGGAAATTAAAACAATAACAATGCTCAGAAAGAAAAGCATATGATGTACCTGCGGGTTATTGAATATCACCTAGTTTATAAGGGGTCCGGGGGCGTTCCCCCGGAAATTAAGAAAACAACAACTTAAAAACATTGAGTTTTAGGCCTTTTAGATTTGAAAATGTTAAATTTCCTCGATTTAAGTAAACAAATATTAATTAATATATTAATTAGTATATTAGTTGTCAGTTTTAAAAGAAGCAAAACCATACGATTATTACATTTTGCATTTCATTATTTTTTTTATTAATACAATACTCGTATTACTTTAAAAAAGTTACGGTACAATAGTAAGTTTCATAAATTTTAGAAAAATTAAATGAAAAGGTTCTTTTGATGCCTCAACAGTAACTGTTGACTCAACACAAAGTCGTTTTACGTTTTTCTTTCTTCAAACTGTGCACATCAATCATATCGTCTAAATTAATTGTTTTAACAACATCTCATTCAGAGTATAAGATCATTAAATTGTTCAATTTCTCTTGACCCATTGTGCAACGCAACCAGATGGGGATTCGCTTCATAGCAGAAAATGTCCTCTCACAGGTGCCCACTTGGAAGAACTACCCGCTTTTGCGGCGCAATTACCGCACATGCCATCATGCCAAACGTCAAGATTTGCGGTATGGCTTCATAACAAAAATGTAGTAACGGAACTTAATCGTGTGTTATTTTTTTTAGTATTTTTTAAGTTGGGGGCCAGGCCCCCCTTGGACCCTCCAGTACTCCGCCTATGCATCTAGAAATTTTACGGAAAACCCAGAGAACCAGACGTAATTTTGTATTGCAAGGTGAGTACGTTGTAGATAGAATTAGTGCTATGTATACGAACGTCTGCCTGTCATTTTTCGTGCCACGTTGATGCTTGAACGTAGGACAGCGAAATTTAGGTCAAACGTGGACAAGCTTGTGGTGGCTGTAGCATGTGACAGAGGTAATCATCTGATGAGAGATGAGGGAACTACAGAAATATTTGTTTCCATGCACAAAGTGGTATATATCCATCGACGGAAATGGTACAATTTTGATCAGCGTGGTATACAGTTTGAGTTCCATTACCGTAACGCGTGCAACACATTACTTCACAAAGTAAGGAAGTAATGCTGGAAAGAGAATGAAAACGTCTTCTACTCATTTAACAAGCAACAGAAACTTGTGTAAAACTGCAACCTACTTAAAAGAGACTGTTCCCACCGCCAGAGAGACTTCATCAGCACTGAAAAATAACGATGATGTGTGTGCATTTTGTAATATAAGTTATTACAGTGTTGCCTCAGAATCTAAAGTAGACTGAATACGGTGTCAGACTTGCAATCGTTGGTATCACGAGTTGCGAGTTGGCGTTAAGGGAAAGAAGCAATTCACCTGCGGCAAATGCATGATACTAACAGCAAATCAACGAACACACGTCAATAAATATTTGTGATTTTTTCATCTTAAAAATAGACCTATCTATAAATATTAGAGGAGAAGGTCTAAATATGGGTGAAGGTTTAAATATGGGTTTTGGAGTTATCAGCGCTCCCGGGTGCTGCAGCCTAGCAGAGGCTATTGGAACTGGTTATCTGTCAAGGACAAAGGTTGCGGCACCAATTCGCAAGAGAAAGTGGTGGTTAGTTTCGGCCTTGGACGCTGTTATCGAATTGCGACCTCCGAAAACTTTTTGCAGATATGTTTTAACTCAGCGTTTTCTGAATTCTCATCTGCTTTGTGATATTAGCGGTACATAAAACAAATGTGGGCTTTTATAATGCCATGATTTGTTTGTGAAATGTGTACCATAGAGACCGAAAATAAATTGAACAAGAAAAATAGCGTGATGGTCTAAATATGGGCTATGACATTAGGTCTAATATTGAGATCACATTTTCAACAAATATTTGGATGTTTTTCTTAATTTCAATTTTTCCCATTCCGCGTGATTTTCAAAACAACAGATTATTCATAAGTATGAATTTTATTATGTTGTAGCAATAAGTTACTGTTTTTTTAATATTAATTGCATTTTGTGATATTGCCACTAGTAGCCCATATTTAGATCACAATTTTCAAATACATCATTTTACGATATTTTGGGAATTGCTTTTTTTTTTTAAAAAAATGGAGACTTGCTATACTTTAGCCTGCTATTACATTTAAGTATATATTTCATAGATATGCATTTTAAAGGCAGATGCTTGATATAATATTTTTTCCCTCCGGAAATGACAACATAAAACGGAGGGCCCATATTTAGATCTTTTCCTATAGGTAAAGATCTTCTTCTGTTTAAAATCTTTCTGCTTTTGTATATTTGTAAACCATAGTATTTTTAAAATAATATAGCTACATAAAATATTGTAATGTAGCAAAAAATGAAAAACTTATCTCCCTAATATAAAATCCGAATATTACTTAAAAGGTATCCTAATATGAAGAGAACGGAAAAAATACCTTAGGCATAGCTACACATACTTTCTCTATATTTTGAATCATGTAACAATGAGTAGCCAAACAGAGTTATTACACTAACAGAACATGCAGTTTGTTTTAATTTTGCTCCTGGAGGCCTATGCCATAGAAGTTGCACTTGTACTAGTATATATTAAGGATACTGTTTCTTCACTCAATGTTGATCCAAATTGTACCGCACGGTGATCAGATTTGTACCTACCTAGGTACAATTTTGATCAAATTTTATCCGACCGAAATTTCGTTCTGCTGTCTACAGTAGCAGAACAAAAAAAAAATGTAATGTTTTGCCAGCGTCTTTAGTAAAAGGTAAGCATTTCATTGGCACAAAAGCTGTAATTTTGCTGCCTATTTTTTCCAAGTTATATTGAATTTAATTACTTGTGATAAAAAATGTACCACCTTACCCTATAACTCACGTAGCATGCAGTGTAATAATTGATTCTAGAGCCACGTGGGTTGCATCTAATCATCAAGAAACAAATTGCAAATTTGTATTTTAGAAATCATTATTAAAAAAAAAACTGAAAATGTATGAATTATGCTGACACGTTCTAGCAATGTTCAATTATTTACTGTGAATGATTTGGTTTATTTTACTTCAAATTTCTGCCAATTTTGGCTAATCGCGCAGATGTGGATCAGGGGTGCCCACAGGGGGCGGGGATTCATGACGTGCCTGCGTCATTATTTATGCTTATTAGTTTTCTACCTACCTGTGGATGATCGCGGCGATGAGGTTGAAATGAAACACCACCTCTTATGCCTTTAGAATCAGTGATGTGCCGTAGACTATAAGTTTACGTCTACACGCGTTGTCTACACGTAATCTACGCGTAGATTACATTTAGTTGTAGTTTACATAGACTACGTAGACAATCTAAAGTGCATTAAAATTAAATTTTCAAGGGTTTCATGAACAGAAAGGGACATTTTCAACTATATTGGTTCCTAACGAACTGAAAAGAATCCTGTTTACAACAAAATTTCTGTTATCTTCTATTTATCAACTATGGAAGAAGATAAATAGTATGCAAAAGAAACAACAGATGGCAGTCGTGAGGCAAAATAAGTCTTTTCCCCATAAAACACTAGAATATTTCCTACATTAGTTTTTTTTCCTAGATGAGAAATTGTTCGAATTTGGAAGGAAGAGTATGAAAAGTTCTCCTCACACATCAGCAACTGTTAGGTAGTATAATTTAGTTTTTCTTCCACGGCACCCTTTGCTAAGTTATAACCTTTCGCCATGTTGTTTACATAGATTACGTCATCTACGTGTATAAAATTGTCTACGTGTAGAATGTAGACTATCGTTGTTTACGCGTAGACGCACATCACTGTTTAGAATCGGTTTGGATGGAGGGGGCGTGCTGTTCGCATTAATACAAGGTTATAAGCAGACAAACTGTTAACAATAAGGTTCAGTACACTAACAATGGCGGTGATCCTGGATAGTTTTGTATGTGTTATGTTAGCAAACATGAAAGTGAGCTGTGCTTTTTCTTTCTTTAGTCTTTTAATTCCAACTGCAATGAAAGGATTCGAAAGTCATGCGCCTTTCGATTCTTGGCATCTGTCTCCGTCAGTGGTAAACAATGTCTGGTGTTTTCTTTGTGGTAATTCCGAATCGGCTTGGCACTTCCGACATGCGGATGCAGTTTTATTTTTGGATGATTTCAGGCACGATATGTTGCCCTTGTATGTGTTCCTGTGCTACGAAAATTAAATTTAAAAAAAATGAAATAAAATTATCGACATTCAAACAAAAATAAGTTACTGCATGTTTATCCAAACTATATTTGTGCGTGTGTGTTGGGGAGGGGGTTCATGATGAACAATTGTTTTGTGGGGATTTTGATGAACGATTTTTGGGGGATGCGTCCTCGGTCTTGGGGGGATGGATACCCCTGATGAGGATGAGTGATGAAATTTAAGAAGAGACACTCACAAAGAACACCCATGCCTAGGCCGGAATTCGAACCCAGGACCCTTGGGTCATAGCGCTCTGCGCTAACCACTCCGTACGGATGCCGGCGTGAATGATTTATATCCTACATTTGGGAGAGCATGTCCTTATAGTGATCTGTTATCCCCATTCCTGAGAAAATTGTCCATGTGTTTTATAACACCATTTTCTTTCAGTGTACATAATAGGTGTGTAAATAATTCACCTAAGCACAATGGTGTCCCTTCCTGGAATCTACTCGTGCATCACCAAGATATCTGTCAGTTTATCAGGATAATCTTTATGCAGCGCCGATATACGTGGCGGAGTGGTTATATCAGCACGCTACGAAGCCAGAGGTTCCGGGTTTCAATGCAAACTTGAGCCTGGGTAATATTTGTGAGTGTCGGGATGAAAGGGGTGACCCTTCCACGTAGTGCACTCATATGTTAAGTCACTTTCACGTAGTTCACCTAAATGTCAACCTCACCTCCATATGGTACACACAAATGTCAACCTCACTTCCATCAAATGTCAACCTCACTTCCACGTAGTACACCAAATATGAACCTCAATTCTACGTGCTACACCCAAATGTCAACCTAACTTCCATGCAGTACATACTAATGTCAACCTCTCTTCCACGTAGTACATCCAAATGTCAACCTCACTTCCATGCAGTACACTCAAATGTCAACCTCTCTTTCACGTAGTGCATCCAAATGTCAACCTCACTTCCATGCAGTACACCCAAATGTAAACCTCAATTCCATGTAGTACACCAAAATATCAACCTCACTTCCATGCAGTACATCCAAATGTCAACCTTTCTTCCACGTAGGACATCCAAATGTCGACCTAACTTCCATGCAGTACATACTAATGTCAACCTCACTTCCACGTAGTACATCCAAATGTCAACCTCACTTCCATGCAGTACACCCAAATGTCAACCTTAATTCCACGTAGTACATCCAAATGTCAACCTAACTTCCATGCAGTACATCCTAATGTCAACCTCACATCCATGTAGTACACCCAAATATCAACCTCACTTTCACATAGTACACCCAAATGTCAACCTTACTGCCACGTAGTACACCCAAATGTCAACCTTACTTCCGCGTAGTACACCAAATGTCAACCTTACTTCCACGTAGTACACCCAAATGTCAACCACACATCCACGTAGAACTCCCAAACATCAACCTCACACTCATGTAGTACACCCAAATGTCAACCTCTTTTCCTCGTTGTACACGAAAATGTCAACCTCTTTTCCACGTAGTACATCCAAATATCAAATTCACTTCTATGTAGTACACTCAAATGTCAACCTCACTTCCACGTAGTACACCCAAATGTCAACCTTTCTTCCACGTAGTACATCCAAATGTCAACCTAACTTCCATGCAGTACATACTAATGTCAACCTCTCTTCCACGTAGTACATCCAAATGTCAACCTCACTTCCACGTAGTACATCCAAATGTCAACCTCACTTCCATGCAGTACACCCAAATGTCAACCTTAATTCCACGTAGTACACCCAAATGTCAACCTAACTTCCATGCAGTACATCCTAATGTCAACCTCACATCCATGTAGTACACCTAAATCTCAACCTCACTTTCACTTAGTACACCCAAATGTCAACCTTACTGCCACGTAGTACACCCAAATGTCAACCTCACTTCCGCGTAGTACACCAAATGTCAACCTTACTGCCACGTAGTACACCCAAATGTCAACCTCACTTCCGCGTAGTACACCAAATGTCAACGTTACTTCCACGTAGTACACCCAAATGTCAACCTCAATTCCACGTAGTACATCCAAATGTCAACCTCACTTCCATGTAATACACCAAAATGTCAACCTCACTTTCACTTAGTACACCCAAATGTCAACCTTACTGCCACGTAGTACACCCAAATGTCAACCTCACTTCCGCGTAGTACACCAAATGTCAACCTTACTGCCACGTAGTACACCCAAATGTCAACCTCACTTCCGCGTAGTACACCAAATGTCAACGTTACTTCCACGTAGTACACCCAAATGTCAACCTCAATTCCACGTAGTACATCCAAATGTCAACCTCACTTCCATGTAATACACCAAAATGTCAACCTCACTTCCACGTAGTACATCCAAATATCAACCTCACTTCCACACAGTACATCCAAATGTCAACCTCACTTCCATCTAGTACACCAAAATGTCAACCTCAATTCCACGTAGTACATCCAAATGTCAACCTCACTTCCATGTAATACACACAAATGTCAATCTCACTTCCATGTAGTACACCCAAATGTCAACCTCACACCCATGTAGTACACTCAAATGTCAACCTCAATTCCACGTAGTACACCCAAATGTCAACCACACTTCCACGTAGAACTCCCAAACATCAACCTCACACTTATGTAGTACACCCAAATGTCAACCTCTTTTCCACGTTGTACACGAAAATGTCAACCTCTTTTCCACGTAGTACATCCAAATGTCAACCTCACATCCATGTACTACATACAAATATCAACCTCACTTCCACGTAGTACACCCAAATATCAAATTCACTTCTACGTAGTACACTCAAATGTCAACCTCACTTCTACGTAGTACAACCAAATGTCAACCTCACTTCCACGTAGTACACCAAAATGTCAACCTCGCTTCAACGTAGTGCACCCAAATATCAATCTCACATCCACGTAGTACACTCAAATATCAACCTCACTTCCACGTAGTACGTCCAACCAAATGTCAAACTCACTTCCATATAGTATAACCAAATGTCTACCTCCCCCATGTAGTACACCCAAATGTCAACCTTACTTCCACGTCGTATACCCAAATATCAACCTCACTTCCACGTATTACACCCTGGAATGCATTTTCCGGACTAACGTTGCTCTGATGTCTGTACCTACGGCCAGTATAATCCTCTCTAGGACTGTGTGTGTGTGTGTGTGTGTGTGTGTGTGTGTGTTGTGTCCTATGTTTTGCCCTTATGTGTGCTGCATGACCCTTTACAGCCTCATCTTTTAACCCAAGAAAGAATAGTTTAGTTTTCCAACATTTCACTTATCTTAGATTTACTTATATTTTAGTTATGGTAAGAGGCTGGACCCCGTATTATGTGACGGATTCAAAATAGCCTAAGCGCTAACGCACCCAAAATATCAAATTCAATCAATCCTTGTGAGTGTTCCTTCATCAACTTCATCACATCATCACTCACCGTCGCGATTAGACAAAAGTGAAAAATGCGACGCTAAATAACAAATTGGATAAAATTAAATATAATTTAAGGCTGTTGAGGTCACCCTCGTAGGTTTTTGTTCACATTAAAAATTGCACTTCTCCTGTACGAAAATTGTAAATAAATGAACAAGGAGACAGCATAAACTCGCTAGAACGTTTCACAACCTTAAAAATACCTTCATGAAATCACTTCGGGTACGTCACCCCAGGAACGCCGTAACTTATTTCCACCTCACACGTGGGAACTTGTGATATTTTCGTCAACTCTCTACTGCAATAAACACATCATGTCCTTGCATTATTTCTGAGCCCTGCATCCGTGCGTCACGTTATAAAAGTCAGAAATATTAAATGAATAAGGCAGGGGTGCGGAAAAAGAAACTTCTCTCCTCCCCTCAAAAAAGGATTTCCTTCCTGGGAGTCTAAATTTTTAAGCAGGTGACGTAGCCTTCTCGCAGACCTTCTGAATGCGTCATGAAGTCGACTCTTCTGTAGGAGGAAGAATGAGGCTTCAATGTCAAGAAATCGTTGAAGAGCTCATGTAGAAAAAAAAGTAATGGTCTATATCATCCTTCAAATTGCTCCGCATAAATATATACATGACGCTTCTTTACGCATATTGTAGGAAAAGTTCCGAATCCAGTCAATTATTTGACTCGTCTTCAAATTGAAGACTAATGGAATATACAGGGTGTCATTTTAATGGCGCCCACGAAACACAGAAACATATAGAGGACATCAAGCAACTTTTCTCAGTAACATTTTTCTTGGTGGTTCATTTCGACGCTACAGTGGATCAAAGATGCCCGTTTTGTTACCTGAATGCTGGCAACCCAACACAACATTTGACCGCATCTCTGACGTCATTCGCTGTCGTGAAGCGGTGCGTGTCAGAATTGGCAGGAACACGCATATTCTGTGAAAAATTACACACTACCAACTTCGGAGATGTGATCAAATGTTATGTTGGGTTGCCAGCATTCAGGCTGCAAAACAGTCTACTTTTAAGGACTGTAACGCCAAAATGACGCACCAACGAGAGAAATGTTTCTGAGAAAAGTTGTTTGTTTTGATATCCTCTACACGTTTCTGTGGTCCGTGGGCGTTGTTAAAAATACACCCTATATATAGATTGTGTGAGTGACTTAAGCGTAAGAATATATTAACAACGGATTACAACAATTCCTTACTTTGTGTAATTATATATTTATATTCGTAAGGTAAGTTTCCAGTATTGAGTTACTGAGCCGTGTCTTTGAAATATTCAAATAGAATGTGAACTGAGTAAGCTATGTTTTTTTTTTTCACTTGTGGCTTGACTCGCCTTGAAATGCTGCAATATTGCTAATACTTTCTTTTTTCATTTCTTCTTTTTTGTTTTCTGCTTTCTTTCTAGATTTCGTCCTTCCTATGTACTAGTAAGATTTGTGCTTATTCGCTCCCTCTGTTGTTACTTGTTTTCTTAGGATTTTCAACAGTTCTTTATTTCCTCTCATTCTTTAATCTCTCTCTCTCTCTCTCTCTTTCTCTCTCTCTCTCGCTTCTCTCCTCTCTCCATCTAAAGCTCCTTTTATTTCATTTTCCTCTCTCTGCCTTTTCCTTTCTTGTTTCCTCCCTCTTTCTCTGTGCTGAATTGTTTCGATTTAACGATAACCCGTAAACATGACGTCACGATTTTAAGTATACAGAACAGCTTATATTATTTCTTTTTCTTCCTCTCTCTCTCTCTCTCTCTCTCTCTCTCTCTCTCTCTCTTCCTTATTTTTCTTTTCCTTTCACATCTCTCTCTCTCTCTCTCTCTCCAACTTCACTTCTTTCCTACTTTCTTTCCCTTATTCTTGGGCTTCACTTTCTTTCCACCTCATTATCTCTCCTTATTTTTCTTTTCTCTGTCTTAAAGTTATTTCCTTTCTCTCTCTCTTGAGCTTCTGTCCTTTCTTCTATATATCTCTGTGTGTTAAACATAACGTCACGATTATATAATTCCACTTCAAGACAGAAACTTTATTTTGACACCCCGTTCCCTTAGTGAATTTTCTGCGGACGGTCATGACTGGCTTTATACCTCCAGGGGAGCCTAAGGGCTGAATTGGCAAAGGGTTTTGTCTTCAAGGTATGATGACCCCTCCAGTTGGGGTGGAGCCAAATGTACTGTAGCCAGCTGTTTCTAGCAATTATTGTATTGATAATCACGAATTGCATCTGGTTACAATACACGATATAATGCCTCTCAGGCAGGGAGAATGTGCAGGAGCGGCCAAGATTTTGTAAGAAAATTGAAGGTTCGTACCGAGTTCATTCTGAGACCTTTTGTAACGGAATTTACACACATGCGTGGTAATATCATATCCATTGTTTTACTACAAAGAAAGGCAGCAGCCAACTTAGGAACGAAAGTGGACATTCGTTTCTTTCGTTTACTTCTCTCGCAGTCACTGCAGACGAAAGTGTTTTTCTTTGTTTGTGTGCGTGTTCCCCTGCGTTGCCAAATTTATAACTTCCTCCATTGTTTCGTTGCCAAAGCATTCAAACAATGTTTCATGTTAGGTTTCAGCTTGCGCTGTGTACGGTTCTCCCCTTTACGATGATAAGAAAGCCTAGCACTTAGCAACCTTTGCTAATCGCGACGATGAAGATGAGTGGTGATATGATGAAATAAAGGAAAGGACACTCACCAAGAACAACGGGATTCGAACACGGAACTCCGGACTTCGTGGCGCGGTGTGATAACTAGGGATGGCCAAACGGATCCGGATCCAAAAGTTACGGATCAGGATCCGAAAGTTGCGGATCTGGATCCGGATCCGAGAGTTCCGGGTCCGAAAATTCCGGATTTGGATCAGGGTCCGAAAGTTTCGAATCTGGATCCGGATCCGGATCCGGATCCGGATCCGAGAGTTTCGTATCTCAATCCCATTATAATATTACCACACCTTAAAAGATATAATGATCTTCGATTACAAAGAAATTTTTCATTAGTTAGTCCACCAAGAATTTTTTTCAAGTGTTGTTCCTAAAATACTTTACTACGCATCGGCTAATACACTCGTGCACAAAAATAATATTACTTGTTTAACATAAAATGTCAGAGATGATTTTGTAAATGCCATTGAAACGAATATGTATTCATTCGAATGTATTGGAAATGAAAACACACATAAATGTGAGACATTCCATTCCAGGATGAAGCCTTTAACACATATAACAAGATAGAAATGTTATACAAAAATTATACAATTGTTCTACAGTTACAGTTTTACAAATTAAAATAAAACATTATAATATATGCAGTGTTATATAATTACTAAGTGTAAGACTAACAAGGGAGGTTATCTAAGTGTTCCCCTCCGATTTCCATCAAACTTGGCAGGCGTATAGTGGGCCCAAAGGAAGAAATACGTGTTTTTGTGTTTCAGCTAAAAAACTGTTTTAGGGGGCAAAACCCCCTCAAATGTCAAGATGAGGACAAATTGAAGTGAGGATCTGACCCCTGTGTCCCTCCGATTTCCATGAAACTTGGCAGGTGTATAGTGGGGCCCAATGGAAGAAATACGTGTTTTTTTTTTGTTTAAGCTAAAAAACGGTTTTACAGGGCAAACCCCACTCAATTGTCAAGATGGACTAATTGAAGTGGGGATCTGACCCCTGTGCCCCCCTCCGATTTCCATGAAACTTGGCAGGTGTGTGTATAAACGGGCTCAAATGAAGAAATACGTGTTTTTGTTTCGGCTAAAAATCTGTTCTAGGGGGCAGAAAATTTTATTATGCGGATCCTTATGATCCGGAACCAACCGGATCCGCCAGGATCCGGATCTGGCCATCCCTAGTGATAACCACTCCGCCACGGAAGTTAGTGCATGACTTGCTACTCTATTCCCATAATCTATAAATGAATACGTTTATGTTCTTAAGTCAATATTTTGTTGGTGATATATCCAAGCCCAGTGAGGCATCCTATTATCATGTATTCTATTGTATGCTGTTAGAACACGTTTCCATTGTATATTTCATCGTGTTTGTCCACGTGTCAGTATGTGCGTGCACAATGTGGGTTTTATTTCAAGCACAATATGATAGTGTATTGCCAAATGGTTGAGTCGCCCCTGTCAACACATGCCTTTAAGCACTAAACTATTCAGTCTATGTTATGAAAATCTATGTTGTTAAGAATTAGTGTTGAATCTTTTCTCTAAAGATTGTTAGATTTCTTTCCATAAAAATGTTATTGTAAATGCTACAATAGGTAATGAATTGTTTAACTTAAATCAGGAAAAAATGCTGAAACTATGGAAGTATTAAACAACTATGTAGTAACCATGGTAAATTGTAAACAAAATTATGATATAAAAGAGCTAGACTTTTGTAAGCCTACGGGACATTCTCCTGGTTGCCGAAAGGCTGATGGTTCAGGGGACGTTGGGTAATATCTTGCTTCAATCTTCGGATTGGCTGGTGTACTTGTACCCCATTTGGCAGATATTCCACAAACCCAACTCTGAATAAGGCGTTCTCCTGCATCATCAAAAAGACCAGCGTTATAAACCTAGGTACAACTAATAGGTTTAGGCCTACAAGTTGTATCGGGTGAACTGTCTGTTTGAAAAACAAGTGTTTGTATATCATCGGATGTTTAAATCAATCTCCTAGTAAGAGATCTGTGTGATCTTGTATTCCTAACCAATATAGGATAATTAAAAATAAATCCTGCACCACAGACCACGTAAGGGCTTGGTCCTACTAACCCTAAGAAGCCTTTGAGAAGTCTGATAAAAGGGTTGTAACCGACTAACATAAAGCCCTAAAGGCAGAAGATGTGTGTCATGGTTTCACTTCACACACATTGAAAAAGCAACATATAGTGCATACTCTTGACATACAATTCACGTCATTCCTTCCAGTGATTTCTAAAAGTTAATCTCTGCATTCTCTGAAGGTAACGATAATGTAACTCTGTAGCTAGAGTTTGCCTATTCTAAGATTATATTTTCAACAAAATGAAATTGTCAGAAACGGTGGATGCTTTCGCTATGCCTTTTCCAATTTTAAAGGAGAGTCCCTTACTTACTTAGTTTCTAATTTTGTTTTTTCAGTTTCATCTACTCACCGTATTTGGCGCTGCAATCGAAGTGCAATTGCAAAGATTTCGCATCCAGTACAAGGCAACGAGACTGAACTGCGGTACCATTCTCGAAGGATATCCTGGAGGCACATAGTGGTTCATGTCCCACTTTAAACTATAGGTCCAGTCCCGATTAGCCTTACTGTGCATAAACTGTACTTAAAACACCAAATCAATCAATCAATAGAAGGATATCCGCTTCAAGTGTGGTCTCTCACCTTTCGGACATGGCCTCGGTGTCAAAGTAAGTTAAACATAGTCATATTACAACATTAAAACATATTACAACTTTTCTTGTGTAATTGCTCCTTACTTTCCGATCAAATCGTACGTCCCCAGCTGCTGGGTAAAATCTTGCCCAGTGCATCGACACCACAATGCCAGCGTGCGAACTGGTGAAGCAGTAGACCTCGAAATCTTCTTCCTTTCAGAGAACAGAAAGATCTTGATGATATCTCGCCCGCAACGGCTGGAAGATTTCGCAGTGACATCCCCTCTCTCTAAATAACCTCGGTCCACTCTTTCCAGCACCTAATCACCCGCAATCCAGCCCAGAAGGTCCGGAAGAAGAGAATTCCCGCCGAAGGGAGGGGGGCGGTCTCATTTTCGCGCCCTTGGATCCGCAAACGTATGCCCGCATCTGTCACGCTCACGTGCATCAAGGAGGCTCCAGATTTATCCCAAGACGTCCCCAGGAAGCAATGCAAAGCCTCCGAAGAGGAAATGTGGAGACTTGAGAAAGAATCAATAAACTGCGGACACTAACAAAGGGGAGGACATCAGCTTGGCGCTCGGGATTTTGGAGAAGGGCCTGCGAGATCGCAGATGTCGCCGAGAACTGCTGCATCAATCTACTTCATTCGAAGCAAACCTTCCGGCCCACGTCTTGGGATGGACTAAAGGCGATTAAACGTGGGCGGAGAAAAATGAACAAGGATCAGACGAAGCGGGAGGATTTCCGAGAAGTATTGATAGTTGAAGTTTCCTGCTGTTTTGCTTATACTTTTCCGGTGCTAGTCAGGGTCTTAACCCCCCCCCCTTGCGCCAGTATTCCTAACAAAGAAAAAGAGCCGGCCAGTGGTTAGCGCCGGGTTCGAATCTCGAGTGTTCTTTGTAAGTGTCCATCAATTTCATCACATCACCACTCATCATTCTCTTCGCGATTAGACAGAATCGGCAGAAATGCGAAGTAAAATATACAAAATCAATCAATCGATTCTTAAAAAAGAAGTCAAAGGCAGAAAGAGATAACAAAAAGAAAGGCTGACCTTAAAGCCCCTTTCGAGAATCCTGGACACGCCACTGTAACCTTTCTTTCCGACTTCCAGGCGCATAGTGGCGTGTTCAAGAAGGAGTCATATGAAAGACATACACTATGTAGCCAAAAGTCACCGGACACCCGGTGCTGCTTGCCGGCCCCTGTGGCGGAGTGGTTAGCACATCGTACTACGACGCCAGGGGTATCGTTGACTCATTCTACAGCAAAGAAGCTTATGGTGTTCAGGCAGTGGGCCTTCACTTATAAAGCCTCACACACATGCAGTGGCGTCACGCAGGGCACGTTCGCGTGCGTCTTTGGTATTTTCGCCACGTTCACTTCGGTGTCCGGTGACTTTTGGGTATATAGTGTAGCTCCCATTTAATTCAGATTTTCAGAAACGAAAAAGAGAACTCCCTTGAAATCAAGAGGTCCCGGTTTCGATGCCCGGCGGTGGCACATTGTGGTTCCGGTCCACTTTAAACTGTAGGTCCAGTCCCGATTAGCCTTTCTGTGAATAAAGTGGGCTTAAAAAGGGAAAGGGTATTCGTGGAAACTAAAATATAAGATTGACTACAACCCTCGGTTACAAAATTCCTGGACACGCTACTGCAGGCATATCGTTTCTTATTTCTCCCCATTTTGCTTGTATCTATACAGAGATCCTCGGATCGAATCCTGGGTAAGGTATGAATTGGGTTTTCCGAGGGGCGTATACAGGAGATAATTTCAGGACGAAGTATCTCTTATTATTATTATTATTATTATTATTTTTTTTTATTATTATTATTATTACGAGTTGACAAATGTTACGTACAACTCATACACATCGAGTAAAGAGTGCTGAATTAATTTCATATTTTTCTTAAATACAGAACCTGTAGAGTTCTATCACGACACTATTTCTTACCAAGTATGAATTGAAAACTCTTCAATTCAAGGTTCATGTATTTTTTGTTTGGTTTACGTTATCTTTACGCAGGTAAACTAATCGGTACTGGGACTACAGTTTAAAGGGACACTCTAACTTGGACCGCCTCCTCCGAAATATATTTCTATATATGTGCCTGGCTCTCACCTGAAATCGAACCCGAGACCGTTCGCACCAAAGGCAGCAGCGCTAAGCCTCACGGAAGCTCAAATGGTACTTGCACCAGAACAAAAGAAGCACGAGTAGATTCCTGGGATACGAAGCAGCCATGTACCCTGTATTTAACCTAACTGGTTAGAGTATACTTTCTGCTACAATACGTCCTCTACTTTCGTTTGGGTTGTGCTAACTAACTAACTCACTCACCCTCTAGCCTTCTTGAACCCGAAGGTTCATGACTGCAGCAACACAGGCCTTCCATCTGTCCCTATCCTGAGCAAGATCTGTATACTCTTTTCCATCCCTACCAATTTCCTTCAGGTCCATCTCAACGTTATCTCTCCATCTTTGCCTTGGCCTTCCCACAGGTCTCTTACCGTCAGGTTTCCCAACAAGAATCCTGTAAACTTCTCTTTCCTCTCCCATTCGTGGCACATGGCCTGCCCACCTAAGTCTTCTTCATTTAATCATTCTAATAATATCTGGACAAGAATACAAATTATGCAGTTTTAAATTACAAGTATGTAACATTCTCCACTCACCTGTCTCCTCATCCCTTTTAGGTCCAAATATTTTCCTAAGTATCTTATTCTCAAATACTCTCAATCTATGTTCCTCTTTCAATGTAAAGGACCAAGTTTCGCATCCATATAATACTACAGGCAAAATTACAGTTTTGTATATTTTAACTTTTAGTTTCTTAGATATTAAACGAGAAGACAAAAGTTTATGAATAGAAAAGTAACATGCATTACTCCTAAGTACTTGAATTTGGAAACTGGTTCAAACGAGTTGTTATCAATAATTAGATTTTGATTATTGCCTAACACTTGGTTTAGGCCTGCAAGCATATATTTAGTTTTATCTTTGCTACATTCCAAACCTATCTCTTGAGCTGTTTTTTCCTTATTTATGTAATTTGTATATTACTCCAGAGAGCTTATTACTTTCAAATACTTCTGGTTTCTCACGTAATCGGGAACTTAATGTCGAGGAGGTCCATTTTCGAGTAGACAGGTAGAAACAGCTCCAGAAAAAAACTTTATTTCTCAATATAAGCTGTCTTCGAAGAATTTTTTTGCACGTTTTTAATTTTTTTGTGATATTATCAGCATTATCAACGTCATTAACAGTATATAAGCCGACATTCTCAAACCCGAAGGTTTATGGCTGCAGCAACACAAGCCTTCCATCTGTCCCTATCCTGGGCAAGATCAATCCAATCTTTTCCTTCCTTACCGATTTCCTTCATGTTCATCTCAACATTATCCCTCCACCTTCATTTTGGCCTTCCCACAGGTCTCTTACCATCAGGTTTTCCCAACAAGAATCCTGTAAACTCTTCTTTCCTCTCCCATTCGTGCCACATGGCCATTCCACCTAAGTCTTCTTGATTTATTCTAATAATATCTGGACAGGAAAAGCAACATCAACAAGAAAATCGTGCTTATGTCGATGAAATGTAATCCAGAGATTTTTCTCTCCTAACAGTGGTTGGTAAAACTTAAATAGATCGCTTACTGTAACCTATAATACACTAGTATAGCCTTTACATGTAAATGCAATCATTAAACTACGCGTTTCAGGTTTCATGTTTTCTATATTAGAAATATTGTAACGTATGATAATGCAATATCCCTGTTACGCAAATTATGAGTATATCATCATTAATGTTCTACCATAAATAGCCTTTTTTGCAGAAGTTAAGTGATTCTATCCATATATTTAATGGAAATATAATCCAAAGTTACTGTCTCCATACGAAACTCCACTTATTCCCTCTGTTAATTTTGAGACTACAGTAGCGCCACTAAAGAGAACACGGTAACTTAAGAAAACATATTCATCTAGCGCTTGAGGTACTTTATCGCCAAGAAACTTTACGACTTCCAAACAAATGAAACAGCCAACAAGTTTCCCACCTTTTCACGCCCCATTTGGCCCACTTTATACCCGGCCCTGCGTGCAGCACAGTTTCAAAAGGTCTTCCGGCCAAGGGACCTCAATGAAATTCCACCGCGAGCATCGGAGTCACGGACTCATGAAAAATGGCGTTCACTCATTCAATAAAAATCCCTGGACTTGAGCCAATTGGAATTCAAATGATAAAAGAGCCACGAATTTCTAACGGTCCAAGTTCGAAGGGAAAGATTGGTAGTGGCAATATTCGATCCTCTAGATATTATAAATTCGAACGAGGGGGGGGAGATATATATACCCCCTCTCACTTTCTAATCTGACGGCGCGTCTTTCCTATTAAGCGTGCTTTAATGGGTGGAAGCTTTTAAGATTCAGTTTATAGGAAGAAGCTCGAAATTGCCTTATAAAACGCATTGCAGAAGACGAACCAATAGACTGTCGGCATCGTTAAAGTTGGATTGTTGTTTCTGTCATTAATTCGACAATTTCCTGTAATTCTGCATTGCGGAAACACTTTTGATGAGTGTTTTTAGGAAAGTTTCGTCTAGTCTACATCTTGCTTCATTGTTGACACTGTTTATGCAGATCCTTAAGCAAGTTTCGTTCAAGGTGGAATATACGGGCCAGAAGTTATTCATGTTGAAGACTAGGGCCCAATCTATAATTTCAGTTGTAATAATTAAACCAAGTTATGTCACATCTTTATTTATGCATTTCAATATTTTAAAGACTCGGGTCCGATACACGGTGAAGGAACATAGTGGTTCGAATCCTCCTTTAAACTATCTTATTAGTATATCTGTACAGAATGTGGACTTAAAACCAACAATTAAGAAACAAACAACCAAACAAACAACAGACCAAACTCCTAAACAAGGAACCAACCAAGCAAACAAACAACTAACTAAACAACCAAATGACCAACCAAACAACAAACAACTAACCAACCAAACAAACAACTAACTAAACAACCAAAGACCAACCAAACAACTAACCAACTAAACAAACAACTAACTAAACAACCAAATGACCAACCAAACAACAAACAATTAACCAACCAAACAAACAACTAAATAAACAACCAAATGACCAACCAAACAACTAACCAACTAAACAAACAACTAACTAAACAACCAAACAACTAACCAACTAAACAAACAACTAACTAAACAACTAAAGACCAACCAAACAACTAACCAACCAAACAAACAGCTAACTAAACAACCAAATGACCAACCAAACAACAAACAACTAACCAAACAAACAAACAACTAACTAAACAACCAAAGACGAACCAAACAAAAAGACCAACCAAACAAGAAATAACTAACCAACCAAACAAACAACTAACTAAACAACGAACGACCAACCAAACAACAACAGAAATAATCAAAGAAACAAAACAAACAACTAACCAAAAAAGCAAACAACTAACTAAACAACCAAATGACCAACCAAACAACAACAGAACTAATCAACGAAACAAACAAACAACTAAAGAATCGAAAGCAAACCAAACAATCCATCAACCAACCAACTCATTAACCAAGCAACAACAAAACAAAGAAACACCCAAACAAGAACCAAAAGATCAAGGAATCAAACAAAAACAGAGACGATTTCACCACATTTCAAATACCTTGTTCTATTTTACTACATGGTCCTTTTCAAGATATTTTTCCCACACTGGAGGACCCTTTACAGATGGATGCCTGTGGGTTTGGACCAGAAGCCCGAGCCTGAATTTACACGTGATGTGTATTACATTTTATAAAGACTTAATACGAGTGTCACGCAAGACAAAATCTTGCAATGGTGTGAGCAGGCTACTAGTTAACGGCGTGAAAGCCGCGAGTTCCCACATGGTATAAGAATCCATGAAAGCAAAGGTTAATTTTATCCCTGACGAGAACGACTACATAGGGGGTTGGGGGAATTGTGACTTCGGATCCAAGATTGGCTACAGCCGGATTGCGCACACTTTTCCGGTTTTATCAGTGGTCAACAGCCGGTGACAAGCTGTCACAATGTACAGGATTGCTCACAAAAAATGAGGCGATGTTGTCAGATGTAAAATGTTCTCAAGCCGTTCTCACTTCTTTGTTTGTGTGTGTTTGTGTGGACTTACAAGTGTTTTTGCTGGAAGGGTAGCATTAGATAGGCATAGAGGATGAACCTGATTGGTGGACTAGAATGTAATGGTCGGTGTATCTCCGTATTTATACCGAAGGTCACGAGCTTTGATTGACAGAAGTACTTGTTGTGCAGTCATTACCCTAACCTAACCTAACTTTTGAGTTTGAGTAAATTGGTATGAAAATTGTATCTTGAAAACATCAATAGTGACTTACTGTATTATGTAAATTGTTATGAAAATTGTATCTTGACTTGCTACATTTACTGGTCAAATTATATTTTTTATTTAATCCTTAAGGGATTTACTATTTTATTTCTAATTTCTCTCCCTCTCTTCTTGTCTAAAGAAAAAAAGCAGTTTTTCGAGCAAAATCTGTGCGCAAAACAGGTCAGTGAGATTTGTGCGCAATTCTGGATCTAAAGTGTGCGCAAATCGGTTGCAGCGCCAAGATTAACGTATAAACCTCTTGCATCGATGCCGTGGTCTCTCATACAACATTCCTGTAAGTTCGTTTTATTTTTGTGATTTACAGTAGAATCTCTTGTCTGCCACTATTGGCTAATTGCGACAATGAGGATGAGTTATGATATGATGCAATTGATGAAGGGACACTAGCAAAGAACACCCATGTACGGTCCGGGATTCAAACCCAGGGCCTTGCGCATTACAATATGCCATGAAGGCATATGGGGGAATGTGCAGGCAGGACCCCACACATTCACAATCTCGGCCATTTGTGGTGGTTATTTGATCAGCACCACGCTCGGGCTGCCTTTAACACATCCACAAGGGTTGCTTCAAGGCATTCATTTACTAAAGGCTAGGTGAATCCCAATAATGGTTCAAGTAATGGTTACAATACTTGAAAAATTCCCGCCTAAAAGTAAGATTATTTATACAACTAGTTTATTATATCAAAAATACAATAACTGCCCACAAATAACGTTCAGAATTGAAGATGAATTTTACAAATATGAACCAAAAACAAGTATCTAAACATGAATTCGAGGTTGTGACATTTAAGTGTAACCTTTCCATAAACAAGATTTCTATTTTTGGCAAATGCGTTACAGGAAATTGCCCAAGGAAGGTTCGACAGCAGTAACGAAATTGCACCAGTAGCAACCAATCCTTCCAAGATAAGCTTCGCCCTCTTAACGTTACACAACAATGCCAATAGGATAGATAGGAGTTCCTTGTAAATCACTACGATTTGTGAACGGTGATACGTAACTGTCTCATCTCTCCCTACCCGCCTTTGACTAAGATAAGAGTTTATTCACAAACGCTTAGGTTAAAAGATATACGAGAACTCGTGGAAAGGGTATTATATTGCAGATACGTGCGTCAACTGTATGGCTGCATTCAGGAACGTAATTTATCATAAGGCACTCATCAAGTCATCTCCTTTGCTTTCATTTGACGGATGCGAGCATTCGTAATGATTCTACAAAGCACGTGAACAGATGAGTTAATGTCGTGAGAGATTTCAAAAGGTCCTCTGAAATATTTTACACTGAATCTTTTTTGAGCTTGTTTCTATCCTGTTGTTTTGATTCCTCCATTTTGCATTTAATCCGCATAACTTTCTTTTTATCTCTACGTTTAAGTTTACTGTGACTTACATTTTGCGCTCTTATTTTGTGTTATAGACTGTTTCCAGGGTGGCTGTTCTAAGGTCGGAATTCTTCCGGCCTTGTCCCCGCATAATGAGGCTCTGGGGTTCACCCAGCCTCAAATAAATGGGTACCTGGGAACAACCCTGGGGGGTAAATGCGGCTGGATCGTAGTGCTGATCACATCACCTCCAAAATGACCTAGATCGAGAATGTGTGGGGCCCTACCCCCACATCCCCTAAATGTGTCTTCAGGGTACGGTGCTTATGTACAGTCAACGGCAAAGATAATGGTACGTGAATTGTCCACCGCTATTTTAATTACTTTTACACTCTACATCCTGTGTTGTTTTAAGGAATGAAACTGTGTTGGTTCGAAGCAGGCATTGTTCTATGCTTATTGACGTCTTTATTTCAATTCGTTGTCATCACAATGTGTAATACAGACCGAATTAAAATGGTGGTGGACAATTTGCCTACTGTTTATTTTGCCGTTGGGCGTACGTACACTCTACAGCTGAAAATAGGAAAATAATGAACTAAGTTTCAACGGTATAAATAATCGTTTTTGGGGACCTACAGGTATTCAGTTACTACAGTACTATGATTCAATGGTTGTGTGGCCTCACCGATGGCGCAGTGGTAGCGTCGTCGCCTTGTAATAAAGGGGTCCCAGGTTCGATACCCGGTGGAGGCACATAGTGGTTCGGATTTCACGTTAAATTGTAGGTCCAGTCCCGATTAGCCTTACTGTGCATAAACTGGACTTAAAACACGAGCTCAATCAATTAATCAACACACACACAAATACCTGCACGACGTTTTTAAGGAAGATTGAAAAAAGAGAGGTGAAAGAAACGAACGATAGAGACTGAAAGAAAGAAGTAGAGAAAAAGCCACATAGAGAGAGAGAATATAAGAGAAGAAAAACATAAGTGAGAGACAGATAAAGATAGAGAAGTAAATAATGGAGACAGACATACACACACAAACACGCGCTCGTGACCAGAGAAAGACACAGAGAGAGAGAGAGATAGGGAAGCGAAAAAGAGGATTGAGATAGAGAGATAGGGAAGCGAGAGAGAGGAGTGAGAGAGAGAGAGAGAGAGAAAAGAAATGAGAGCAAGAATGAAATTGAAAACCAGAGAATAAATTGATGAGTAAAAAAGTGAGATAGAGAGAGAGAAAGGGGAATAAAGAAAATAGAAAAGTAACAGAGTAAGAAAAGAAGATAAACAGGCAGGGCAAAGAGAGAAGGAAGAGAAATAGTAGAAGATTGATAGAGAGAAAAATAAAGAATAAACTGAAAGAAAATAAGAGTGAAAACATAGAAACAGGAATAGCCAAGGAGAGAAGAATTAAGCACGAAAGAATAGGTGGTATGACTGAGAAAAAGTCGAAAGTTAGAAAGAAGATACAATGAGAGAAATACAATATAAAAAAGAGTTAAATAGAAAATGGAAAGGGAAAGATAAGTAAATAATTCAATCTTATTCTAAGGGAAGAGGGTTTCAGTAACGTCCCCTTGACTCTCCCTGCAAACCAGCCATGAATTCTTATGATGAACAAATTAAGAAACAAAATTTTAGAGTACCGAACCCTTTCTTCCCAGAAGAAAAGCACAATACATATTTCACTGCTTGTAAGTGTGTAACAAAATTCTGGTATGAACACGGAAATGTATTTTTACCCATGGTAAGTTTATAACTGATCTCCTGTAATGATTTATTGAAATTGTTGGTACGCCCACATTTTGGCTATTTGCACCCGTTACATTATATGGAGCCAAGTGAAGCCAAGCCCCTTACAGTAACTGAAATCAATACATCTCTCCGAGGAAGAAAATCACCATATTCGTGTTAAAGAAACGATTTCTAATATGATTAAAGGAATGCATGGTGAGGCAGTCAAACGGGAAGATTTT
This sequence comes from Lepisma saccharinum, assembly GCF_977018435.1. NCBI lineage: Eukaryota > Metazoa > Arthropoda > Insecta > Zygentoma > Lepismatidae > Lepisma > Lepisma saccharinum. The sequence goes on along the minus strand of NC_139254.1, from coordinate 54,610,199 downwards.
AAAAAATTCACTAAAAATAGGGAGAGCAAATATTATTTATTTTTTTGAACGTGAATCTACTGTACATGAGTGGAAATTGCTAGTGTACCTGAAAAATGTTCATTTTTTTAAATATGGTATCAGTAAGATGGCGTCCTAGGTGTTGCACACATTGTCGGAGTCTCGGAGTAAATCCGCCCATGACGCTTCGTAGCATCTCCAACGGAATGTTGTGGATCTCTTGCCGAATTCGCTCCTTCAAATTATCCCTTGTTCTTGGTGGGTTGTCCTTGAATACTTTGGGTTTGAGGTAACCCCAAAGGAAAAAGCCAGGAGCCGCCAAATCGGGTGAACGGGCAGGTCACGGAAGATCGCCGAATGTGCTGATGAGACGAGCATGAAATGCGAGTCTAAGTACATCCATAGACACTCTGGCAGTATGACTAGTTGTACCATATTGCTGGAAGTAACGTCATGGGCGGATTTGCTCTGAGACTCCCACAATGTGTGCAAAACCTAGGACGCCATCTACTGACACCTTATTAAAAAATGAACATTTTTCAGGTACACTAGCAATTTCAACTCATGTACAGTACATTCATGTTCAAAAAATAAATAATATTTCCTCTCTCTATTTTTTGTGATTTTTTTAAAATCTTCCCGTTTGACTGTCTCACCCTATATTTCAGTGTTGGTAACAAATTTGGTATGCTTGAAGAAATATCTCACTGATAGTGTGAAGCAGATTTCTACCGTAATTACAGGAATATATTTCACTGACTGTAAACACGTAACCCATTCCAGCATATTTCCCATGTGTTGTGTTATATATCTACCGTACAGATGAGAAATGAAAGATCAAGCCTTTCAAAAGAATCCACCTGAGAAATACATTTTACCCCTCCTGTTACTGTTATTCGATCTGAGACATTCTGGATCCTTTCTTGTTTCCCTCGCCAGAGGGGGTAAAAGATCCCGAAGGAAGCTGACACATGACTGTCATTCTTTCATCCCGTTTATCAGTTCCCGCGGGAGACAAGGGGATGCTCAGGGTTTCCCTCTTAGGGGACGCTTCCCCTAAACGCATAAGGATAGCGAGGGACCGACACAGCCTTCGGGGCCATTACACTTATCTTGCCCATTTCAAGTTGAAAAGAGGGGGAAGACATGATAAAACCTCGGATTTTCCAAAAGTGCTAAACTTATTGCAAATCTGGTGAAGAAAAAGGAGCAGAGAAATTTATTTTGCAACAGCTTGTCGCGGCTGTGTTCAGGGTGTAATTTTGTACGTGAAAACCCTTACAACACACAAACGTCCAAGGGGTAACTACTTATTTATTTATTTATTTATTCAAAGTTTCAGATACAGCACTTTTAAGGCCATTTTACACTGAAAACTCTAACAAATAACAAGAACAAATCAAGATGGTTTAAGGTAAAAACAAGAAAAGTTAAATATAAACATAAGGCATAAACAAGGAAACAAACAAAGATTTACATATTCATTTTTAGGGAAGATCTGAAAATGCTTTCAGGGGCAAAAATGTCTATGTTTGTGGGTAGTTTATTGTAGAACTGGGGCAGCCTGTGGAATAGAGCGCGCTGTATAAGAGAAAGCCTAGCTGTGGAGGTGTGGAACAATTCAGTGTTTCGGGTGGATCGAGAGGGAACTCTGAAGTTGAATTCTGTAAGAAGAAATTCAGATCTTAATTTCCCATTGATGATTTTATAGAAAAATTTCATATCGGCCATATCGCGTCGGGTCTGCAGTAACTGAATGTTCAAAGTAGTCAGGATGTCAGGTTTCTGAAGATTCCGCAAAGAAGAAATTCTATGACGAACAATGGCGGTAAAGAAGCTGAGGACGGAATCCATGCTAGAAAGATTTGTATTGGAAGCCATGGCCCAGACTGGAGAACAGTATTCGAGAATCGGAGAAGTGAATGACTTGAAAAACAGGCTAAGAGAAGTTGGAGTATCAATTTCAGTGAATCTGTAGAGGAGGCCTAAGAGGCGCATTGCACTTTTAGTTGTAGCTGCGATGTGTTCCTTAAAGTTCAGTTTTTCATCTATGATAACACCTAGATCTTTTTGGGTCGCAACTGTAGTAATATAATTGTTTTCAAGAACATAATGAGAATGTATTTTGTTCTTTTTTAAAGAGACTGTGAGGGAGGAACATTTCTGTGGGTTAAGTTGTAGGTTCCACTGCTTACACCATGTGTAATGGATATCATGTGGATATTCCTTCCGAACTTCTAGATATCTAGAAGATATCCATGGGATATTCCTTAGATATTCATATCTCCATAACAGGAGACATTCATAGGATATCCAGGAAGAAGAACATTTCATGGATATTCTGTGGATGGTTTTTGGATATTATGGACACTCTGGATCATTTTGGATGTTTAAGACATTCTGTGCATTATTTTTGGACATGTTCTGGATACTCTCTGGATATTTTTTGAATATGTTTCTAGACATTTTATGGATTATTTATGGGTATGTTTTGGAAATTTGTGTTTCTTGGTTCACATGAATGAGACGTTATGCGAACTTTATTATTTGACTGTGGATGGCAAAAGGATATATTATGAACAAGAATTGGATCTAATCTGAATATTATCCTGATATTTTTTAGATATTTTAGATCCAGGATTGGATACCCTCTGGATGTCCAGGATATCCCATACATGACCAATGGTAGTACACCCTGGACTGAAGACAAACGAGGCTCTGGCGATTGGCCCCATGGCCAGTATAATTTTTTTTGTGTTGTCCTGTGTTTTGTCCTTATTCGTGCTGAGTGCTCCTTTACAGCCTCAGCTTTTAACGAAAGTCAGAAGATTTTAATATTTTATGATTTTAGTTATGCAACGTTAGAGTTGTTATGTGTAACGATAACGGGCTGGACCCCGTATAATGTGACGGGTGCATAATAGCCTTAGTGCTGACGCACCCAAAATTTTAAATTCAAAATCAAAATAAAAAATGACCAATGGATATCCAGAACTAGATATTCTATGACGTCTGATGAATATTCATAATATCCATGCATCTGATCTGAACATTGAAATATCTTATTGATAAGCCTTGGATATCCTTGCGCTTTATTGGAAGATATGTATCTATCGAAAAGTACTTGCTTTACCAGCAAAGTCGGGAGAATATACCCTTATGTCTCGTCTGTCCGTTCGTGTTTCAAGCAGTATCTCTGCAACTACTGGAACTACAAAGACAAAAGTTGATGGGGTGATAAACGTAATAGTCTAATGCAATACACTACACTAAAATATTACGTTAGAAGAGCCTATAAGTGCCTATAAGAGCACAAATAAAGTAAGAACAGGTCCCATGGAGTAGCGGTAACGCTGTGCTTGTATACCACAGAAGGTTCATCCTGGTACCGCTCCCGCCATTCGGTGATCTGTCGTCTGCTCGAAGACCTTGGCAGCCTTCAACTGACTGCTTCCGTCTACCAAGGTGTGCGCTGGAAACAGCGCGAAGTTTGTCTTCTGTCAACCAGACCTCTCCGTTACCTTTATTTATTTATTTTTTATATATATTTATTCCTTCTTTTGGATGGCGAAGTTAAGGCACAAGTCTTTTCTTCCACTTAACCATCTCTACCTTACTTTTATAAATTATAGCTAACTGTTTGTGAAATATGTAAAAACTAAAAACATTAAGATACCACAAAATGAACTATATAAAAACTAAGAAGATTAAGATACCAAAAAAAGAAAAAGAAAGAAAAATAATAGAAAGAACAAAAAGTAAGAACAGAAGAGTACATACACACAAAGAAAGAAATACATAAACAAAAACATAAACACACACATAACAAACATAGTCAAATTACATAAAAAGTCGGTGGGTGTTGGTCCTACAAATTTACACAAAGGTTTAATGTTATTTTCTGTTCTCAGTCCTGGTAAGTTTACTCCAGAAGATGATTTCTTAATTTTGATTTGAATTGGCCAAGGGAAGAAGAGTTTCTTATGAGGTCGTTCCTACTTTTGGAAAGTGAACTTGAACACTTGGAGTGACTTGTCCATGACATAGTCCACGTCCATGGGAACGTCGTCACCTTGTAATCAAGGAATCCCAGGTTCGATACCCAGTCGAGGCACATAGTGATTCGGACCCCACTTCAATCTAAAGATCCAGTCCCGATTAGCCTGTTCAAGAAGTGGACTTAAAACAAGCTTCAATGAACGTTGAACGCTTCGTTGTTACTTTCAAAGCAGAGGGAAGAACAAGGCAAGCTACATACAGGAAGCAGGTATATCAGATGGAGAGAGAAAGATAATTTTCCTTCTAAAGGTTTAGTGGTTCAGTGATATTATTTGCTTATATATTTGATCCCTTACATTGACAGAGGAACATGAAGTGAGAGTATTTGAGATCCTTAGGAAAATATTTGGACCTAAAAGGGATGAGGAGACAGGTGAGTGGAGAAGGTTACATAATTTAGAACTACATAATTTGTATTCATGTCCAGATATTATTAGAATAATTAAGTCAAGAAGACATAGGTGGACAGGCCATATTGCACGAATGGGAGAGGAAAGAGGAGTTTACAGGATTCTTGTTGGGAAACCTGATGGTAAGAGACCTGTAGGAAGGCCAAGACGAAGATGGAGGGACAATGTTGAGATGGACCTGGTAGAGATGGAAAAGAGTATATAGATCTTGCTCAGGATAGGGACAGATGGAAGGCCTGTGTTGCTTCAGCCATGAACCTTCGTGTTTAAGAAGGCTAGAGAGTTAGTTTAGTTAGTGATATCATTTGCTTACCTTTTTGGAAGACTGGTGCAACAGCATCTCTTGGCGAAAGCTGTTCTTCGAGCTTATAATCTAGGAGTCCAGTTTGATTCTCAGTGGAACTGTTCATATCCTACTTTCAACTGTAGTCCAGCCCCGATTAGCCACTCTGAGCATCGCGTTGATTGATTTGGATATACATACATAGGTGATGGTCATATCAGCAAATAGCTATCGGTCATGAAGGCTTATAGGGGGTATGATGTTAGGGTCCCACATTTTCTTGATCACTTCCGAAGGTGGGAATGATGTGATCAGCCAGCACTCAGTACATGAAAGGACAAACGCACGACTCCTCAGAATATTATACTCACTGTAGGTCCAGACCCCATAGCCTCGTTAGCCTTCAAGATGCAGTTGCTGGGATGGGACTGTACTACGTGAAGAGAGGTTGACATATTGGTGCCTCTCCTGAAGTTCACTCCTTATACTCCTCTCTGTAGGAGCTGTGTTTGTGATTGTCCCTTCTATGATTTCATCTTATCATCATTCATCCTCACCTTCGCGATTAGCCAAAAGTGTTACTTCACACATTCCTCACCAGATGGCAACAGCGTCACATAACTGTACAGGCTAAGCTGTTAATAGAGCCGTTCTGGATAGCGAAAGCAGGTGCCTTTCCTTGGCCGCTAAGTCCCGATTTGGCGCCAATTTATTCTTTTTCTTTTGATGCTAACCATGCAAAACCATGGATGAAATTCCTATAGATATGCTTACTCGAGTGTGGACTATCGGCTTGATGTCTGTAGGGTTGCACACATTGAATTGCACTAATGGTAATGAAGCTTTGAACATTGTACAGTAGCTCCATATAGTATATTATATGTAACGTATACGTTACATACATGTACGATTCAGAATGTAATAAAATAATTTGAATTCAAACCACGGAATATTTTTTCGGACACTCTAAATCAAATCAAATCAATCAATCAATCAAAAACCGATTAACTTTTCTTAGCGTAAAGTGATTTTAAAACAAACGTTTGGGAATCGCATGGTTGCCTGTTGTGTGGGCGAGAGAGAGAGAGAAATGTAGAGATAGAAAGGAAGACATCATCCAGTTGTTGATTAATTCCTCCATCTCTATCAGCCGTACAGTTATCTCCCGATGTGTTGAGAGACCGCCTTGAAGCGAGCGGGTGGTAATATCAGGCAGATCCCGGGAAGTGATTAAGAGAAGCGATGGTGCATTCGACTGGGCTGTCTCCACCACCTGCGTCCTTCCGTCCGTTATCTTTCCAAATACAACTCGAGATGCCAGATTCCATCGATCACCCCGAGGAACGTATATTAGATCCTGGCAGGGTGGATCCTTGTTAAGATTCTTGTCACGGGAATTCCCCTACAGCAATTTAAGATTACGGAATATGCTCGGAGCAATAGTAATGAAACAAACTCATGATTAGGAATATGATTTTGGGAAGAATGGATAAAGAAATTCGTTTTACAAAAAAGCTAATTAGATTAAGAAATGTGTACATTTGAGCATTTCCTACTTGATAGAGCATATTTTAACCATTTTCCAGTCATATTCAGCACATTTTGACTTTTTGAAGACATAAGGAACTTGTCATTTAGGTATTTTCGAAGTGGATTAAATTTAATTCCACTTTAAACTGTAGGTCCTGTCCCGATTAACCTTACTGTGTATAAAGTTGGCTTAAAACATTAAATCAATAATTTGGTTTATTTTACTTCTCATTGCTGCCACTTTTGGCTAATCGTGAAGATAGGGATTTATTTATTTATTTATTAACCAGTCGCCTATAACAGAGCGAATGCTCCAATTACAATAGGCATTACAATTTGCTATATACAACATAATTTTCATAAATATATAATACATGATACAAACACATAGTAATTATTACACAAAACCTTAGATAAATACGAATACAAAAAGTTATACAAATACAAAAGTTTCACAAATACAAAAACATACATATATTACAAATTTTGAACAGAGGAGAAAACTAAAGGACAGAAGAAACAAAACATAAACAAGTAACAAACTATAAAAGCTTGAGAATAATAAAGAAATTATACGAATACCACTATTTAAATAAGAAACAGGAATAATCAATACAAAGCAAAAGCTCAAATTTGAATTCGTTTATATGTATACAAAATTTAAAAAGCTATAAATTGTATTTGAGACTATAAATATATCACTCTAGAATTGGATCTGTTTTATTTGTATATTATATCTAATATGTTATTTAAACTATATAGAAAATTTTTAATATTAAAAGCCAAATCCAAATCAATTCCATTCGAGACAATATTATTATGTTTACTTAATAATCTAATGATTGGAGAATTTTGATGGAATTTTGTGTTTGATTTATTGCAGCAAAATGGTTGTCTTACTCTTAATACCTTATAATTGACATTAAAGTTTATCAATGAATGATGATATGACGAAACTGATGTAGGGACACTCACGCAGAACATTCGTGCCCGAGCAGGGACTCGAATCCTGAATCTCTGCCATCTAATCTTATCACTAGGACTAGGATTTTTATGAACTAAATATCACCAAAATATGCAAAATAAAATATGCTCTTATGACCTAAAAAATATACAAAATATGCACTATAATTTGAAAAATATGCCCTTATAACTAGACTGTTTCAAACATCAATATCTAACTTATGCTGAAATATTTTCACTATTTTTAGTTCACTTTCTTGGCCCTGATGAGTTGAAATGTGCAATGAATACTTTCTGTAAATTATCAATTAAAAATTAAAAAGATTTTTCTACAGTCCAAACAGTCGATTGAACATAGGAGTAAGAACGAATCCACTTGGAAAATGACTGTATATTTCTTGAAAAAACGAAAATATACTGAATATGACCGAAAATCCATCAAAATATAATTTATCGCGTAGAAATGGTCAAATATGCCAAAATATGCCCATAAAAGCACATTAATTCAATTAGTTTCTTCACAATATGAATTTCTATATATTTAGGGAACAAACACATCAACCATTACCAAAAAAATATGCTGTTATGAAACTCCTAGCCCTTCTTATCACAATTCATCTTCATCTCCGCGCGCGAAGCGATATGAGCCAAATCATTGAATCTATCGTGTTGCTTAACAATATCTGTCGTTTATATTGGCAAATTTGTTCTCTCTCTCTCTCTCTCTCTCCTTTCATCTTTCTTTCCTTCCATGTTTCGTTCTCTCTCTTCTTTCTTTCTTTGTCCATTATAAATATCTTTGTTAATTCATCTTTTTTTCATATTTCTGTATCGCTTATTTTTCTTTCATCCTTTCTCCTTCTGTTAATCTTCCATTCTTCCTCCTTCCGTTTATCTTCCATTCTTCCTTGATCTCATTCTTCTTCTTTTTTATTTCTCTTTCTTTTCTTTCTCTGTTTTTCTAGCTCTTTCTCCATCTCTTCCGTTCTTCTTTCCCTCTTTTTTACACTTACTCTCTCTCCATCTCTATGTTTCATCTTTGTTATTTTCTCATTTTTCGTTTATCTTTCTCTCTTCATTAAGGTTTCGCCACCTCTTTCCTCCTTCTTTTCCTCTTTTCCATTAGTTTATTTCTCTCTCTCTATTCCTTTCTTCCTTGCTGTTTCCATCTCTGACGTTCTTTTTCCTTTGGTTTCTCTGTCTCTCTCTCTCTCTCTCTTGCTATCTCTCCATCTCTTTTTTCATATTTCTCGCTTTTTCTACCTTTCCTCTTCCTTGTTATTTCTTGCATCTCTTTCATGCTTCATCTCTTTCCCTTCTTTTCTAATGATTTTTATTTCTCTTTGTTACTGTTTCTGCATCTCTTTCTTATTCTTGCCCTCCTTTCCTATTATATTGTTTATTTCTTTTTATTTTTGTCTCTTTTCTGTTACTAATTTTATTCATCTGCGTGTAATTACTGCCCTAGGTCTGAACCTTGATATCTCAGAAATTGAAATTTTTTGGTAAAGTGGTAATATCAGTAAAGTTGACAAAAACTGCCCAATTTCATGTTTTTTGTGCTCTTAGTTTTTGAGTTATTGACTTTCAAAAAAGCAAAAATCCAAAAATTTGACATTTTGAAATCTTTGAGTAGCTGTAGATTAAATACCATTTGACCTAGAGAGCTGAAATTTGTGTCATTCTCTTCTGCTTTTAATGAGCTTTAATTTTAAATGCAACACGACTGTGCACAAGCTCTCTATGTCAAATAATTTTTGATCTACAGGTATTTATTTAAAGATTTCAAAATGTCAGCAAATTTTAGGATTTTTGCTTCTTAGAAAGTCAATAACTCGAAACCTAAGAGCAGTTTCTTTCCTCCTTATAGATACGATGAATAAACAAAACATCTTAAAAATTTGAATCCTAAAGGCTCAAAAATATGGTGGATTCGACATAGAATGCGCAAAATTATTCTGAAAATTCCTACTGTAGGCTATTTGGGTTGGCATGGTGGTGGGCTAGAGCCCCTCCCCGCCAACCTGGTGATGACGCACCTGTCATGATAGTAGACGAAAGTCGATTATTTTTTACGTTCCAAATTCTGTAAAACTGAGATATATTGAGGCAAATGTTTATAACGGCAAAACTTTGAAATGCATGTTCGATTTGCATTCAGAAGTCAATATAGACAGATTGGAACCTACTGTAACAGAACATGAAAACTTCACTTGCCGGGGTTGATGTGATTGTTCAGGAGCGAAATATACGCAGGATCGGCGTTCAATTTCCACTGCCAATACGATTCTCAGAGTTTCCAGAACAGCCGGTCCGCAAATGCCTTGTAAAACATTGAATTTATTGCTTCTTGAAGAGGTCGTACTGTTCACCGTACATTCCCTTTTCCTCTCTTTGAAAAAAAAAATTGTTTCTCCTCTTCTTCTCCAGCCTGGAGAAGAGTGCCCTGGAAGCCTGGAGCTGGAGAGAACTGTCAAATAAATCGAACTTGGAAATATAAGCCTGAGAGGTTTTTGAGAAGATTTGCACTTCGGTCAACCGAAAAGCCAGGACGTGAAAATAGTAGGCTGTCACCTTCATTGACCTTGCTCCAAGTGCATTTTTAGAAGATGTTTTTTTTTCCTTTTCCAAGATGTTTCTGCAGCATCTTTCCGGGCCACCTGGATTTCTCTGCTACGAACATCCCTGGAAGATCAATATTAAAAGGAGTGGCGAGATGGACGACGCTAAGTGAATGTTTATCGCCTCAGCATCCCGAAGATTCATTTCAAGAAGCAAGCTTCTGGAGAATATTGGAGTGTTCCAGTCCGGGAAACAAGGCAAGAACATACGCCCTCCTCTCACGGACATAGCGTTACGTACTATTTTGCTCTGGGGCGGTTTCCATGGAGACCTAAATGGGGGCGTTTATCGTAGTTCGTACCGAATTTCACCCTCTGTTCTGAATGGTAGGTCACGTTAACCAATGGGCAGAGGTAAAGCCAATTATTACATGACTAGGACTCTAGTCGAGGATATACAGTCAACTTTACTCATTAGAGTATACTTTCTGCTACAATGCTACCAGGTGTGGCAGAAAAGTAATGAGACTGGTTTTCTTTTAACCATGAAATTATTATTTTTACAAATGAAGGTTATCCCCTTCAAAATAGTTCCCTTGGGCAGCTACACAGCAACGGAGGCGTTGTTTCCATTGTTCGCAGCAGTGCTGGAAGGCGTCTGCTGTAATATTCTTCAGCTCGTCGGTTACGCTCTTCTCGATATTATCGAGAGTACCAAAATGACGCCATTTCAAGTGGATTTTGAGCCGGGGGAATGAAAGGAAGTCACAAGGACTGAGATCCGGCGAATACGGAGTCTGAAGAACCACAGGAATGCATTTTTCTGCCAAAATATCATTGGTGGAGACAGCCGTGTGACATGGGGCATTGTCGTGGTGCAGCATCCAACTGCTAAAAAATTGAAGGACGGTAAACCGGTTCAAATTTAACTCACTACTGATAATTCTCAACGTCAATCGACGATCTGACCTAACATCTCTTTCCACATTGTCGTCCGTTTTTTTAGGTTGAAGGTCTTCCCGCACTTCTCGGCCTTCTAACAAGGACTTGTGTCATCTAAACAGTTGAGCCTGGATAGGGAATGTTCCCCATAAGCCCTTTGTAGCATATAAGTCATAGTAGCGGATTCGCCAAGCTTTACACAGAATTTGATGGCAAAACGTTGCTCAAACTTTTTGCCACTACATTCTCGTAATGCACCTCACAAACACACCTTCACTTCAGACGCTCTCAACAACCGCGTAGCAACTGTAGCAAATTCAAACTTGCACTGAGTCAAGGGCAGGGGTTAACCTAACTGCCATGTGAAGGGGGAGGCAGCTGCGTCGTCGATTCGTGCGAAGTGTTGCCAGTCTCATTACTTTCCTACCATACCTTCTACAGCGTGTCCTAAAATAATTATCGGGGTCTTATAGTCATTTCCCTTATATATGTAACCTACAAGGACAAAGCATATAAGGATGTAAACAACAACCAACAAGTTTACATAGTGTATCTTATAAATGTTCAATGTGAGCACCTTTCGTGACACGGTACACATCCATCCGGGAGTCCAATGCTTCTCGACGCTTTCGTTCGACACATTTGGAAGTCCAGAACCCTTCCCTTTGCAGACACTTCCAGTTTTTTGAGACTCATAAAACCATCGAATCGGACGGAGGATCACTTCGAAATCGCCGTCGAAAAGCTCGCAGAACCACACCTTGCAAATCCAATGACACAAAAGGACTTCTGCACCGGAGTCTCCATCTTGTACGAGGGACGTTCCGAAAATAAGTTTCGTCATTTTATTTTCACATGGAAGCTTCATTACAAACAGAAGAATACAATATAATAACAAAATACAATCTATTGGCTATTTTTCCACATAGTCGCCACCGACAATGATACATTTGTCGTACCGTGAAATCAATTTCAAGAAACCCTCCTGGTAAATATCGGTGCCCAGCCATTTAAGGAAGTTCTTCACAGCCTGTTGCACCTCTTCGTTGCTTCCGAAGTGACGTCCCGAAAAGATGGTTGAAGTCTGATGGGGCAAGATCGGGGCTGTAGGCCGGGTGATTCAATCTCTTCCATCCTGACGACGAATGTGTTCTGCAGTGACCCTTGCTGTGTGGGGTCTTGCATTGTCGTCCAAGAACAAAACTCCTCGACTCAAGAGCCCTGGTGTTGCGTCGAATGGCGGACTTAGATTTGCTTAGTGTGTGGCAATAGCGTGCCGCGCTACGTTTCCAGCACCCGTCTTTCTGCCATACTGGTTTGCACTCGAATAAGCTCGGGCACGTCGGTCTGCTGCTTATCTCTATTCTTCGACACTCTGCGCATGCGCCATCGCTCCTCTCCTCTCGCTCCTCCCGTTGTGAATTCAGGAAAGATTGTCTTTTGTTATGGCAATGTGATTTCGCACTTTGTAATACAGCTTCCCTGTGAAAAAAAATGACGAAACTTACTTTCGGAATGTCCCTCGTAGAGTCCAGCGCAGATAATTCTGCCGTGCAATGCGCGACAGAACTAAAGAAGCAGTGTTGCTAATGGAGCAGATAGAAAAATCGCTGCGGTGCGCCGATGCACAGCTGTTACGTACAACAATAAAATTAGAGAATTCAGGTCTATCTAACGTTGAGTTTTAAACGTCATGCATTATACCAGGACTAGGATTAATATGTACTAACAAGTGACTATGTATGTAGCTACATACATATGGACTAAAAATTCGCAAAATATGAACAAACACATAAGTAAAATTACCAAAAATGCTGCAAAGAAGACTTCTTCATACGATTCCTTATTTGAGTGATTTCAAACAAAATAAAAATATATATATATTATTTTTCATTGCATTAATGCACTGGTGGCGTTCTAACTTTTCACTCCCAAAACCCGTATACACTGGTATGGAACTGCAACGGCAGATAATAACATGCCAACGTGTTAAACTGCTACAATTGCACCATAACACTCCTCCTGAAGCAGTATTATTATTTCCTCTCTGAGATCGGCGACAGTCGGTTGCCTTTGTTGTACATTTACAAAGGATGCCGACTTCCACAACAATAACAAGTACATATACTGCCACTAGACGATAAGCTGCGCGGCTTTTTCTTTTGTTATAAACCAGGGCCGGCGCTAGTCATTTTGCCTCCCTGGGAGGTGGCGGCAGATGCCGCTCTATTTCGACCCCCCCCCCCCCGGTCATTACGCAGCAACGGAAAATTGAAAATTAATATATTCCTAACTAAAACATCAAAATAAAAAATAAATAATGAGACTTCTTATGCTATTTCAATACTATTCAGCGCAAAAGAATATCTCGCTCGATCACAGTTTTCAATAGGCTTATTTTTTTCTTCTCTTCAAATTTTGCCGCTCTGGGTGATGGGACGGTTCGCCCTCCCCTTCCGCCGGCCCTGCTATGAACTTGGTCACCCATCAAAGCATGGCAATTTTAACACAGAAAACAATATGTATCGCATTAAGCAGCAAAAATGACAGCCTCCTCTATGCAATTTCTACAAGAACACGTGCCGGAGCCAGAGTTGAAATGATGTTGGAGCCACATAATTTATTTATTTTGAATAATTCCAAAATTATGAAATATGAACAATTTGTTGCTGCTGTTCGCTGCTCTCTTGCCAAAATGCTTTATTGGGTTGCTAACACCATGACTGGCTTCCTCCTTCATGAACTCGTGCACGTTGCTTAGAATTTCCCGAGCTTGGCTATGCAAGGTTTTTGATTTCAACTTCGACAGAACTGGAGGCATTATGGAATTTAACGTTCATTAGCAAACACACACTTTTACATAAACACACGCAATACACGCACACAACGTCAAACCGGTCAAATACTTAGTATAAAATAAAAATATGGTGCTTCCAATCCAACAAAACTCACCGCCACTTTACCTGCCTTTTCCCCTTCCGTGACAGAAATAGTGCTTCATTATTACAGTTGGCAACACTAGTTACTAGCTAGCCAATGAACATGCACTGCATAAAAGAAGCAAGCACTACGCCGTGCTATATTGCCACATTAGCGTCCCTACCGAACGGTGGGAACCGCTAGCTGGAGCGCTATTTAATTGTTTTCAATGATGTTTGCGCGAGTGTGTCCAGGAATGGAATGACAATGTGGCAACAATAGCGAAGGTTTTCGAGCAGGGTAGAACACATGATGCTAAGAGAGAGGGAGACGAAACGAAAATTCGTTTCTACGCAACGGCAAATTTACGTGTGTGGCACTCTAATACACCTAAGCCGCTGTGACTGACCTGTACGACATGAACATTCACCTTCGTCTGTTCCAATATACCAACTACTTGAAACCCGGATAATCATTTAGGAACATACTGTATATATGTGTGTGTGCATGGGTGGGTTTTGGCCATTACTGTCTTCTATTACATCCGATTTCACGTAATCGGGAAAAATATGAATACATGATGCACGTCAACATTTTATCGCCGTAATTAGAATACTATAATGATTTCGCAGAAATGCATACAGTTAATTTTAGCAAAATTTGTTGGTATCTTTGTGCATGCCTTGAAGTTTCGAAGTATCGAGTAACCCCATGCGAAAGTCTCAAAAATTGTTTTTTTTTTCTTTTTCAGGTTTCAACACGTAGAGAACGAAAATAAGAACCTTAGGACAATATTTGGACCTGAAAGAGATGAGGACACAGGTGAGTGGAGAAGGTTATGTTATTTAAAACTGCATAATTTGAATTCATGTCCAGATATTATTAGAATAATTAAATGAAGAAGACTTAGGTGGGCAGGCCATGTGGCACGAATGGGAGAGGAAAGAGGAGTTTACAGGATTCTTGTTGGGAAACCTGATGGTAAGAGACCTGTAGGAAGGCCAAGACGAAGATTGGGTGACAACGTTGAGATGGACCTAAAGGAAATCGGTAGAGATGGAAACGAGTATATAGATCTTGCTCAGGATAGGGACACATGGAAGGCATGTGTAGCTGCAGGCATGAACCTTCGGGTTTAAGAAGGCTAGAGAGATAGTTAGTTAGTTAGAGAAGGAAACAAGGTAACCACTTCTGTTAATTTTTTACGCCTTTTTACACAAGTATATTTTCGAAGCGATTAATTTTTAGTGTAAATGTCAGTAATATTAAAGTTCTTACCAGTATACAAATTGATAATTCACAAACGCAATATCAACAGAAAATAAAATACAATAACATGCTCTACTTTAGCCACTATCTTTAAATGTAGTCGTTAAAATATGCCTTTCCATATATTTTATACGTCTTCTCTATTGTAATATGCCTCTTATGTGCTAATTATGGGTATACAGCAGGAGTGTATATTCCAGGCTAGCTAGGCCTGCGAAGCCTGAAGCCTAGAAAGTAAAGTACTGAAGGAAAATCGATTAGAAACTGTGTGAATTAAGCTGATTTGAAAAAGAAGATAATGGCGATTCTGAAGTTGGCAACCTGAATTATTATGAGTTTGCAACCTGACTACCGTTGGGATGGCAACGTGGCTTCCTTGAAGACGTCAAGAATGAGTCTTAATCTTCTCCCTTCCAGCATAGCCTACACAGAAAAAACTGGTTTGTTTGGAATTACCAAAAAAGTTTGGTTAAGCTGTTTGGTTATGCTTTTTGTTTCCGATAACCAAATGTTGCTTGTAATTACTAAATATTTTTGTTTAAGAAAACAAAAAAATTTGGTCAGACAAAATATGGTACTCTTAACAAAATGATACATATGTAAGTAAAGAGAAACAAAACGTTTGGTTAAATTTACTATATGTGCTTGAGCGTGCTTTCGAATTTGAAATAACGATTGTCCAGTTTCGTCGAGTGTAGCATGAAAGTCCCTTGTCGAAAATTGAAACTGATGTAGATAGGTAATTACTCGAAGCGAGTCTTTATGTTGCTGTGTAACATAATATTCTGAAAAAAAGTTCAGAATATACTTACTTTATACTGAGTTTCCTACACCGGCCGCTAGATGGTTCTGTCAAAATGTGTATAAGAAACATAAGTTCCTGTACTACAAATAATGGTACGTTTGATTATAATCATAATGAAAAATTGTGCTTTAACATTCTTCGGAGGATATGTGAACATCAAAGCTACAAATTAAAGAAGAAAATGTATTGCAGTGAATAAAAGTGAATCTCCCATGAGCAACCTTTTGATTCTGGACTGTATAAGTAGAAGGTAAGTGCCCAGGAAAAACACGCTCGAAAATTGTTTAGTTCACGTGAACTTTCTATTCTGAATGTGTATTTTGAGATCAGTTAGTTTCTACACACTAGCTAAAATTATCCATATTATAACATAAGTAATTATGAATAAATTATTTGGTTTTCCTAAACAAATGGGCTACATTTTGTTACATTTACCAAAATAATATTTGGTTTAGGTAACCAAAAAATTGTTTAGGACAAACAAATACAACTTGACCAAATATTTTGGTAATGGTGAACAATTGTTTGGTTGAAGCCTATTTAAACAAACGTTTTGTTCACTACAACCATTTTTTTTGGTTAATCCAAACAAACATTTTTCTCTATGTAGGACCAGGTGAGTTAGCCCAGATCTTAGTGTCAGCATACGCCACTGGTATAAAGTCAGTTTACCCAAAAAAACACATTGATAACAGTATTACGAAAGTCAATGTGCTTCTTGTGCTAAATAATATTTTGTAGATATACGTTTGGTAACATTCTCGTTTGACACTGGCAACAGTGCACTCGTTATTATTTTGTCGACAGTTGAGTCTCTGGCTTGTTGTAGTGTGCTTGTTTGTTGTTTGCAAGCAAGTTCTGGCCTGTGACGTGTTGAAAACTGCAATTACACATAAGTGCACAATAGAACAGCGTTGTGGTGGAAACATGATAAAGATACAACCCAAGTGCTGGCAGGTATTCGTGCCAAGTTTCCTTATCCGCCTTCACCAACACGGCAACATGTGTGGAAACTGAACAAACAATTTGAAAAACCTTGAAATGTTGCAGCTGCACCAAGGTCTGGACGATTTGCAAGTGTTGTACCGAAGAAAAGAGACAGATGCTGCAGGATGTTGTGTTAGTTGAACTTGAAAACAACCCCACTTATTCAGATCACTGTTTTGTATTGTAGCAGGATGAAGCTCCTCCACAATATGGACGTGATGTTAATTTTTTTTTTAGATGACACATTTGAAGAGTGGATAGGACGACGTGGTACCATTGACACTGCGTGTTCTTGTGATTTGACGCCATGCCATTGCTTTGTGGGGAATTGTTAAGGATACTCATCATCACTAAAAGACTCAATTATCAATGCATTTCATGTCATCAACAATGATACAAGTTTACTGCATCGTATTTGCAATTCTGTTGTTGGTCATTGCACACAATGCATTGCAAACAATGGAGGAGACTTTGAACAAAACCAGTGACACTGGAATTTTGTGTATCTACTTGTATTTTGTATGTATACTTGAATTTTGTGTATAAACTTGAATTTGTGTATGGGTAAACTGACTTTTGCGCCACCCTGTATTCAACCACGAATGACATTTATTTTTATAAAAGTTAATTAATTTCATCCGTATATTTAATAGAAACATGCGACTAATCCAGTGTTAATGGAAACGTAGCCTCCATTTAACGTTTTACGAAACCCTCCGAAAAATTTTGGGACACCAGAACTGAATAGGCCTACAACTGACTGAATGGGTGTATGTACCTAGGTACAGTCAGCGGAAAAAAATGATACACGTAGATCCATCTATACACGCTTTCCTTCTAAATGTTGTGTGTGTGTCGCCTACTCTACAGCGATGAACGAACTACAACAGTAAATCTTCAATGTCAAGTTAGCCCATCAAGATTCACAACAGCAACTAGCTTGCGGAAATTGAAAATAGATGGCAGCACCGATATTTTAAAAACTCTTGAGTAAAGCTGGTACGTGAGAACTAAACTAGAATTTATGAAATGTGAATTGTTAATGCACTATATTATATTATGATAATTTCAAGAAACGAATACAAATTAAATAGAGTACAAATGACTAATAATTATTTTATAGCGGGATTGCGGATATGGAATTGAGCGATTATTGCTAAAAAAATAACGGATCATAAAAACTGTATTGTGTAAAGTGATCGTCATTTCGTAAGCCCTTATATTAATTTTAAATGACATTGTAATGTCATTCTGAGAAGTGAGTAATTAAGGATCCAGGTGTGCAATTTTTTTTTGCAGGTCCCTATATATATACTCTGGTTATTGATATAAACAGTGGCTGCGCCAGGATTAATCATTTAGGGGTGCGATGTTGAAAATGAAGGAAAACGAAACATGCATGCAACCTTAACACTACAATAAATACCGATCAACTTTTAGGAGGTATCTATTATATGATAATATGCCAATGAAACTGTGACTTGCTTCATTTTACCACAACCACCTCACGTTTGGAAATTTGAAAGTAACAGCTTGTTGAATGCAGTTCATTGACATCAGGGGCGCCGACTTGTCAAAATTATTGGGGGGGGGCTAGGATCACTGAAATAAATTAATGAATGACTCACTCCCTCCCTTTTTGAAGTTTTGGCCATCAGTAGTGGCCCATGATTTCCTCAAAAATATTAAAATTTTTAATTAATGTTCGAATGCAAAATGTCAATTGTTCACGGATGGATATATCACAAGTTTCGTCAATCATAATAGCACAATATATCCGATTTTTAATATCTGCTACCACAAAGCGCAAAACAGATCTCCCTAATATATCAATGATCTCGTTCTGAATATCATGTGTGAGCCATTTTGTAGCCAGAACGTCCCATCCACTCTCCTAGTTCATGCACATCTTCTTTTGAAACTTCTTTTAGTAAAAATGTGAACAATACTCCTAATTATATACTTAGTATATAGTAATAAGTCATGTATTTTGCTGTCTCTAGTCATAGCCCCCCCCCTCAAAGTTGATGGTCTAGAACATTTCAAATGTGTATTTGAAGTTAAGTTCATGTGGCACAATTCAGAGTAAACTTTACAAGAGAAGCAAAATAATACATTAGATCCTCTTAAGCAAAATTGTTTAGGGGGCTCTGTCACCACATCGTTAACATTTGGGGGGGGGGAGCTCGAGCCCCCCAAGCCCCATGGAGTAGGCGCCTATGATTGACATATATTGTGTGTTACATTCCAAGAAAGTGATCATGGAGTAGGCTATATATATTCAGACACACATTACGAAGGGGCTATAATGCTGCAAGAGTTAATAATGTATTCTGTTGAAAAGACGTTTTAAAATAGGGGTGCGGAAGAAAAGTAAGGGGAGTGCAACCACCCATTTACATACCCCTGGAGTCGCCTCTGGATATAAATGTCCAAACTTGTGATGCAACTTATGAGGGGGGTGGGAAAGAGAAAAAGAGGACAGGGGGTGGGGGACGGCGGACCAATCTCGGTGTCTGGCCAGAGGTGTAGTAGTTCCTCTGGAGATTGAATTATTCTATCTTTGGACACAAGGATCCTATAGGCCAAGAGATTCGACCTGTAATGAGTAGAACCCTGATTTGTATGTACGAGTAATAACATATCCTATTCCTTTCTAGATGCACACCTTGAACGGAAAAATGTGAACGAATTATATAACTGATATGATTTGGCATAAGTTTTATGTAACATATTTTTTTTTACATATTTGCCAGAAAATGACATATTTTACATATTTGCCAATTTATTTAATATAAAACAACATATTTCGGTAATGTTTTCCTATCTTGATCCTCTTCCCTACATTTTCGATTTCTGAAACACGATGAAGAAAATTTGAAGCTCATGTGATGCCATGTTTTGTAACCAGTGAGATGCATAGTGCTTACTGTCACCTAAAATTGACTGCCAAGTGGAAAGACAAGCTGAAGAAAAAAAAGAATACGGGAACTGTTATTTATCGAAAAATGCTTCCTAAAATTATTTTGAATATATTCAAATATTAATACATTAAATATCTAGCAGGATTCTTGAAATTGCGTGGATACTCGATTATTATTAATATTGCATATTCTTTGATACTAAATATTTAGTTACATATCCCATATCAAATCGTTTATTCCAACACAAATGCTTTATCACCGACTTCCACCCCATTCTTGCGTGATCTAATGTTTTTACGTAAATTAATAAGACAAGATTGTCTATGTTCTGAGCTGTTAGAGAAAATACACTACTTCCATGTAACATCTTTTACAGCGAGGAACGGAACACATTTCTACACGCCATTCTCAAGGTTAAACGTATACCAGAACGTTCAAATAGTAAAAGTTCAGGAATCGTTTAACGAGTTATTCCTAGTGCATGCTTTGTACATATTCATATTGAATTGATTGCTTTGTTGTTTTAAACAGTGTCGTTAAAGGTCTAGAAAACCCCTAAATTTTATTGGGTTCCGCTGCAGGACCGGAACCTTTTTTTTTTCGAACAATTTAAATTCGGTCCACGTTGCGTAATGTATCATTGGAAAAAGGTTCCTGGACCGTATTTAAATTGATTCAGAAAAAATGTTCCTGGATCGAATTGAAATACTTTGCAGATAAATAGGTTCTTGACGGTCCAGAACCCATTTACGCTTACTGACTTTCTCTCTTGGACCGGAATTGAATTTATTTAAAATTCCTGGACCTCTAACAACCCTCGTTTTAAGTCCACTTTATGCACAGAAAGGCTAATCAATACTGGACCTACAGTTTTAAAGTGGGATCCTAACCACTATGTAACTGTACCGGGTATCGAACCCGGGACCCCTTGATTACAAGGCGAAGACACTGCGCCATCTGGGAGGCGATCATATGATGTTATTAGGAGCAAAATTCTGTAAAACTTTGTAAATGAGTTTTACTGTATTTGTAATATGTCGTTACACAATCATAAATCTTCGACATTAATTTATGTATTAACTAACTCTCTAGCCTTCTTAAACCCGAAGGTTTATGGCTGTAGCAAACACAAGCCATCTATCTGAAGTATTGCGTTAACTTCCTTATTAGACAAAGTTGTGGTATATTTTTAAAACACATGTATTTACACTCTGTAATTGATACATAATTATCAACATAAACATAAAAGCTAGCAAAATTGTCAGAAAAAAGATCACGTGATACTTCAAAATGTACAGGGAATGTATCACCTTAACATAGTATTCTCGTCCAGCGTGACTTGTCCCTTATACTATAACCCCAAATCATTTCAGGATTTGCTCCTCCAAGTTCATTAAACATTCCCTGTACTTTATTTTATGAATTTTTTAATGCTGACCTATACGCTGAAACCCTAACATAATCGCATAATAGTTTTTGAATTCACTGCTGCAAAACATAATGCATACATTGCAAAATTATGTAGCAGTTTAAGATGAGAGATTACTGTTATTTTGATATAATTATGTAGGTATTACATAAATGCCTACCTACAATAATCGTATTTTTAACCGTAATATTTAGAGTATTTAAAAAGGGGCTATTATGTTTCTTATTTAAAGTAGCAAACATGTAACATTAATAGGGAAAGTTGACCGACCAGAGTGGGAAAAAAGGGTGGCATGGTGGAAAGTAGAGAGGAAGAGGTAAAAATTCACCTTTCCCGGATGATCTTTATCCACCGCCTATATGCAGTGGCGTCGATTATGGGGCTAGGGAGCAGTTGCCCCACATTTTGCAATTTTTGCTCCCGCGCTATGCTAAACATTATCTACCAAGGGACAGTAAACTGTCTTTGCACCCCCCCCCCCCCCGGTTATGGAACCCAATCGCCGCCACTGCCTGTAGGGGTCCTCCAAAAGGAATACAAATAATATCAGTAAGTTATTCAAGCCCAATATATACTGGGTGTACCAGAAGTGAAAGCGCAAACTGATACACGATAGTAGAGGCAAAAAAGTCTCAGTAAACATAGGGTCACAAACGAACCGTTTGCGAAATAATTGCGAATGTATGGTTAAGATTCGCCACTGACTCATTGTGTGTACACATCGTATGTTTGTCTCCTTGCGCACTCCAAGGTTTCTTGGTTTCCAACATGTAACATACTGTACAGTACAATAGTCCTTGGTAATAGAAGCAAGCTACCCCATGTTTACTGAGACTTGCTGAGACTTTTTTCACCGTTTCAGTTTGCATGTATATGTATATACATTTGACTTGCAAAACTTTGCTGGGAAATATGAAAATTTTAAATATAATTATGTAATAATTAAGCTAATGGCTTTTCAAAAAGGTGAAATATTGACAGAATGTCTCTAATAGAAGTTCTAATGAAATTCATAAACTTTCGATACAAGAAAACTATATTACATTGATTTTAAAAATGAAAGATTAATCCGTCCCATGTAAAAACATTTGTCAAAGTAAATAGGAAGTGTTTATTAAAGTGACGCAGCGAAGGAACATTCACTTTGTTGGGACACAGCGCTCCAAGAGGTAAACACTTTCGTTCCATGTAATTTTCAGTCTCAGTAAATATGCATCGGAGCGCTACATTCCCATCATTAAAATACAAGACCTGAGACACTTTCTATCGCCTTTAGGGAAGGTTCCTGTTCGGAATAGAGAGGTATTAAGTCATTCAGAGGAAAGATAATCAGTAATTGTCTGGAAAATCGAGTTTTCTCTAACGAGATTGGATTCCGAAAAATCCTTCTCTATCGACGTTACAAACAGAGCTGAACATCTTGAGAAAATTGAGAATATTGTCTGGGAAAAGACATGAACTCTTCAGCGTGGTGGTCAACAATGCAAATGACAATGTAACACACGCCTAATTGTACATACAGTAAACCCTCGTTAACACAAACTCGCTTAAGACGAACACTCGGTTAACATGAACAAAATGTTGGTCCCGGCAGGGATGTATTATATCTTATAGAAAGTTTTATCGGTTAACGCGAATTTCGGTTACCACGAATTACGAACTGTTTTTAGTCCGTTGCGTCATTAGATCTCATTTAACACGAACTTTCAAAGTTTTTCATAACTTCTTTCTGATGATCCTTTTGTCGTTCTTCTGCTAGGTATGTAAGAAATCGCTCAACAATCTCTATCATCTTGCCAACAATCAACTTATACAGTATTGTAACAAACAGATTCAGATCAACAATGTGTTCAAATGTGTTTTTCTATTCTTTAAAACATAGCCAGTACGATTGACATCAAGATTTAAACTTGGGTGCAATTGCTCTACAATCGCGATCATGGCGTCAACAATGATCTTATACGTATTTAACCAACAAATTCAGTTGTGTGTTCAGATGTGTTTTTCTATTCTATTGGACACTTTTAACGTTTTGCTGCAACATCCGAATTGACTGCTAGCTTTACGGAAGCTATGAGTACAGTTGGCAGTGAAGATACCAGGCATTTGCGTTCCCGTCTGTAAGCGCAATATACAGGAATCTTTCACAGAAAATGATCTGTGAGTGTTTTTTCTTTTAAGTTAATTACTGTAGTACTGTAGTAGTGTTTTCTATTATGACATACACAATACGTATTGTAAATTGTTAATGTGTAGAAAGAACTGTATTGCAACAATAAAATTGAGTCCCCGATTTTTTTAACACGAACACTTGATTTTGCGGTCCTTTGATATTCGTGTTAACGAGGGTTTACTGTATATGTTACTCGATTGTGTTTCAATGAAAGCATAGTTTACAAAGAAATTACTTATTTGATGTTCATTAAATGGATTCCTGCATATACAGTACGTCCGAGATGTCCCCTTACCATACTTGCATGCATAATGTTGCAACCGTTTCGAGAATTGGCCGGTATTCGGTTTCTTGGGAAAGATTTCGTTTTCGTGGTTGGCATCCCTCCTCTGCTTCATTTAGATCCTGAAGCTTATCAACAGTCCTTTACTTTTCAATCACCTCCCATTTACCAATTACATTCGCCTCTTACTTCACACCCTTCCATTAATTTTCTGGATCATGGGCATTATGCCCAATATAGAGAAATTTGGCCTGATTCCACTTTTATTTATACTGACGGTTCAAAAAAATCAAATTCTGTTGGTTGTGCAATTTATATCCCTGAACTCAAACACCAGGCACTCATCCGATTACCCCCTGATACCTCTATCTTTATGAAAAACTCAATATGCTGACCAAGGCCAAAAAAACAAATATGCAAAGTGCTTAGAAAAGCGGGCATTAAAACTTACAGGAAGGGAGGGAGAAGCATCTTAAGAATAGCGAAGAATGCAAACAAAGAAAAGAAAAACAGAGAAGTGAAATGTAAAGAATGTCAGAGTGTGTGCATAGGAGAAACGAAAAAGAGTCTGAAAGACAAGTTGAAACAACATAGGGATGATGTACGACTTAAGAGAGAGAGAAATGCGAGTATTAAACACACGACAGAAACAGGACATGACATAGAGTGGGATGAGGCTAAGCAGATAGGAAGGGAGAAGAGAATACTAGTGAGAAAATGGAAGGAGGCCAAGGAAATAGAGAAGAAAGGTGAAGAAGACACAATGTACTGCAATGGGGGACTGAAGATAAACAAAGAATGGAAGAAAGTGTTAGAAACAGTGGAAAGGACAAGAGAGAAAGAGGAGGAAGAAGAATGAAGGAAAAAGAGCATGAGATAAATAGTCCAACCACATTCTCTTTCAGGTAAAAGTACTGTTGACAAGGGAAAGCCACCTGCTAGAATGTTCCAGAACAACTTGCTAATAGTCTGGAGGGGAGTAATTTTTGTGTATACAGGGTGACTGGTAATTAGATGTATTCCCTGAAAGGGGTTAAAGTAGAGACAATTTGCAATACATTTGACTATATGACACCCCGTCCAAAAATTAGTAGTTTTCGAGATAATCGAATTTATATTGTTTCTTTAAAAAATTGCAATTTTCCACATAAAAAGATGAATTGAGAAAAAACTGCTCATTGTATGGAACTTATTTCAGCATTTTCTGATAGCTAACAAATAAAACAAAAAAAGATACCATCACAACACGAGTTACAAGACCAAATGTCCGTAAAAACCTGCGTGCCTGCATTCGTAACGGAGGTGCCCAATTTGAGCAAGACGTGTAATGTTCTTTAATTGTATTGTTCATTGATTCCATTCACATGAAGATGAATGAAGTATTATTTCTTCTACACAAATGTGAATGTTAGCAACATTTGTACCTTGTTGGATAGCAGATGACACAAGGAAGTAAATAAAGTAATTTGTACGCTTCGTGTCATACCATTTTTGTTATTAATACGTTGCCAAGTAAACTAAGAGTGCATTTTTTTATCATCACTTGTAAGTTTAGACCCATCCGTTACTTACATGTGATTGTTATTTGGAAAAAACTTTTTTTAAACGAACCACTTATTTATTAGCTATCAGAAAATGCTGAAATAAGTTCCATACAATAAGCAGTTTTTTCTCAATTCATCTTTTTATGTAGAAAATTGACATTTAAAAAAAAAAAACAATTGAAATTCGATTATCTCGAAAACTACTAATTTTCGGACGGGGTATCATATGGTCAAATTTATTGCAAATTGTCTCTATTTTAACCCCTTTCAGGGAATACATCTAATTACCAGTCACCCTGTATATATCGTGCTGTTTTGTACCTTGTTACATTTGTACATAGTTTGAAGAAGACCTTGCTAGAAATGTTACGTTTAGTTTATGTTTTATAATAAAATAAATATCTGCCTTGGTCAGCAAATTGAGTTTCTCATATCATGGAAACAAGGCTTAATGGTGTTATACTCTATCTTTACTGCAGAATGCTTTGCTATTTATCGTGCATTAATATATTCCATGCAAAATAATCACACCATCCTGATTCTTACCGATGCACTAAGTGTCCTGCAATCTCTCACAATAACCTATCCCCAATTAAGTCGACAATCAATATTTATTATTTTGATTTTACAACTTCTACAACAAGCACAATCGAACAATATTCAAAGGCACCTTACATATGTTAAGGCACATAACGTCAATCATAGAAATGAAATTGTTTGATAGGTATGGTAAACAGGCCCGAAATTTAGAACACATTCAATTCACTAGATTACCATATACCGACTTATTACCTCGCGTAAAAAAGAAAATACAGGATTCTTGGTCAGATTGGTGCAAATAACAATTAACAATGGTAGGTCATACATATCGTTGGATAGCAGACTATCAGTCAACACACTCATGGTTTCAGGCATATTTACTTCCTCGTTCGACAATAGTATTCATTAACAGATTACGTACTGGACATGTCCGCACACCCGCTCATCTAGCAAAAAAAGGAGTAAACAGACAGGTTACCTGTTCATGTGGTCACGATACTCCGGATTCACAACATCTCTTTTTAGAATGTCTGGAGTTCCTACTACAACAGAATATCTTTCATAAAGGTATTATTCGACGAAAAATTCCATTGCCTATTTCACTTAATTACCTGTTAACCAATTTATCGCCGTCCCTAATATGGATGTTGTGTGGATACGCTCGAAAGAATTGTCATATAAACAAATACCTCTGTGAAATCAAACCAAATTCAATGATTACATTATTAATAACATTGTGTCGTGACTAGTGTGTGATTCCCGTGTGTTATGGTTCAACTAGAAGAAACTAGATTGTTACAAGGAACAGGACCGATGGTCAAAGTCAACAGTCATTTGTTGACAGGGTCAAAATATGGAATGGAATGAAATGGAATGCTCTGAAGGTCACATGGAACGCTCGCTCGTATTCGTCTGTCAGTTGTTGCACCATGGCTGATGTGAGTGGACGTAGTTACAGTGCTGAGGAACGGCTAGTGACGTGTGTGTGGGTGCAGTTGGCATCTCTGCTCCAGTAGCGGCTTCTGCCTATTCGCACGTGCACACCCAAATAAATCTGTAATGCAATTAATTTTTATTAAACTTATTCACTGAACACTATCTCCAGTGTTTCTTTCAGCGCACCCCCGGAGGGAATCTACCGCCCCCCGGACAAATTGTACAAAAAAGCAAAGTATAAAACTTTTCCGCTGCCGTTGTTTCCCTCTCATCGGACCGCATTACTTTGTGTGGCGAATATTCTTGCCTTTATATTTCCCTCCGTAAATAACACCGCCCACACTTGTCCAATCTTACAGAAGAAGCAGAATAAAACTGGCAACCGCACTAGCCTTATCTCCTCTCTCCCATCTCGTATGTGCAGTAGTGCTTTCCACACCAAAAGCGCCGACACGTTGTCATCAAAGTATTTTCTTTGTAATTGATACACAACAGTATATTTGTAATCGATAAGAAAATCGATTATCGAGTCAAAGGTGGACTGACTGAAAAGTGTTGAGTTAGAAAAGAACCTTCTTGCTGACCTCAAGTCCTACAAATGTTTTGTCAAGTCGATGCTTGATAATGAAATATATACAGAAGCTGGAAATCCATTGTTGATAATCTTAGAAGCTGACGTGGGATATTGCGAGTTGAAAAACTCTGTGAAGTCCTTCTAACCATTCCCGTAACGACAGCCGGCGTAGAAAGATCTTTCACTGCTATGAATATGATACTAACTAGGACAAGAAGTAGAATGCTGCCAGGAACTTTAATGCATTGCATGATAATAAGCATTGAGGGACCTAAGATTCCAACTGATGATTTTCTGGAGAAAACAGTAGATTTACATGCTACGAAGAAAGCTCGCAGAATAAGATTGCTGTAAATTATTCATGCCATCGTAAGCTTTGCATGATGTGTTCTATTGAGTTTAATAATTGTAATATTTTTTCTGGTTCACCGTCGAGGAATTTGGTCTGGATGATAAAATGTAAAAGTAGGTGGTGTTTTGTAGTTTACTATTTACTATTGTAATGCTGATTGCTCAAGATAATATTTGTAAATGTTAGACAACAGACTTATATATAAAAAAAAGATATGTCTTTCCACATACAATTACTAAGTATACTTAGGTCTTCTCAACGCCCTCCCGGTTCTCTGGAATGCCCTCCCGGAGCAAATTTTCTGAAAGAAACACTGCATATTTCCTTCAAAACATCAAACGTTCAGAAGCCCATTCGCCCCTACGGCTTCGATTTACCAGCGCCTGCCGCTGAGATACGTTCGCTCGGAACACAAGTCGCCGTGTGCTCGTTGGCCGCTGTTTGCAGCACGCAAGAAAAGAGAAGAGATTCGCTCTTCTAGATCGCAGTATTATGGGCTTTACGCACACTGCTAGTGCTGTGTTCACGATACAGCAGTGTTGCAATCCCATTCTATTCGAGATCGTGTGGCGGAGTAGAGGCAGCACACACATCATCATAAGTCGAGGGATTTTTCTTTTTTGGAAAAGGGACATTTCTATGGTATCTTCGCCCATCCTGTTCCAAGAAAGAAGGGGGGGAATAGGGCAACCGAAAGCAAAACGCGTGATTTCAACAATGTCTTGCATGGCCCTAGATTGGCCATGGGCAAAATTAACTGTCCCTGTGGCGCTGTAGTCGATCAACCCGTGCGGGGGTAACGTTGATAAGTCAGCTGTTTTTATTGTGTGTCTGTTCTTGCTTTGCAAAATTGTTGCGCTGTCCAATGCTCGTTCCTGTTTCAGTGTAAAGTGTTTGATTTCATGATGAAAGGGAAAACTGAACACAGCGAAAACATACACGTACGTAATATTCAACGTTGTTGAATATTTGGAGGGAAGTTAGCTACAGCGACTGCAGTAATAATACTGAAACGGCGGAAGGGGAAAAAATCTGAAATACGTAGCAGGGCAGTGTGGACACAGTGAGTACTGTTATTTTCTTTAATAATTAATATTCTCTTGATTTCGCTAGATTTTATTTGTTTGGTCTGTCGGACATTAGAAATACACAATTGCTAGATAGATTACAACTGATTTTCTCTCTTCATAAACTTTTGTCTTCTCGTTTAATATCTAAGAAACTAAAAGTTAAAATATACAAAACCGTAATTTTGCCTGTAGTATTATATGGATGTGAAACTTGGTCCCTTACATTGAAAGAGGTACACAAATTGAGAGTATTTGAAAATAAGATCCTTCGGAAAATCTTTGGACCTAAAAGGGATGAGGAGACAGGTGAGTGGAGAAGGTTACATAATTTAGAACTACATAATTTGTATTCATGTCCAGATATTATTAGAATAATTAAATCAAGAAGACTTAGGTGGGCAGGACATGTGGCACGAATGGGAGAGGAAAGAGGAGTTTACGGGATGCTAAGAGACCTGTAGGAAGGCCAAGACGAAGATGGAGGGACAACGTTGAGATGGACCTAAGGGAAATCGGTAGGGATGGAAAAGAGTATATAGAACT
Source organism: Lepisma saccharinum (assembly GCF_977018435.1). NCBI lineage: Eukaryota > Metazoa > Arthropoda > Insecta > Zygentoma > Lepismatidae > Lepisma > Lepisma saccharinum. The sequence goes on along the minus strand of NC_139254.1, from coordinate 54,581,103 downwards.
TGCTCAAGATAGGGAAAGATGGAAGGCCTGTGTTGCTGCAGCCATGAACCTTCGGGTTTAAGAAGGCTAGGGAGTTAGTTAGTTAATATATATCCAATTTTTAAAAAAAGAAATAGCCACGCACTCGATGGAGACACATAGTGGTTCGGATCCCACTTTAAACTGTAGGTCGTCTCTGCTTTTCTGTGCATAAATAGATCTAAAAAATAAACTCAAACATAGCCATCAGCGACGCAGAGCACCTTCAAGAGGAAATAATACACCTGCGCACAGCCTTCAGACAGAATGGATACAGTGAAGGCATTATCAACAAGACGCTAAAGAAAGTAACACACAAGAACAACCAACGAACAAACTCGGATCCACCTGATGACCAAGAAGACAAGAAGATGGCCATCGTCCCATACACCGGTAACCTCTCTGCAGTCATCAGCCGCATTCTTTCAAAACACAACTTTAAGACGATCCACAAACCGCCATCGAAAGTCAGAAGACGACTTCGAAACCCCAAAGACGACCTAGAACGGAAGACACCCGGGGGTTTGCCGTATCGCCTGTGGCTGCGGTAAAGCCTACAATCGACAAACGGGGAGGACAATCGAATAGCGCTGCAAAGAACACGCCAGCTCCATAAGGAATTTTCGCCCGACCCTGTGGCCGAGTGGTTAGCACATCGCGCTGCGACGCCAAGGGTCCCGGGTTCGAATCCCGGTCGGGCTTGGTTGTTTATGAATGTCCATTCATCAATTTCATCATTTCATCACTCATCCCCATCTTCGCAAATTAGCCAAGAGGCACAAAACGCAAAGTAAAATAAACTAAATCAATCAATCAATCAACGATAAGGAATTTTCATCCCGAAAAATTAGGGTTAGCAGAACATTCAATCCAGGAGGGCCATAGAATTGATTTCACAATCACCGAGATCATCAATAAATCATCAAATTACTGGGACCGTCTCATCAAAGAAGCAATAGCCATACACGGGGAAAAGGACAACCTCGACAGGGACACGCGACTCGAACTGGACCAAAAAGAAAAAGAAAGAAAGGAAAAAAACCCACCCCCAAAGGAGCTCGCGAGGGTGAGTGGTGCCCGACCTTAGTCAACCGGCAACTATCCCATTCCAGCTTTTAACCTTGCCTGGTGCCTCAACTTTGCCTCGTAAGGCTGATTAAGGCGGCCGGGTTTGGTTGCAGTAGTCCTTTGGTTGTAGTCCTTCTCGGAGAGTCAAATCCAGATTAGTGCTGGATGTGGCCCCTTTGAGTAGACCTCCATTCATGCAGGCATGCACTAGTAGCTAACTACCTACAAGGATATCGGATTTCATGCTTCCTGGTTTATAGTCTTGTTTAAGAAGACTTTCACCAAGTGTCGAAATTAGGAAAGATGTTGAAAAAACTAGAAGAGAAAGAGAAGGGAAGCTCCGAGGGTAAAAACTGGCGAGCCAGCAAAAACCTCGGCTGCGTCTGAATTGCATTAGCTTCATCTAGATTCTGATGTGTGAAAAACCTTCACGTTGAAGGGGAGGGGAAAAACACACATCCTAACGGTTCCTAACCTTAGATGCCGCAAGCGGCGGGGGGATAAGGAGAGGAAGGTTTTTATGGGTATTTTGGCCTTGCGGCCCATCAATTCTATTGTTAGTAAGCCTGGTTAACGATAGTCGACTGGGAGCGCGGACGTCGGAGAAACGCCACCTGATTGGCCCGCCACCTACACAGGACCCCTCCCACACCAAATACATATAACGTCACCCTGGTGCCGGGTCTGCACATGCTCCCTATCACAGGAAGGAACGGAATGTCTGACTGGGTGCTCTTCTCAGAGCATCTAGTCTCGCCGGGCGTTCTTCTTAGAACGACCGGCGCCATATTAGAAAGAGAATTAGTCTACGGCAACTCTCTCTTCAAGATTGTTGTCTAGGGAACATGACTGAACGAGTACCAGACATCAAAGACGTAGCGGAACGAACTCAACCCTCTTCACCAGGCCCGTGGGATGTATGCAAGTATATCGCAGCGCGCATCGCATGGGTTGGATGGCAGACGGGCGAGCTCAGCGACTGACCGGCGACTCCCTGGAGACGAGACCGAGCACGACGACGCACCGGGACTACACTCCGCTTCACCAGACGCGGCGGCGAGCAGAGACGACGGAGGAAGGGAACGGCTAGATCTTCGAGAAGCGGCTACCCGAACCTCTCCACGGGGGGCGCTCCTGACAGAGAAACTCGGAATGACCTTCGGGACCCGGGGGGGAGATACCCTTCCCAGCGGCTGGAAGGAACGAGGTGGGGACACCACGCAAAGGGTTTCTAGGGTGGGTTCCCTGCGCCGGGTTATGACCACCTCTGAACTGAAAGCCAATGGGATAGGGGAAGGCCTCCCAGGATCCCGGGGTTCGGACCGGGGAATTTGGATGGAGCCCCGCAGCCCGCAAGGGGACGCTACGGGGCCCGGCCGCGGATAAACATGCAGGTGGATACCTTGCGGTGTTACACCAAGCCTGCATGCCAGCGACTGTGCCCCGGCATTCTGTCGGCACGCCGGGTCGTGCTTCCCGCCCGAACGACCACTCTTGACTAGGGACGCTGAAAAGTGGGGGAACCATCCAGGCTGGCCTTGGATTTGCGTAAGACCCACTCGGAAGCTGAACGAAACCAGGAAGCTGGGGATCGAGGGGAGTACGGCCCGTCGCTCCGGCGGAGAGCGTTGGTGGTCCTCAGAAGGGCCGATCTTGGCCCGATTGAGTACCACACGGAGGGAGATCGGTCGATGTGTCTGCCTGCGGGAGACGAAGGGGAGGAGGAACTGACGTTCGCAATCCTGCTGAGTCCATACTGCGGGGCCTGGTACTGGTCACGATCGGGCTGTAATGCGTGAGCACGCAACGGCTTACCTGGGGGGGTTGGCCACCTAGATGCAATATAGCAAACAGCTCGTAAGCCAGGGTCATGTTATTATCAGGCTCCAAGGATGGCCAAGGCAGAGGAACGAGCGCCGGGGAGCCCTCTCTGGCTGTTGATCGTGGGTAGGTATGGAAGCCGGGACACCTCTGCGGACCCTCTGCCCGAGAGTGGAGGGTGAAGGGGATCGGAGAGTCTGGTCGGGAACGGAGCCCGGCGTCCCTCTCTCTGTCGATTAACGGGGTACGCATATCCAGACAGACTCCGACCCAGACTCCTCTTGCTACGACGCAGACGCCTATCCTAATTCATACCATTTTTAAAATATCAAATTAACTTAGAGTCACACTAAAATTCAAAATTAATAATTTCCAAATTACCACTTCCCACTAACAACCCCTAGTTTGGTCAAAATTTTAACTCTCTTCCTAGGTCCAAATTCCTCCAAATTTATTAAAAATCTTACACTTGTTGCCCCATAATATCCCATACCCTGTCACAAAATTAAAATACATATTCATACCTTAATCTAAAATTGATTGGTTGGTTTTTTACTGCCCCTCAGGCAGGTTTTTTCTCCAGCATACGTTAAAATCTTTTTCTTCTTTTTTCTTCGCATTTGCTGCAACTTCCTTCCTTTTCCTTCTTCTCATTTATACTTCCCGAAAAGTGCCGAAAGGCAGAAGTCGGAGATACAATTCACACCTAGTGTGCTTTTCCATGTAGTTTACACTCTAACCGCATGAAGCATGCTACACACAAGGAGGGCGCTCTAGAGCTCTACTGTACCCGCCTCACGGGTGGTCGGGTTCAAGAGTGGCTGCCATTATATCGCAGTGCCGTTATATAAGGCTGGGCCCCACTTAATGCGGCGGAGAACTTTGGGGGCCGTATTAATAAGTAATAAGTAATACTTATCTCTGCACTTCATGCCCTGAAGATGAGAGTGACGTTAGCTCTCGAAAGCTCGGAAGTCTTTCCGGAAATCACTTGGGTGATTGCCCGAGAAAACCTCTTCAATATTTGCCGCCAGGAAAGCTTCAAGAATTATTTCAAACAAATAAAATTTTTCATGAAATACGACTCTCCCATAACCTCATTTTCAGTGAAAGGTGGTCATAACGTGGGGAGCCAATACATTTAGCATCATTATGGACGCAAGAAAGGGAGCAAGTATTTGAGATGCGTGACTTATAACACTTCTTCTGGACGCATGGTTGAAGTGCACACCCATAGCACCAGACCACCAGCCGCCACTGCCCTGCTCTGAAGGTCAAATGGAACGCTCGGTCGCATTCGTGTGTCAGTTGTTTCGCCATGGCTGATGTGAGCGGACATAGTCACAGTGCTGAGGAACGGCTAGTGGCGTATCGGTGGATGCACTAACGACAATGCACCGAGTAAACGATGTACTGTAACGTAGTGTAAAGTTCCCAAGCATGTTATATTAATGTAAGTAAATAAATAAATTCATGTTACAATAAATAAATATGTCATCTATTTTTAGAGGTAATATGTAGGGTGTAATATAATTTATAGGTACGGAAACTTCTTCGATACTCTAAAATTTGTTATAACTATATTGTAGCTACAGCAAGTGGGCGTTCGCAGGATTTATTTCTCGTTTGGGAGCAGGCAAGCAAGGACACCCGGAGAAGGGGGGCACTTACACCCCCCTGACATTTCTGGAAAGAGTTACTGTAATTCGAATAGTGAAATTGTAGTGATATTTTATAAAAAAATATTGCTTTCTGTGACAGCTATTATTATTATTATTATTATTTGAAGTAGGGTTACATTTAAGCTTACAGTCTATTTTACACTAATTAAAAAAACTTTTTGTCCTACATGAATTAATATGTTAAATATACAATTATGCAAATTGTATATAGATATACAAAATATGGAAATTACAAATGTATGTAATTTAAAAAACATAAGAAGTAGTGGCTAGTAGTAATAATAATAATAACAGTAATAAAAGCAATAATAATAATAATAATAATAACAATTTATATGACTCTGCCCCTCCTGAGAAAAATTCCTGCTGGCACCCTTGCAGGCATGACATATTTTTCCTACAAAACATTCCTTCAATTTAAAGGTTCGTGTTTATGCGACAATATGTATTAGTCCCTCATAAAGGTTTATGATTATGATTATGATTATCTCATAAAGAAGGTAGAATGCAGGGTTTTATAGTGTTTCAATGACTCTTCCATCTTAACCATCTTACATCATAAAGCAAAACGAAGTTTAATGAATAATTTTTAATCAGATATGTGTATATTTTAAAGTTTACAAGTGTTACTAATACAGAGCATGTTATTTGTGGAAACAAGTACCATGATAACAAAACTCTTAATAATAATAATTATTATTATTATTATATCGGAAGGGGTCAAAACAAAGGCTAGCCTGGGGGCCCAAATTTCATAAATCCCCCTCCCTCCAGAGTAAGGCACTTTGTAGCTCCGACAATTCCACAATTATAATTAAAATATCAATTGTGACATACACAACCCTGTCAAAATTGTTTTACTGATGTAGAGGACAAAGTGAACGGTTTCTTTTTCGGTCTTGTTTCAACGCAAAGAGCATCCATCCGAACAAAACAATGAAATATTTAACCTGCACATATTAAATCACGCAGCACAGATTCTGAGTTGCAGTGATTTATGCCAGCCTTTGTACTAAAAGCTGAATTTGCTTTATTGTCATTATCAGAGCACGGATTTTCATGAGCTAAAAATCTTTGAAAAATGACCTTTAAAATGACAACAAAAATTCCTTAAAATGACCTAAAATCTTTGAAAAATGACCCGAAAGTTCGTACAAAACTCAATCTGCTTATTGAAAACAGTGTATATATATATATATTTGTAACGAACCTGAGAGTTTAAGGTCTTATATTTGTAAGAAGTTCATTCATTCATACTTTATTGGTTTTAGATGTTATACCAGCTCTACACCAAGTGTCCTAAAAATATGTCATGCATGACACTGTTATACAAATTACAAATTTTGAATATATATAGTTTTCATATACATCATATATCTACATCAATATCATGCAAAATCTAAAATTGATAATAAATACAATTGTTATATCTGGTGACTATATCAAGTTACACATTTTTAATATTTACAATTTTCATATGTCTATATTAATATCATGAAAAAATCTACAAATGATAAATACAATTGTTACGTCTGGTGACGATATTAAACAGGATAAAGAGGTTGGAAGATGTATTCCTTTCTCCCTTTGAGTGGTATAAAGTGGACATTGAAATATAACATGATGAGCATCTTCCTGATCTAGATTGCACTTGCACATAGGTGAATTTACTAAATTAATTTTATATAAATGGTGATTTAAACGTATGTGACCTGATCTCAATCTTAGTATTAAAACTAAAACCTTTCTGGGTATATTAAATGTAAAAAACCACGGAGTCTTATTGTTTAAATTTAGTACATTTTTATATGAATGACCCATATATGTAATTTTTTTTTTACCCATATCTCCCAATCTTGTTGAATTTTGTTTTTAACTCTTGGTAACATATCTGTATATGATAATAATATATTCGTTCTGTGATCCATAATTCTTGCTTCTTTAGCATTTTTATCTGCAGTTCATTATAATGAAACCCTGAATGTGCTGGTATATATGCAAAATGAATTGTCCTTCCCTCTGTAGTTAACTTACCATACAATCTTATTATAAAGTACCAATGCTGATGCCTTATATAACTTTTTGTATGAAGATTACACACTGTACAAAACACTTTTAGCATCTGTTAATATTAACAACCTTTTATCTGGAATATTATTAATGTACATCAATGCACGATATATTCCATATGCTTCTGCCGAGAAAATAGAACACTCTCCAGGTAGTCTAAACTTTTTAATATTTCCATTTGAAGAGTCAATAAAAGCACATCCTACTTCTTCTTTATTTTTTGATGCATCTGTGTATATGAATCTATAATTCTCCCAATTTTGTAAATATAATTGAATATTTGCATAACTTGTTAATGAAACATTTCTTACCGGTATTTGATCATATGAAATTTCATAAATTGGATGTTTGCTATGTGTTATTATTGTAGAAAATAAATCTTGAAATTCTATTTTACATTGTAGGAAAGTTGAATATTGTCCCTTTATTTTGTTCTCTTGATATAAAATCCATTGGTCTTGCATAAGTTTATTTACTGGATGTTCTTGTGTTTCCCAGCACTTGAAAACGAATTTATTTGTAATCCATTTGCAGCTATACTTAAAAGGTTTTTCTATGGATTCTAAATAAACTCCTACATAGGGAGCTGAATTCATGAGACCCAATGATCTCCTCAAGACTTTTCTTTCTAAACTATCTATCTTAGATAGAATTCTTTCTGTAGCATTTCCATATATGCTGCATCCGTATTCTAGCTTAGGCCTAAAAAAGTTTTTGTAAAATAAAAGCATTATTCTTGGGTGAGCACCCCAATTAGTATTTCCTAAAATTTTAAGCATGTTGAAAATTTTTTCACCTTTAGCTTGTAAATACCTTATATGATCCATCCACATTAATTTTCTATCAAAATTAATTCTAAATATTTTATTTTATTTTGAAATGGAATACCAGCAATTTGTGTCAACGTATTTGGATATTTATGTTCACTTTTGTTATTAAAACATACAGTTGCTGACTTGTTCTGTGATATGATAAAGTTCATTCTCTCCAGCCAACATTTCACTTTATGAAAATTATTTTCTATTTTCTGAATACCTTCATATGGATTACAAAATGATCCTAATATACACAAGTCGTCTGCATACTGAATTATTTTTATTGTAGAATTATGAAATTGAAATATTCCTCTCATATATATATTAAATAATAATGGAATCAGTGGACTTCCCTGAGGTAATCCTTGTGAAATGGTACGGGGCCCACTAAGTGTGTCCTGAAACCAAAATAATATTTTCCTATTTATCATCAAGTTCCATATTATCTTCATAATTATTTTCGGAGTATTTGTCTGATTTAACATATCAATTAATATATGAGGATCAACGCTATCATATGCACCTTGTATATCTATAAAGTGAGCAAATATATATTGTTTCTTATACATTGCATTTTGAACATGCAATGTTAATGTTGATAATGCATCAATACAACCCTTGTTTAGCCTAAAACCGAACTGATAGGGATAAAAATATTGTTCTTTCTCAAAATACCACTCTAATCTTTTTAATAATAATCTTTCAAGTATCTTCTCAATTGTAGGAGCCAACGTAATAGGTCGATATGATTCAGCTTCTTTCGGATCTTTAGTTGATTTAAGTATAGGTAGTATCAGATGTGTTTTCCAGTTTTGTGGCACATTTCCACTTCTCAGAATATTATTATAAATATTTACAAGTACTTTTAATGCATTGTCCGATTGATGTCCTATCATTTCATACGTTATTCCGTCGTATCCTGGAGCAGTTGATTTTATATTACTTAGAGTTTCTCTTAATTCTTGCAATGTTATTTTTGAATAAAATTCATCACTGGAACTTATATTATTTATAATCTCGGGTTTTTTATTTCTTACATAACTAGGTGTAAACTTTTTTTCAAAATGTTCTTGCCAAATTGTTGTTATATGTGAAACTCTAGTTTTATGTCCTTTTTTAAGAATTTTTTTTTCCAAATTGTGTTTGTTTTAACAGATGGTGATAATGATTCACAGAATTCTTCCCATGCTTGCCTTTTTGCTTTATTAAAGATACGTTTTGCTTTAGCAATTACTTGTTTTAAATTTATCCAATTATTTGGCAAAGGTTGTTCAGCAAATATTTCAGACAATCTTATTCTTTCTTCTTTTGCATCTTGACACTCATCATTCCACCAACTTATAGTAGGAAAGTTGTTTTTATTATTAATTTTCTTCCGTTTGGCTACAATATCCATTGCATACGTTATTAATTGTAAATAATTACATTGACACGTTATGTTTTGTTCCTGTTTAATATCTTCCATTGAGATATAAGAGTCAAAAATTACAGAATATAATTCCCAATCGATGTTTTTAACCTGCCACCTTCTAATTGGTAATGAATATATTTTAAGTACTGAGTGTGCATCATTTAACAATGTAATGAAAATTGGCAAATTATCACTACCCCTATTCACAAAATCTACTTCCCAAAACAATTTATTTATTATATTATTTGACACAATAGTTAAATCTATGGCTGTTGGTGATTTACCATTCCATGGATAATGAGTAGCTGACCCATCGTTCATGAAATGTAATGATCGATCACTAATCCAGTCCAAAATACTACATCCTAATGCATCTCTATAATTACAACCCCATGCTTCATGATGAGCATTCATATCACCTGTGATAATGACATTGTCGTGGACATAATATAATAATTCATTAAAGTGTGTTACTTTAATATGTTGAGATTTATAACTCGATGAAATATAAATTGAAACTATTGTACACTCTGTGTTCATCTTAATTTTCACTGCTATTAATTCTACATTAAATAATTTTATCAACCCTAATGATTCTGGTAATGTTACTCTCTTAAATTTTATACTTTCATGTATATATAAACCTACACCTCTTGTATCTTTAGTATGTAAATTAGATATTAACTCGTAATGAGGTATTTGATAATATTGATGCTGTCTACCACGAAATTCGGACAAACTCAATATACCTGGATGATGTTCATCTATTATTTGTAATACTTCTAATCTTCTAGCTGTAAATGAATTTATATTCCATTTCACTATAAAAGACATACCTATTTATTCTCTTTTACAAGTTTAACTTTCTGATAATATTGTAATTATCTTTCCTATAATTTGTTGCATTGAAATTAAAATCTTCTGTTTCTTCCTGGAATCATTTAAATCACGAACTGATTCAATCATGTCTGGTAAAAGATCCAACAATGACTGATATATTTCCTTTTGTCTACAAGAAACTGATTTACGATCCGAATATCTTCTGCAATTTATATTGTCCATATCTTGTTCTTGCTTACTATAAGGGGGATTCTCTCAAATATACTGGATATTTGTATTTTATTTGTTCTTTTTCTGTGTCTGATGTGGATGAAGCATTCACATTCACATCCTTTTTGTTTTCCCGTGGGAGTTGTACAATACGTCTTGTAGCCGTTTTCATAATCTTCTTTGGAGGTGATGTAACAACTTTGCTGTATTGTACTCTCATTTTTGGACCACTATCCTCCTTTGATATTTTCTTTTGTTCCGCCATTTGAGTTACAAACCTCGCACAATAACTCTCTCTGCCCTCCTTGCAACTATCACTTGTTGGTGCATTCTTCTCATTCACATAACCCTTTTGGTTGGGGGGGAATTCCAATCCGTTTCTTCGAACAGTTTCATGTTGAAATTGATCCCTAAATAATTTAATTTTTTGTTCACATGATATATTTTTTGAATTATTTCCCGTCACCATACCTTTTGCTTCATAGTATGAGATGTTTTTCTCGGCCATAATAATTTGAATTTGCTTTTCATCCTGATATTTTGAGCACATTTAGTTGCAAGCGTTATGATCTCCTTTGCAATTTATACATGTTTCACTCATTTCGCAGTTTCCTTCGTGATAATCTTGGCCACATTTATAACACAATTTTTTACCCTTGCACTGTTGACTTGTTTGAGCAAATCTGAAACATCTATTACATTGCAACACTGGTTTCACACGTGGCACTACCTCAACTATTTGTTTTCCAACTGCTATGTATTGTGGTAAAATTTTCCCCTTAAAAGTTACACATAGGACTGAGTAGGTTCAAGCTTAAATGACCCATCATTCCGCCATATTTTCTTCTTCATTCTCTCCATCTTAGTCACTAGCACTGGGCTTTCTATACTGCTTTCCAAATACTGCATTTCAAATTCTGTGGGTATTCCAAACACAAGGCCTTCCTTCTCCACTAAAGATTTAGGAATTCTGGCATTTACTCCTAACTTGTCTAATAACACTTTATTTTTCACAAAGTTATTAGCTTCTTGTGACGTGTTGAATAATGTTCGAACTCTATTTCGTCCACTTTGATCTACATACTTTACTTTCACATTATTATCCATCAACATATATCCAACTTTAACTGGATGCAAATTTCCTAACTGTTGGTTTCTACTTTCTATTATCACTAAATAGGGTTCGTTGGCACCTATGTCATACTGGTATATTTTTTCTTCATGATTGGTAGTGTGTTCCATCCAGCGGCGTATACTCTGGGTCACCTAGGTAATCGGAGATGACCCGGCTATAATTTTTTAAAAAGTTTTTTTTTTTTTTTTATTTCTTGGCAATATTCTTCCGAAACAATCTTTGATTCACATATTTCTTTGCTTCCAGCACGCGAATGTTTTCAAACCGTTTGTCACGGAATGTCCGTGAGGCTTTTTCTCCAGCTGGTGGAATCTGGTGACGTCAGGGTGAGATTCCACCGGCTCCCTTTAAATCCCTTGACGGAAGGGAGGAGAAGGAAACACTGATTCTCAGGCGCGGTGATTCCATGGCAAGGGCAACCTCCTTCTGGAGAGAGTCCATCGGTTGCACTCTCCACCCCAGAGCCTTTGCCGTTCCCTCGGCTGGCACCCTCTTCTGCTATTCTTCCCCGATGGCCTTTGTATCGTAGGAGCTGTGTTGTTTACGACAGGGAAATTTCTCTGGAAACAGAATTCTGGGTTCACAAATTACGTACTGAAAAGGAAAGTAGGGAAAATACATCTGAAAATGCGCGAGAAACAGGGAAATCTGAACAACATTTGCGAACCAATACTATGTTAATTCTTATTTTACATTTGCGTCTGTCTTCCTGATCTCTGCTATTTCAACAGATATTGTCAAAGAAAAAAAAACTTTAATATTGAAGATGAAGGTAATTAAATAAATTAAATTTTAACTAGAAATTCAAGAAATTACACCGACCTCTGTGGCGGAGTGGTTACCACAGCTCCCTACGACACCAGAGCTCCATGGTTCGAATACCGGCCTGGGCATGGGTGTACTTTGTAAATGTCCCTTCATCAATTTCATATCATCACTCGTAGTGATTAGCCAAAAGTGGCAGAAAAGCGACGTCAAATAACAATTTAATCAATCGATTAATGAAGTAATTAAACTATTTATATGCTTACTTTTTTTCATATTTGTATTTTAAAATGCGTGATTACTTTCTTTGTAGCCTTCAAAACCAGTGAGAGTACTTCTTTCACAGAAATGAATAATTTTTAAAAGGGAAAGCTATCAGAAATAAATTATATATATATATATATATATATATATACGTACACATATATTAGGTAATTTAAGTTGATTTTTCCCCTCTTTAGATTAATAATGATCATAATGATAAAAGATGTTTGAATGTAAAATATATAAACAAAAAACGCAATGATTCCAACTTATAACACATCGCGCATCGCAGGGAATATAAAGCTGGGAAAGGGAATTTTTCAGCATACATAGGGAATTTAATTCTGTGTTAAGCAAGAATGAACCACAATAGAAGATTGTTGCAGGGAATTGAATGCGTGTTGTAGCGATTCGAGAATTTAATATTTGTTTAGCTGTTAGTGGTTTAGTATTCGTGCTATTGCTGTGTTTAATGAAGTTAAAGGCAATGGATATATAATACAATATTTGCGACTGAAAATATTTGGAACGGGATCTTTTCCGGAGAAATTGGAAATAGTTAATGTAGGTAGGCCAGTAGCATCTCTTGTACCACAGGTCTTGAACTTAAACTTCCGTGTATAAAAACAAAAATCGAGAATGCACGAGCAACTGGGTACTTGGGTAACTTGAATTTTACACTTTAATTAATATTGAGGGTATTTATTTCACTACCGCATTCCTTTCATATTCTTTGTTACAGGTTTCTTTCTTACAGATTTATTATATTTTCTTGTTTTATTATTTGAAATTCTAAACGTAGATTAACTGCAAGTGCAATCACAACAATTATTCGACAGTGGTCGCAACAATAAGTTAAAATTTTTAACACATATATTCATAAATCCTGTATGGATGTTGAGGTAAATTTGCAGGGAGACTTCAGGAGTGGGTGAATGAATCAAGTGTCGGAGATTACCCACTAGTTAAAACCAGCATACGCCACTGGTTCCATCCTAGAACTTTTGTTACCCATTTCATTTTGTATTGTATTGTTCTTTCTTTTATTCGGCCCATTTACTTTGTGTGAAATGTCCATAACATCATTTACATCATTTTCTTCATGTTTTGAATCAGATGATATTATATCAATATTATCACTGGTTATAGTATTATTGCATATAGCACTATGTCCGTCCTCAACAATATTGCTTCCCCTTTGATCCATTATGATAAATAAACGAGACAGTTAAAGCACATCTCTAATACATTCCAAAGGGATATTGAACGTCTTAAATTGTAATCGATTTGATTATTATCAATCAACTTTTGTCCTTTTCTATCACAATAGATAATAATCTAAACACTACTTAATCTTACTACACAAGTCCTTCAATTAAATCCACATAACATTCGATTCAATCTAGCGAATAATCTTGCTTATTGAACCAATACGCCATTTTTTCACTTCACAGCAGCACACATTGTTTCAATGTAAGAAGTTAAAATTTTTAAAATGTTTGTTACTTCAAATAATGTGCAAGCTGTCACAGACAACTATAGTTAGATTGATACAGTTGTGGTTGGAACATGTGTATATGTTTAGAAATACCTCATAATCTGTTCGTGTTGATGTCACTTTCTCATCTCAGCAGAGGAAGTGAACCCACCTGATTGTTTTTCACCTGACGACAGACTCAGTTAGAAAACAGGTGAAGGTGAGAAATCAACAGAAACGTGGTAACGGTTAATGGAATGCCCGAATAGTGTAACTGGTAATTATTTTCGTTTCATTCTGGCTATACTCGGAAATAATAATTAAGTACAGAAACTTTCGTGTATTTACGTTTGACTTGTCCAACGTTAATTCTACAGTAAGAATCACGAACCTTCCGACCTTCTGTAAACAACCATCTCACTTCGAGTAACGTATTACTCCGCGCCAGCTGTTCGTGAATGGTGCGGCCATCATATGCTGCTCACTCGCAACCTTTAATTTTACGTAACATGGAAAAACGTATTCTTCTTTTAACTGTTAATCTACACATTGAAGTATAATAAATTTTCTACAAGTGATTAAATACGTGTTCTTGTTCAAGAACGAACATATTTTTCTACGCCAAAAGTTCAATTTATCTGACACTGGGTTAACAGATCCCCCTTCCCCCCTCCCTCCTCACTCAGTATGACAGCGCCAAAGTTACACAAGAGAGAGAGATAGATTCGTTTCAGTAATTCAAGCCTTTTGGTTTTATTTCCACTAAATTATTGCCAACATTGTTGACATGTGGAGTATTGTTTTCTCCTTTGTGCAACAAATATACCGCCAGTTTTAGCAGAAGCTAAACAAAGATAAGCCAGGGAATAAAAAGAGATTGTTTATCTTTCTCTCGGTTTCTTGTACACTACAAAACAAGAAGACGATAATAAGCACATTATTTACACACGTCTCATGCAAGTAATGTATTTTCTTACCTTGATTCAGTAATTCCTTTTTGAACTTGAGGCATTTTCGGCGCTAGACATCATCCTATCCGAGTACGGTCTGTCAAATTTGCTTGCCGAAAAGGAACTCAACGTGGCACAAGAGGCGAATATAACGTCGACTGCTAAAATTGGGGAGATCGTCATCAATCATCACTATCAACATTTTCTCCACAGTGGACATAACGGCTCTTTGATTGAAAGAATACGAAAGCACCTCGCATTGTATTGCGCTTATCTCAAAATCGGTGTGCTTGTTTATACGATGAACAACGTGTTTTTTTCGCGGGACTCACAACATGACCGTTGGTTTTCCTTGCTTTCACCACACCGAAAACACAAAGACGCAGACACACAATTACATTTGGACACCAACTTCATTGCTTGCTCGGGATAGCACCGACACAACGTCACATAAACGTTAAGAACAACCTGCTTCTTGCCACTTTTCAAACGGCTGTATTTCCGAAAGACTACTCTGAAAACACGGGAGACCTTCCTGCACGCATGGAAGTCGCCATGTTCGAAACTGGCGCTATTTTCTTGCTATTCACGTGATCGATTGTAATTTATACAATAATCACGTATTATTATTATAAACAGAAACCTTTAATGAAAATATATTTTAAAACGTATAATCCAATGTAATTTACACGTTTTTCTTCCATTAGCGTACTTTCATAGGACGGACTACATGATGCGGAAGAAATCCGTTATTAGGCTGTTGCCAACCACAGTACTTCTCACTAAGTCAAGTACAGAAACGGAAGTGGTATGTCGATTGTCGGCATATGATAGTGTGCTTTCACATTGTCAGTGACGATCCTCCGGGGATGGGGAAGGGGGTGGGACGCAGGAGTCGATCTATAATCCAGAGGTGTTCACCATCCGGATGGTGACATCCTCACACTCCGGAATACTTTTGCGGGTGAAGGAGGGCAGGCCGTAGGGCGAGGGAGGTTGATTTAAAATGAACACCTCTCAACATGAGAGAAGAAAAATGTGACAATATTTAAAAATTCACCCCCAAATATGCATTTTATTTTATATGTAGCGTACAATAAAATGTGATAAAAACAAAGGTAAAGTGCTCCCCTGTGCTTAGCACCAGACCATGAAGGCGTATAGGGGGTGTGGGTGTAACGACCCACACTTTCTTGATCCGGTCGTGAGTGGGGGTGATGTGATCAGCATCACGCCCCTGACCACCTTTACCCCCCAGGGTTTTCCCCCAGGTACCCATGTCATTCGACGCTGGGTGGGCGCCGGAGCCGCTTCCAACGTTAGAAAAGTTACCGGATTTGAACCGGCCGGGGATCGAACGCGGAACCCCTGGCGTTGTAGCGCGCTGTGCTAACCACTCCGCCACGGAGGTCGACACCGACTGAGCCACCGCGGCCACACAATAAAATGTGACTGCCTCAAAATGTTTCTGTATTCTACAGTCTTCTTTCACCACTTTTATGCTTCTCTAAGTTGCCGTTTTAGTTTCCCTTGGTGTCTTTGCTGCATAATTATTAATTTAGTCAATCAAATCATATGTATTAGCTTATTTTCATTATCTATAATAATAAATCATAATATTTTGCAACATCAAATAAATTTAATGAAGAAACCCCGGTTTCAAAACATAATTTATCTCATGTGTCACATTCTTCTAGCAAGTTTTTTTTAGTAAAATATGAGAGAAAATTAATCCTTTGGTACGGAATCGTCTTACTTCTGGGGGATAAGATGTAAATTTTGTATTTGATTTTTTTAATTTAGCGTTGCTTTTCTTCCACTTTTGGCTAATCCCGACGATGAGAATGAGGGATCGTCAGATGAAATTGATGAAGGGACACTCACAAATAACACCCATGCCGGAATTCGAGCCAGTGAACTTCGGTGATGAGTCTGAAAATCGAGCACCAGGCAAGATGTACATTTTTTAACTTTTTTAAACATACATTCAATAACTTTCAACAGGTCATCACTCAGTGATACACTGCTTATTCCGCATCTGTTGACAAATGGAATGTTTTTACACCTTGTAGGCTCTGTGGATTATTTTTTTTCCATAAGTTTGCAACACTGGTAGGGTACACGTGCTTTTGTTTACAGAAGGTCTTAAGTTCTATGATTCTCACTTTAGTATATGCAAGTGTGTTTAGTGATTGTGATGTGATTTAATATGATATTGAATTGTTCCTCTTCAGGCAGAAACGTAAGCAAATCTGTGCCTTGCTTGTAAGTCCCCATACGGTAGGAAATATAAGTGATTATAAAACTGGGTTTAACTTTGAATACTGTGTTGTGTTTCTTTTCTACCCAGCAAGCCCTGATGGTTTGCAAAGATTCTCATGTTCCCGACTAAAGGAGTAGCAGACTAACTTTCTGACGACTGGTGTCCAACTGGAGTACGTTGCATATTCCAAGACAAACAATTTAACAATTGCTTCTTCACCTTGGTGTGTTGTACGGACTGTGATTAAGAAACTCGACAATGTTGCATTTCGCGATTTTCAGACAGGGTTTGTTGCGCTGGTAGTTAAACACAGAGTAAGTACCGCAAGATAATTCAGGCAAGACAGAAATTGTTGAACTTCTTATGTTTCAGCATGCAATGACACAAAAGTTTTTAAAAATGACCTAAAAATGACGCAATTTTTTAAAAAATGACCCCAAATCTTAAAAAATTACCGAAAAATAAAAAAAAATGGTAAAATATGACCAAAACATGACCCAAAAAATTACAATTCTTCAACCTGAGGAGGGTGTTCAGGATTTCTGTACTAGTTAGCAATGTCTACGTTGCGACAGTTAAAAGATGTCATGAAAATCAGGGTCCTGATCATTATTAATATTGTTAATTGTTGCACCAACCTAATTAGATCCCATGCGTGGGTAGTGAGGAGGTAGCTTCTGTCTTTCGCCGCTAGATGGATGCACTGTACATGTAACGAGCACGTAGAGCGAATCCGTTTTGCGAAGAAACTGGGAAACTTAGCTCGTAAAACTCCCGTGCACTTAAGGGGGGGGGGGCGAACTCGGGAAGCAGGTGTGGCGCTCTTGCTTGGAAGCTTGCAGCACGTGCTCCGCGCAAGAGGAATGCCAAATGCTTCAAAGAATCTAGGTCACGTGACGTATTCATGTATTTCGGTAGGGCACATATTTGTTAATTCAATGCTTGCATGTTTCTAACCTGTCGAAATGGCCAGCAGATAAGCAAATAGCAAAACGTCCGAGGCATGGGCGTTCCGGTTCCTTTGTATTCATCCTGGCTGGCTCGGTTCCATCAGTTCATCATACATACTCATGCAGAAATCTACTAAACGCGCGGTCATGAAACTAGGCGGCTGGGCAGAATTCCGCTGGTGCCACATGTGGGAAAAGCAAACCGAGAGGGGACAAAAGTTGCTGTTTCTCGCGCACTGTGTGGCAACGTCAACCGGGCTGCGTTGCCTAGTTCGAGCGTCAGACCGACCTCTCTCGGGGGCGCTTTTGTGTCATCCCTGACCTTTCAAGCAAATAATGTTACTTTGTATCACATGGATTACAAAGACCAACTCTACAACGAGATCTTTCATTCTCTTAAACCTCTCAACACACGGGGTTGTGCTCCGACGTGGCAACAGCGCAAACTTCTGCCACCCGCCTAAGTTAATGGCCATGCGTATAGATAAAAAACAAAAGCAAGTTAAGCTTTTCCCTCTTGTCTCTCTCTCTCTCTCTCTCTCTCTCTCTCTGTGTGTGTGTGTGTGTGTGTGTGTGTGTGAGTGAGTGAGTGAGTGAGTGTCGCGGTGGTGCAACCTGAGGGACGCCTGTTTTCACGTCGGAGACCCGGATTCGATTCAAGGGAGGGAGATTTGGGATGAGAATTTTTCCAACAATGCCCCTGTATGGAAATGTGAATGTGTCGGATCTTACCTCAACAAACCTCCCCCCCCCCCCCCCATATGTTGCAATGTGATGTGGGTAGCTTTTCATTTATACATACATATTCATATACGCGTATATATCCCACTCTTTCCCACACTGATTTTTTTTTTAATACCACCACACTGCTGACATTCTATTTTAAAATTTCATTATATTTCCTATCCGATTTTTCTAAGACTTGCCTTCAATTATTACGTATAATCGTTTCCACTTCAACAGTATAAGCCTATTACCATGTTAGAAAGGCATTGATCTTTTTATCCATTTCAAAACAATAGCCGACAACAAAATATTTCATCATGCAGATAAATGAAATTTAGAGAATAGTGGTTTTTCGTAAATGGAATTTTAATGTTGAGTGCTCTTTTTAAGTATTTTCTTCAATCATGTATGGATCCTTTAAACTTGGTTGCACTCAAAATTTCTAAATTTTATTTAGTGAATTTACAGTGTTGAATGCTCTTGTTCAATTTTTCTTGAATCGGGTATGGATGTCTTGAACTTGTTTGCTTTGCATAAATTCTAAATATTATTCAGTAAACTACAATATTGAATGCTGTTGTTCAATTTTTCTAGAATCCTATATGGCAGGCTTAGATTTCGTTTCCAAAATTCCTCAGCGCTCGCATCCTCCATCGGTTCCGTGGACTTTTTCTTCCTCTCTGGATATGAAAACACATCTTCCTGCCTACTTCTGGTCTTCAGAGAGTCGATGGATGAAAAGTTGCGCGTCCAAACTGTCCGTCTTGATATTTCAGGAGTGTCGAGAGGAGAAAGGTATTAACAATGGAAGAGCTCGAAAGACAGGAGCTGGAAAGAAAGATGTTCATAAGGGGTGGAAGCGGGGGCGAAAAAGCCACGGATGAATTCCCATGGGAAACACGAATTCGGGAACAATTGGTTTCAGAACAAGCCGGGCAAGTTTCGCATTTTCTTGGCCGCGACCATAACTCAACGTGATAAACTAGACCCAGTAAATCACGATTAGACCGACGCTCAAGGGTTGGCTGTGGACACGGCTCTCTCTCTCTGCTGGGCCTCCGAGAAGAAACGCGCCCCCTCTAAGGATCTTCCATTCTTCCCCACCCTGGGGTTGCCCCCCTTTTTAAGATGGGCGTCTTGCGAGGCAGAGCTAAGAACTACACCAGGCAACACCATACATTCCATCACAAATTTCCTCCACGGCCAAGATTTAAGGGAGAACGGCTAAGAGCATTTCGTATGATTTACGGCTTAAATATGCATGGTGCTTATTACAGGACTACCTGCAGGGTCATTATTGATTACCGAGTTAAGCAAGTCGTGCCTCGCCAAGACACGAAGGAGGGAATAGAAAGTTTAATAGACGAGTTACCGGAACAGATGCTTGGAAAAGAAGGTCCCTAATTAAAGTACAAAGTGCTTGTGGAAAGCCTGTGCGCTAGATCGCAACGTTTCATCCTGGATTGCTGCAAAACGCATTACAAGCGTGTATTGTGTTGCATAGTTGAAAGGATAAGCGTCACTTACTTTTAATTTCGAGCGATATAACATTGGTGGAATTAGAGAATTAATTATACTCTGTCATTAAGGCTAATTGGGACTAAACCTAAAGTTTAAAGTGGGATCCGAACCACTGTGTGCCTCCACCGGGTATCGAACCCGAGACCCCTGGATTACAAGGCGACGACAATATCACTGCGTTGTTGGAGAGGCCCTTCTCTGTCTCTGGAATCTGTGGAGCAACACAGCACATAACGGACCCGGTGGAGGCACAAGTGGTTCGGATCCCACTTTAAACTGTAGGTCCAGTCCCGATTAGCCTTACTGTGCATAAAGTGGACTTAAAACAGCAAATCAAACCAAACCAAACCAAACAGCACATAACGGAAGAGAAGGGGAGAAAGCGAGTCGGTGGAGCAAAACCGTGTGCGCTTCTGCAAATAGCTGCTAGCTGCATTCCCTTCCCCTATCATTGGTCGAGCCATCTCAAGTCACTACTTGCGTAGAGACATCCTTTCGTTCCCTTGCTCCAGATATGCCCGATGCAAAATGTAGGAATGTAATCCATACAGTAAATGCCTAAGTTGTTAGAAAATAATACAGGCTGTTCGGAAAAGATTGCACCTATTTCTTCTAGGTAGTCAGTGTGCGGAGAGGCATATAACAACCATTGATTGCTTCTACAATGCAGAAATTTCACTTGACGTACCCACACTGTTAGACGTTACCGTGAAATCTACAATATCCTACAGTTAAAATTTTACGGACTCGACCGTGGATTGGGAAAATACTTCCATACCGTTTTAGACCAAGCCGCGCATGCGCATTTGTGTCGCTCGTCAACTTTCACATGCCAACATGGCCGAGGGGTATGTTTTTGTTGATGTGTTGTGCTTGTTTATCGATGGTTGTGCTACGAATGCCTGCATGGAAAGTAAATCTACATAACTCAAGGTACGTATAATGTTCTTATTTTTTAACATAATGGAATGAAAATTCATTGTAGCACAGTTTATTACGTGCTATATTATTATTATTGTACTGCTGTACTATGCAACGAAGCCAATAACCACGTGCATTTATTCACTTCGCCTGTGTAGTGGAAGATATAAATTCATCGATGTATCTCTCACATATACCACATTGCAAATACCTTCACTTTCATTAGGTAGTATACAAACGATATATGAAGTGCGTGTCTGTTGTTTACAAGTAGTTCTCAGCATTTGGTTTTGTATCAAATTCCTTAATGGAATATTTCTTCTTCCCAGGTAATTTAATCCAGCAGAAGGGTCAAAGCACAAGTGCAATGTAGTAATTATTTGACAAAATTTAAAGAAACAAGTGTAAAGTGAAAATAAATAAAAGTAAATTATAATTATGTACTTGGTTGATTTGAATAAATTATTTATATTATTTGAATTATTATATCCATTTTTAAAGTATTTCAGAGGATTGCACCAATAGTAGGGATGAAAGATTGGTAGTAATGCCAGTAAAAGCCAGTTTTTGATCTTATTTTACCTATTTATTTATTAATTTTTTATGTTGAATTGATTCTCTTGGGCTATCGATCAAGTGGGTTCTGCAACTGTTTCTGAGCTTTTGAGAATAATGCCACTATCTTCAGGCTAGAATTACTTCTTTACCTTTACCCTGAAGATGAGAATAAAGTCAGATCTAGGAACTTCTGAGACTTTTGTAGAATTCATGTGGTCAAGGAGAGAGAATCTGTTCATCATTTGCCTACAGAAAAACTTATTATTATTATATTATTCTTTGTGTTCATGAATGCAATTTATGATTTTATTTGTTGCATTGTGAGGAACTTGAAGTTAAATTAAATTTTTTCAGTTCAATTACAGATATTTTTGTAATTTTTCCCAATTTAAGTAATAATAATTATTGTACTAACAAAGTAGTCCCATTATGGAAATGTATTTCCATAAATGCTAAAACATTGAAGTTTTAAGGTTTGAGGACTATGTTTTCCTTTCTGCTTTCTAACGTTATTATGTTATTCACAGGGTTTCTGAATATCTGAAAACGCTGAGAATTTATTTGTTTTTTGCTTGGAAGGATTGTAAACATATTTCACCTTTTCCTCATAACTGGTTTTCTTTGTGAATGTATCATATCCTTACAATGCATTCGCGCGCGCGCGCACACACACACACATACATATTGTAGTAAATGGAGAGGTATAACAGTTGGGCTGAAAAGTTCGTAGGCTAACATAGTAAAAAATATTTTTTGACAAAATTCGATTTTATTATTCAATATAGTTGCCTTCGAGGGCGATACAACGATTATAGCGGTCATACAATTTTTCGATGCCATTTTTATAGTATGATTTCTCTTTAGCCTCAAAATAGGCCTCAGTTTCGGCGATTACCTCATTGCTATCTCTATTTTCGTCCGTTTTGTCTCTATATATCTCTCCCTTTCTTGCTTGTATATCTCTCACCCTGTTTGCTTTGTCTCTTTATTTATCACTCTGTTGCTTTCTCCGCATTCCTTCTCATCAGGCTTCTCTATTTTCCTTCTCTCATTCCCTTAAGACGCTTATTTCTTCTGGTGAGACGTAAACGTGACGTCAATGTATCCCACTTAAGAACACATCTTTTGGATTTTAACTTTCCTTGGAAATTCTTCTTAATGTGTCCATGGTTTCCGCATCCCACCACATATGGTGACAGAATACTTGTAACCATTGACTTGATTGATTCGTTCCACTTCCATGTGCACTTCGGCACCTCCCATGCTTAGGAACAAGGACAGCTCCCCTTTTCCCAGTTTTGAACGTCCTACAATTTTGTATTTAAATTTATTTTTTCCTCGGATCCAAACTGTCCCTTAATTGAGAAAACTTCAGCGTTTTTTCTCTGTCCTCCGGATACAATTACGACGACATGATTTATGACTTTGATCCGCATGAAATTATCTCCCCCCCCCCACCTCCTCTCCGCTTTAATGACATGTTAAAGTCCTCCCTTCTGCCGCCCTGTTCCTAACAAGGCCTTGTATTTTGTTCAGCGAAGGCTAGATTTAAGAATTCACATCTTCCGTCTCCGTTAGTCTCAAAACCTTATGCGGATATTTACCGAGTGCAGAAGGGTGGAATAAAATGATGCATTGCAGTGTGATACATGTTTCATATTAGTTAAACGAAGAGTCGTGTTCCTAGACAAATAATTTGAATTATTTATGTATTCTTGTCCTTCTGTACTTTTGTTATGTTTGGCATCGATTCTCCTCCCCTGCTCTGCTTTGGTTTTCGCCATCTTTAGAGAAAGCAAATTATCATTAGTGTCTCTATCTTATCATTCTCGGTGATGTTCTTGAAAGTACTAAATTATTAATTAGCATAGTAGGGCAGAGTTAAAGCCTGAGGGACGTCTGATTGCCACATCAAAGGAGGGAGATTTGGGATGAGAATTTTTCTAACCATGTCCCTGTATGGAGATGTGAATGTGTCGGATCTTACCTCAACCTCCCCCCAAACACACACACGAGTCTCCTAACATGGAGCGTGCTACGCTCGACCGAATATCATTTTAAGGTGACGATAATCATAGACACATATATGTAAAATAACCGCCTTGGTAGTTTCAGCCCATAATCATACTTTCATTCACTTTCCTATGCATTGCTGTATTGGTTAGATATATTAAACTACATTATAACATGGAGATGATGACTATGTTCACTTAAGTTTCAATTTCACTGACAAGGGAGGTTATCTAAGTGTTTCCCTCCGATTTCCATGAGACTTGGTAGGTGTATAAAGGGACCCAAAGTAGGAAATACGTGTTTTTTTGTTTCGGCTAAAAAATAGTTTTAGGGGCAACCCACCCCTCAAATGTCAAGATGACAAATTGAAGTGGGAATCTGACCCCTGTGCCCCCTCCGATTTCCATGAAACTTGGCAGGTGTATAGAGGGGCCCAAAGAAAGAAGTACGTGTTTTTTTCATGGAAATCGGAGGGGAACACAGGGGTCAGATCCCCACGTCAATTTGTTCTCATCTTGACATTTGAGGCGAATTTTGCCCCCTAAAACAGTTTTTTAGCCGAAACAAAAAAAAAAACGTATTTCTTCCTTTGGGCTCCTCTATACACCTGCCAAGTTTCATAGAAATCGGAGGGGGACACTTAGATAACCTCCCGTGAGAGTCTTTTACTTCACGATCCATATTCGAGGTCCAACAGACAAATACGTGTACTACTGGGCTTCGAACATATACCGCTCGATTTGCCTTTTGGAGCGTTATTCACTCGAGGGAAGAAGCTCTCAATTCCGTACGCTAACTGGCGTCGTCCATACGAACTATATTGCGCTGGAGCGAAATCCTCTCACTGCAGGACTGTTAAATACACTTCCAACTCTGCGTATACTCGCTGTGACACGTTCTCGTCAACAGAGGCAAGATTAATCAGATGAATCTGGTACACTTCGTCCTTCACATGATACACAAAAGGTCCAAGGGTAAGTGCGGTAATTAGTAATCAGGGGACCTAGGAGGCCTCGAATTCAACGTGCTGGAAAAGTTGTGTTCAGGACATCTCTCATGATCCTGGCCCAATGTGGTGGTGCATCATCTTGCTGCAAAAGCTTTTTGAGCTCACACGAACCGGAGTATACTCTTGTATGTCATTGGGGAGTGATGATTTAAATAACCTTTACGGTTACACTCTCCATTTGGTGCGGTTTAGGTACCGTGGAAATATTTGTCGTTTCATTTTATTTTGTATTTTAATATTATGTTTTGAGAAGTCGACTCTTTAAAAATACAAATTATTTTCCTCGTGGTAGGAATCGAACCTAGGAGAGACTTGCGAATGATGGAAGATCCAGCGCGCTAACTGCTAATATACTACACAAAACAGATTCGTTTTCGGTTCGACTAGAATTTGGAAGAAGAATTGGAAATTTGATTAAAAATTATATGAAGGAAGAAGAAGTATGAAATTAATATTGTTGAATCACGCTTGTCTACTAAAAATGCAAAACTTTTATTCAATTTACAAATCAAAGAATTGTTCACAAGTTATAGTTAAATCACTTGAGATGTTGATAGGGTGTAAAATAAATCTCAATGATACCGACACGCGTGTAAACATGAAATTTAAACATTATTCGTTAATAATCCAGTTTGTAGTTAATAGAATTGTAACGGGTTACATTTAGAGGGTATACTGACAAAGCTACCGAACATCTGTACTTGATTAAATATAGAACAGAATTGCAATCGTCAATCAATCATAATTGGGAATCGTGATGCAGAGCAAACGGAATTTCAGCGACCAAATGTGCAACTTCCGGTTTAATCTGGCCACTTCCGCTATTCAAATTATTTCAACCGGAAGCGAGCTCATACGGCTGGAGTTTAATTAGTTCCGAAAGGTAGTATTCTAATATGACATTGTCCATCGTCGTTATGAATATTGGAGTATTGCAAACTTATATATCTGGAAAACATCTTTTTCCACATTTACAAGCAATAGAGGTTTTAAACATTTTTTCAGGCCAAAGAGACTTTGGTGTCAGAACCCACGACCAGCCAATATAATTCTCTATGCTGTTGTGTTTTGTCCTTGCATATGCTGACACTGGTACATAATATTGAGCCATACGGTATATTACTCTACTAAATTTAGTGTACCGGGTCGCCAGAATTAAAGTTACCCAACTCAGAGCCCTCTGTAGCCTGTTTGAGGCATCGTAGAACTCTGAAATTTGGTGAATCCACTAAACAGATCATGGGGAAGAGGAAAATACATGGAGACAATGTTGAAACGATCGAGCTAGAATTTTCATACATTTGGAATTCTGAAACTTGAGTGAAACCGGATATATTCTCAGAATCGTAGCCCACCCGCGACCCCACCATTATTACTTCTGTTGTCATCTTTCCAGTGTTGCTCCTGCGTCACAAGGAATATAGACTGAAGATTCCCTTATGATTGTCCCAAAATTCCCTTTCCAGCTTTTAAATTCCCTGTCCGATCAAGTCGAAAATCCCCCTTGATAGGAGTTCAAACCTAGGATCTTCAGTTTCGTAGCGCATTACGTTCGCGATTGAGGTTACAATCCATGCACCAGGCTAAGTTTTTAAAAAGAATAACTGCTTCCACACTTTTCAAAATTCCAAAAATTTAATTTTGAAGTCAAACAACAAAAGCTTTATGACTAAAATTTCCATCTAACTTTTAAAGCTTTTCTCTTGAAGGTATCTAAAGTTTAATGACGAAGTATAATAATTGTGCATTTCAGTACACACTGTATGAAACGTAAAAAAATAAGAAAAAAAAACTTGTGCTGGATATTCACTCATCTGCTGGATTGAGTAAGCCCCCTCATGGATATAACAATAATATAATAATAATTATTATTAGTATTATTATTATGGAATAAAATTGTTTTATTATTATGAAATTTTAATTATTATTGTACAATTATTGTTATTATTTCTATTATTCAAATTTCTGGCGAACATGGGAACAATTATGGATGAACCCCCCCCTACCAAAAAAAAAAAAATTTCCTGCCTACGGCCATGCACAGTAAGCATTGTTCTTGCGTGGGGAATTTGAATTGCCTAACTTAAGTTACAAGTCCTTCTCCTTGGCCGTGCGGTCTAAGGCTTTGGGCTCCGACTGCGGGACGGCATGGGTTCGAGTCCACCTGGCGTAGCCCGGTCATGAAAATCTCCTACAACGGCTGGGGGTTCGACGTGCTGACCCCACGTCACCCCATTACCGGTTAATTGTGGGAGGGAGACTGGCAGTCGGGAGATAGGCCAAGGCGCTTACGGGCTATAGAGACACGCGTTATTTATTATTATTAACTTTAGTTACACATTGACGATTTTGTGGAATATACGTATTTCAAGTTATGCCTTCTGTACTTTATTAACTTGTACGTATTTGTATTGTTTGTATTTGGCGTTGCTTTTATGCATTTGAGGTTAATCGCGACCTAGGGGTTTATCTATAATCGAATGGTTTATTTCAGAAACCTATCGACCACTTCTTGCGAAAACGATATTTGTACAGTTTGAAGTAGCCCTTGCCAAGACGCATCCTTTGATGCATAAATCGGTCATGTAACAGCCTGCCTAAGGTGCCGAGGTACGAGGTTACATGAACTATTTCTGCACCATACGATGTGTGTTGGCAAGGGCTACTTCAAACTCCCCATTGGTCGATAAGGGGTTTCTGAAATAAACTATTCAATTTTCCATTTGGTGGGTGTAAGTCCAAATTCAGGGGGTGTAAGGGTAAATTTTAAGCCAAAATCGCCATAAATTGGGCCTTTGCGAAAAGAATTAGAGGGTGTTGTGGAAGTTTGAGGGGTGTTCGGAGGGCTGTGGGGGTGTGGTTAAATCACTGTCGCGACCATAAGTGATGATTAGTTGAAGCTGATGAAGAGGCAGTCACAAAGACTGGCTGGGACTAGATTCCGGGAACTTCGATGGCCTTTCGTGGTTAGCTGAAACAAGATCCAGAAGTGAAGTATGCTGAGAGAAGTTGAAACACTTAGAAGAAAAAGGGAGAGATATTGCCTAAACAGCCTTGCACTATTCGAATGAGAGCTCGAGGAAAGAAAGTTCGAAAGGAAATAGGAAAAGAAAGAGCATTTTGAGGAAGTCGAACAGAAGAAACATGTTGGCTTTGCGGTACAAAGCTAGCGGCGAGTCGGTGGGCCATGCCGAACCACATGCCAGGCATAATTCAATATCACTTCGGCATCTTGGCATGTAATAGTTGTAATTCACGCAGCGACCAACCCGCCCTTCCACAGATGTAATGGAATCCAGCAATGTTGCCCTGAAGAAGAGGGCAGTAACCAGAAAAATAAGAAAAATGAAAGAGGGGGAAAAAGAAGCAAGTTTTAAGTCTGAACCGGCGCCATGAGCCTCTTCCCTCTCTGCACGTCATTTCAAATCGAGCGTCGGATACGAGCCAAGAAGAACCCCCCCCTCCGCTCTTATCCTTACCCCCACCCTTCCAGACACAGAAGTTCCTCCTCCACCCCATTAACTAACGAAATAAGGCAGAGTGGGATAATAAGATATCCTGACTTCGGAAATCGTACGGAAGGAAACTCAGTAAAGGAAAAGGAGGTGTAAGCCGGGAAAAAAGATAAATAAAGACGAGGTGAAGAGAGAGACTGGGGCAAATGGACGTTATTATCTAAATCGTGTCCCCCTCCCTCGTTTCTAAGCCTTGTTTTTGAAAAGGGAGAAAGAAAAATTCTGATGGGGGGAGTTCTTAATGAATAGAACGCTCTTAACTCCTCATAACCTGAATTAGATACTCTCACAATTAGTAGTGACATCTTTAGTACCAAAAAATAAGTGCAAAGTTGGAGGGCTGTAATGTTTCATTAGGTGTGTTAAGTGTCCTTTGACGAATTCTTATAGTACTCTTTTATTTCTGGAGCACTATTTTCACGTTAGTGTTTGAAATTAGTAGCTGCAGAATGTGATTGAAATTTTCACTTCGGAGCCTCTACTCTGTCCCGTCTATCTCTGTAGCAAGGCTGCGCATAGCACCAGAGAAGAGGGGAAATCGAGCGGCCGGAGCGAAGGAGTATACGCTACTGAGAAGGCTGGTAACTGCAGTCGCTTTCCCCCTCCACGCAATCTCATTCCCTCTCAGGTGTTCATTGGTGGAACCGTCTCGCGTCACTACTTGCGCAGAGACTTGTTTTCGTTCGCCTCCTCCAGAGATACCCGGGAAAGAGTATAAGTGAATCAATCAGATCAGCGTTCTTGACCACCATGGGTGTCATAGGAATAAGGACAATTTGTCTATTTCCTTATATTTGTAATTCTTTCTTTCTTGTAAGCTCCAGCGTAGTCATGTGGTTAGTGCTCTCGCCTTTGGTGCGAGAGGTCCTGTGTTCGATCCCCAGTGGCAACTCCAACAATGAGGAACTATTTGAAAGGGAGAAGTAGCGGTTCCCAGTCTAGAAACCCAGACAACAGCAGCGATGGGACTCAATGAGCTGGTCACTCGTCACCCAATGAAAACTCTTCTTGGCAGGCCCTGACCGTCAGAGGGCGTTGCATCAGGAGTTTAGTCTTCGAGTCCATCTTCCCTGTGCCTTCCCTTTAGCTTTCGATCCGCTGTTCTCTATTTTATCATATCTTTGTTAGTACTTACATCCACCCTACTAGATCATCTATTTTTTGTTTCCTGTTTTCTGCTTCATTTTCATCTCTACTTCCCCTTTTTTTTCCATGTGTGTTTGTGTATTCTCCATTTCGCTCATTATCTTCTCTTTTCCTCTCTCCCTATATCGCATATTTATTCCTCTTACTTTACCCCCCTCTCTCTCAATCTCTCTCTCTCTCTCTCTCTGTCCTTATGTAGCTTCTTTATTTCCCTTGTATTTTATTTATTTCTCTTCTTTTGTTGCTTCTCTATTTTTCTTGTTTCTTCCCTTTCTCTCATACTCCCTTCGTCATTTCCTTAATTATCCGTTTTCCTTGTCTTTCTCTCTCTCTCTCTCTCTATCCCCTCTGTTGCTTTTTATTCATATTGTTTTTCCTTTCTCTGTTACAATATCTTTCCCTTAGTCCCTTCTGTCTTTATTTTTCCCTTTCTCGCTTTCTCTCCCCATGTCGCTTTCTTGTTTCTCTAACATTTCTTTCTTCTCTCTCTCCCTCTATCGCTTCTATATTTATTTCGTATTTTTCCTTCTTTCTTTCTCCCCCTTTGGCGAGTACGGCCCTTTTCATTCTTCCCGATCTAGGTTAATCACAAATTTATCATACACTATTGTTAGGGACGTGAAGTTCTCGTTTAATTTTTCCCTAAATTTCGGTTATTTTTTACTGCAGTTCGGTGTTATTTCTCACGGTTTAAATAAAAATTCGGTGTTATCTTTACATGCGTTTTTACGGTTTCTATGCATAAGATTTTCACATTGATTTAGTTATGGAAAATGAAGGCAATTTTTAATTTTAATGACAAAAATAAATAAATAGAAGGCTTACCATTGTGAGAAATGACCAAATTTCTTGCATTTGGAAAATCATTTTATTTCATCGGTCACTAAAATATGAAATGTTTATTGAAAGCTATCACCCAAATCTTTGAACACAATCATATTTCAAACTTTTCACTCTCACAGAATAAAATTTTCAATTTTTTTTTCTTAAATTCACTTTTCAGTTTACATTAACATTGATGATTTTCCACCCACAGATGGTTCGTAGTAAATGTTCACAGTATTCACTCACGACACTTTCTATAAGAAAAGCACTTCTAAATAGAAAGATAGCATTTTTTCCCCCATTCACTCCAATGGAATGATTCGTTAACAAAGGCTTCCACAGTTCGAAGTGTGATGTATATCTTGTCTTTTTAAGCCTCTGGAAGCCTTCGACGACAGAAAGTTGCCGGTTTGTTTCGCTCGCCTTGGTTCTCTTCTCGGACCTACCCAACTGCGTAGTGGTAACATGGCCGCCTTGTAAAAAACACAAACTGTAGGTCCAATCCCGGTTAGCCTTTATGTGCATGAAGTGGACGTAAAACAACAATTCAAACAAACAAACTATTCTTGTCCACTTGCCTCTCACTTCCATTGCGCTTAATCAAAAAATCCTTCCGCACCCGTGTTGCGTGTGATTTTGCAATTGAATGATAACAAAATAATGTAGTTCTCTCTGAAGTATAAGGTCTTTCAAAAGCAAACTTATGCATTTACTGCTGGCTTTGGCATACTGCAAAGCAGTGGCGGCTGGCAGCTAGTATGATGGGTAGTGCCAACGTGATCAAGAAATCGAAAATTTTTCGCTAGCATATGTCATAGAAATCTAATGAAAGAGGTAATTTTAATGGAACTTTGTTTACTAAAATTGCAGACAAAAATTCAGAGCTCCTAAGATTGGTTTATTTTACTTCGCATTTGTACTACTTTTGGCTAATCGCGAAGATAAGGATGAGTGAACACTCACAAAGAACACCGATGCCCAGGCCGAGATTCGAACCCGAAATCCCTGGCGTCGAAGCATGCTGTGCGGAGGTCGACCAGAGTTTCTAAGAAATAAATGCGACTATTAAAATTTCGACGCCTGTCACCTTTACCATTTTTTTGATATTTTTAAATAGAATTGATGTTTAAATCTGGCGTGGGACAGCCAAGTTGTTTAACTTTTAATTTAATATCGTATAGTAGCTTGGAAAACGGTGTATGTAATAATGTTCTAATCTGACTCATCTTTACTAACTACCCTTCCTTTCACAAACCACCGGACACTTGCACTTCAGTAAAAAGAAAAACACTGAACAATTTGCAACCCCAGCACGGCAGACGGTTCATCAACAATCGGTGTTACTAACAACTGAAGTAGGCTATGATTATCTGCTAAATGAACTGTAGATTTACAATTATTAGAATTCAATGCAAGAAATTGAATTATATCTCCAAGTGAAATTCTTATACTGATAGATTTCCGTGTGATTTTTTACAAATATTAAAGTAAAAAATCCCCTGGTGATGCGAATTCCCTTTGATATTTAGGCAATTCTTTTGTACAGAAAATGTCTTCAATGTTGCCAACGTCAGTCGCAACACATTAGTGTCTGTGTGCGTGAGAGCAAGGGATATATCTTTCTTAAAGAAGAAATCGATAAGAAAAAAGTGTGAATGGCTCTTTAGACGCATCTATCTAAATGGTTATATAAATTTGGGCAAGATATTACGTTCGTTCTTGCCAAGTATGCAGGAAAGTATCTTTCTCGCGAATTACTTCTCCAACGAGTATTACAAATCGGTCAGGATTAGTCACTTGTCTGTGAAGTTTGCAACTATGTCAACACAATGCGAAAGCTCTCG
Source organism: Lepisma saccharinum (assembly GCF_977018435.1). Lineage (NCBI taxonomy): Eukaryota > Metazoa > Arthropoda > Insecta > Zygentoma > Lepismatidae > Lepisma > Lepisma saccharinum. The sequence continues at coordinate 54,549,286 of NC_139254.1, read as the reverse complement.
CGTCGAAAAGGGGCACGGCTGGTTGTCTTATGGGCTACCACCTCCTCGCTCGTTAACTGCGGAAACTTTTTCATGCCTCCGCGCATGCCTCTGCGCACAGGCCAGACTATGCTGGCCCAGAGCAAGTGAGAGAACAGCTGGGGATGCGGCGCAGGAATTGAGGCGGCCGTACGAGATTCGAATCTCCTCCTTCGTAAATGTATTAATTTAACTATTTTGGCAAAGCAAGTACTTTTTCTTTTTCTGAGGGTAGAGCCATAGCACGGCGACTCTCCCCTTAGAGCCGCCGCTGCTGCAAAGTACACCACAGCAGGAAAAGGAATTGCAAGACGATGCACAAACCATGCAGCCTCAGGGATTCTGACTGAAATTTTCCTAATGCAAAAAAATCCCTCTTACACCTCAAAATACCCTACATACACCTACACCCCTAACCACCTCACGCGCAACACAACAGGCGTTTCTCCCTGAAAATTTTCCCGTTCCTACGAAACTTGCCTTCTGAGAAGATCCCCGCGGCGAATTCTATTTCAGGACGAGGTTAAAGCATTGTCAGTCATTTCTGCGCCAAACTGCAATAAATAAAACATGACAATCTCTTTCGAATCGAACATTCACCAGCCAGACTACAAATGACAGATCTCATACAGCTCCAGGTAGTTCTTTTTGAACAAAGGGACTGTTATTCCCAGTTTGTATTGCATATTTCGCGGCATTTTTCGGTTTAAAGTGCAAAATTCGGTTATTATGAAAACTTGCATAATTCGCGTTATTTTGCGATTCCGAAACACCAAAAACATGCCTCCTTAACCTACCCAAATACATTTTAAACACTTTATTTTGCTTTCCTCAACTTTTCGGTGTTATTGCTAAAGCGAAAACTTCACGTCCCTAACTATTGTTAATTGGGCATTGAGAGGTGGGGAAAATGCGAAAGTTTGTCAAAAAGTTTAAACTCCAGGCAGCTGATATGGTTACTAGTATTTTGTCAATGAAAATTATCACAGTGTTGATTGTGTCTGTTTTTGTATTGTTTAATACTATTATTAATCATTGAAACCCAATATTAATAATAATAATACTTTCTTTATTTAGCAGGCGAGGTTCAGCCATGGGTTGCTCTACCACCTAACCCCTTGCTATGAGTTACATAAGAAATATATATAAATGTATATAATATTATAATAATATTGTTAATATTATTATTGCACTGTTTATGGAAGTTACATTTGCTGAGCAGGCATTGGTATTCAATGGGGTTGTAACAACCAGATGTGCCCTTGTCTATACTCAGATTTCCCTGGTGATATCACTACACATTCGCTACAAATTGTATGCTGATTTTTCGTTTCAGAACACGTTGATCAATTTAACCGTTGTTAGTAACAAAGATGCTGATAATTGTGTACATTTGGTTTCTCGTATATGCACAGAAATAATATATGTGTGCCAGAGACATGCAATATGACGTTTTGTGACGTTCTACGTCATCCTAGCGCCTAAACGTGATGATAAATGCATACGTGGATAATCGGAATATATACTGGAATTCGCAATGCTCTGCAACGAACCTTAGTTGTGAGCAGTGGAGTGGTCATCAAATATGAATGCCCAATCTGTGTCCTGCGGAACAGACATGTGGCCGAACCGAAACAATATATATATTGGTGACAACAATGCGATCATCAATAATGCAACAGAACCCGAGCGTGGAAAAAGGTACCTAAGCATTAAAAATGTGTTGTGTATGACAGTGGCGTATTTGTGAGGGGTAGAAGAGTGCATATATCAAGTGTCAAAAGACGAACGACTAATGGAATTTTATAATGTTCAAAAATCCTATTTTGCTTGTTAAAAACTATTTTAGGTTTATCAAGCATTAATTTAGATTTTTATATATTTTTAAAGCTTTTACAGGATTTTTATGTCACACAGAGGCATTTGCTTTGTTTGGTCACGAAACAATTCAATGACGAATGTGTTTGTAACAAACTCTCTGTCGATTTCCCTTCCTCCAACTCCATGGTGATTTTTGAAAGACCTAAACAAAGCAACATGTCTGGTGCCACTGTTACCTGTACAGTCCAAAGTGCAAACTTCTGATCTGTATTGTCCTGCTCACTTTCGCGTCACTTCGGCCTTTTGTAGCATTCACGCCTTGCAATCTAACATTTCAGCATTGAGTTTGCACCATTGACTATGCTTTTGTTGAAAGATTATTTTCAACATATAAGATGATCCTCACAAAGAAAGTTGTGGAGTTTGACTGTGGATAACATGAAAGACGATTGTTACCTAACTATACGTCGAAGAGTGGATTTTAATAGCAAATTTTCAAAGGTTAGTTCTGTCATCGCCGTAGGGTTAGGCAACACACATAACGTTATGCAAGATAGGGCGTATTTTAGGATATAGGTGTCCCATTTTCATTGCCAGTGACTATACCTAATCAGTATTTTTCAGGAATTTTGAACTATATTAAGTTTTTTCCATTGTTATTACATTCCAATGTAAAATGGCCAAAGCTGTATTTGGAATTCTCTGGTAAATAAATAAATAAATAAAAATAAAATCGTGTCGACGGAAACATTTTTGTGAAGCCCCTGAATTATAGTTATTTTGACTTTGATTTGATATTTGTTATTTTGCGTCGCTTTTCTGCCACTTTTGGCTAATCGCGACGATGAGAATGGGTGATGATATGGTGAAATTGACGAAGGGACATTCACAAAGAACATCCATGTCCAGACCTGGATTCGAGCCCGGAACTACCGGCGTTGTAGCGCGCTTGGCTAACTACTAAGCCAGCGAGGGCGGCGCACTTACGTTACTCTAAAAGTAACTCTGTCGCATTTATAGTTACTTACTTTGAAAAGTAACTCAGAGAGAGAGAGAGAGAGAGATTGAGAGCTCCGGTGGTGCAGTCGGTAGGACGTTTTACTGCCACGCGGACAGTCATGAATTCACGGGCGTTGGCCCAGAGAGAAAAATCCCCTTTCAGGAAATTGAAAAGTTCCCCCCCCCCCCCCGAAAATTTCAATAACCTGGCAGAGCATTTAGACAATAGCTAAGAAAATTGTTCACTTTGGGTTTCTTTCATTCATTTTAATTTAACGAAGCACGCAAGGGCAGCTGCAAGATTTTTATCAGGTGGGGGGCAGTCGTAGAAAATGTTGCTACTACTACTACTACTACTACCACTTATTATGTTCTTTTTTAATTTACACACATTTCTAATTTCCATATTCTGTATATCTATATACAATTTGCATAACTGTATACTAATTCGTGTCGGACAAAAAGCTGTTTTTTATAGTTATGTAACCCAATTTCAAATAATAATAATAACAGCGGTGGCGATTGGATTCCAAAACTGTGGAGGGGGAGGGCAAGGACAGTTTATTTTCCATTGGTATATAAGGTTTAGCAAAGTGCGACGGCAAAAGTGGCAGAGACTGAATGGCAATTGCCCCCACGCCCCTCCTAATCGCCGCCAATGAATATTTAATAATAGAGGAGAAGGTCTAAATATGAGCCAAGGTTTAAATATGGGTTTTGGAGTTAGCAGCGCTCCCGGGTGCTGCAGCCTGGCAGAGGCTAAGGGAACTGGTTATCTGTCAAGGACAAAGGTTGCGGCGCCAATTCGCAAGAGAAAGTGGTGGTTAGTTTCGGCCATGGACGCTGTTATAGAATTGCGACCTATGAAAACTTTTTGTAGGTATGTTTTAACTCGGCGTTTTCTGAATTCTCATCTGCTTTGTGATATTAGCGGTACATAAAACAAATGTGGGATTTTATAATGCCATTATTTGTTTGTGAAATATGTACCACAGAGAGCGAAAATAAATTGAAGAAGAAAAATAGCGAGATGGTCTAAATATGGGCTATAACATGAGCTCTAATGTTGAGATCACATTTTCAACAAATACTTGGATGTTTTTCTTAATTTCGATTTTTCCCATTCATTTTCATTTTCAAAAATATGAATTTTATAATGTTTTAGCGATAAATGACTGTTTTTTTAAAATTTTCATTTATTTTTGTGATATTGCCACTAGTAGCCCATATTTAGACCACAATTTTGAAATACATCATTTTACCATTTTTTGGAAATTGCTTTTCTTTAAAAAAAATGGACACCTTCTACACTTTAGCATGCTATTACATTTAAGAATATATTTCATAGATATGCATTTTATAGGCAGGTGCTTGATATATTAATTTTTTCCCTCAGAAAATGACAACATAAAAAGGGGGACCCATATTTAGACCTTTTCCTCTAATAGTTGCTGTAACTTGCAGTCTCTCACAGAAAACAATATATTTTGTTATAAAATATGGCTACAATTTCACCACTCGAATTACGCTATTTCCAGAAATTTCAGGGGGGGCAAGTGCACGTCTGACCCCTCCTTGCGGGCGCCATTGGTAGCACGTACTTTTTCTCTTTTTAATAGAAATAAGCACTGAATCAGTCCTCTTTATAATTAAAAGACAAACTGATGAACGAATTTAAATTATCGTTCATTTTTTATAAATGTTAAGTTAAGAAATATGATGATCAATTGAGGGGGAGACGGAACACATGTAAAGTTTTATTGAAGACGTCATCCACAGATGCTGCACAAAGCCTAGACACCTTAGTTGGCTGTAAATGCTAAATATTATTTCATTAATTCTCATAGTTTCACTCTTAAAGCAATACTTAATTATAACTAATTACACTTTATTTTATTTAATCACACATCAGAAGTAAGGAGCAAATTTAAATAATTAGTATTATAATGTGATGCCTTAGCATTCCTCCCAAGACGTTTGATCTCCCACACGGAGGAAAGTGGCTGGATTCAACAGTGCAAACCGAAGACCAGGGTTTGAACCCTGGAGTGGATGATATTAGATATGATAATAATACTTCTAGCTATACCCTCGTCAGGAGCTGCTCTGGGATTCACCAATACTGCTAAACGTCACAGTAAAAGGTACAATATTCTACCCCTAAAATTCTGCAGACTGCTTCTCACTTTACACAAACAAGACGAGACTGTAAATATACATCTCTGGCCATTGCTGCCAATGCTTTCTCTCTTTGTTCCTATCTTTATCTTCTTTCTCTCTATTTGTTTCCATCATTTCTGCCTTTCACTCTCTCTCTCTCTCTCTCTCTCTCTCTCTCTCTCTCTCTCTCTCTCTCTCTCTCTGTCTCTCTCTCTCTCCTCTTTGTTTTTCACTTTCTCTGTCTTTCTTTCTCTCTCTTCCTATCTTCCTCTTCCTTCCTCTCTCTGTTTCTATTTTAATTTTTGTCTCTCTCTATGTATTTCTATCTTTCTCTTCGTTCTTCTCTCTCTCTCTCTCTCTCTCTCTTCATTTCTCTCTCTCTTTGTCTCTATCTTTCTATTCCCTTCTATATCTTTCTACGTTTCTATCTTTCTTTCCTCTCTCTATTTGTTTCTATCATTTCTGCCTTTCTTTCTCTTTCTCTATACTCTTTTTTTTCTCTCTCTCTCTCTGTTTCTATTTTAGTTTTTCTCTCTCTCTATGTGTTTCTATCATTTTCTTCGTTCTTCTCTCTCTCCTCGTTCGTCTCTCTCTTTGTATCTATCATTCCCTTTCTTTCTATTTTTTCTTTGATTATATCTTTCTCTTCCTTTATCTCACTCTATTTTTCTTTCTATCTTTCTCTTTCCTTCCACTTCTCTCATTCTGTTTCCATCTTTCTATGTTTCTCTGTGCTTAAATATTTCTCTTCCTTTCTCGTCCTTTCCCTCTTTGTATCTTTATGTTCATTTCTCTTCCATTCCTTTTTTCTGTCTTTCTCTGTTTCCATTTTCACTCCCTTTCTCTCTCTCTCTTTGTTTATCTTTCTTTTCCTCTCTCTCTCTCATTGTTCCCATCTTGCTCTTCCATTCTCTCCCTCTTTCTTTTGTTACCACCTTTCTTTTCCTTTCAATATCCTTCTTTGTTTCCATCTTTCTCTTCCATTCTTTCTTTCTCTTTCTTTGTTTTAAGTCCACTTTAAGCACAGATAGGCTAATCGGTACTGAACCTACAGTTTTAATTGCGATCCGAACCACTGTGCAATGTGTCTCCACAGGGTATCGAGCCCGGTACCCGTGACAACAAGGCGACGACGTTACCACTACGCCATCAGAGAGGCCACACATTAACTTCGTTCTTACCGTGGAGAATAATCATCATTCATCCTCATGGCCACGATTAACCTAAAAAGAATACAGAGTAGGCCGATCACTTGACGTAACATGAAGCATTTCTTAGCAAGGAGCATATGCGGGGATAAGAAGGATTCCTTCCCAGTATTATCTTCATGAAGACTGAGTATAAATCCTGGACAGACAAGCTCGGCGCCCTTTTATGCGATCCTTCATACGGTCGGCTTTTAGCTGTGTCGCATGAATCTTCCAAATGATTCCATATATACCCTTGGCGAGGCCTTAAATTTATTCCAATTCTTCTCTTTGTGTTTGTCTCCAAGAGCATGCGAAGAAATGAGAAGACAGAGATTTGTGTTTTATGTTGGCGGAAAATCAGAACAGATTATCAATCTGGTTAAAACCTTGTCTTGCTCATACTGTCGTCGGCACGTTTCATAACTTGCTTGAAGGGAAAATCTCGTAGGAAAAACAATGTCATGGTAACTATGGTGCCTGGAAAAGGTATCCCCAAAAAAATTGCTTTAGGGTTGGTTCAAAAGTGAATGGAATATATTGAAGTAAATTCTACTTCGTTGGTCATGACTTCTAAGATTCTGTCCACATACTCTGCCCTTCTACTATTTCTTTTTTCCTTCTCTTTTACTCATTCATTTTTTTTCTCTGCCTTTTCTCTTCACCTGTTTCTGTATCTACTTATCTTTCGATATTTCTTTCTCTTTGTTTTCTCTATCTTTCTTTCTTCCTCTGTTACCTCTCTCCTTTTTCTTTATTCATTTGACCTGAATCCGTTCTTGCTCTCTTTCTTTGTTTTCTATCCTCTCTGTCTCTGATTTTTTCTCTCTATTTCTTCCTCTGTTTCTGTTCTCTATATTTCTTTCTCTCTCATTATTTCATCCACTATTCGCTGTGCGCTCTTTCCTTCTTCCTATGTTTCATTATCCCTTTCTTTCTTTCTTCTTCTGTTCCCTATTTTATCTTTCTTTATTATTCTATTATTTTCTTTCTTCCTCTCTTCTCTGTTGTCTCTTCCTTTCGTCCTGTTTCTCTCCTTCTTTTTGCTTCCGTTCTTAATCTGCTATTTCCTTCTTCCATTATTTCTTTCATTCTCTCTTTCTCCTTCTGTTCTCTATTTTGCCTTTCTTTCTTTTTCTATTACTGTATTTGTTCCTCTGTTCTCTATCTTTTTCTTCCTTCTGTGTGTGATTCTTGTTTTGCTGTACCCCAAACTTTCCATCTTCAGTCCATTTTGGTGAACATAGGAGGTTGGGCTAAAATATTTCACTGTGGTTAGAGTCCATCCTTGTCCACTCAGTGGACGGCTCTGCCATCTGAAACCGTATTAAGTATATCATTCATTCTTGCTCTTGAATTATCTCAACAAAACAGAAAGTGGTGTTAGAAGGTTCATATTCGTCAACATTTTGGCCAACATTTTAACTTTGGTGGTGTTAAAACAACGCAGACGTTGCAGTCAACACCGTTTTAACATCCCTGAATGTGCCTCCTGTCTTCACCATTTATGGAAACTACGATCCCGTCAAAACGCTTTAGGAGTTTTCTAACCACGCTTCTGTTGATGAGTTACTCATCTCCATAGCTTCAATCTTGGTACTTATATGGGTTTATGACGTTTTTTAAGCACTCTAGGCGTAATACACAAATATTACACGTCACATTGCTTCGGTAAAACACAAACGCAACCTGGGATAAAGAAATAAGAAACTACTTACAAATTTTCGATTTCAGGCTTCAGCCATCTTATTTCAGTAGTGGTCATGATAATTTTTCACCTCATTCTTTATTGATATTTTTTTCTTTCCAGAATCGAATACAAGTTGACATAATTTCTACAAAGTTTTATATTAACAAATTTGAATAGTTTTTTACAATATTGTCTGATTTTAACTTATTATTAAATAATTTGAAATAAAATTGGTTTTAAAAGAATCACTATTATGTTGGAATATGGTTTGATATGGTGAACAATAGATGGCTCTGGACTTATAAGTATTTTTCTAACATTTTTGTTTATTCTTTTTGAATGTTTTACTGTGGTGGAAATGAGTTAATATCTTGATCTTTTTTACAGAATTTAGAATTTTATTTGAAATTGAGAAGATAAACCACATGTAGGAAGATAACAAAGTTTAATTTCTAATTGCCATAAAGAAAAATGTACGTAATTTCCTTTTATAAAAGTAATAAGAAAGCTAAATTTTCTAGCCAAATGGCTTTCATATCAATATCATGATTATATTGATATAGGTTACTGCATATTGCCTGCGTTTCAGCATTGCCTAATAGTTAAAGCTTTCACCTTTGGTGCTAAGGGTTACATTTCCGATCCAGGAAGAGGACCCCGATATTTCGTACTTAACCCTGGAACGGTAGGACAATCGGCAGATGAATGCCCTACAACGGAAATCCTTGGAAACTAATACTTGGAAACCGCAGATTTTCTACAACAATTTTTTTGGAAAATAAATATTGAAGAACACAAATTAAATATTCAGTAAATATTTAATACTCTACAACGTAATCTTTGTATACTAGTTATTGAAGAATACAGATTTGTCACAGAGTCCTTTATTTTTGACACTACGATGGTTATGGTCGAATGATTGATATGGACACATAGGCTATATAACGAATTAAGAATCCAGAACATCCGCATGGAGAACATTTATTTTCGTAGCACAGCCAATTCTGTGTTTTATATATTTTTTAAAGTTTTACATGATTTTTATGTCACACAGAGACATTTGCTTTGTTTGGTCACGAAAAAATTCAGTGACGAATGTGTTTGAAATGTACTCTCTGTCGATTTCCCTTCCTCTAAGTCCTTGGTGATTTTTGAAAGCTCTAAACAAAGCAAAATGTCTGGTGCCACTGTTACCTGTACAGTCCAAAGTGGTCTTGCTCACTTTCGCGTCACTTCGGTGCTTTTGGCATTCACGCCTTGCAAACTAACATTTCAGCATTGAAGTTTGCACCACTGACTAAGTTGTGTTGAAATATTACCAGCATATATGATGATCCTCACAGACAAAATTGCGGAGTTTGACTGTGGATAACATGAAAAAGATTTTGGCCTAACTATAAGACGAAGAGTGGATTTTAATAGCAAATTCCCCATGGTAAGTTCTGCCATCGCCATAGGGTTAGGCAACGCACATAACGTTATGCAAGATAGTGAGTATTACAGGATATAGATGTCCCATTTTCATTGCCGGTGACTATACCTAATCAGGAATTTCAGGAATTTTGAACTATTTTTAGTTTCTTTGAACCTACTTCAAGTCGGTTTTTAGGACCTATTTTAGGATTTTTAGAACCTATTTTAGGGTTTTTCGAACCTATTTTAGGATTTTTAGAGCCTATTTTAGGGTTTCTAGAACCTATTTTAGGATTTTTAGAACCTATTTTAGGATTTTTAGAACCTATTTTAGGGTTTTTAGAACCTATTTTTGGATTTTTAGAACCTATTTTTGGATTTTTAGAGCCCATTTTAGGAACTTAAAACCACACTTTTTAGAACCTAAAAATCTGATGTCTAGTCATTACCTGTAAAAGACCTTTCCCGGGAGTGGATTGGAAGAGGTTCTGAAGATAACCCAGCTCCCTTAGACTGGCCTCCAAGGAATCCACAGCTCACTTCTGGGAGTTCATCAATTCCTGAGTCCGAAATAACCGGTATTGCACAACGCAAGAGTTACGAACAGCTGTGGAAGAGGCTTCCTCAAAATATCTGCCACAACATGGCGCAGAATTCGGCTGTGCTGCAAATATGACGGTCTCTATACCGTTGTTCAGGAGTCTTCACGAATCAGGGAAATGTCCATATCAATGATTGAACCATAACCATCGTAGTGTTGAAAATAAGAGGGGGTTGTCCACTTTGAGGTCACTCTGTAGAATTCTAACGGGTGTCCCACTAGTTTTCGAACCCGAAAAACCCGTTATAATTTCCGAACAAACATACATTGGAAAATGAAATTCACAATACACGTACCTTGTTTCATGCTGAACACGAGGCAGGGTTGAACATAAACGCACGCGTCAAAACAAAGACGGTAGGTGGCGCCAGGGGAAGTGGTGGGTGTGGGTTAGTGTGATCCGCGAGTCCCTGCATCGCGAGGATGGATCGGTACACCGTACTAGAACGCGTGTTCATTGTAAAGAAATATTGGATATCGAGACCGTATCAGGCGTTCAACGTGAATTTGTTGGATGCCGTCAAGGACCATTGAAGTTGGGAGTTTGGTGTGCAATTTCCCTACAGCGTATCATTGGACCCATCTTCTTTGAAGACAGTAAACACACAAGTTTACTTTCACATCTCCAGTGCATTTGTGAATCAGCTGGATGATGAATAAATGCGTCGCGGTTATTTCCAACAAGACGGAGCGACATGCCATACTTCCGTGTCCATGGCAGAAATTGAGTCCTTTTTTGATGACAGAATCATCTCCAAAGGATTGTGGCCGCCAAGATCCCCAGATTTGTCTTCTCCGGATTTATTTTTATGGGGTTTCCTTAAAGGTTGTGTCTACAGAAATAAACCACGATCACTGCAAGAGTTGCGATACAACATCGAGAATGCGATTCACGACATCACACCGGAGACTCTACATCGGACTTTTCCCAATATGGAACGCTGTGTATAAACATGTCTGGACGTCCAGGAAAGACACTTGCAGCACCCGCTGTGACGATCATGTATTCAGCATCAAACAAGGTATATGCATTGTGAATTTCATTTTCCTATGTATGTTCGTTCGGAAATTATAACGTTTTTTTCGGGTTCGAAAGCTAGTGGGACACCCTGTATAATATCATGCGATACAAAAAAACGCATGAGCTTCTAACATTCTGCATAGCTGGAATTCTTCTTTAGACATGCGCATACTTATTCAGAGCTTGTTCTAATTATTTACATCTTGGATGATACAGAGGGTTTTCAGTGTTTTTGGTTGTTGTTGTTGTTGTTGTTGTTATTATTATTATTATTATTATGCCGCAGTGGTCTAGTCGGTAGGGTGTCTGAGGAGGGAGACCCGGGTTCGATCCCCGTGGTGGGTGATCCGGCTTTGTCCCCGCATAAAGCGGCTCTGGGGCTCCTCCAGCCTCAAATCAATGAATACGGGGTACAACCCTGGGGAGTAAAGGAGGCCGAAGAGTGGTACTGATGACATCACCTTCAAAATGGCCGAGATCGAGAATGTGTGGGGCCCAATCCCCACATCCCCTTAATTGGGCCTTCATGTTACGGTGCTATATGGATGGGGCTGGTACCTTATTACTAAAAAACTCAATATGCTGACCAAGGCAGAAATTTATTTTATTATAAAACATAAACTAAACGTAACGTTTCAACCTTCTACCAAGGTCTTCTTCAGACTCTGTATCAAGTACAAATGTAACAAGGTACAAAACAGGACGATATATATACACAAAAATACTCCAATCCAGACTATTAGAAAGTTGTTCTGGAACATTCTAGCAGGTGGCTTTCCCTTGTCAACTGTACTTTCACCTGAAAGTGAATGTGGTTGGACTCTTTATCTCACGCTCTTTTTCCTTCATTCTTCTTCCTTCTTCTCTCCTCTTTCTCTCTTGTCCTTTCCACTCTTTCTAACACCTTCTTCCATTCTTTGTTTAACTTCAGTCCCACATTCCAGTTCATTCTAGAAGGTTGAAACGTTACGTTTAGTTTATGTTTTATAATAAAATCAATTTCTGCCTTGGACAGCATATTGAGTTTTTCATATCATGGAAACAAGGCTTAATGGTGTTATAATTGGACTTATTATTAATAGTTGGGTGATGACATGGCATGTTTTCAACACCACACCCGTCTCTTTTTTGTTTTGTAGTTTTGTCCCTTACGTCGTCTTTCTGCCTTTTTATACTAATCGCTACGATGACAATAAATGATGGATCGGTTGGAACATGGGAAATGGGCGCTCAGAAATACACATCCATGCCCATATCCGGGACTCAAACCTGCACTGTAAGATAATCCTTCTCCATTGTGGTGGGATATATGGTTTGTAATATCTCGTAACTTCACCATTCTAATGGCTTCCTTAACCTTGGCACAGTTTGTATCACAAACGAAATAAATCTCTGCTGTAAACAGATTGCCTCTCCGGATAATTGTATCCAAGCTGATGACAAAGGTTTCCAACTTACGGAGGGAAGAAAAAAAAGAAGCTCGTTAGCCAAGATTTATTACAGGGAGGAGAAAATTGATGACCAGGTTCTATGCACTTCCCAGTAAATCTGGGGCCAAGTTTCGCCGGCATTAAAGAAATGTTATTAGATTTCGGAGTGCGAAGTCTTCACTTTATAACGCTAATAGGGGAGGAGCAGAAAAATACGGGGCAATGGGATTTGTTTCTTTCCTACGATAAAAAAAGTATCAAACTGCTATATTATTCTTTGGGAGTTGTTGCATGATTTCCTTTTCGTGAAGAAACACAGTTTTACTTACACCCAGTGTCAGAGGCGGCGATTGAGTTCCAAAACCGGGGGGGAGGGGGGCAAGGTGCCAAATCTAGGCGGCAAAGACAGTAATATTTCCCTTTGTAGATAAGGTTTAGCATAGGGCGGGTGCAAAAGTGACGAGAGGTGGGGGCAACTGCCCCCTCACTCCCCTAATCACCGCCACCGCTCAGTGTTAATTACAACACTATTTATAGTGTTTTGTGGCTGTTTGTTTCTTGATGCGAACTAAGCTTTTTTGTTTTGGGGCACTCATTGGCGGGGGGTTGGGGGGAATGCAAATTTCTCTATATACGAGGGCTGCTCAATAAAGAATGATCATAATTTTGTGATAACAGCATACCCTCGCTCATCGTTCAAATTTTGATAGTCCCTTTCAAAGTAGTCCCCATGCGATGCAATGCACTTATCCCACCTTTTTTTTCCTTCTTCAAAGACATGCTGGAAGCCATGTTTTGATAGGTCCTTGAAAATCGCCTCTGCTGCCTTCAGCACTGCTTCCGATGATGGAAAACACTCTTCACGAAGGTGTTTCTTCACATTACGGAATAAAAAAAAGTCAGAAGGGGCTCGATCTAGACTGTAAGGTAGGATGAGGAACACATGTCACATTTTGTGTGTCGAGATATGAAGTAACAACATCTGCAATGTGAAGGCGAGCATTATCGTGGTGCATCATCCAACCTGTCTTTCAAATGTGGCCTTTTGCGATTGATATGGACTTGGTGAATTTCCAGTACATCCCTATAGTATGCTCCAGTTACAGTTGTATGTGCTGGTACGACATGCTGATACACCATTCCCTGAATATCGACAAATGATATGACCATAATCTTCCCAGCAGAAGGCACCACTCTTTTGCGTTCTTTAGTGTTGGTGATGACGGAAATTTCCACACAGAGCTTTGCTGTTTGCTCTCTGGATCGTAATAGTGCAGCCAAGTTTCATCTGCAGTGATAACCTTCGAAAGAAACACCTCATAAAAAAAACTATGGAAATAGTAACACCAAAAACTTATATTGCCAACTTCAAACTTAACGTAACTACAGTTTCTTGTGATCACTTTAATACGTGTAAAATATCAGCACTATGCCATGAAAATATAAGTGGCTGATGTTGTCTCGGTTCGGTGAAGTTGATCAGTTGTACTTCTTTAATCAACAAGGCTGCATAGTTTTCGGCAGAGAAAAATGACTGGACCATTAAATCATCATTCATACATTGAATTGAACCCGGGACCCCTTGGTTAGAAGGCTGTGACGCTACTAATGCGCCATCGGGGACGCCTTACAGTGCATAGCCTTTAAGATGTGTCCAGGCAGAGTTTTCAGTGTTATAAGCTCTCACAGTTGGGGTTGCGCGACTTTAGAAACACCCTGTAGAAACTATTGTTGTGTGGCATGAGAAAATGAAACAGAAAGGCTGTAAACATTCTATTTTTTATCCTAATAAGTATTTACAGAGTGAGGGTTTATGATTTTTGTACGATTTTCATTAAGTTCCCTTCTAGGATCATTGCAGCGAATCGCAAGTGTTCACCAGAAGAATCCCGTCGCTTTGCTGCCGGATCTGAGAGTTCCAATCTAGCTTATATTGGTTGTCTTTTTCGTCCTCTTGCGTTCAACGTCAGAAAAGAACATCCTTGGAGTGGATCATCTCCCCCTCCCTCTCCACCCCACTCCCCCCCCCCCGTATGTTGCATTTAATCACAGGGCAAACTAATTAGTGTCTTCATGACCGCTTTCGCTGAGACGACATTCGAGGAATAAGCACCCAAGCAGCATCCCAACAACGCGGTAATTACCTTTCGAGATGGAACAGTGGAGAAGTGCGGAGGCCAAAGTTGAAACAATCTAATAAAAGGATCGTCGAGTTTGTCTTCGGGAAGATTAGCTTTTCCCCCAGACTCGTGTTGGAGGAGTTGCTTTCCGAATGAGCACGTTGCTGCTTCGGAAGACGTCTGTGTTATACATGCCAGCGCTCGGGACACACTGCACAAGCTTGCAAATAAACTCCCGCGCGGTATTACCATTGCTTTCTTTGATGTTTGGATTGGAACCCGGTGAGCTCAGCGAAACGAGAGTTGCCTGTACAAGTAAGACGTTTGGGAAAACAAAAATTTCCCGGGGGGGAGAGTTTTTCTTTTAACAACAAAATATAAGCAAGAAGTATTTACTTGTTATGTACTTTACTAAGGATAATATCGAAAACACACAAAAAAGTGTGCAGAATGCTTTCTCACTTTTTCAAGAGATTATTACTTTGTCTACACTAATAACAATATGCGTTCAATAAAAGAAGAAAGTAAGTCAAACTTAATTATAAATTATAATAGTTTTGTATTAATACAAGAACTAAACAAAAGCTTTGTACATAACAAAACTATTTCGTAATTTATTTACATCTTTAACCAGTTATTAAAGGAATTAATTTACACATATCTGATATATATAAAAGTAACTAATTAATTATTTTATGTGTATTTAATAATAATAGTTTTTTAAAATATTTAGTAATTAATTTACTTTTATATTAAGTAACATTATAAATATCCGGTATACCAAATATCCATATCATAATAATTGATGTATGTATATATGTATGTGTGTGTGTGTTTATATATATATATATATATATATATATATATATATATATATATATATATATATATATATACACACACATGTATATGGGGGTGTAGATTAAGATCTTCTTCCCGCCCCCTACCAGTCTTTAGTGATTTCGCATCCTGTTCTCTACATTGGAATTCTAATTGCCGGACACGATCACATCACCCCCATCTTCGGCCGTGTCAAGAAAGTGTGGGACCCTAACTCAACATCCTCCCTACACCTTCGTGGTGTGCTGCAAAGCACAGGGGAGCACTTTACATTTTTATTTTACGTATACGGTAAGGGTTGAAGAAATCAATTAAGCAAGCGTAGGTCCAAATGCAACGGCCTACCATCCCTCGTGAGATTTTTATATGTGAAATTGAGATTCTGTGTGTGCAGTTAAGCTATGTACACCTCAGAGCATAAGTAACAATAAGATAAGTTTAAATCATTATTTTCTTCAGTCTGTTTGCCACAAAAAATCGACGTCCTCCGTGGAATTGTTCTACAACACACGACACAAGTAACTTGACGCACAGCTTATGAATAGATGCGGATATATACACTTATAAGAAGATGTATAAGCATAAGGGCAATGACATTCAAACCACAACAGGGGGTAATGGATTCGAATACCGACGTGGGTGAACTTTGTGAGTGTCCCATCATCAATTTCATCGTACCATCAGTCATCCTCATCGTCGCGAGTAGCCAAAACTAGCAGAAAAGCGATCCTAAACAACAAATCCAATCAAACCACAAAAACAATTCGAAAATTCTGCTTCCACAATTTCTAATTACTAAAACATGCTTGTTCTTTAATAGCATGATCTATGCTGAAAATTGATTCATTGATTGATTGATATGCTTTAGCTTACTTCGCTTCTTGTGCCACTTTTGACTAATTTGCGAAGATGGGCATGAGTGATGATATTATGAAATTGATGAATGAACACTCACAAACATCCACGCCCAGGTCAGGATTCGAACCCAGGACCCCTGGTTTCGTTGCACGATGTGCTAACCACTCCGCCACGTGGGCCGTCTATCTATGTTGGAAAGAACTAGATGCTTGTTTGAGTCTTTGTTTCTAAGAGCCGGTTTTTCAATGTACAGTTAAGGTTACAGTTAGCTCGTAACTAGAACTCTGGTGGCGATTATCTTTACTGGTACTTCTTCTTGCAGTTACCTGCCTAACTGAAAGTTACGAAACAACATGGGTGCCTCATACACCTATCGAAGTTCCACACTCGCAACTTCACTGTCAGATTAAACAAGATACAATTCATAAAACTTTTAAATTGATACAGAAGGAGACTTGTTTTGTTTGGCAGAGCTTACCAATGTCCATGCAGATATGGAAATTAAGCAGCGTAGTTGCTAGAATTCGCTTGGTCAGGTTGTGTTGGAGAATTTGCGACCAGAACATCCGCTGTATCAGGCGGACAATCTCCAAACGGTAATTTGGTGCAGTGGTTAGCGGGAACAATCGACGCGATTTGAAACTATACTAACAGATGGCGCGCAGATCGATTCCCTATTTTTGCGAGCTTCAGCATAACCAACATACCATTTTTGGAGTACAAACTTAGGATTTGCTAACCGCCAGTTACTTTCACATTGAAAAACCCGGTGCTGGTTAAGAGTGGCGATTATCTCCAACTGGCAGACAGTTAACAGAAATAAAAACTGGACATTGAAAAACCAGCCCTAAGTCCACTTTATGCACACATAGGCTAATTGAGGCTGACACTACAATTTAACGTGAGACCCGAACCCCTTGTGCCTCCACGGGGTATCGGAGCAGGAATCGAAAAAAAAACAACAGGTGATTAGGAATTCTATCATAATTAGTTTCCAAAGCAAAAAATTATATTTACAGTGCTATGCCCCGAAAACAGTCAACACCTCTGAGAGCGTCTAAATTGTTAGAAGACATCGTGGGGAGACGACACTCTCAACAGAAAATTAATATCTGAGGACAGAAATCCCATACCTGCACTAAACGCACATAAGAACTTAATCCAGAACAGCATACACACCGCAGAAGATGTTACCACTTACTCCGATTGCTGGTACTTCCAACAAAGTGTTCTCAGGTTACTAGCCAGGTTTAAGTCGATGTTGGCTTCCAACATTTCGAGCGCATACATTGCCCTCATCATCAGTAGCCCAGTCAATAAAGGTTTCATGCCGGGAATAATTCCGTAAAAGCTGAATTTTGGTCAGTTGTTAGAACACTACTATTAGTGCAAAATCCCAAAAGTTTCTCCAAATGGAGGAGAGCACCAGAAAAGTGTCTCTTTATCGCAGTCCGGCGGTTAAGTCCGGAATCATTGACTTTTCGATAAAAGCATTAGACTTGGAAGAATCAATGGTTATACCACTTAAGACATGTTCAGTCGATGGACGCCATCTTGAAAACGTCCGCCATATTGGATATTTTTTATTTGATATATCTCGGGAACGGTGGCAGCGTCATCTCACCAGTTCGGTTAGCCAAATGATACAGGATGGCGCATATTGTCTATACCAATGTGAATTGTTAAATTTGTGCGAACGTAGGTGCCCATGCTTAGGCAGCTGCAAGGCTTGTAATCAGTCTACTCTGGAACCATACCATATTCAATGGTGTCCTGATGCTCGCTTCAAACCTGTATACTTCTCATTCTGCATGCTGCCATTAGCTCTCCACTGTCTGACGCACCTTTTTACGTAAGCCGTGTATCTGGCACAGGCTCATAACGATCCTCATTGGTTCGTCGCAGTGTCCAGTAGCGTCTCCTGAACGGAACCTGCTGGATGAACGTCCCCACTGCTGTGTAGAGCCCCGTACTCCTCCACTTGCACGACTTATGTCTGGAGAGGTTAACATCCCATGGGAGAATGGTTGAAAGTTTTTCAGCTGCCCGAACATGGGATATTCCTGCACATGCTCACCTGAGTTCGCACAGTGCTACCGATATTTGGTAGATACAAAATGCGTCACTCTGTACAAATAAGCGACGACAAATAACGAAATCAGAGTGAAAGGCACGTCCCTCATAAAAAAAATTATTGGTTGACACTTCTGAAATGAAACTCTTGAGAATTTTGAGATGTACATGTACATTCGAAAGTAATATTGATTGATTTGATTTATTTCACTTCACTTTTCTGCTACTTTTGGCTAATGTCGAAGATGAAGATGAATGATGATATTAAGAAGGAATACTCACAAAGTACAGCCCTTGTCCAGGCAGGGATTCGAACCCTGGACCTCGACCGTCGTACTGTGCTGTGTTAACCACTCCTCCATGGAAGTCAGGTTGAAAGTATATATATATATATATATAAGTACGTATATATAGTGAGCTCATATGCAATAGGATTTTCTTAAACACTCAACTCTGTAACTGCACATGCAACTAGAACAGACGTAATGTGTAAAGATGTGTAGAAATTTAGTTAGCCACAAACACATCTAAAGCTTATTCACCTAATTGCCGTGCTTAGCCAAAAGTGGGAGAAAGCGCATAATAAACCTAATATTGTTGTTATTTTAAGAGTCGTCTGTTTGATAATTAATTTGTAAGCCACAAATAGTAATAATGTATGTATTCGTAGGCTGGGATAATTGTCAACCAGTTGTTGAGGATCATGATTCAAATCGGCAATTAACCACCAGTGTGACGAAAGTAACAAATTTCAAGTTTATTATTTAGTAAAAGATTACTCTTTAATACGTAATATCATGTTTACGGGCATTTTAGTGTTACGTTTGTGACATTCACGAATAGAATGTAAGGTTCTAGGCATGCGATTGGATTGAAACATTCATAGTAAGCTGAATCCATTGTATTATGGATTACTTTATGGTGTCTGCTAACAAAGGGGATAAATGGAGTATGGTGGCATAGCCTGAATGCGTGAAAAGCATTAACGAAAATATGTTGCATGTGTGACGATTAAAAACTGTAATAAAGTTTAACTTAATTTGTCCATGAAGTATAGGTATAGGCAACAGATGTTAAAAATTTTTGTTGGTGAAATATGCAAATTATATGCATTCACAAACATTTGAACTTTAATACAATTAAAAACAATAATAATTTCCAGATTGATTTTTTTTATTTACATGGAGTACCACTTTTCATAGAATATACATTTTTAATAGTCACGATTCTATATGTCTGTACTTTTGCAAATTTTAGCCTCCACGATGGCGCAGTGGTAGCGTCGTCACCTTGTAACCAAGGGGTCCCGGGTTCATTTATTTATTTATATATATATATATATATATATTTATTTAATTGAAACACAAAAGGCGCATGCCCAATTACAGTGTTCAATATTGGTGCCACAATTACATTACCAAGATCATAATAAAGATAGTTTACAAGAAATATGAATGACGTAATATACAAGTTGCTTTAAATAACAATTGCGCAAATAATTTAATTATTAGATTATAGAGAAAAAACGCAGAGGTAATACAATAATAATGGAACTAAATTGTGGGAAATGACCTTACAAGCTAATTGAAAACTAAAATTCTGTGAACAGAACAAAATATATAAACATTCAAGTTACAATTACATTTGAATAAGTCTATGCTTGGCTTATTCTTAGAAAATGAGTTAAATAAGTTGCACATTCTCCTCAGGGCTTCAGCTTCGGTCATTTTGGTTCTTGAAAGGGGGATTTGAAAGAGGTCAGTTCTGGGCCTTAACATACTGTTTGGTACGTAAAAATTTAAATTCGACAGCAGATGAGAAGAATCTATTTTACCATTAATAAGTTTGGGGTGGTTCGGATCCCACTTTGAACTCTAGGTCCAGTCCCGATTAGCCTTACTGTGCATAAAGTGGACTTAAGACACCAACTCAATCAATGTTGCAACATTTGTATGCATTTACCAGAACACTCGGTTGTACTATTCAATCTCAATCACTTAAAATTTATAGAGCGCAGGCGATCAACTTGGGACGACGTCCCCACACGATAAAACGAACAAGAATAGTGGAATTGGCAAGCGCTGGGAGTTGTTATGAACAGGGAAGCGAGGGAAAAACTTTTTTCACGAAAAAACTCATCTCTTATTCCGGGGCGCATTGTTTTTTGAACTTCCGTGACAACTGTCTGATTCAGATGTGGAATTTACAACCTTCCAAAGCCGTTAATCTTTGAAGACTCGGAATCAAATTTCACTCTCCTATTTTTTCCCGTTTCCTTTCTCTTCCTTTCTCAACGTCCCACAAACTACGGCGAAGGAGTACGAGAATGGGGGGAAGAAATCTAGCTCATGTCACATTCGTAACGACATGGAACGTAGCGAGAAACAATCCACAACTGAAATTCAAAGCTGGCTGCAAAAGCCGCCGAACATAAACCACCTTATAATAGGAGTAGAAACGGGGGGAGGGGGTCGGTTTCCTGTGTCTCCCGCACGGAGGCCAACAGGGTTGTAGTTCCTCGGATCCCGCCACATCCTGTACTCTGCATACATAAAATATTTCAGTTCCGAAAGCTGTGCATTGGGGTGGTTTCTACAGATACGGTCTTTTCTAGCATAATCTTATTCCGCAAGCAGGCTCGTATACATGCCGTCCCGTTTCTCCCCCTGCCATGTCGATAAAGCAGAGGCGAAGGGATGTAAAAACAACAATGCGAATGTGTTCGTGGTGCTGTTCTTGAGATCTTTGGGATAAGAATGAAATGTTGGAGATCAAACGTACCACGCAGGAAGAGGGGGCGGTGTGCAAATTCAACAGAAGTTCTTTAAGAAGTTTTTGTTTGTCTGAATTTATTTTCCTGCAAGCAAGCTGGATTAACCGAAGACGGTTGAATTCAAGATTTTATGAATACCCGGCGCCTACACCACCAAGAATATACAGACTTATACGAATACTTCAGAATTTTTATCTTTGTTCACTGATATTTTTCTGTTGAAGGTTGCCGATGGCAATTCTGAAGCTATTAACATGACCTGTAGTACTCTTTCATAGTTATATAGGTGCAGAAACCTGGACGTTGAGAAGAAATGAAGAGAAACGACTCGAAGCTTTTGAAATGTGGACATGGAGCGTGTAAAATGGACGGACAAGGTAAGAAACGAAGCCGTACTGAAAAGAGATGGTGAAAAAAGATCTATACTGGAGACCATCAAGAAGAGGAAAAGAAACTGGTAAGGACACTGTCTAAGAAGGAACTGCCTGCTAAGACATGCCTAGGAGGGAATGGTTGAAGGAAGAAAAGTCCGTGGAAGAAAGAGATATCAGCTTATGGATGATATTAAATTAACTGGGTCGTATGCTATTACGAAGCGTAAGGCGGAGAATAGGGAAAGCTGGAGATTGCAGTGAAAAACCTGCAAATTAGGCAGAAAACAATGAATTAATGAATGAATGAAAGTTGAAATGGAACAATTGTATATTCTTTAATGCATTTTTAAAATTCTTGTAGTTTTAGGTTATGTTTGCTAAATATTTTGAAATGCTTTCTTGTCCAATACACTGGTTTTGAATACCTTGTAATATGTAACCTTGTAACATGTAATACTTCTGTATTAAGGCCGAAAAACTGTTCTCGGCAGTTTAAAAACACTTTTAAATAAATAAAAATAAAATAAATATCCAGTTTTACTTCCACATTGAAATCTTAGAGGATCTCCCCAATGGCGCAGTGGTAGCGTCGTCACCTTGTAATAAAGGGGTCCCGGGTTCGATAGCCGGTGGAGGCATATAGTAGTTCGGATCCCACATTACACTGTAGGTCCAGTCCCGATTAGCTTTACTGGGCATGAAGTGGACTTAACACTCGAGTTTTGCTGTTTTCCAGTAGCGTTGTCTTAAGCGTCTTAACCCACATTTCTGTCTTCTCAAACAGACTACAACCCACACTGTAGAAATATCCAAGGGATAGCTATCTATAGGATATTCACAATGTCCATATCAGATCTACGGATATTATGACTATCCATTAGATGCTCATGAGATATCCATTCGATATCCGTGGAGTGCCCTGTCCTCGATATCCATTGGACATTCCGGCCTGGATATCCAGAGGATCTCCAATGCTTGATATACGGTACACGTCCACGAGTTATCAAAATTTTTCATAAATATTTAATATCCGTTGAAAGATCCATTCATAGTGTCTAGTCATTCAGCTAATTATGTTAGAACTTAAAATATGAGATGCAGTCTTAAATCGTAACTCGCAAACATAACGCAAAGCCGTCGTACATATCCCCTTGTCTGACTCAGCGAATCGCGCATTGAGGCGTATGTATAGTACAATTACTTTGCACACATGATGAACCTAGAAGAGTGAAGCTAACTTTATTTTGCTCATTTTTCTCCCGTCATAGTTTGTTCTGAGTCTACTTTATGCTCAGATGGGCTAATTGGGACTGGCCCTACGGTTTTAATTGGAATGTGAACCACTGTGCAATGTGACTTCTTCTCAGGGAATTGAACCCAGGACCTCTTGATTACAAAGTGAAGACATTATCATCAGGCCATGGTTTTTGGCCTTCCTCCTCTGGTTACACCACACTAAAACTATACTCTCTTTGAAGCAGGCGCGGTTCTACCCTTAGGTTTCACGGTCACGTGCCCCTCCATCCATTATATATATAAAAATAACTACAATTATAACAATGTATACTTGTTTGCAACGCTTGTATTTGCTGTGTCGCAAGCAGTCTTCATCGCAGTTAAGACGGCTTTGGACGAAACTTGGCAACATAGCAATGGTAACATTCTGACTGCGGACTTCCTGCCTCACTCAATGCCTGCCTGCTGCTACATTCACAACAGGTGTTCAAAGCGGCGTCCCCCAGCTTCGCTGCAGGCATGA
This sequence comes from Lepisma saccharinum, assembly GCF_977018435.1. NCBI lineage: Eukaryota > Metazoa > Arthropoda > Insecta > Zygentoma > Lepismatidae > Lepisma > Lepisma saccharinum. Next base: position 54,526,149 of record NC_139254.1, on the reverse strand, counting down.
CATTGTAAAGTTCTGGCGTACACGTTGGAACAACCCTGGGGTCGTTCCAACAATATCACAGGCAGCGAGAATTCTTGCCAGGAGATCTTCTTCAGTCTCGACAGGTGTCTCGTACACAAGCTTTTCACATGACCCCACAAGAGGAAATCAAGTAGGGTCAGATCAGGTGACCGAGCTGGCCACGGAACAGCTTGTGAAACTTGTGCAGCTAATAAAATTATTACATCTTCATCCACCGATTTTCACTTATAACTTTCGACTAAGTCGTTTCCGGACCAGGGTTCCTTATCTCAAATTGATACATGTGCCTTTCTCCATCATCCCTGAAAGTTTGTATCATCAGCCCGGAAACACCCTGTATATTGCACACACCAAAATATTCACTGGGCGCGCCAGGAACTCCTGGAAAATCAGGATGCTTGTTTTCTTCTTGGACCTTCATCAGCTCGGTCCGTTAGCAAAACCCAGCCGGCGCTCTCCAGGAAATTGAGCGAGCATTCAATATCGCAATAATACCTTTTATTATGAGGCTGCTACCTCGCACAGCTCCCTAATTAGCCCAGCAGAAGCTCTGTTATCGCTCCTGAGTAATGAACGGGATAAATTCCGGAGTTGGCTCCAGAGGAAAGGTAGGAAAGACTGCGGAGCATCGTGGTTCGTATAATGTCCACGTTGGTTGCCGAGTTAAACTGTACGAAATGATGTTTGGGTCCCGCATCACTCTCGCCATTAATGGCTATAATGACGTCAGAAGAGGGGGCTTTGGCCCGCTGCCATGGCTTGAAAATACAATCGGAACGCGAAGTTAAAATTTAAGCTGATGTTTGTAACCGTAAGAAGCACTGTAATGAGATGGAGGAACAGTATTACAAAAAATTGCGGAGTGGTGCAGTACGATAAAATATTATTCAGATATTTCTGAAGAAAAAAATGTACCGAAAAATATTTCACGACTGTGATTGCTGTTGGCTATTTCTGACCCTTTATTTAGAATTGAAATATGTTTAGTTAATTTGTCCGTGATATATTTTCAATCGTTACCTCTCTTTGGTTAAATATGAAAGTTTTTAGTGTAGAGAGAAAATTATTTCATTCTTATAAGTTTTCTCGTTCAGAATATAATACTGACTTTACACACGCACACAGAAAAATATGGATTTAATTGATATAGTTGGACAACAATTAATATTTGAACAACTTTTATTAATTGTTACAATTTTCAAGATTGGTGGGAATCGGTAACAGTATCGGCTCAACCCTAATAATGATATATTATGCTCAAGGACGTATTTAGGGTCCTATGCACTCAGAAGCTAAGGGTTATTATTATATATATTATTATTATATTTTTATCATACTGCTTTGAAGGACAGTACAAAAGAAGATTTAAAGACACTACTAACTAATGATAATATACATAAAATATTAATCAGGAACTTTACTATTCGTCAACTTTAATACTGACATCTTCATCTATTTGCAATTAACTTCCTTCTTTTTATACAAATTTTGGCAATCTTGAGTACAGACAAGCTAGATAATAAATAGCTAAATGGTTATATCTATATTCTTATACCATCTTTTTACGTACTATTCGTGTAATAATAAAAATGAAATATTAATAAATGTACAAATTTTAATTAATATTTTACATAATTATAACTTATTTTAATTCAAATATTATTATTATTATTATCACTTAAATAAATATTATTATTATTATTATTAGAAAATACACAGTTAATTGCACAATATTATATAACAATAAACATTATTAGTATCAGAGATAAAATCGATCTCGTTGAAAACTGTAAACTGAAGTGTAAATATGCTAACTTGTTATGTTATTCTATTTTATTCGTGTAACTTTCTACTTTTGTATTTGACTTAGTGCTGTATTAGGTTTCATACTGTGCTCAACACTTAAAATAAACGATTATTATTATTATAATTGACACACTTGGTTTGGACCCCCCCCCCCCCCCGAAATGTATTTCTAGATACGTGCTTGATTATGCTGTAATAACAAAATTTGCTTTATAAATTTCAAACAGGAGTCACACATTTTGCTAGAACACTAATATGTAAGGTTGTATTGGAGTGCACGAGTTTCCAATTTAACGAATAGTTCATATTTTTACAGAAAAATATCATTAAAGGGATACTTATGACCACGGTAGGAAATCTGCAACAAGATATCATCTTTAGAAGCTGCGTAACTGTGATCCACAGTTCGATACCATCCTGACCTATTGAAGCAGTGTTTCGAATATCACCTCAATAGCCTATCAGCATAAATTAAGCATTAACGGCAATTGAGAATGAATGCCATACCATGCTGATGAGTTATATTGGTTCGGGTGGATCCGCTGGCTGTACAACCATGCACAAAATTCTCCTGTGGTTGCATGTTTCACTATACACTAGTTTTAACATTAAAGACATATCTGAGGTTCAAATTGTGACAATGCCTCACTGCATGCGGCGTGGCAAGGAAAATATTTGAATTAGAAACATTAGGCAGAAAGGTCCTAATGTTAGAATTAGGAGAAAAAATTGTAATGGAAGATTAACCACAGTTATACACATTTTACATTTTAAGATATACTGCCTTCATCAAATCCGAAACTCCGATCCTAGATCCAATATCCGAAACTCCGATCCTGAATCCAATATCCTAAACTCAGATCACGGATAAAATATCCGAAACTCCGATCCTGGATCGAACATACAAAATTCCATTCCTGGGTTCAATATCCGGAAACCCGATCTTGAATCTAATACAGGTAACCTCGATCTTCAATCCAATATCCGAAACTCCGATCCTGAATCCAATATCCTAAACTCAGATCATGGATAAAATATCCGAAACTCCGATCCTGGATCGAACATACAAAATTCCATTCCTGGGTCCAATATCCGGAAAACCCGATCTTGAATCCAATACAGGTAACCTCGATCTTCAATCCAATATCCGAAACTCCGATCCTGAATCCAATATCCTAAACTCAGATCACGGATAAAATATCCGAAACTCCGATCCTGGATCGAACATAAAAAATTCCATTGCTGGGTCCAATATCCGGAAAACCCGATCTTGAATCCAATACAGGTAACCTCGATCTTCAATCCAATATCCGAAACTCCGATCCTGAATCCAATATCCTAATCTCAGATCACGGATAAAATATCCGAAAGCCGATCCTGGATCGAACATACAAAATTCCATTCCTTCCAATATCCGGAAAACCCGATCTTGAATCCAATATACGAAACTCCAATCCTCGATCCGGATATCAAGAGTTTACGTTTAGTCTATTTGTTTCTAAGTCAACTTTATGCACGCGGAGTATACTCAGGACTGGACCTGCTGCTTAAAGTGATATCCCAATCACTATGTGCCTCCACCGGGTATCAAACACGTGATGAAATTACCACAATGCTATCTGATCTTATATCCGATTTTAGAACCTTCGATTCTGGGTTCAATATCTGAATCTACAATCGTGGATCCGTATCAAAAATTCCAATCTTGGATAAAGTATCCAACCTCCGATCCTGGATCCGCTATCTCAACGTTGGATTCTGCATTTAGGCTGTGTCCGAAAGGTCCAAGACCACACTTCAAGCGAGCATCCTCCGAGTATGCTCTTGCAGTGCGGTCTTGAAATCGTCGACTGGAAGTGAAAATCTTTCGAATTGCACTTCGACTGCAGCGCCAAATACGATCAGTGAGGACACATTGTTTTCCTCGCGTTTTAAACACTTGTTTTTTACCATATATATGATATAACATTTTCAAATGTTGTTACACATACATTTCCACACATTAGAAGGACTTTAACAAACAATTTGCTGACCCATAACGTATATTTCACCCGTGTTGCTGGCTTTCTATCTCCGCGATTATAACAAATGAAGAACGAGTGTGGATATCACGTAACCGAGTCACCAACCATATGTGCTGCGAGCTGTGTACTTGCGTCCTTCTGTTCTTGGCGCTTTCGAACTGTACTAGGTGACGTCACTTCCGTCAAGAACATACTTCAAGTATCTACTTTGTACCTTTCGGACAGAGCCTCAGTATACTAATTTTCCTCATCCGTGTTCACTAGAATGGAATCTCCAAGACTGTGGCGCATTTATGAGGGGGGGGGGGAATTCAGTCTTGAACCCTCTCTGAAATATATCGAAAAAGATGGCCTTCCTCCACCCTGACACTGGATGCACCTGCACTGCGCCGAGTGTATCCCTTATTTCACTTCACTTTTGCGTGTTCTGACGTCAGACGAGGAATGCCTTCGAGGTTAGGTATGGGTGTGAAACTTGGCCCCTTACATTGAGAGTATTTGAAAATAAGATCCTTAGGAAAATATTTGGACCTAAAAGGGATGACGAGACAGGTGAGTGGAGAAGGTTACATAATTTAGAACTACATAATTTATAACGGTCAAATATTGAGTGACAAGTAATTAATCTAATTGCCCGTTAGTATGAATTAATTGCAATTGGTAATATTAATATCCGTCGCGAATACAGGTGTCTAGCGAACTGCCTTAGCCAGCACTAGCTTGCTCAAACACCGTTTTTCGCCCGAATTCGGATTTACATGCATTCTTATGGGAAGAGCAAGAAAAATGCAACTTCTAAACCAATGGACCGAATTGGATGAGATTTTCACCAGCGGAAGACCACATCATGAAAGTACTGATTCCAAGATTTGAGCCTAATCAGAACAGAAATACGGGAGTTATGATTTATTAAAGATTCATCGCCGAATTGAAAGGGAGACGCTACCCTACCGAGTTGTTCCTGCTTTTCGTGACTGAATACAAAAGAGGAAGAGTTAGCCTAATCTCTGCGCGAGGGGCTGCTGCCAGGGGTTAAGGACCTGAGTGAGCATTGGCCAGGATAGGAGGACAACGGTCAAAGCACCAGAAACAATAAACAAGCACCTGATCATAGAGGGTACAGCGTCACTACGTTCAAATCTGGAATAAAAGGGATGATTTGGAACAGTTTTGCACAGTTTTGCCTACAATCACCACCGGAGTGTGAGCTACGCGCGACCGAGCTGCGAGTTGCAAGCAGACTCGAAGTCTGGATTTGTTTTTCCTCGAGTGAGTGTTTCAGAGCCATGGAGTAGAGCAAAGTAGAACCAGGGGGTCGTCCTCCCCTTGCCGTCAACGCATCCGTGCACATACGTGTGGTTATGTGAGAATAACGCCAGACACGTCCACCCGTGTCAATCGTCCGAAACAACGTCCAAAGTAGTGAAAGTTAATAACATTTGATATCCATGTGAAACCGCGAATGGCTCATCGCGTACGTTCGTCTCATCGCCCAAGTCACGTATCTGTACTTACGAGTGACCGCGAAGAACTGACCTATTATTGCGCAAGTTGTCGTATGGAGTCGACAGTGAACGAGTGAAGCCAGGATCCGATGAGGCCAGATGGAGCCGCCGACTGAGCCACTTTCGTCAACCAGGATAACCGCGAGGTGCAACAATGGAGCGTGGAGGCCTTCCAGAACTGTAGGACCACTTTCACCCAACCCAGGTCAGAGGGAATGCAGCGAAGGTAAGATCCAACCATGTGCGTGTGTGAGAGAGATGACGACTATCTACCGCGAATCTGCGTGAATCAAATCATTGCTTAACTTAAATCAGTGCTATGGCAACCCTAGACATCTGTTTTCCGGCGGAGTAATCAATTTAAAGATGAGAGTTTATGTTAACAGCAAACAATAGTTCATTGAATATATTTATACCTTCAGAAAAGATAGAAGGGGTTCGCACAAGGAACAATTATTCACTTTATACTTAAAATCCTAAACGATAAATTGTAAAAGGCAATGTAGCCAAGACATAGCAAGAGTATGGTCAAAGTAGTAAATAATCTAACCTTTGTAATTGTCATATTGTCGCCATATGCCATGGAATTAGAGTATGAATGTGAGATCGAGTGAAAGAGGGCAAGATGTACTGTCTTTTTATATGTGCTTTAATATATGTGTATATTCAGAAACACCGTAGTCTTATGTAACGTCATTTCAGGTATTTAAAATCAAATCCTCCTAGGTTTATTCTCGGTAACTCCGACTGTTAGGCACTTATCCTGACCGTATTATATTTCATGTAATGTTTAATTCGCCCAGCAGGTGAGGCGAAAGATTCTTCGTTGTTGCGTTGCTAAGCTCAGCTCAGTTGAGTTAGTTGAGTTAATTAGTTATTTATTAAATTAGCAGCCCGTAACAAATTTGCATTCATGCCCAGATATTATTAGAATAATTAAATCAAGAAGACTTAGGTGGGCAGGCCATGTGGCACGAATGGAAGAGGAAAGAGGAGTTTACAGGGCCCTTGTTGGGAAACCTGATGGTAAGAGACCTGTAGGAAGGCCAAGACGAAGATGGAGGGACAACGTTGAGATGGACCTAAAGGAAATCGGTAGGAATGGAAAAGAGTATACAGATCTTGCTCAAGATAGGGAAACATGGAAGGCCTGTGTTGCTGCAGCCATGAACCTTCGGGTTTAAGAAGGCTAGAGATTTAGTTAGTTAGAAAATAATATATTTATAAATTAAATTATATGCATTACCAATTATTATTACAATAAAGAATTCTAAATATGAGTTAACCCATATCCTGCTACAAAACTGGGGGCAAGGACAATTACTTTCTGTTAGTAGACAAGTTTGAGTTTTTGTTTTAGGTCCATTTTTATGCACAGATAGACTAATTGGGACTGGACCTACAGTTTAAAGTAGTATCCGAACCACTACGTGCCTCCACCAGGTCTGGGTAGCATAGTGCAAGGAGCAAAAGTGGAAATAGTGGGGGTGGGGGCACTGCTAGTAGCCTTGCATCAGTGGTTATAAAACTAAAAGTACCCAATATCGCAAACTGCAGACTTCTGGAGACTGCCTCTCTACACAACAAACACATTCATTTATGCAAGGACCAGATTGAAATTTTTACAAGTTTGAAAAATCGTCGATGTTATTTTCATAGCTTTTATAGGTTCACATTTAAAAATTGCATGCCTGGGGGGGCATGGCCCCTCCCCTGGGTACGAGCCTGTCCTTGATGGTCCTCACTTCGACTGGGTCCTAACCTGTAAAAAAAAAAGCTAGGGAGCGAAACTCCGTTTCTCCCAAAACTGCCCTAACGTAATCCCGATAATCTAAATAAGCACTAGCCGCTCGTAATTCTCTCCTTTTCCTTTTCACTTCGACTATTTAGGAGATCATTCGCTAAAATGTAATTGGATGTCAAATAGAAAGCAACTGAGAGCTATTCTCACGTAAACTATTTATTCGGAATTTGAACTTTTGATTGCTAACTCCGTTGCCTCGAGCGCGTCTCTCGATAACGGCGTTTTTAGTGTAAAGCTATGTTTGCTTATTTCCCTGTGAGTTCCGGAAGAATTCGCACCAGCGGATTTTTCAAGATCCCTTTTATGAAGTGGATTAGCTTATTAATTTATGATGCCCGGGGTCCTAGGTTCGAGTCATCCCTGCGGAATGATACGGTTTCAACATAATATTCATCAAACAGCTTACCGATAGGGCTAAATTACCTTTTGCACTGCAAGAAGATAAAAACTATGGAAAATAAAGTTTCTCAAGGGAGAATGAAGTCGTGACAATCCGCACTGTAAACAATTCTCTCTACTGCTCACCCTGCCTGACGGTAGTAACTTTTCCTCAATGGTATATGCAAGGTTCCAACATTATTTGTTAATAATTTCATTTGTACTGGAAGGGGTTTAAAATCTTCATATCACTTGTATAGCTTGGAAGGTGGATTGAATTATACAGGGTGTCCGGTTTAGACCCTTAACATTACAAAACAGTATAACTTTAGTTACATTCAACTTCAAATGAAACTTATTGTTTGTATGGGACTGGCAACTGTGGCCATTTGCGAGAATCACCAGTACTACAGCGCCTAGAATAACGTAGTGTGGAAAACGGCATGCTTCTGCGCTCTCTGGCTGGTTCCACTCGAAAATGATCCGCTAGAGGCGTTGGTGTTGACCCCGGTGCTTGGTGTTCGACTGCTTATAATGGAAGTAAATGGAGTTTTCGCTGCAACGTCTGATTCTTTTACATGAAGCATTTCTATGAATGTGATAATTGCTATGATATTTGGTACAGTGGTCGCGAAGATATTAACGAACATTCTAGACAGTCGACCACGTCCTGTTATCGTCATACTTTCGTTAATAATACGGGAGAAAAATATGCGTGGAATGTTCTTGGCAACTAAATTTTTGTGTATGAATTAGGTTCATTATTATTATCATCATCATCATTTCTTTTAAAGATATACACACTGAAGCATTTGTATTTTTGATATTTACTGTCTCTTTTCTTCCTCTTTAAACTAATCGCGGCGATGATGAAAATGATGATTGCATGAAACGACAAGGGGAACCCCATAAAACTTTTTTAGTGCCATCGACATGAGTGTAAGGCAACTTTCAAACCAATGGGACAAGCGACACGGGACGTTCACACTGTCACACTAGTGACACACACTTCCAGACTGTAAAATAGCATTCATTGCACATGAGGGTCCAAACAGCAAACGACACGTTCATATGGCGTATTCGCGTGCTACTTGTTACTTCGGTCGGAAAGCTCCTTAAAGGAAGGGTGCTGACCGAAGCGACGCGCTACAGGGGGAGTTCCCAACTAAGTGACAAGCGACATGGTGCCTTCAGTCTATTAGCAAGCGTTGCTTGCGAACAACAGATAGGCGACACGATAAACCGCACATTACAACAACAGATCTAGGCGACACGATAAGCCACACGTGTCGCTTCTGCGTCGCTCAATCTGGGCCGTTTCCTCAATAGCTTGCAACATGTTGCCGTGGTTTGTTGTTCGCGCATACGCGATGCAATGAGTGTCTTACTTTAGTGAGATTGCGCACCAAAGCGACACTTATCGCTTGAGGTTTTCACCAACCGAACGCTGGCCTGTGCTTCCCGTCATGCCGCTACGATGTGAAATGTTGCTTTTGATTGGCTCCTTTCCAAGCAACATGTGTCACTTCGGTATGAAAGTTGCCTTGGACCGGATGACCCGTGTCGCTTTGGTGTGAAATCTTCGTATCGTTTGTCGCGTGTCGCTTTGGTGTAAAATCTCCTTGAGGAAACGGTGCAGTCAGAGCTTTTGTCCCTACGGTTCGAAAGACTGCATTGATTTTCGACTGCTCGCTTTCACGCGACATTTGTGGTTTGTCGCCTCGGTATGAAATATCTCTCAGGATACTATTTACATTCTAATAACATAGAAAAATAAACTCTAATACACAGTCCAAGACCTGACGTCCGGAATCACATTGCGATGTTTCTTCTTGTGTTACGCATGCTATTTATTTATTAATTTTATTTTACTTTTCTTTCCAAATTAATGCCATTTCGTGACTGCAAATCACTCCAAAAATACAACTGTTTCCATCAATTCACTTACCGCCTTTCTAGAGAAACAAATCTACACAATATATTCCAAAAACGAACTAAGCCGCATTACTTCCATAACAAAATTAGCACCTGGGTCGATCGCACTGCCATCTACTTGTCATCGTCTCGGGGAACCAGTTTCTTGGGTCGTTTTCCACACTACGTTATTCAAGGCGCTGTACCAGTACTTCGAGTTGACGTGACGCACATGCGCGTGTAACGCATAAATTCCAAGATGCCGGAGTGGACGGTTCAACAGAAAGTGTTCTGCGTTCTTTCACTGGCAGCAAACAAATCTGTGAAGCTTGTTCAACGTGCTTTTCGGCTTGAATTCAATCTTCAACGTCACGACAAGGTTCCTTCCTATTTGGGTATTGCTAAGTGGGATAAACAACTAAGAGAAACTGGAAGTATTGTGTTGGTGCGCGGGGAGTACGCGAAGCGGAAGGTATCAGAGGAAAACATTAAAGTAATTTGCACTGCATTCACAAGAAGTCCAAGAAAATCAATAAGACGTGCAAGTTTAGAGCTCAACATTCCTCGGTCTACTATCCATGACGTTGTGCACAAAAAGTTACGTCTACGGGCGTAAAAGATTCAGTTAGATTAACGAAACTATCCTGATGATAATCCTAAAAGACATACGTCTTCGGGCAAAATGTTAACCGAAATTGACAACAACAATGCTTTTCTGGACAAGGTGTACTTTTCTGATGAAGCTGCATTCCACACGTGTGGCAAAGTTAACAAGCAAAATTGCCGTATTTGGAGAAGTGACAATCTTTACGAGTTTCATGACAATCCTCATGAAATTATGAGAGACTCGCCAAAAGTTAATGTGTGGTGTTGGTTAATGAAAGAGAAGATAATAGGCCCATTCTTCTTTGCTGAAGAAACAGTGAGAGGAACCAATTATTTAGACATGCTTCAGCATTACGCTGTGCCTCAAATGCCTCCAGAAACCATTTTCCAACAAGATGGAGCCCCGGCACATTTTGCTATTATTGTACGAGGATTCCTCGATGAGCATTTTCCTAGAAGATGGATAGGAAGAGGATCTAAACCACTTGCTTGGCCTCCGCGCTCGCCGGATCTTTCCCCCTTAGATTTTTTCTTTTGGGGGTTCATCAAGGACCATGTCTACAGTATTCCCGTCGAGAACTTGGAAGATCTGCATAACAGAATTCGTCAGCCGATTAACAATGTGACCCCTCAAATGCTAGTGAATACCTGGACGGAATTGGAATATCGGTTCGACATCTGCTGTACCACAGGGGGGGGGGGGGGCTCATATCGAGGTAGTGTGAAGTGCTGGGACAAAAAAAATGCATGAGTTTTTCTACCAAAATGTAAATTTTGGTAATAAAATTGTGTTTCTCTGCAAAATTATGCTCTTTTGTAATGTTAAAGGTCTAAGCCAGACACCCTGTATAGGATTAATTTTAAACTTGAGAGTTCAATCTCATGTTTATTTGTACTTTACAACTTGTGGTGAATTTTTTCTTTGACACCTAAGAATAAAACGGACATCAGATTGACTGAATGTCAATCGCTGACGCCGGGCCACTTGCTGCAGTCTCGTAGCGAATGTCACGGAATGCTCTGTATAACCATTTTTAGTTTTGTTGGTAACAGTTCAGAGCTACACTAAAATAGCATGATAGGTGCCACTAGTTCAGAGCTACACTAAAATAGCATGATAGGTGCCATTAAGTATCTTAATCTAGCAGTGAGCTAGGTAAATATTGTTTTATTGTATAAGAACGATATGATTTTACAATGAAATAAAATAAAACCTATTTCAGATACAACCAAACTTTTTATATTATTTTGAAGCATAGTTTATTACATTATGTTTTGAATAACACATCATTTCAGTGTCCACCTCGACTTTGTGCACACAAGTGAATTCGATGAACCCAATTTTTGATGACTTTGTGCAATAACTAGGGCCTAATGTCATGAATGCAGCATCTGATGTTCAATTTTAATGCATCAAGGGTTCGTTGTCTGTTTTCATAGACTATAGATTTCAAATAACCTCACAAAAAGCAATCTATAGGTGTTAAATCGCAACTTCTTGGAGGCCAACCAACAGTTACATTTCTTGAAATTATCCTTTCACAAAACTGTTCTTGCAATACGTAGATAGTGGCATTAGCAGTGTGACATGTGGCACCGCCTTGTTGGAACCACATGTCCTCCAAATCAATTTCATCTAAATTTGGCCACAAAAAATCTGTTAACATCAACCAGTACCGCTCTCCAGTAACTGCATCTCCTACCTTGTTTTGGAAAAAAAAAAAAAAAAAAAAAAAAAGGTTCGATGATGTCATGTCATAAACCACACTATACAGTGACCTTTTGCGGATGCAATGGCTTCTCGTGAATCTCTTGTGGATTGTTTTCACACCAAAAACGCCAATTTTGTTTTTTTGTAGTAATGCATGATAGCATGCCTGCAGTTGAAGGTATCCTCCACAAACATGTCTTCCCTTTGTGCAAAAACCCAAACAACTTATGAGTGATCAAAATGACTCCCAACAGAGTTAAGGAGATACAGTTGTTTTTCTTCTTTAATGTATGCAGAGGCAGCCATCTTGGATATATGACATCACAAAGGCCATATGCCACAATGGTAGTCATCAACAAAATACCACAGGCAATAATGTTTTCCCTTTATATGTCAGAAGGTCAAGTTAAGTGTAAAATACACTTAGAATCCTTTCAGAAAGGGAAACGAAATAGTTTCACTGGATATATCTCCATAAGAGTGCGAGATATTACAAAAACTGTAAGAACCAATTTTGTTCCCTTTTCAATTCTGAACAAACAATGTCTCTAAGAAAATTTGTCGAAAACCAATTTTGAAGGAGTTATGATCTATTTTCTTTTAGTGCATGAAGCGACAGCCATCTTGCATTTATGATGTCACACAGGCCATATGCCACAATTGGGGGCAAAACACCTGGTAGCACATGATTGTGTACCACACTAGCAAGTATCACCAGTAGTCTATGAAATATTGACATAAGAAAATTTATTGTACCAGGCATAAATTGCCTTCCCGCTTGGTGCTTGTCACACAACACTGCACACAGTGATGTGCACTGAACCATGCAAACTGTGGGCTGTGAGTCAATGTGTCCGGTGTTGGCACATTCCACGTACATCTTTACTCTGTTGAATAAAAATCTGTATAAAATTGGTTGTGCAATGTGAATTGACAATGATAATGGATTTTAAAAACGGATACAAAGAGCTTCAAAACAAGACCAATATTGAATTTGTAGGACTACTCAATACGAAGAAAACGTTGTTTCGCAAAATTGATAAGAATGATTTTTTTGAAAAAAATTTAAAAATTAAGAATTGTGTTTAAAATGTTTCTGCCTGCACCGTACTAAAATTTCATCATGTTTGGACAACTCATTTTTTATTGAGAGAATTTCAAAGCAAGCGATTGTTTGCAAACCTAATAAAAAAGGCTAATATGACACAACTGAAGGTCGCACATTGTAACAAGTTGTAGCGTGCTGAGACATAATGATAAAAAAAGAGCATACTTGAAAAAAAAATGGTTAGCAGATTAAAGCAGAAATATATAAGCTAATTTTTTATGTAACTCGTTTTCATGTAGTTCTACTGGTTCATTTTTAATTGGAGTTCAAACTCGAGTACCTATAATTTTTAATCCGATTAGTTATGCTAGGAAAAACACTACAGAAATAAAACAGATTCTATCCTTGATGATGGATTTGATGCTTTAAGTCAACTTTATGCACAGTAAGGCTAACCGGGTCTGGAACTATAGTTTAAACTGGAATCCGAACCAGTGTGCCTCCACCGGGTATCGAACCCGGAACCCCTTGATTACAAGGCAACGACACTACCACTGCACCATCGGGGATGCCCGATTCTATCCTTGAGAATTGACATGCAATATAGCATGGCATCTGAAATGCCATTTTCACTTTAACTGTAAAAAAAAATGAAAGGAAAATGCTTTCATCCAAAGCTGACCACAGTTCAGTATTTCCGTTGGCACATGTTCTGCACTGTTCTTCTCATTTCATTGAATTCCAGCACACATAAAGCACACTGTGCACCAGAGGTTGCTATCCTTACAAGAACACCACATGTGCCGACGGAGAAACTATGAGCACGGACTGTAAAATCCAGACAAAACTACAAAGGCTACTAGGAAAGTTTTCCAATGTGGCACAACTGAAGGTCGCACGTTGAGACATGTTCAAACCTCTGCAGTGCAGACGGCAGGATGACCTTTCGGTATTAGTTGCTCATGAACTGTTGCAATGAAAAGAACTCACATTGTCAGCTTGGTCAAAACTGAATACCGGGAAATTTTGCGCTACAACTTTGCACGTGTTTTGAGTGTTGAGCAGTGTTTGGATGAAATGGTTCGTGCTGGGGATGATTGTCCTCATCGTGCGACCATATTCATATGGTATTCAGAGGAAATTTAGGCCTGGAAGATGCTCCAAGGTCAGGATGCCCACCCTCGTCTGCCACAGAAAACTGCTGTTGTCAGGAAGATGCTCGAGTCCAGCAGGCAGGTGACCTATCGCCAAATATAAGAGGGTTTGGACATTCCTGCACCGGCAATTCATTTAATTCTGCACGACCACCTTTAAGTGAAAATGTTTGTTCCCTTTGGATACTCCAAGTCTTAACTGATGACCAGATGGCACAATGCATCTCATGGTGCTGCAAGATGCTCAAGAAAATGGGAACATCTCGCTACGTTGAAAAAACCTGGGTTTACTATTATGCACCCTGAAGCCCAGAACAAAGTCTGGGTCTTTGAAGATGAAAACATGCCCATGTCTGTGCTAAAATCCCGATCCGTGAAGAAGAGTACAGTCTTCTGTACCGTAAGGGATAGTTGTGGAGTGCGTGGTGCTGGAAACACAGACGGTCACCGTGAAGGTACACCAAAGAGTGCCTGCCCAGAGTTGTTCAAGCTCTCTAAAACAAGGGCAGACACACTGGTTTTTCCACCACAAGGCTCCTGCCCAACCGCTCCAAAGTTTGCACAGAGTATTTGGCACGTACTGGGCTGGAGGTGCTAGAGCATCCTTTCTACAGTCCAGACCTCGCTCCATGCGACTTCGTGCTGTTCCCTCATGTCAAGAACGGGCCAAAAGGAATATGGCCAATGAAGAGGACCTTATAAGGGCATGGGATGATGACTGTGTCCAGATCCCTGAGTAAATGTGAAAGAGTTGGCTCGATGAGTGGTTTTAAATGATGAAGAACTGTATAGTGTGTGGTGGAAAGTATTTTTTAAATCTGTATTGCAAAACTTTTCTAATATCCTTTGTCTTTGAGTTTCTCTTGCACAAGACAAGCATAGGAAAGCATCATCATTTGTTGCTTTATGTAATAAATTATGAAACCTGTTACCGAACTTTATGGACATGGTGTTTATCAGAAGTTAAACAACCTGTGCAATGGCAAGTGTCGAACATCCCTAATGCTAAGATTTTTTTCTATTTATTTATTTATTCAAAGTTTCAGATACAGCACCTTTAAGGCCATTTTACACTGAAAACTCTAACAAATAACAAGAACAAGTCAAGATGGTTTAAGGTAAAAACAAGAAAGGTTAAATATAAACATAAGGCATAAACAAGGAAACAAACAAAGATTTACATATTCATATTTAGGGAAGATCGGAAAATGCTTTCAGGGGCAAAAATGTCTATGTTTGTGGGTAGATTATTGTAGAACTGGGGCAGCCTGTGGAATAGAGCGGGCTGTATAAGGGAAAGCCTAGCTGTGGAGGTGTGGAACAATTCAGTGTTTCGGGTCGATCGAGAGGAAACTCTGAAGTTGAATTCTGTAAGAAGAAATTCAGATCCTAATTTCCCATTGATGATTTTATAGAAAAAATTCATATCGGCCATATCACGTCGGGTCTACAGTAACTGAATGTTCAAAGTAGTCAGGTTTCTGAAGATGCTGCAAAGAAGGAATTCTATGACGAACAATGGCGGTAAAGAAGCTGAGGACGGAATCCATGCTAGAAAGATTTGTATTGGAAGCCATGGCCCAGACTGGAGAACAGTATTCGAGAATCGGAGAAATGAATGACTTGAAAAACAGGCTAAGAGAAGTTGGAGTATCAATTTCAGTGAATCTGTAGAGGAGGCCTAAGAGGCACATTGCACTTTTAGTTGTAGCTGTGATGTGTTCCTTAAAGTTCAGTTTCTCATCTATGATAACACCTAGATCTTTTTGGGTCACAACTGTAGTAATATAATTGTTTTCAAGAACATAATGAGAATGTATTTTTTTCTTTTTTAAAGAGACTGTGAGGGAGGAACATTTCTGTGGGTTAAGTTGTAGATTCCACTGCTTACACCATGCGACAAGTTCGGAAAGAGCATTCTGGAGAATCACAGCATCTTGCATGGTTGAGATTTCTTTGAAAAGTTTACAGTCGTCAGCAAACATGAGTATATTGACAGGAAGTGAGGAAAGTCTTTGAGGGAGATCGTCCATGTATAGGATGAACAAGAGAGGGCCCAAGACGCTCCCTTGCGGTACCCCAGACAAGACAGGAAGAAAATCAGAAGAGGCACCTGAAAGGGTGACACGCTGTGTCCGTGAGTGTAGATAATCCTGGATTAAGGAGAGAAATTTGCCATGTATGTTAAATCTAGTTCGTAATTTGTGAATAAGAAGAGCATGGTTAATTTTGTCAAAGGCTTTTGAAATATAAGTATATCACATCTAGCTGGGAATTTTTGGAAATAGCCTTAGTGGCATGTGAAAGGAGAACTGAAAGATTAGTCAAGCAAGAGCTACCTGGAAGAAACCCGTGTTGGGCAGTACTGATATGCGGAGATGTAAATCTGAATAATCTGTCCTTAATGATTTTTTCACAGATTATAGACAGAGGTGACAGGAGTGATATTGGTCTGTATGATGTAGCACTATTTTTGTCTCCAGATTTGTGAATGGGTACAACGTTGGCTTTCTTGAACATCTGAGGAAACACACCTTCAGAGAAGCACCTATTTAGCAAGAGAGAGAGAGGATGAGCCAAGAAGTCGGCAGTGTTACGGAGGAAAATTGTGGGAATTTCATCTGGTCCTAAAGAACGGTGTATGGGTAATGAGGCAAGGAGAGATTTAACTTCATGAAAAGAGGTTTTGATAGTGGAGAGAGAGTGTGAACAGACAGACTGCACGTTGGGGAGTGGGTTGGTTGAAGCATGCGAGGTGAAGTTTTCGTGAAAGAAACTGTTGAATAAGTGCACTCTTTTATCTCCACAGGCTGATTCCGATTTGTACTTGATTTCCATGGGTACGCCTGATTTTTGCTTTCTTGAATTTAACAAAGTAAAGAATTTCTTTGGATTGGTAAGGCACTGTGCTGTTACGTTTTCTACGTAGTCCTTATATTTTTTCTTAAGTAAATACTTGGAGTGACGTCTAATACTACAGAAGGTTTGGTGTGTATGCACATTGGGGCGTTGTTTCCACAGGTTCCAGGCTTCTTTTTTGTTTTTTAACACCAGGAGAACTTCATTGTCAAACCACACCGGATATTTTGTCGATTTCGGTTTCCTGGCCGGCACGAAGTCATCAATTACGGCGTGCAGTACATCTACAAACATCTCCACTGATTTGTTGACGTCACCATCCTGCACCAGACACCACGGGTAGAAATGAAGAGCTCGGCGAATGTCCTCCCAGGGTGCATTCTGCCACAGGCGATAAGGCTGCTTTTGCGGTCGAGACTTTCTCTTCTCCACGGGGGGCAGGTACACAAGGACATCTAGCGAGTCGTGGTCCGATGGTAAAATGTTTCTGTCCGGGGTTATTTCTGGATCAGGCAGGGTTGCCAGGACGTAATCTAAGTTGCTATCACCGCGTGTCGTATGCATGTTGAATTGCTTCAGACCAATACCATTCATGAATGTGTCCATGAACCATTGATCAGCAGGGCAGTTTGCAGTACCAGACGTGGGGGTGTTCCAATCGATGGAAAGGTTAAAGTCACCAAAAAGCATTACGTCACCACACATTAAGGCTGCCAAGACTGAATCCCTGCAGGCTTCCAGAATTTGCACGGGAGAGTTTCTGTTCGGTCGATAATACGAACCAATTAAAATTTTTCTACCTTTCTCAATGTTAAGTTCAACCCACACGATTTCACAGTCACGGTTCAGATCCTTTCGAATTTTGCTTTTCCACTTCACATTCACGCACACCATCACACCCCCTCCTCTTCCAACTGGCCGATCATTTTGAAAAATATTGAAGTGGCTCACAAAAGGCAATTCATTGTCTGGAACAGTGTCGTTCAGCCAGGTCTCCGTAAACACCAAGCAATCGTAGTTCAACAGCTCCGTCAGATGAGTAGTACAGTCGGTGAGTTTATTTTTTATGCTTTGAGCATTTTGGTAATAAACTGAGAGGGAGGTAGAGTTCCGTTGGAGGGGCCCGGGGTTCAGATGAACGTCACCACACAGGAGCGCGAGGCACAGGAAGTAACGGTAGCTGGCGAGGGTTCAAATCTGAAAGAAGCAAAGCGGATGGGGAGAGGGGTGAAGTTTGAACTAGAGAAGTAGTAGTTTCAAATCCAGTAGATCAAATTTATTACTAATTTCTTTCACTAAACATGAAAATTGGTAAAAAATATGACACAAATACCAACACTATATGTGCAGAAACTTGTATTTACCATAATAGGTAAAGTATGCTTGGGCATAATTTCATTAGTACAATGTCTTATTCACAGAACGTTAACATATTTGACTAGCTTACAAGTTAGAATATCTATATATATATACACACATGTATACATATACACAAATCCGTTAATTAGACGAGAGCATACACTTACTTTTCAAAGTAATCCTTAATTGCACTTGTTACTTCCTTTGAAAGTGAATCGTAATCAATGATATAAAAACTTTGAGATATTTCTTTTTCAACCCAAGATAAAGTTATAGGTTACACACAATACATGAAAAACAATATTTTTTTTATAAAAATACATTTGCATAAGCATTTTATTTACACAATGAAGGAAAATAACAAAATATTGGAAAACAATATTATAGGCAGTTACGTTACTAATGGTTATTTACTAAATACGTAATAGAAGAGAGACTGGCTGAGTGTAAGTGCATTCTTAAAAGTTCATAGTGAAAAATTAAACTTTAATATGGAAGAATCAGTCTTTTTAAGGTACGAGACATTTATTACTCTACATAAAGACTTGAACAGGTACTTACATGAAAAGAAAGCATATTTAACATCAACATTCCTGTTCATATTAATTTACAAGTACATTGCATAGTTTGTTATGGTAATCATCAGCATGTAGTGAATTTCATGAATCATGCTCGATATATTGCAAGTGTACTGTTTTTTTGCATCTCTGGATAACAATACCATTTACTTCCCTTGAAAACAAAATGAAATAAAGTGGCTGCATGGTGTTTAATATAGGCAGTGATTTTTCCTGGTGATATGAAACAGTATGACATTCCGACACTTTTTTCCATGTGTACTAGTAAAAACAGTTGTTTATATGAAATTCCTATTATTTTACATAGAGTTTCTGCCCTCCTTATACATGATTAGATGAAGAGAAGGATCTACGTATTGTTAACATGACTTGGCATGGTTGTAGGAATATGCCTGTCACGTATACTTTTATATTTTTCGTGAACTTTGGTCTATTGTGGTGGCAATAGGAGGGTGCTGAATACATTTTTTTTTTGTTTTTCGTGTAAATTTCAATTTTCTTCGTATTCTTTTTAACTTTCATTATCGGCAGGTAAAATGTATAAATTGCACCTTCTCCTCTCATTCCATAAAAATAAAAAAAATGGTTTCATTCCTCAATAATATTTAAGTTCTCTTGATACGATTTCTATTGTCCATCATGGCAAGTTTGAAAAGCATGCGTCTGAAGAGTTCCAATCCTATAACATTGATTGACTTGTAAATAAATGCCTGATGAAGCTGTGTTCTCTCGAAACATTACATAAAAAAAATGTGTTGATTTTAACAATCGTACATAAGAATTAAGTTAGCCAGAATTTTGCTCAACCACTTTCTACTTCATAGAGCATATTTTAACCATTTTTCATTATACTAAAAAAGTGAAAATACGATGAACTTTTACACTTAGCCATTTCAGAAGTAGGTGAAATTTGCTTCTTTTGTGTCAGTCAATATAGAAGCAAGCTTTAGCATTATAGGTTCAAAACTTTGCTGAATAACAATAGGCTGTCATATGTATTTGAATATTTGCAAAGTAGTGATTGTACATTGCAACTCAGGGCTCATAAAGAACTATAGGTGTTTTTGACTCTTACGGTGGGTGCTCTACAAGCTGGCAAGGGAAGTGGGGAGCAGACTAACCAGACAACAGTGATGGCACAGAGAGTTATGACATCGAGGGGAGGAGGTGCTGCCCCCCCCCCTCCGTTCTACTGTCTTATTGTGCTGGATTGGTTGCTTCCCCGCTCCCCACTTCCCTTGCCAGCATGTAGAGCGACCGCCGTAAGACTGGAAAAGACCTATAGTCAAGATCCTTGTGAACATATCACAGTATATCATGTTGATATTTTGAGGAAATAAAATAAATAAGCCTACATATTTTCATATTTCTCTTCTCTTTTTTGAATTCTTAATGAAGAAGAAACAATTTATTAATTACTAGAGCTTAGCTGATACCCATGCCAATAGATCAGTATTGGGACGTATTAGTTGGAATTTATTTATTGATACTTCTCTGGTGTTTTTATCTTTCATGGAATCTGTAAATATGCCATGCAACATTTGAGGAGGATAATTATCACAGAAATTATGCATCAACCACTGATGAAATTATTTTCCTGTAGTTTATCGTTATTACAAGCATAAGAAAACAGTTTTTCTTTGTGACGTTTCAGGAGAACACACGCTCCCTTCGTCAGATATTTATTTTCATTTTGACTAAAGATACAGTTATAACAATGGTTAGCAATTATTTAAACAAAAAGAATCCCTTATATAATGGATGTTGTCAATGTTACATTGTTGTAATATAGCAACTTAACTGTGAAAAGAAGCAGTCTGTTTTATTTTTATTTCAGATAAAAAAATAATTGATCACATTATTTTTTTATTTAAAATTATGAATCCCAAATATCATCAGGTAATTCAAAGTCATTCTCGTTTTCACAAAGTCTCTTGATGTTTTCTGTTATATTAAATTTCAAAGAAGGTGGCTTACTCCATTTGTGAAAAAGAAAACTCCATACTGGATCTATGTTACCATTTTTATATTTAATTTATTCCAGTGTCCTTCTGCAATGAACGAAGCTTCCCAGACATTCAACTCTATGTTTCCCGTTTGCATCATTAAAATTTAACATAACAGAAAACATCAAGAGACTGTGTGAAAACAATGACGATTTTGAATTACCTGATGATATTTGAGATTCATAATTTTAAATAAAAAAATAATGTGATCAATTTTTTTTAATCTGAAAAAAAAATAAAACAGACTGCTTCTTTTCACAGTTAAGTTGCTATATTACAACAATGTAACATTGACAACATCCATTATATAACGGATTCCTTTTGTTTAAAAAATTGCTAACCAATGTTATAACTGTATCTTTAGTCAAAATGAAAATAAATGTCTGAGGAAGGGAGCGTGTGTTCTCCTGAAACGTCACAACGAAAAACTGTTTTCTTATGCTTGTAATAACCGTAAACCATAGGAAAATAGTTCTACAATGCAAGCAATGCGTACATACAAGAAAAACTATTACTGATGAAACTGTTTCCCGCAGACTTTGTACCGTACTGTATAGTGTATTTAGGCCTATGCCCTTTAAATACACAATAATAAACATGTTTTGTTGCTATAAACTCAGTTTTAATGCACTTTCTACTGTTCTTTTACGTTATTTCAGTTAATCCGGACTTTTGTTAAACCGGTCAACTTATCCCTTGTTAGTCCAGATTAACGAGGTTTTACTGTATACCAAAATTTAATATTTTGATGTAGTTATTGAATATTTTATAGCAAGTGGATGCATACATAATAGGAGTGCAATACTTACACAATAATATTAATCAATACTTTGAACACATTTTAATTGTTACAATTTTCAAGCATCTGAATCGGTGTGGGTATTTGCTCAGGTCTATTAATTAGAAATTTTATTATTGTTGGGGCATATTTTTATGCTTAGGACATATTTATGAAAAGTTTAAGAAGTGCATATTTTGTTTTGCATACATTGGTAATTTTAGGTCCTGGTTCAATATCACTTTACCAGAAATGTGCTTGAACAATAGTCATAGATTCATATTGATGTGACACTCAATATTGAAACAATCATAATTTAATTGTGGCACACATATAATTGTGCATTTCACATCAGATACTTCGTTCCACAGGATCAAATAAGTATTTTATATACCTTGCCACAGAATATTGGTATTCTGGAAAAGTAACGGTCACCAAACATGGTAGAACTGCTCTTACGCTTATCCAGTTAGCATTTAGCTCACGCTCAAGTAAGCATTCATATACATCTGCTTTCTTGTGGGTCATTTTGTAAAAATTCTTGCTTACATGTCTCATCCGAGATGAATTTTAGATCAGGTTTGATCATTATATAGAATTCTTAGAGTACCATGCACTGGTACTTTACATAAAAGGTATTAAAGCCAAACACAGCAATGCTCTAAGCGCTGAAAAAACACTAATATTTCTCTTTTGGAAAAAAGTAAATATTTTATTATTTTTCCTCTTAGCTATAACCCCTATTTAGGTAGTCCTCTTGTATTATATTTACACTTATCTAATTTCACTTAACTGAAGTCAAGAATAAACATACTGGTATATAACTTGTGCATAAAAAGTAGTCAAAATCAGTTCTATCCTCTGCATATTAATATTTGAGCGTTCCTACTCTTGGTTTGTTATTATAAGATATTCCCCAAAAATTGCAAATTCTTTTATTACCTAATGTCAACTTCAAAAAAGCTGTATTGTGTTGCAAGCGTAAGCATTCCACAATGATTTATTTTTAAAGTCTCTTAAGCACTATTTATGACTATATTGAGATTTATAGCGTCATATTTACATCATGAGTGGATGGTAATGAGCTGTTATTGTGCGTGAAACTGAAGAAGGCAATTTTCAATGCCAGAATTCAAGCAGAAATTACATCTAGCATCTGGCAATAGGGAATTGACGCTGTACTTGTGGATAAAAATTACTGAATCTTTATGACAAATCAGATTATTTAATGTAGACTGCCGCAGCAGGCTTACTACATATTCATGATGTTTACTACCATTAGTAACAGGTTTTACTATAGCGAATAATGTAGTTAGGGCAAGAATGCAGCATACAAAAGACCTAATTTTCTTGAACCTATACACGAACAACAACTACACTATTTCTTCCAAATGTATATAAAATACACACACACTACCTTTCGAATTATCGCCTATAACGTAAAGTTTCCTCTATTGTTGTTTGTCTTGCCTTCTTACAAAATTGGCTCCGTAGCTCATATGCTTGCGCTGAACCTTTCTGGCGATTCACAGTTAACACTTCGTGATTCCAGTCACTTTGCAATTTACATGCTAATTCATAATCTGCCTGTTCTTGCTTTATCATTTCCTCTATTCGTTTCTGTTCTTCCGCCTCTAGCACATCGTGGATGTTCCTGTCGAGTTGTTTTGAATCCTTGTCTTCTCTAACGTGCCTCGTAACGGTAGAACAGGTTTGGAAACTTCCACTAGATTTCAGATACCTATCGATTGGAACCCTATTGTTAAATTTCACCCCACTAGTACCAGCTTCACTAGACAGAATCGTCATAAAATTGCTCTTGCTGGAATTTCCAAAGCGACCTTTGTTGCTGGAAGACACGGGCGTGTCAAGTTTTATGGCACACTGGTTTTCAGGTATCGCCTTATGATGTATCATACTCTGTCTACACTTGTCTCTCGGTCCCTCGTCTTCCATATCGGTTTCGGAATCGGAACTTTGACCATCGACTTTGCTGCACTGAGGTAGAGGTCTGCATCCCATTGTAAGACCAAGAGTGAAGTCATTTCCCCCCGATTTCGGCCTTTTTCTTTCAGATTCATAACTTGTTCCATCGTCACTAACACATGTATCGGACAGTGTACTATGTTGAACATTTGTATGAGGTGCTCCAATATTTCCTAGTTCTTGAGAAGACCTTCCTGCAGGATGCTTATTAAACTGCATTCCAGTACCTGCAGATACAAGGAAATTAGTACAATTACTTCACAATCCCACTTATCTAAGCGTCATTCAACATTTAGGGAATCCCAGATACTCAGAGTGGATAAAAATTATGATTTTTATTTAAAAAATAATTCATATGATTTTTTAAGTCAATTTTTTAAATTTAAATCACAGTTTGTGAATTAAAAACAACATAAAATTTCTTGTATTTTTCAGCACAGTTCACATAAATAAATGCTCTTTAAAACATATAAGAAAATAATATACACTACTCTGTTTCTGACACTTTATATATGAAACTACTTTGGAAAAGTTTGTTGACTGTATTATAACTTTAACTTACAAGGGAGGTTATCTAAGTGTCCCCCTCCGATTTCCATGAAACTCGGCAGGTGTATAGAGGGGCCCAGAGGAAGAAATACATGTTTTCTTGATTTGGCTAAAAAACTGTTTTAGGGGGCAAAACCCCCCTCAAATGTCAAGATGAGGACAAATTGAAGTGGGGATCTGAACCCTGTGTCTCCCTCCGATTTTAATGAAACGTGGCAGGTGTATAGAGGGGGCCAAAGGAAAAAATACCTGTTATTTTGTTTCGGCTAAAAAATTGTTTAGGGGTTGAAACCGCCCTCAAATGTCAAGATGAGGACAGATTGAAGTGGGGATCTGACTCCGAAACCATGTAAATCTGGCATAGGAACAACATGTTCATATAATTATAATTGGAACACACACAGCACAGAACTGTATGATTGTCGGTACCAAACGCAGTGCAATTGTAGAGAGATGCTGAATTCATAGACACCATTGTTCCTGTATAGGCATGGGCATAACGATAGACGGATTAAAGCAGGGTAACTGAGCATCAAAATAGCCGCACACGGGAACCATAATCCTATCAAGCATCACCTAGATATCATATAGGTGATATCCATAGCCAAATATACAAGAGGGATACACAGGGGTCAGATCCCCACTTCAATCTGTCCTCATCTTGACATTTGAGGGGGCATTTTGCCACCTAAAACCATTTTTTAGCCGAAACAAAAAAACACGTATTTCTTCCTTTGGGCCCCTCTATACACCTGCCAAGTTTCATGGAAATCGGAGGGGGACACAGGGGTCAGATCCCCACTTCAATTTGTCCTCATCTTGACATTAGAGGGGAGGTTTTGCCCCCTAAACAGTTTTTTAGCCGAAACAAAGAAAAACATGTATTCCTTCCTTTGTGCCCTTCTATACACCTGCCAAGTTTCATGGAAATCAGAGGGGGACACTTAGATAACCTCCCTTGTTAGTACGTTCTTTACAGCCTTTGTAGTTGCATCTTTTTTAAAATGAAAATTTGCTAATTATTTTTAGCTTCCATGTTTATTTACAGCTAAATGATAATAACACTATTTACAGTTTTACATGATTAGTATTTTGCTCATTAGTCTGCACACACACAAAAAAAATGCTATTATTTTGCCTATGAAAAGTAAATTTGAAAGCAACAGAAACTTAGTGTCTTTACAATAGACATATTACATTTTCCTTTTGTAATAGTTTCACCTTATCAGTACATATATTTTGTTCCCATGTTTTTCCTCTGAAAATGTTACAGTATCTAAAATCTATAAATTAGTTATGTATAGGGAGCGGAAGTTGATGAAATGTCATCTTTTTCTGACATCTTGGACAAGATGGCCATTAGACACACACAAAATTACACTTCGTCCAGAACCCAAAAACGGTAATTTTAAAGTGCATCTTTTTTTGCCAATTTTCAGGTTTTAGGTAATTTTCTCCGATTTTCGGCACTTTTCATTTTCGCAATATTCGGTGTATTGTTTCGTCATATTTTGTCACTTCTTTCATTTTGGTAATATTCTTGATTCATTGTATACGACTTTTTCATTAAATTGTTTTAAAATTATTCGGTTGTTTCCCTTGGAAATCCTTGTTGCATATGTTAATTGAATGTGCAAGTGGTATCATTTGGTGCCTTTTTTTGAAAGCAAAATTGCATTTTGTTTAATTTCCTTTTCATTTCAATTTTTAACCTGAAACACAAATTTAATGGTCATTTTTTGCATTTTTTACGTCATTTTTTCCCATTTTTTAAGGACAATCTATAGGTCATATACCTAATTTTTTAGGTCATACACTTCCGCTCCCTACTTATGTACATTACTCTATAAATTACATTTTCATTTTAAAAATAATTTAAATGAAGTTTTTTTAAAAAAAAAGTTCACCACATGAATTAAATCTTCATTTAACTTGAATCAACCTAATGTAAATCAAACAACCTTGCCAGATAGAGAAGACATGGCCATTCTACACTGAAATTACCAACAAAAAAGAGCGAAAACCACGAATATAAAAGTAAGTGATGGGACAGCTTAATTGGTAGAGTGGGATAAGTAAGTATTACCGAACAAATTGAACATCACCATGCTTATTCTCTTTTGTATTATCCAATGCAAACTTCAAGAATTGAGACAAAAACCAAACAAGCTAATTCACTCTAATGAGTTCATGTTTCATTTTTCCGTGCAGTTTTTGTTCTCGACCCATTTTTGTTTGCGAGAGACAGGTGGCGAAATCGATCACGAGCAAAAACTGCATGGAAAAATGAAACGTGAACTCGTTAGAGTGAATTACCTCTCTCCGCTTAACTGCCAAAAAGATACATTTAGATACAACCAAACAAGCTGCTGACAACAAACCAGCATACATAAAAAATCCACTTCTTAAGAACACATAGAATGCACGAGAAACATTAATGAAAATGTTCATGGACACTTTACGAGCAATACTTGTGCATCCCTGGTAAAACTGCACACAACTTGATGGAACTGATAATTCTCCACATAGCTCTAATTTATGTAGTACAAAATTCTGATATTTAGTTATATTTAAATGAATATAAAAGTGTTCAAACTCATTTTGGAATGTCTTTATTCACATGACTTTCCACATAATGTAAATTTTAATGAACTTTTCCACTCCATTCCCAAATCCTGGCAAGTATCATGTGCTTCTATTGGTGAATTTGCAAGGCAAGGTAATGCATGGAAGGGAATGCATACGCTGAATATAGCCAGACATTGCGCAAATCCCAATCATTGTTGCGAACCCACTGTTCACTGGTTGGAATTTTACAGGAACAGGGAATTTTGGAGCCAAAAAAATACAGGAAAGGGGGAAAAGGGTAGCGTATGACTTTCAAAAATGTTGCATAATTTTTTTTTCAGACTTCGGGAACAAGCATTACATGTCCTCAATGAGTGGTCTTTTGTCTGACTTCCCTGCAAATCTGGTCCATCCACTGTCCACATGGCCAACACTACAAGCAGAATTTTGGATCTTTTTCCATAAGTTGGACACACTGCTGCTCTTACACATTGCTTTTAATTATTATTTTCCCCAAGAAGTATGAGACTATTTTCAATGCAACTTTGCATGTTTTTAGGGATGTACCTCTGATACAAACATTTTTTTGTTTTCTTTGGTTTGTTGCGGTGGCTTTTTTTTTTTTTTTTTTTTTTTTTTAAATTGATTTTCATGTTCTTTCTCCTTTAACTTTTATTATTGGGAGGTGGAATGTATAAATTTAATCTCTCTATGACAATTAGTTCTCGAGCTACAATTTCTTGGTACATCATGGATGAAAATTTTCTGTCCAGAGAGGTTTTACAGACAGGAGAGGCTCCTGTCTTGAGGTTAAGATTGAGGCTAGAAGACACAAATGATGACAAGTGAGTGAATACGGTCTAATGTCTAGTAACATGGTTCTAGCTTCCATGGAACATGAAAGATTCCTTGTAGGATAGTATTTGTCAGAGCATTCCATAACTGTCTCAAACCAGGGATCACAAAAACCATCAATCGCTAGCTATCAGTAGCACATGGAGATACTTCCAGTGGCTGCGTGCTTTTGGAATGTCACATCTTCATTCCGATGGCACTCTCATCATACTTGTAAAGCAATAATCCTTCAAATGTGCAAGTAAATCTTGAAACTGAATTCACTTGTATCAACCAACATAACAAAATGTAGGGTACTAATCAAATAAAGCTGAAAAAAAAGGACCATTATACACCGGTCATGTTCATACGTCAGTGTGAACAACCAGTATCTCAGTAAGCACCAGAAATATAATATTAAATTTTGGTGGATTGATAGACCTGTCAAATAATAGCTCAAGCCAACATAAATTAAACCACATCTGGAATAAGCTGTCACTGTTCTTGCCATGGACGTCTGCAGAATATTTTCCAGGGGCAACAAACAAAACAAATTTCCCCCATAATAGTGCTGCCCCTCTCAAAAAACACTTATTCACATTGAGGCTATCACATTCCTCCAACACCTTTCTAATATAATAATTAACATAAATTACTGTGAATGAAATGGTGTGCAAAATATAAGTTTAAGTAACATCTATTTTCCAGAGGGGCATGCCCCTCCCCCTTGCCCCCTCTTCCAGATGCCCATAGTTCCCGCACTCGCTGAATGTTGCTATCTAGCAGAAACCATGTGGTGTTGTCACTAACTTCTGTCAAGCCACCTCTGTTGGGAGATGCTAGGCTGCAAACAAGCTACACGGGAATGTAGAAATGTTCATACATTGTGTAAAATGAAGTTCTTGAATGACATAAAAAATGTAAGGAATAAACTAGGAAGTGAGAACATCACATGCTTCTCCGCTTCCCATTCGCTTCTTGCTGTCCTGCAGATAACTTCTTCCTTGTTCATAATTCACACAGGAACTATCGAGCAATCGCTACCTTGGAAAAGGTGACACGGAACAAATGGGATTTAACTTGATCAGTCTCTCTGGATAAGAGACGTGAATCAACCTTATGACCTTCATGTTATGGTGTTGCAAAATACGCCTCCAGCGGAGTAAATAGAAAAATCATGATATATGCAAATGCAAGGTATTAGTAGTACAAGAAAATTCCATTATTGTGAGAGGGGAGCATTACAAAGTATCTAAACTGACAAGCACGGTTGAGTAATAGAGCTATTCACGTCACACACTCGCTGCACAGTTTGTAAGGACTTAACATCGAGGCTGTGACCCAGTTTCAAAGAAGATAACTGATAATGAAATTGTACTGAAATACTTATCTTTCCTAATAACTACAAGGGTTGTTCAAGGTTGACCAAGACTTTTATTTCTAGACAGGAAATATACATACATAGAAGCACCAAACTATGTCAGTTTTTCAAAGTATTCCCCCTGAACATCCAGACACCATTGCCATCGTTGTGGAAGTTCTTGATGCCTTTGGCATAGAAAGAAGTAGGTTGGTGTCGTAGCCACTGCAGGACAGCGTTCATGAGTTCCTCATCTGTCTAGAAGTGCATCCTGCCCAAATGCTCTTTAAGAGCACCAAACAAGTGGAAATCACTGGGGGATAAATCTGGACTGTAAAAACTGTGTGGTAAAAGGCCAGTGTTGTTTGAGTCAAATAGGTCGTGTGTGGCCTGGCATTGTCATGGAGAAGAATGACATGTTTTGACAACATTCCAGGGTTTTTCTTCCGAACGGCCCCATGTACAGCACCGTGAAGCAGTGTTGAGTAATACTGGGTATTAATTGTGGCAACCTTCTCCAAAAAAAAAATCCACATGGATAACACCTTTCATGTCCCAGAAGACAGTTCGCAAAATCTTACCGGCAGATGGCAGCGCTTTGCTTTTCTTTGGGTGGAGGGGAACCCTTATGACACCATTCGTACACTCTTGCCCATGACAGCATGACAGTGTTTGTTCACCATACTGTGCTTGCAGTCTACGCCAAATTTCAGCAGGTTTCACCTTCTCCTTCACGAGAAATTTCATTATACACTGCTGTTCCACAGCAACAGATACACTACTTGCCGCCATTTTTGTTTACACTACTGCGCATGCGCCAAATGCATCGCAAAGGATCATGGTTACTTGCAAGGAATCATGGTCTGTCTTGCCGAAGTAATGCAGCGCTACATTGATTCGTTAATATTTTACGCACGAAAGTCTTAGTCAACCTTGAACGGCTTTTGTATGTTTTGTAGTTTTGTAGATATGAGTTAGAAATACGGAGAGTGGTGGTGGGTGGAAGTTAGATTGAGGAGATTACCATGGGAGAGAGATGTATAATTCATGTACCATGCTTTTGTGGAATAAAATTATTGTGCCACAGGGCATGGGTTTCTCTGTGCAGTGATAACCTGAAGCGATTTGTTGAAATCTCAGAAAGTAGTCAAGGCCAAGTTCTAAACTTTTCTAAAGTTTAAGATCTTGCAAATAAAAGTTGAACAATTTTATTATTGCTCCATCTGTCTGTCTAATGAAAGGAATAAATTCATTACATCTTAAAGTTTCTACGAACCAAGAAATTATGTTACAGTTTGGCACGCATAGAAGTACAATGTAGAAATTTTAGTGAAAAATGCAGACTTGACCAGGACATGAACCTGCATCTCTGGCATACCATGTCATACGTAGGTAAAAACAGCAAGAGCGAAAAATCAGGTGAAACCAGGACTGACTTGGTAGCTCAGTTGGTCAAGTAATGGCACGGTATACCAGTCCTGGCCAAGCCTGCATTTTTTGCTAAAATTTCTGCAAGGAATTAACATAAAAATTGAATCAACTGTTGGTAGCTCAAGTATTTTTCAAATGTGAGAAGTGTTCCATGGCTTGGTCAGTCTGATGTTCCCTGGTCTAAACCAATGTATACTATGAATGGCCCCCTGAATGAAACTTCCAAGTGTCACCCAAAATTTCCTTCGCTTAGAGGAAAATTTAATTTAATACTTATAAAAAATTCCAAATTATATCATTACAAAACTTTGCATGTAGATCACAATCAGTGAAAGGGGACAGCAGTTACAAGAAGAAAATTGGAGAGTTATCATTGGCAATGTGGATTCTTGCATTC
Organism: Lepisma saccharinum; assembly: GCF_977018435.1. Classification (NCBI taxonomy): domain Eukaryota; kingdom Metazoa; phylum Arthropoda; class Insecta; order Zygentoma; family Lepismatidae; genus Lepisma; species Lepisma saccharinum. Next base: position 54,495,473 of record NC_139254.1, on the reverse strand, counting down.
AAATTATAAGTCTTCATTAAAACTACCAATAATGTGTGAATCTTGTGCAAAATGCCAAATTTTTAGTGTTTCAAAATGATACAACAATCTTAAGCAAAGAGCGTCACAGCAAATGAATGAATTGTTAGAATTCATTCTTAAGTAAGAAAATCTGTACTTCTATGACCACACAGAATGAATCTATCATCCGGACATCTGGTATTCTGAACAATGAAACGTTAACATTGAAAATACCACCAGCTTCTACATTCCACAAGGACAATGTATGTATATAGTTTATATTTGTAATCTTACCTCTGAATGCAGAACAAGATGCAGATTCTGATGATGATAGAACTTTGGACACATCCTGTATTTCTCTCATTCTCTCGGCTTGATATTTACCAGGCAGCAATCTACAATAAGAAATGTAAACTTTGTATTTTTGTTTATGTTATTTTCTTTCTTTTCTGCCACATTTGGCTCATCACAACGATGAGAATGAGTGATGCTTAGATAAAACTGATGAAGGTACACTCACAAATAACACGACCAGGCTGGGGTTCGAACCGGAGGCCTTCTGTGGTGAGGACCACTTAATGTGCTTGGTCACCAAGCTGTCTGAATGTAAATATTCATTAAATGCTAACCCTTTTATATCATATCTGGGTTATCTTGAAGCAAGAATGAGTCTTGACTTATGTGGAATACCTTTTCTAGCCAGGTTATATTCTAAGCATTTAATTTTAGAAACATTAAATAGTATATCTTTATTGTTTGTTAGCATTTACTAGGGATGGGCCGATATAAAATTTTGGCAGATACCGATATAAAATTTACCGATACCAATAACCGATATTCTACCGATCCGATATAAAATTAGAAATGGTCTTTGAAGAACCTGAAAGGTTCAATGACCACCTTAATAAATGTGTTTCAAGGTGACTGCGGTGAAAAAGAAATAGCATACTTACACATTTACTTTTTTTAGAAAGTAGGGCATGGAGATTTTCCATAAAAATTATAACAAAATGGCAAGATTTTGCACTAAATTATCAGATATTTATTGATATATTGGATCAGTAAAATAATTTATACACTGATATGGCTATATCAGCCAATACCGATAGAGTACCGATTAATCGGTCCCATCCCTAGTAATTATATAATTTTTTATTGTGAATCTCTACTTGTGTTACAATTTATTAGAGCAATTGTTGGTCTCAAACTTTTGATTGTTGACATGCATTAATAACAGTTGGGCTGAAAAGTTCGTAGGCTAACATAGTAAAAAATATTTTTTTGACAAAATTCGATTTTATTATTCAATACAGTTGCCTTCGAGGGCGATACAACGATTATAGCGGTCATACAATTTTTCAATGCCATTTTTATAGTACGATTTCTCTTTAGCCTCAAAATAGGCCTCAGTTTCGGCGATTACCTCTTCATCAGTGCTAAATTTCTTTCCAGCGAGCATTCTTTTAAGGTCTGCAAACAGGAAAAAGTCACTGGGGGCCAGATCTGGAGAATATGGTGGATGGGGAAGCAATTCGTAGTCTAATTCATATAATTTTGCCATCGTTTTCATTGATTTGTGACACGGTGCATTGTCTTGATGAAACAGCACTTTTTTCTTCTTCAAATTGGGCCGTTTTTTCGTGATTTCATCCTTTAAACGCTCCAACAACGCTATGTAATAATCGCTGTTGATGGTCTGGCCCTTTTTAAGGTAATCGATGAATATTATATCATGCGCATCCCAGAATAATGATGCCATAACCTTGCCAGCCGACTGTTGCGTCTTTCCACGCTTTGGATTCGGTTCATCACGTGCAGTCCACTCGGCTGACTGTCGATTGGACTCTGGAGTGTAGTTATGGAGCCATGTTTCATCCATTGTAATATATCGACGGAAAAATTTGTGTTTATTACGGTTGAATATCGCTAAACATTGCTCCGAATCATCAAAACGTTGTTGCTTTTGAGCGATTGTGAGCACGCGCGGCACCCATTTTGCACACAGCTTTCGCATATTAAAATATTCATGCACAATATGTCCAACACGTTCCTTTGATATTTTTAAAGTCTCAGCTATCTCGATCAACTTCACTTTATGATCATTTAAAATTATTTTGTGGACTTTTTTGATGTTTTCATCGGTAACAGCCTCTTTGGGGCATCCACTGCGTGCATCGTCTTCGATGCTCATTTCGCCTCGTTTAAATTTAGCAAACCACTTCTCAATGGTTGATTTTCCTGGTGCAGAGTCCGAATAATGTTTATCAAGCCAAGCCTTGACTTCAACAGTATTTTTTTTTGCCAAAAAGCAATGCTTTATTAACACACGAAATTCTTTTTTATCCATTTTTTCACAATAACAAAAGCTGCTTCACTCACAATGCTATATCTCACGAACTAATTATCCGGCAGCTGTGAAATTTATACACGTATCTTTTGAAGGTTAGTACTAAATAAAAATCACATGGATTTAATTCTAGTAACGCCATCTATGAGTCAGCCTACGAACTTTTCAGCCCAACTGTTACAGTAACGACGAATAGCCTACCTCCATAGCATAGTGGTTAGCACGGCCACTACGCCAGGGGTACCGAGTTTGAATCCCAGCCTGTGCATGGGTGTTGAGGGTCCTTTCATTAATTTCATCATATCATCAATCATCTTCATCGTCGCGATTAGCCAAAAGTGACAGAAAAGCAAAGTAAAATAAACCAAATCAGCCACGGGCCTCACAAACTGGTTTCTGGACCAAGTTTTTAAACAAAAATGGGTGTTGTTGCTTTGTTACAAAAAACATTTTTACATTGTAGCTTACATGATGAAAAAGGTAATTAAATGAGTTTTCAAAATATGTATAATGTATGAGTATTCGTAATTTCAAGGATGTGCAAACACACATTTATTACCTGAAAATAACGACGACTAATCTGCTTCCTCCCCAACACAATAACTTACACAAAATGGCTGCTGGCAGCCTGAGACTGTTGGTTTTCTAATAGGGTGGCCACTCTAGGACCATGATAAAATTCAAGTATAATTCCAGGTTTTCAAGGCAAATTTTCAAAAAAATTCAAGGCCACAAGCAGATGTTTTCTCTATTTCAACCTTGCCTCTGAACACCCACACACATGCACCAGAGGCACAACCACGAACTTTTGTCTGGGGGGAGGGGGGAGTACCAGGATAAACGTACCAATAATAATGACATTATTATGACTATTATTATTATTAGTAGTAGTAGTAGTAGTGGTAGTATCAAAGACATTATCATCCTCGTAAATTACGCAAAAATGGGGTAGAAGTCTATGTTAAAGCATTTGTGTTGGAACAAACGATTTTAAACATTTAAAAAAAAAAAACGTTCAATTTCACATTCATTAATAATGGAAAACAAGTACACAACCTGATTTTTGAATGGCAGAAAATGCATGATAAATGCATTCCGAATATTATTATTTTTGTACATATAAAATGTATAACTTTCATGTACAACATATGTTTGCATATATATATGCATATGCATATATATATGCAAGTTATAAAATTCTTCACTCCACATTTTTACGCAGACGATACCCAGTTATATTTCTCAGATCATTACGCTTCGTTGGAACATAAGCTTCAGTTACTAAATTCTGACTTGAACATCGTCAGTAACTGGTGTGTATCTAACGGTCTTAAAATAAATCCAGAAAAATCCACTTTCATGATCATTGGTTCTAATTATTCAAGGTCGTTAATTAAAAATATTAAGTTCGAGTTCAAAATAAACAATTTGCCCATTGTCAGGAATAACACTGCTAAAAATCTTGGTCTGATTTTTGACGAAATTTTTGATTGGACAGAACATGTAAAGACGCAATGTAGGAAAGCTTATGGAACACTTAGGAATCTGAATCATTTCCGTGACTTCCTCCCTGCGGAATGCAAGCTAAGACTCATCCAAGCGTTAATCTACCCATTGTTCGACTTGTGATAATGTTTACGGCCCTCAACTCTCGCAAAAGCTCAGTAAAAGAATACAAATGGTGCAAAATGCCTGCTTCCGATACATTTTTCAAGCAAAAAGATCCGATCATATTCTTCCATTCTTAAATAATAATCAGGTTCTTACCATGGCAAACAGAAGGAAGTTGCACTATCTCTGTTTTATACGCCGCATACTGACAGAAGGTAAACCGCAGTACCTGTTTGAGAAGATGCATTCCCGTAGGGAAATCCATCAGTATGTTACACGTAAGCGGAACAACTTCGATTTACCCCATCACTCTACCACGGCCTACAAATCCTCTTTCTCCTTTTCGGCTCCCAAAGCATGGAATGCATTGCCTGCAAATATCGCTAGTGTAAAGAACCCATTATATTTTAAAGGTAAAATAAAAGATCTGCTGTTAATGGAACAATGGCAGAGTCGGGGCACATACTGAAGGTATCAAGTCACTCACTATAAGGAATTGTATTATTATTACTATTGTCTTTTTTATTTCTAGTTACACTTTTTTTTTGTATGCAACTAATTCCTATGTATTTTTTTCTTTCTTCATTTTTTATTTTTATTATTATTATTATTATTTTACGTTTAGCTTACTGCTCCATAAGTTTATAATCATCTCATATGTATTCTCATATTGACAAGGATTAGGTGGCAGAGCAGCCCTTGGCTGAACCTCGCCCGCTGAATAAAGAAAATTTATTATTATTATTATTATTATATTCAAAATGGAGTGATGTAAAATAATTGGAAACAATATTGATTTAATAGGGCGCAAATAATTTCATGAGGCGCCATGGTACTCACTCTTTTACAACTTTTATCGTTTAGATTGTTCGGCGGCCAGGGCAGACTCCCGCTGCTCCCTAGCTACGGCTCTGAATTTGACAAGACTAAGAAAAGGAGATATTGCAAGCGAAGCGAACGAGAAATTTTTAAGAAATGTATTTATATTTTCATAAAATTTGAAATCTAGGGGGATAATTCCTCCTCTGTGCCCTCTGCAAGTGCCCTTGGGCATCAATGTTTGCCCCCTTGCACTCCTTAGAATTGATTTCCATTCAAGGTTGGGGGGAGGGGGAATGCCCCCTGCCTCACCGTGGTTGCGCCACTGACATGCACACACAAATACATAGAGAGACAAATTTATGGTAAATAAAGACTGAGGAGAGTGGTAAATAAAATGTTAGATCAGCGGTATATACCAGCGGTGGAAAAAAAAAATTGGCACACACTTTTTCATCATGAGAGGAAACAACATACAAAAGAGCTATAAATTGATAACTACTTCATTTTTATATACTGTACACACACACAAGTACTTAGCTGTCCAACCAAAAAGAAAACATCAACACAAAATCACTTCATTTCTAAATTGCATATCTCAAGTGATTTATTCATTGTATGTATTTAAAGGATATCCTTGCTGTCCAACAAATAAAATAATCACTACTGCACATACACAAACACATGTTGAAAATCACATGATGATAAACAAAATTCATTCATGACTGAACACAAATGACACCATTGTTTCCCTTGATGTGCGGGAACAGACTAATCTTCTCGCTGCTACAGCTAGCAAGTTCAATGAAACTTGAAGTTGAGTAGAAATTTGGGGATAGAAAGGAATGCAGCTTGACAGGGAGCGAAGATTTCGAACTGAGATTATGTGCATGAGAAATCCCAATTTTCAGCATCTTCCTGATGTGATCGAAGATAAAACGTTTTTTCAGCTGCAAGTGGTAGGAAACTTTAGGCAAACGTTTCGTTACAAATCAACAGTTTGCGTGCACAACCTCGATTGCCGGATTTTGCATGTTTTCTACTTAATGTCATGATATTTAACGGTTATTTCACGAAAAAGCATTCATTTCGTGGAAAAAGGACACATTTCGCATTACTTCGCGAATAAAACTCATGCATATTTCATCACTGGGGGTGTAGTTACATGCAGAATGTTCAAAATTGCACCTTTTTTTCACATTTCGTGATTTCGCAGATCACGAAAATTCAATGTCCCTTCAAATACAGTAACAATATGAAGTGTGTGTGAGATTCCAATGTATCCAACAATTCTAAATTTAATTTAATTAAACGGTATATTTAAAACATTTAATTTGAGGTCCTTAGTTTACATTTGCCATTTCACATACTCAAGACTCGAAATACATCTACAAACACAAATCACACGAAGGTTACGGTATATATTCTAACCTGCGAAAAACTGTTAATTGTTTAAGAATTTCAAACTCAAATCTACCTAATCATCTTTAAGAAATCTTATCTTGCAATAATCTTCCGTCTGTCAGATTGCTCTACAAAGGACAGTAACAAAGTAAACAGATCAAGAGAATTCTGTTTTATTTTTCACACATTATTTTCCTTCCTCGATAAAATTAAAAACTCAACTGTGAAAATCTCGCTTCAGGGCATTTATCAATATTTATAAATTCAATAGGATTTGGATTAATAAAAGTTGCAATTTTTCACGTCTACAGAGAAAAATTCAAGCAGAATTCACGAATAATTTCCGGAGCCAATAATTTATGCAGAATTCCCGGAATTCCCAGTTAGTAGCCACCCTGTCTACACAGGGCACCAGAGGAGAACTTGGTACATTAATGCAGTGCCATTTGTTAGCTGTGTTAAAAACTAATATGATTTTCATAAAAAGCACGGGCTATCTTTGGTTCACCTACCATAGTTGTACTAAAATTTAGTAATATCTGTATTAATACTAATATCTACCAAACACAACCCAAAAATTGCAACAAGAAAGTGGTAAATTCCAATAACAAATTAACGTAGTAGATTTCTACATAAAAACAAGTTCAAATCGAGACAGCTCTTCCTAGAGTATATAATGTACAATTTCTACTATAATAACTGGCAATACTCAGTAATAACCTGTGTATCAAACTGAAGTAAAGTTTGTTTACAACAAATTTAAAATTTCCTGCTTGTCCAATTTATCTAGTAATAAGTATATTGGATATTATAGTAGAAAAAATAAACCCTAATCTGCATGATAGTTAGAGCAGCATTTCTAGAAATCTAGATGAAACAAAAAAAAAAATCATCTTATTATGTACAGGGTGCGGCAAAAATATTGAGATGATTTAAAAATCACCTCACCAGAATCTCTCGACAGATGGTGCGCAAATTCGTTTCATTGTGTGCAGCAGTGCATACCCTTCAGCAGCCATGGAGCGTTGGTCGAGTGAGCATCGTGGATTCGCAGTGGAATGTAACTGTAACGTCTCATCGATATGTGACCTTGCTGACGGACTTTCTACAGCCAGAACTGAGTAGGCTCTGTCTTCATATGCACTGTGCATTACAACAAGATGTTGCCACAGCGCACACAACAGGGATGCTTCCAGGAAGGATCATGTCACGTCAGGGAAATTTCACATGGTCTTCGCGTTCGCCCGACTTATGTTTGTGATTTCTCTTTGTGGGAGTTGATTGATTGATTTGTTTTATTTTACTTTGCGGTTTGTGCCTCTTGGCTAATTTGCGAAGATGGGGATGAGTGATGAAATTGATGAATGGACATTTTACAAACAACCATGCCCGAGTGGGATTCGAACCTAGGACCCCTGGCATCTTTGTTGGAGTTGTTGAAGCAAGAGGTCTACATGACCCGACTTGACACGTTGTATGACTTAAAAGAGTCTATTCCGCTGCAATACAGCAAGATGCTGCACAACGCTATGCCTGCTGTACGTCGACATGCAGAGGTTTGTTTGAGGAAGAATGGTGCCCACCTGAGTGACATTATTTTCAAGACATAGGCATCACATGAAATGCTTTTGTATGTACTTTCCAGTCATGTGTTTTCATTGTTAATCTGAAGTTTAAATTTTGCAAATTTAAATAGTCTCAATATTTCTGCTGCACCCTGTATTTAGACAACAAATTACAAGAAAAATTCACTCTATGGTATAATATTCAGTAGACTAATGTTCCCAGTAGGAAATTGATAAAAAAAATAATAAATATGTAATATTAATATTAACTGTCTTTTGTTTATTTGAAATTTGTCAGTTTAATATTTATTTAAAGTAAATGTAACAACTGGGGCATTGTTAAGCTTTGTAGAGAACACTCTTGTTATAAAATCATTTGCCCTGATGAAAATTTCATAAGAAAGTGGAAAAGTTGCTACAAAAAAGTTATATTCTGCTTTTATTTGTATTGAAATACAAGTCTGATAGAATAACAAGCAAGGTCAGTATCACAAAGGATTTATTAAACACACTTACATTATTTGCAACCACATATAACAAATTGCCCCATAACATATTTTTGACTAAAATTTGTCTTCAAATTTTCCACCCAATTTGCCACAAGTTCTCTGACTATTACAGTATTTTCAGATAAATTTACAGTCTATTCAGTAATGCTATAAATTAATTTCACTCTGTTTACAAATCAATTAAAGCAGTCTAGTTGAATGAAACAACCTACAGTTTCAGTGAATTGAGGAAACAAAACTTTTTAAAATGTGGGAAAAGTAAAAGTGAAATTGCAGTTTTAAAACAACAGAGGAACTAAGGATATTGTTACTACTTTAAATAGTTCTGACTTTTAAATCTCAGGTTCCTTTGTGATATAAGTACCTCCAGAAATAAGTTCTCTGTGATGTGACTAGAAATAGTAATTTACTTTGTGATGCAAGTACTTCTAGAAATGTTACATTTTGATGCAAGTCACTCTAGAAATAGCAAATTACTTTGTGATGTAAGTATGTCTAGAAATAAGTTCCTTTGTGATGCAAGTCCTTCTAGAAATAAGTTCCTTTGTGATGCAAGTCCTTCTAGAAATAACAAGTTACTTTGTGGTGTAAATATGTCTAGAAATAAGTTCCTTTGTGATGCATGTCACTCTAGAAATAGCAAGTTAATTTGTGATGTAAGTACATTTAGAAATAAGTTCATTTGTGGTGCAAGTCGCTCTAGAAATAGCAACTTACTTTGTGGTGGAAGTATGTCTACAAATAAGTTCCTTTGTGATGAAAGTCACTTTGTGGTGAAAGTCACATCTATACGCAGTACCAGCTATCTGTAGACCAGGCGAACAAGAACAAGTCTCTGCCCTAATAGTGACACGAGACGGCTCCACCAATGACAGAAACGGGATTGCATAATGAGCGACTGGAGTTGCCTGATTTCCCGGCTTCGCTCTGGAAGCATTGCAAACTTTTCAAAGCGACAATACCTTACGCACATACGTATTTGGGTCTCTAGGTTCATATGCTTGGTTAAAGATTCTTGGGGAAACATTAGGGACAAAACAAAAGTAAAGTAAAAAAGTAAAGTGCTCCTCTGTGCATAGCACCATGCCATGAAGGCATATAGGGGGTGTAGGGGTAACGCCCCACACTTTCTTGATCCGGTTGTAGTTGGGGTGATGTGATCTGACTGCCTTTACCCCCCAGGGTTTCCCCCAGGTACCCGTGTTATTCGACGCTGGGTGGGTGCCGGGGCCGCTTTCAACGTTAGAAAAGTTCCCGGATTTGAACCGGCCAGGGATCGAACCCGGGACCTTTAGCATGGTAGTCAGACGCGTTACCGACTGAGCCACCGTGGACACCTTTAGGGATAAAACAGGAAGTGCAAATTGATAAGCTGTGCATTTAGCGTGCGGACTCAGGTCTGGACTGTATGTCCGTACATGCCATGAATTTTCCTTACATGTACAATCAGGAGCATACAATTGGCAATCCTACGCTTTCACCACTGGATTTTCCTGCTCCACAGTTAGCTGGGACAGGGTATAGAAATAAGTTCCCTTCAGTGCAAGCCACTATAAAAAATAGCAAGTTATTTCGTGGTGCAAGTACCTACAAATAAGAAAAATTAAATATGCTGACCAAGGCAATAATTTATTTTACATTCAGCATATTTAATTTATCATATCATGGAAACAAGGCTTAATGGTGCTACAAATAAGTTCCCTAATGATGCAAGTGACTAAAAATTGCAAGTTCCTTTGGGACACAAGTGACTAGAAATGAACACTAAAATTGGTAAACGCTGTAAGTGCCACAAGAATTCAAACACCGTTTCCCACGTTAAACTGTGAAATGTGCCATGCTTGATAATGTGGTAAACGTGAAAAGTGGCTGGTAGCCCTCTCAAAGGGCATGCAAAAAGGCACTAGTGTGAATGTTCTTATGGGCTGATGTGCTGAACGATGCGATTTCCCAACACTTTCGCTTTTGGCACTTACAACGTTTACCACTTTTAGTCCTCAAATATCAAATTACTTGGTGTTGTAACAGTTGGGCTGAAAAGTTCGTAGGCTGACTCATAGATGGCGTTACTAGAATTAAATCAATGTGATATTTACTTAGTACTAAACTTCAAAAGATACGTGTATAAATTTCACAGCTGCTGGATAATTAGTTCGTGAGATATAGCATTGTGAGTGAAGCAGCTTTTGTTATTGTGAATAAATGGATAAAAAAGAATTTCGTTTGTTAATAAAGCAATGCTTTTTGGTGAAAAAAAATACTGTTGAAGCCAAGGCTTGGCTTGATAAACATTATTCGGACTCTGCACCAGGAAAATCAACCGTTGAGAAGTGGTTTGCTAAATTTAAACGAGGCGAAATGAGCATCGAAGACGATGCACGCAGTGGATGCCCCAAAGAGGCTGTTACCAACGAAAACATCAAAAAACTCCACAAAATAATTTTAAATGATCATAAAGTGAAGTTCATCGAGATAGCTGAGACTTTAAAAATATCAAAGGAACGTGTTGGACATATTGTGCATGAATATTTGAATATGCGAAAGCTGTGTGCAAAATGGGTGCCGCACGTGCTCACAATCGCTCAAAAGCAACAACGTTTTGATGATTCGGAGCAATGTTTAGCGATATTCAACCGTAATAAACACGAATTTTTCCGTCGATATATTACAATGGATGAAACATGGCTCCATAACTACACTCCAGAGTCCAATCGACAGTCAGCCGAGTGGACTGCACGTGATGAACCGAATCCAAAGCGTGGAAAGACGCAACAGTCGGCTGGCAAGGTTATGGCATCAGTATTCTGGGATGCGCATGGTATTATATTCATCGATTACCTCAAAAAGGGCCAGACCATCAACAGCGATTATTACATAGCGTTGTTGGAGCGTTTAAAGGATGAAATCACGAAAAAACGGCCCCATTTGAAGAAGAAAAAAGTGCTGTTTCATCAAGACAATGCACCGTGGCACAAATCAATGAAAACGATGGCAAAATTATATGAATTAGACTACGAATTGCTTCCCCATCCACCATATTCTCCAGATCTGGCCCCCAGTGACTTTTTCCTGTTTGCAGACCTTAAAAGAATGCTCGCTGGAAAGAAATTTAGCACTGATGAAGAGGTAACCGCCGAAACTGAGGCCTATTTTGAGGCTAAAGATAAATCGTACTATAAAAATGGCATTGAAAAATTGTATGACCGCTATAATCGTTGTATCGCCCTCGAAGGCAACTATATTGAATAATAAAATCGAATTTTGTCAAAAAAATATTTTTTACTATGTTAGCCTATGAACTTTTCAGCCCAACTGTTAAGTTGTATGTAAGCAGCTCTAGAAATAAAAATGCCTACCTGTTTAATCCATGCTGCTCAACATCCTTCCCAAGAGAATCAAACCAATTGTTTAAATTAACTGGTGTAGTTTTGATTAATTTTGGTTCAAGAACTCTTCCATCTGAAACAAATTATATTTTAGAAAATAATTAATAATCAAGTTGAATCAAATAACCCTACAGTTCAATAATAATTAAACATGTCAGCAATAGACCGAGAATCATAGTACTGGCCAGAAGTTTGTTTTTCTAATCCCACTTTTATTTCTCGGACAGGCTAACTGGTATTACAATTATAGTTTAAAACGAGATCTTAACCATTATGCAAAGTGCCTCCACCTGGAATCTAACATTGGGAACCCTCGATTACAAGCAATAGCAAGTTACAGTAACAAAAGCAATAGTGGTAGCAGGTTATGGCATTGGGGAAGACCAAGAAGGTATTACTGTTAGTGTGTTAGAAGAATGATCCGATACACACAACAATGGGTATCGGGAAAGGAAGAAACCTGTTTGACTGCCCCCTCCCCCCACCCAATATTGGCATTGTTCATTCCAAGTTACGGAAAATCATAATGATTCTTATTTTTCATGATGCATTTTCTTTTTACTGTTAAAAACAGAACTAATATTCAGATAGTTGTATTCGAATAGAATAAGGAAGTAAACAATGTTTTTAAATGACAAAATTTAGTATAAAAAGAACCAGTTTATGTTTTCATATACTACCATTGCTACACATGCTCCCTTCATCCCAATTCACTCTAATAGTACACCAAACACAATGGTTTTAATGGTTTTACAGTTCTCAAAATTCCATAGATTACAGTTGTATGTGAGATGTTACAAAATATAAACACTCAATTAAAATGTCTGCGAATTTATTAACTATTAAAGCTTTTCCTTGATCTAGGTAGAGTTGGAAATTTAAAAAACTGCTTTTTTGGGGGGAAAAACTTCCCACGGCTTTCTTTCTTGGGCTTTTTTCAGTTCTTTTCACAAAAGTGTCTCAAATCAATGAAAATACAAGAGTTGGCAGTATTTTTCACGTTCCACGGTTTTCGTTCTCCCTACTGTAAAATAGACAGTCATTTCTAAATATAAAATACAATTTACAATATGAAATTCATAGCTAGACATAAACAGTGTTTTCAAAAAAGGAGGCTCTTTTGAATGGGCAGTTCTTTCCGAGTGCTACCTTCATATTTCGGTATGTAGTATAAACATATTCACATAAGTAGAGTAGTTTTGTATGTGTTTTTAATAGAACCTAACAGTATGATGTGATTTTTAATGTTTGAATTTGTTATACGAACGTGTACATAAAGCAAAAAGAAAATACTGCTCTATTTTTTGAAAATCTAGTATCAAATCTCTTTACATTACATTTTGTGTTCAGTAAGATATATTTTTATTCTGGCTTTGCAGTACATATCTATAATAAGGTTAAATGGCCGTTAAACAAGGTCACGGAGCAACTAGTGATGTATTTTGGCTGCTTGTTCAGGGTGGCTACAAACAAGCAGAAATAAAATTCCCTGACTTTTCCAGGTTTTCCAGGACAAAATTTACATTTTTCCCTGACAATTACAAACTAAACTAAATCGATGTTTTTGCAAATGGAAATAATAAACTCATACAGATCCACGTATGGTTTTGCTAAGTACCAATATTATCTTCTATTAAATTGACTTAATTTCTCTATTCTCTATGATTTGAATTCAAACTGCAAAATAGTGAATTTGGAAAATTATTACAATTCACAAGCTAAGGAAGGATTATGGAATTTTGTCATACGCAGCAAGATTAAAATAAAATACTTGATTATTTTTAAAGTTACGACTAAATGAGATAAGAGTGAAGAGTGAATGATTAAGAAATACAATTTGTAATTTATCAGTCTCCTTATACTTTCTCGGTATTATATGTTGATATTTCCACTGAGGTTTGGAACCCTCTGCTTGCAAAAACTATGAGTGCGGACTCATTTTTCAATGCATAAAGCTACTTCTCTCTTCTCTGTAAAGCAAACGACTTAACTCTTGCATATAAGTGAAACAATTGAATAGAACAAAAGAAAGTGTCATATTTCCTTACATTATCGATGGATTTCTGCTTCAGTACAGTATATCCAAGTGAAGTGCTGTGAAACTGACAACATGCAGTTATACCAGTAATGCTGACGAAAAGGATATGTAAGTATTAGAAATTTAACGCAAGGAATTTATAGAATTGCACTGTATAGGTACCTGATTTAGCTAACCAACACATTAAAACAGGAACACTCTAATAATAAAAGCTTCTGAAAGTTCATATACGAGGGGCATCCTGAAAAAGCTCCAATGGTGCCTGTATGCAGCACTAGTGGCCGGAGAGCAACATGCACGGAGGAAGAAGTGGCATGTAGCTGTAATCTGGTACAGTTGCAATGCAACCGGTTTAGGACAGTTCTAGGTTAAAGATTGCAGCTCTCATAAAGTCTCCCACCGACTGCGATGTAGCCTACATTGCACGCTCAGAATTTGGCACAGAGTCACCAGCAATCGTGTGAGTTGTGCAGACCGGGCGTTGTGAGTGATAGTACGGTCAGACGATGGTGCAGACAATTCATGAAAGGCCAATCGAATGTGCACAACCCCATACAGCTGAGTACACACGGGCCTTTGCATCACTTCAGGTGAGAGATCTTAGATCACTCCCTGTACAGCCCTGGCCTTCAATGTACCGACTTTCATCTCTTTGTTTAACTGAAGAGGTTTCTGGCAGGGCAAGGATTTGACAGCTATATTGCGGTAGAGATAGTTCCAGTCTTTGCCGTCAGACACATATACCATGGGCATACAAAATTTAGTTCCATGCTACGACACATGCCAGAACAACGGTGGTGATTATGCCGAAAATTAGGTTAGGACTCACTGTTACTAATGCAATAAATTACAACTGATATTCTTGTTTTATTTATGCCTAATCGTTAGGGACCTTGATATTTTTTTTTTTCAAATTGGTGTATTTTCTTATTTTTTATTTTTTACTATTCGGTGTTATTTTTTCCAAAATTCACATTTTCATTTTAGCGCATTTTCTGGCAAATATCTGAAATTATACCTTCATGGTGTTTTTAAACTACTGTTTCAAATTGTAAGTCACATGGCTTACGCCTCTTCGCAAGAGTTTGATATCTTGAAAGTTATTTCGGGAAAGTTATTTTCCATACCCCTTTATGAATTTTAAGGTAAGGATTTTAGATAATGGAATTTTGGTGTGGAGTTAGGGCCCCACACTTTCTTGATCACGGCTGAAGGTGGGGGTGATGTGATCAGCACCACACTCCTGGCTACCTTTATCCCTCAAAGTTTCCTCAAGGTACCAGCTTCATATGATGCAGGGCGGGTGCCGGAGCAGTTTGAATAGGTGGAAAACATCCCGGTTCTCCCCCGTAGGGGATCGACCCCGGGTCTCTCGCATAGTAGTCAGATACCCTAACGACTGAGCTCCATTATTACTCGCTCGACAAACGCCGATGGTGAGCACTTAGCTTGGTATTTCAAAACATATCTCGTGCGACAAATACGAAGATGTGGCTCCCGTGTGACGGTAGATACGCACTCAATCTCCTGTTAGAACCCTGCCACTTTGCTCTGTGGGAAAAACATGATTTAATGTGGCTGTCCGAATTATTCCATGTACGTATAACTCTATAGTTTATTCTTGAGTAAAATGTTGGAAAACTTGCATGTTCTATGTACACAAACATGGCCTAGAAAAGACAATGATGTTGGATTTCATGGAATATTTCGTTGTTTTAGGACATTTCTTTAAAAAAAATTGCTAAAAACGCCAACAATTCGCATTTTTTGCCAAATTCGCATTATTTCGATATTTCGAACGGGCGAGAAATATGTCCAGCATCACTGCACATTCCTAAACATAATTTCGCAGCAATTACCATTTTTCACGGTTTTGGCGTTTGCTAAAAATCAATGTACCTACTAATTGGATATTACTTTCTGGCCACCCCTCGTATAAATCAGTAGATGGAAAGTGAAAATTTAGCAGGGCTAGCAGAAAAAAGTCAATTCTTGAAGGAAGTGATTTGCTGTTATGATTGAATGATTCGAGTAAATATGATATTAAAATATTTACGTATTTATTATTAGTATTTTATTACATAATATTGGACATTAACTTCACTCAGTGAGAGATTAAAGACCATCTCTCACGAGATTAAACAGACAGGACAGAGAGTGGCGTTAATTTCATTGCAATATTAGTGTTGCAGTAAATTTGAGGTTGGGAGCAAGCACTTGCCAATTTTTATAACGTTCACCAATGCAGATTTATGTTTCAATTTTTCGTGATACTATTCAATATGTATATCCCGTTTTGTTGGATTCGTCTTGATATCTACGAATATTGCAATGTCATTGTAAACGTATGTTAACTTGTGCGAAACCAGTAATACGTCAGGATGATAAAAGAAAGCCTTCGCAAGCACTGCTACATTCAATAAGGTGAAGTGAGCCAGAAGAGTAATAAAATTCCAGCAGCATATTTGCAGTCTAAAGCTCTTCTTATTTATGCATGCGATTTTTGTTCGATGTTGCAGTCCATGCAATTTCTGTCGCATGTTGTAGTGAGATACTTTGTCAGGTGGCGATATTCGACAAAAATCGTATGTATCAATGGAACCTATTTGTTTCCATGTTCCTTCAGTTTACCCAACAAAATGCCTTACTACGACGTCCGACAATCGGACGGCGCCACCCGCTCTTATCCCCTCCATCTGTAAGTCCCCTTACTACTCCCATAAAAAGTGAAAAGTGTTCCCCTGTGCATAGCACCACACCATGAAGGCGTATAGGGGGTGTGGGGGTAACGCCCCACACTTTCTTGATCCGGTCGTGAGTGGGGGTGATGTGATCAGCATCACGCCCCTGACTGCCTTTACCCCCCAGGGTTTCCCCCAGGTACCCATGTCATTCGACGTTGGGTGGGCGCCGGGGCCGCTTCCATCGTTAGAAAAGTTCCCGGATTTGAACCGGCCGGGGATCGAACCCGGGACCTTTAGCATGGTAGTCAGACGCGTTACCGACTGAGCCACCGCGGCCACACTTACTACTCCCATACGGACAACAAAAAATGATAATTCATTGCATTTTCCACGTAATATTTAGAGGCTTAACCTTTACTCCTCCGATGATACCAACCATATGGTATCATCAAAGTAAGGTCGTACTGGTCCGATGATACCATAATGGTATCGTGGTGCTGATTACGAAATGAATGTGCTTTTTGGACCTTCATACTCTTATGTTTGGGTGGAAACTCTGACACAGGTCTGGAGCAAGCCTGGGAAATTCATATTGATGACCAACCTCCCCCCTCTCCGCAACATATCCATGCCACATTTCCGAACAGAGTTTCACATTTTGGCTCATTATTCAACTTGTGTGGCACCCAGGAACATGAAACATGTTTCAATCTCTTTGGAAACGTCCATTCTTTGAAAAGAATACTACAATTCGTTCCTTCTTCCCAAATAGCGGGAGAAGAGGGGGTAAACTCCAGATTTTTATGTTTCTTTTCATTGAAATTCGGTAGTTGCTCCCCCCAAACCCCCTTTCCTCGGTTCGGCATTCTGAATTGTACACGGTTGCATGCTCTGATGCTTTAGCTGCAAAACAAAACTTATCCGAAGTAGATTGCTCCCATAGTGCCCAAGTTATAACAATTTTCCTCCTAAAATGCAAATTACCTATTTTTCGTAAAAAAAAACAGTTTCATATTTTGGCTTATTATTCAACTTGTATGGCACCCAAGAACATGAAACATGTTTCATTCTCTTGAGAAATGTCCATTCTTTGAAAAGAATGTAGCAAACTCCAGATTTTTTTTCCCATTGAAATTCGGGGGTCGCACCCACCCCCCCCCCCCCCCCAACCCCCTTTCCTCGGTTCGGCATTCTGAATTGTACACAGTTGTATGCTCTGATGCTTTAGCTGCAAAACAAAACTTATCCGAAGTAGATTGCTCCCATAGTGCCCAAGTTATAACAAGTTTCCTCCAAAAATGCAAATTACCTATTTTTCGTAAAAAAAGTTTCATATTTTGGCTTATTATTCAACTTGTATGGCACCCAAGAACATGAAACATGTTTCATTCTCTTGAGAAATGTCCATTCTTTGAAAAGAATGTAGCAAACTCCAGATTTTTTTCCCATTGAAATTCGGGGGTCGCACCCCCCCCCCCCCCCAAACCCTCCTTCCTCGGCTCGGCGTTCTGAATTGTACACGGTTGCATGCTATGATGTTTTATCTGCAAAATAAAACATATCCGAAGTAGATTGCTCCCTTAGTGCCCGAGTTATAACAATTTTCCTCCAAAAAAGCAAATTACCTATTTTTCGTACAAAAAAAATCACATTTTGGCTTATTATTCAACTTGTATGGCACCCAAGAACATGAAACATGTTTCATTCTCTTGAGAAATGTCCATTCTTTGAAAAGAATACTAAAGTTCGCGCCTTCTCCCCAAAATAGCGGGAGAAGATGGGACAAACTCCATATTTTTTTCCATTGAAATTCGGGGGACGTGCCCCCCCAAACCCCCCTCCCTCGATCCGATGTTCTAAATTGTACACCGTTGCATGCGCTGACGTTTTAGCTGCAAAACAAAACTTATCCGAAGTAGATTGCTCCCATAGTGCCTGAGTTATAACAATTTTCGTCAAAAGAGTGTTCGAAGTCAATGAAGACGAAATTCCCTGACATTTCCCTGACTTTTTTTGACACCTCAAATTCCCTGACTTTTCCCGGTTTTCCAGGTTTTCCAGGTCTGTCGCCACCCTGTTGTTGCAGCGGTTCTGAACCTTTGTGAAACCATAGCACAGTAAATTTATTTCGTACACAAGTTGATGCCCTGAACTCAAAAAGTTCACTCATAAATACATTTCTGATCTTTAAAGTTTATATGGAAATTAATATTCACCCTTAATTAATATTAATATATCAACTATGGTATAATCATAGA
Organism: Lepisma saccharinum; assembly: GCF_977018435.1. Taxonomy (NCBI): domain Eukaryota; kingdom Metazoa; phylum Arthropoda; class Insecta; order Zygentoma; family Lepismatidae; genus Lepisma; species Lepisma saccharinum. The sequence goes on along the minus strand of NC_139254.1, from coordinate 54,476,852 downwards.
TCAATTACGTATAGACTTGCTGTTAAACATAAAATTACAATTAAATTAGTTGTCAACCCCTGGGTGCAATGGACCTCTTTTAAGGCCCGGCTGTTGAAAAACACTGGCACTAAAACTGAAGCAGAAGCGAATAAGACTGGCAAATGGCAAAAAAATCTATTTAAGAAATCTGGACTGGACCTACAGTTTGAAATGACATCGGAAGCACCTTGCCTCCACTGAGGATTGAACCTCAGACCCCTTCTTATTACAAGGCAACAGCATCACTTTATTCCACTCCAGAGGCCCAATCATGATTATGAAAGAAACCTTCTATAAAAAAGCCAGCCTTTTTGCAATTTGTTCTCTATGATTTACAGGCTAAATTAAATCTTAATCTCTGATGAAGTAGCAAACAATCTTGTTAAGTATAGAGAACATTCAGACTGAAGCAACACATGACAGTGGGGGGGGGGGGGGGTGTCACATTGAAGTGACAAGGGCCCCTTCAGTCTAAGCAAGCATCCACCAAGCATGCACAAACAAGACCGAGGTGACATGATGCACACCATTGAAGAAGTTTTCAGACTGAAGTCACAGGTGACAAGTGACACAAGTCTCCTTCAGTATATAGCAAAACATTCACCATGCAAGAACAACATACCGAAGCAGCAGGATGCACACCATTGAGAAAACAGTGTAGTCCGAGCAACATACAAGTGACATGTTTAGCTCTTTGTCGTACTTCAGTTCAAAAAAGTGGTTTGCTTCCAAGTGACACATGTCACTTTGGTCTGAAAGTTCACTGAGAAAACTGTACAGGCCAAGTGACAAGTGACACTTGCCGCTTATGTTGCTTTGGTTCGAAAGGTTGCATTTACTTCTAAGGGTTGGTTTCCAAGAGCCAGTTGTCGCTTCCATCTCCAAGCTCTGTTAAACAGGATATATACACAAATTCACATAATATGTATACTTCTGCATGTGTGTTGTGAAAAATAAAGATTTCTAATTGTCCCGAAACATCAAATATATTCATATTAACATTTGTTTCATATTTTATGACATCAACATTTAAATTGTGACACAAACATGTTAAAGCTTGTTTTAAGTCCATTTCATGGTCAGGACTACACCTTTAGTTTTAACCCTAGCTTACCCATGTCGTACGAGAAACTTACATACAGGGGGGGCGGCCCACGCTTTCTTTTTATCATAAAAATTCAAGGAACCGTTTTATTATTGAATCACTGCTTCCTTTTCTGATTATATATGTGCAGTTGTTTATTAATTATAATAATTACAAAAAATTCTATAATTAACAAAAATAATAACCAATTATACAATTATTGCATGAGAATATCGCAAATATTTTATCATTCACTAAAACACAAAATCCATAATATTTTTTTATTAATGCTTTTTTTAGTAGAGGTGCAGTTGTTTATTTAATTACAATAATTGCCATAATTACCAATCAATTTTACACTGTCACTGGCATGAGTCTCGAATGAGATGCATTCAAAGATGGCACCTGATATGCCCCCAAGTGCATTTTGCCTCCTAATTACAATACATTTATGTTCTTATTAACAAAAGTAATACAGAAATATTGGGAACACCCTGGGGAACAATGTAATTTATTTTCAAACAGTTGAAAAATCTAAAAAATAGAGGTGGTTGGCCTGCAAGCCCCCCTCCTCAGTAAGCTGGGGTTAAAATTGTATCTGAATCACTATGCAATATCTGTCAACTGACATTGGTCAATATCTTTCTCTAGGCTGCTACATCATGTAATTTTTTTAGCTAGTTGTGAAATATGCCACTACAAACCTGTAAACTCATAGGTTAGCCATAATTGGTAAAAAGCCAAAATTTCCAGTTTTTTTTTTTCTTTCTTTAAAGCCAGCATTTTATTGGGAAAAAAAACAGGCTTCCTTGCAACTCTAGATCTAGGTGTGTAAATGTTTATAACAAAATAGAACAACTATGGATTTCAGTTCACTAATTGTATGAAATGTAAATAATAAAGAAACAGTTGCGATGGCTGTTCACTCATCTTGTGGATTGAGTAAAAAAGTTTCCCCAAGGATGTAATAATAATAAATTGAGAATAAAATTGGTTTGTATTATTAGTTTGCAATAATTATAATTTCATAATGAAAACATACAATTGTAACACGATGAAGCCTTGTTGCCACGATAGAATAAACACATATGTAGTGTTTCTTTGTCATGGAAACAAGGCTTAAGCATGTTACCAAACACTACATATGCTGATCACGGCAGTCTATATTTCAGTATTCATCAGACTTGAAACCAAACTAAAAGATTTAGATTAATGTAAATTTCGTAATGTATCATAAACACCTCATGAGGACCAAGGCCTACCTACTGACTTCCTGCCTTACTCCCATTGGAGGTTGGGGATCAGCCAACCAGTTATGGGGTGAAGTGTGGTCAACATGACGAACCCCCAGTTGGTGTAGGTTTTCATGACCAGGTGTGACATTTTTCTACGTGGATTAATAATAAAAGCATTACGTTATATTTCCGCGTAAAAAACCTCACAGTTTTCTTCATTGCTTCGGTACGCATTGCGTCAGTCTTTTGTAAAGTTTCTAGTTGTCTGAATCGCCACTAGAGGCCCTCAGCTTCGTTACTTGTTTCTGCGATTACGCATAGACAAAGCAGTTTTTTAGGAAAGCAGTCTTGACTCGAAAGAACACAGGACACATTGGTCACGATATACTTCTTCCTCCTCTTCTTCGACCTTCGAGAACAGTGCCTGCATTTAATTCCTACTCTCGGATCACGTCGAAGAAGTTCTTTCGAAACTGTATTGTGACGAATACCTGAGAGAGTTCCTGCTGTTTAGAAGGAATCAACGTGGTATTGGGACTATACGAAGTGTTTGACTGTTGCCCACTTTGATTCCTGTTTTCTCGAAGTTGACTACGCACGAGGCGAGCGTAATTGACGATGTTCGAGGGAAGAATAGAAGCTGTCGTCAGGAAGTTACATCGCGTGAAGTCTGGTTAGAATGCTGACGTTGGAGCGATTGCAAGTTTGAACTATTCGCCTTTTCTTCACTGCTGCAACGTATGGACGTCGTTTTGAGAAGGGACGTGTTTGGTCAAAACAACGCTTAGGGAGAGGATGATTGACTTTGACGTTACGATTGTTCAAGGACCACGCAGTCGAACGACTTGTGGCTGAGGTATGTACTTTTTTGTGGTAGTTGGTAGTGAATAACGAAGTGTCATCGTGGAACGTACATAGTCATGGTGGATTATTTGCACGTGTGAATTATCAAGAAATATTGTAAAGAGTGTAAACGAAAGGGTTACATTTTTCTCTTCGCAACTGTCAAGACGAACGTCACGATTGGCCCAGAGTTACGAGGTGCGACTTTTTGCTCCCTCTTTTTTGCCCACTTTTGCCTAATTTGGCGATCTACACGTGTACAGTATTATCGTAGTGTTACGCTTTATAATTATTGAAGAAACATGTTCGCTACGAGGATCTAAAAGGAATTTAAATCCACTTACGTAATTTCACGTCGATGTATTAGGAAGAAATTGATACGCAACGTACCTTAGAAATACCTTGTAAGAGCACCAAAGAATTGAGATTTGTATAATGTTGTTTAATGGCCAAAGATTCATGATTAAGTCTTCATAGTATAAAAGAAGGAACATTTTTATATAAATCGCTGCTAATCTAATGCATTGTCAAATTAGTAATGGTTTAATATGGAACACATTGATGTCATTTCACTTGGAAGTAATTTTAAGAGATAGATCTAATCTATTGTTATAATTTTCGTGAAAGGTTGAACTATTGAATGGACGCCGGTTCGTCTAATTGTTGTTATATTGATGTATTTGATGTTGGGAAATAATAGTCATTCTACGTTGCGGGACTGTTATACTAAAATTTGACGTGTTGCAAATCATAAATTGTGTTACCTATTTGTCCTAGAAACTATACTCTTGATCAAACTTGGGTTATTAGAATTGTACGTATTTGGACACGGAACGAACCCTCAACTTCTCTTCTAGATTAAAGTGACTTTTTGAGAAACTAGAATCTCTTTGCATTAATACTGGTGGTATTCTCTTTAGTTTAATCAATTGGGTTGTCCCGATTCGTGGTTCTCTTACGAGACTGAGGCAACTGTGCAAAAACACGCCATTAGCTTCAAACAAAATAACTATTGTAACAATTCGGTTGGGGTAAGTTTGATTTTGATTCCACGGCCTCAGTTCGCAACTTCCCCTTGTAATATTATTTAACTACCCACCTAATTAGTTACACAGGTTATGCTACTCATTCATAGTTTCCCAATTTCCTCACGATGGTGGGTGAACACCGATCCCATACACAGGCCGAAATCGCAGGAGAAAAGTTGTTACGTTTTGTCATGGTGCAGTAACCACATTCCACTCCACAGTTCTGGACGCTTCCGTCGCACACTTTCACGCAATCTTCTCAAGACATTCAGGTAAAATTGCTGGTTCACTGTTTGTCCTTGGAGAACATATTCCCTGTGGACAATCCCATTCACATCAAAGAAACAAATCAACATTGTTTTCACATTGGATCGAACTTGACGTGCTTTCTTGGGATGTGGTGAATTTGGAGTCTTCACTGGCTGGATGCTTGTTTTGATTCAGGATCGTACCCATAGCACCAGGACTCATCCCCAGTAACAATTTTGTTTGAGAAAATTTGGGTCCTTGTGCAGTTCAGCCTTCAAGTTGCGACAAACATTCACTCAATTCTTTCTCTGCTCCTCTGACAGCAAGCGAGGCACAAATTTAGTGACACCCGTCTCATCTTCAAATCGTCAGTTAAAATGCGCTCGAAGGTATTCCAGGACAACTCCACTTCTTCAGAAATTTGCTCGATGGTCTTTCGACGATCTTCATTAATGGACGATCTTCATTAATGGCATCTCAAACTTTTCCAATGTTTTCTTCATTTCTGCCTGTCGAAGGACGGCCAGGCCTTGGCAAGTCTTTAGTTGACATGTTGCCATCTTTGAACCGGGAAAACCACTCATAGACTTGTGTCTTTCCCAAAGCAGCTTCATTAAAAGCTTGGCGAAGCATAACAACGGTCTCAGCAGCCGTTTTTCCCAACAAGAAACAAAATTTAACACATGTCCTTTGATCCTTGTGGTCCGCCATCTCAACAATCACTCAAAAATCGCCAGACTCTTGCCACAACACCACAAACAATGCAACACTACGAACGAACCGCTCAGCACAGAATAATGCCAACTTGCAGATTGATGCAAGATATCCCATACTAATGACACCTAGCGACACAAGCCGTAACTACATCGGTAATCTGCGCAACATTATGATTGTTTTTTTTTTGGGTACCTCCTCGTATATAACACATACTATGTGCCACTAATTATGCATGGAGCAGAGACTTGGACAATGAGACAGAGAGACAAAAGAAAGATGCAGGCGTTGGAGATGAAATTCTTAAGGAGTATATTGGGGAAGACCAGAATGGATAGAATAAGGAATGAGGAGATGCGACAGAAAGTGGAGGTACTGAAGCTTCAGGACAGAATAGATCATGCACAGATGAGATGGTTCGGACACATCAAGAGGATGGGTGCAGAAAGACTGCCAGTAAGAGCTTACAATGCACAAGGAGTGAGAATAAGGCCAAAGGGGAGACCAAGATATTGGTGGAAAGAGCAGATAGTGGAGAATGTTAGGAGAAGATGACAAGATTGGAACACTGTCGAAAGAGAGGAGTGGTGGAAGACCAGAAGAAAATGGAGAAGCTTGACTTCTATGCAGACCCAGCCAGAATATAGGAAGAAATGCAGCAAATATTGAGGCACCTTTCATTTACTCACCTGGAAGTTTTTTAGGGGGAGTTCTCGGCACAACCTTAATAGGCTTGAAGTGATGGAGTTCCTGATTGATGCTGTCATGGCTTCCTGTGCTCAGATCACTTCCACTGCGGATCTTCAATTCTGCAAATGAAGGAAATCATGTATACAAATAAGTGCTGAAAGCTTTCTTTGATACACATTTTAACCTAGTGATTAGAAGAGCCACATATTTATGGTGAAAAAAATATCAAGGTTTCGGTACAAAAAAATGGATATTTTGGGATAAAAAGTGGTATATAAAATGGCATTTCGGTGTTAAAATGGGAAATAAACAAAGGTAAAAAAAAAGGTAAAGTGTTCCCCTGTGCATAGCACCACGCCATGAAGGTGTATAGGGGGTGTGGGGGTAACGCCCCACACTTTCTTGATCCGGTCGTGAGTGGGGGTGATGTGATCAGCATCACGCCCCTGACCGTCTTTACCCCCCAGGGTTTCCCCCAGGTACCCATGTTATTCGACGCTGGGTGGGTGCCAGGGCCGCTTCCACCGTTAGAAAAGTTCCCAGATTTGAACCAGCCGGGGATCGAACCCGGGACCTTTAGCATGGTAGTCAGACACGTTACCGACTGAGCCACCGCAAAAACCTAAATTTGAATGAAAATCTGCACGTATTACACAAAATTAACATTTCACTTCTAATAGCACATTTCACTTCTAATAGCACATTTCAAAAGAAAGGGCCGATTGATTATATCAAACGAGAAAAGAAGTGTAGTAACACTGTATTAGTGGTTTCCATCACGTACATATCTGTACTTCATTTTTAAACATAGTCACCATTATTTTCTAAGCACTATTTAGTACAGTGGAATAAGTCTTTTCACACCCTCTGCATAGAAGTTCACCACCAGGAAGTTCAGCCACTGCAATACTACCATTTTCAACACCTCAGTTTCCTCAAATCATTCAGACACAAGTCAGTTTTTGAGGTGCAGGAATAGGTGATAGTCAACCGGTACAAGGTCTGGACTATATGGGGAGTGATCAAAAACTTCCCCTCCGAACATCTAAATAATCTAGAGAGTGAGGACAACAGTGCCTGGTTCGGCGTTCTCACGGGTAAGAACAGTTCCTGACCGCAGAATTTGTTGATTTTGTACTGCACATATTGATCTGATAGTGTTTCACATCAGTATGCCTACTATGTGATTGTTTTATCAGACTCCATGAAATTCACCAAACCACACTTTGTTGCTCCCAGATGCCATAACTTTTCATGAAGATGGAGTTTGCTTCAACATTTTTCCCTTTGGTGGGTGTGACCGTACGACACCATTGCTGTACTTTTTATTCATTCATTACACTCTGCTACCTCCATTTGGTGCAAGGTGCATGAATCTTAATCTTAAACCTCAGCTAGAATATCTACAGGGTAGGGTTCTTTGCAGACAACGAAACCAGACAGGATGCCTTCCAATGGAGATGTTTAAACGAATATATTATATGAACAAGGATACATAGAAATAGAATATTTACATGATGAGCTACTTTTCTCTATAATTCTCATCTACAGTCAAGTTTTCTCTCAATATGTTTTTCATTATTTGTTTTCTTCAATTTGTATATTCTTCTATCTGGACTTCCTTCTTAATGGACAGTCTGGATCTGGACTTCCTTCTTAATGGACAGATCTGGACTTCCTTGTTAATGGATGGTCTGGATCTGGACTTCCTTCTGGATGGACAGGTTTGGACTTCCATCTTGATTTCCTACGTGAGCTTCCTGCTTAATGGACAGATCTTTGGTCCTATTGGCTACGTAACAACTCGCACCATACACCACACAATTCTCGGCTGCCTTAGCACCTTTGGCGTTATGACATTGAATCACAGACTGTTCATTTCAACTGACGGGGTTGTGTAATCGAGCCGACATTTTAACATGCTCTAACTCACAATTAACTAACAGCTGACTATCGAATATATTATTGCTGGGTTGCCAATGGACCAGTTGATGTTACTGTGCAGAGGATAACCGATTACAGTCACCTTTTATAAATAATCAGCATTTATTTTTTTAATGCACCTCGTAGTTATCAGAGTATTAAGTTTACTCCTGTGTAAAGGAGTACATTTATTCTGCTCAAATATTTACAGCAGAATTAATCAATGTTTCAGTGATTTGGATAACACACAGTATAATTCAGACTTCCGAAAGTGTTGTGTCGATAAATAAACTCGAAATTTCATGTTTAAGAGTTCTTTGAAAAACATGAAAAATTAACATTACAGTGTGTTATTTCACATTTCATGTTTTCGTCAAAAACGAAATATGTATGCACCTACTGATTAGTAATACTGTCCATTTATAGTGGATGTGTGGGCCACCCACTGGAGTACTGATGTTCATTTCAGTTCTTAAAGTCTGCACTCAAGCAGTGATGTGGTCTCCCCGAGTTTGATTATGAAGGTTTGAAATTATCAACAGGAGGTTATTGTATGAAATAATTGATTGATTGAAATTAAAATTGCATGAGAGTCAGCCCTTAGGCTATGTGCACCCAACACATTATATGAGGTCCAGCCCCATATCATAGTTAAAATTAATATCTGTTTCTTGAGGACTAATATGTCCTTATTTATTTATTTAATAGAAGATTCCAAATACAGAGTTAGCCATTTTACATTGGAACGATTTTATAGGACATAACAACAAAAATAATACAATAATACAACAAAAATAATAACAGAAAAATTACATGTGGTTAAGAGACTTACATACTTTTAGTTAACTTTCTTCTAAAATGGTCCAGAATTTCAAAAATGTCTATTTGGCTCCCTAGATTATTATATTGACTGGGCACTCTATGGAAGAGAGCGCACTGGATGAGACACAATCTCGGCTTCTAGAAGCAAAAAGTTGAGTGCTTCTTGTTGAGCGGGCAGGCACACGAAAGTGAATTTCCTCAAGAAGGTGGTCACTTCTGATCTTGCCATTCACTATTTTATGTAGAAATATATGGTCAGCCAGTCTATGTCCCTCTTGAGCAGTTTGGATACTTAACATTTGCAGGAGGATGCACTTTGGCAAGTGTTTTGTGGACGGAGTTCGGTGTCGAACAATGACCAGGAAGAAATTTAGGACGGAATTTAGTCTACCTGAATTTGAGGGGCATGCCACAGACCAAATCGGAGTACAGTATTCAATTTTAGGTGACACAAAAGATTTGTAAAATGTGCTGACGGCAGTCAAGTTGTTTATTTCCGTGAAACGACAGAGAAGACCCAGCATACGCATTGAACCCCTTGTGACTGTAGAGATGTGATCAAAAAAGGAAAGAACAACTTTTTGTTGTCTGTTTTGGAGGTAGTGCTTGAGCAGAGAGTGAAAGTTACATGAATATTGAAACGGTGGGATAATTTATGCAGGAAATTGTGATTTATAGTCAAAAGCTTTCGAAAAATCCAGATATATTACATCCAGTTGAGTTTTTTTTCAGATATAGAGTTGTTAGAGTCAGATAATACCTAGGTACAATGCTTAAGTTGGTTAAGCAGGATCTGCCTGGGAAGAAGCCATGTTGTGCTGTATTTATATATGGAGAGGTAAATTTGTAGAGCCAGTCCTTTATTATCTTTTCACAGGCGGTAGGTAGAAACTGGTGAAAAAAGGGAAATAGGCCTACAAGAAGAAACAGCACACTTGTCTCCAGATTTATATAATGGTACCACGTCAGCATTTTTCCATGAATCTGGAAATGTACCCTCATTGAAGCATCTGTTTAATAAAATAGAGAAGGGAATAGCGAGAGAAGAAGCAGCGTTTTTTAAAGGAAAATAGAAGGGATTTCATCCGGACCATTGGCGCGATTTTGAGGCATTGAGGATAGGATGTATTGCACTTCTTCTGGAGACGTGGAGAAAGACGTTAGAGCGTGACAGGAAACTGGACGGAGGTTGGGAAGGTGTATTCGAGGTTGTATTTATGGAGGAAAAAAAAGAGTTAAAAAGATTAGCTTTGTCAGGGCCCTCTGCACATACTGAGTCATGTTTTACTTTCAAAAGTATTCGGGAATTTTGCCTCCTTGAGTTGATTAATGACCAAAAACGTTTGGGATTTGATTTGATATTGTTTGTGATCGCACCAACGTATTCCCTGTATTTGGTCTTTTGTAGTTGTTTAGAGTGACGTCGTAAGTCGGTGAAAGTTTTCCGTGTGTATTCATTAAGAAAATGTTTCCAAGGGCAAGTAAGAGCTCAGAGTCGAACCAGGGAGGGTATTTGCTTGATTTCGTTTTTTTGAGTGGCACATAATCCTTCATCACTGCATGAATCCCATCAGTCAGCACGTCACACGCTTCGTCAACACTTCCACTCTCCAGGATTGTCCAGGGAATGGAATTCAGTGCCGAACGGATGTCACCCCAGGGTGCTTTGCACCAAACAAGGTATTGGCATCGAGGGGTGGGAGGTTGTTGACCCTTCAGGTGGTCCGGGAGACAGAATAAAAGTCCAGCGATTCGTGGTCCGAAGGGATGAGGTTTCTCAAAGGGGTAAAGTGCGCTGAAGGGAGTGATGAAAGAATGTAGTCCAGGTTACTGTCTTTTCGTGTATTGAACATATTGTGCTGTTGAAGTCTGAGGCCACGTATGAAGTGATCCATGAAGTCAGTGTCGTTCTTGTCTTTTGTAAAACCATGTGTTGAGTCTGTCCATGTAATTCAAATACATTGAAGTATCCGAAAAGAATTATGTCGCCCATAGAGGATGCCGACAGCACAGAATCTTAGCAAGCCTCCAGAACTGCTACGGGGCTAGTTTTGTGTGGCCTGTAAAAACAACCGATGAAAAGTTTGTTTTTCTTGCCGAGAAGCACCTCAACCCACAGAATTTCACAGTCACGATCCAGGTCAGTTTGCACCACACTTTTCCATTTGTTATTTATGCAAAGCATCACTCCCCAGCCCCTTGAGCCTCTGTCTTTCCCGTACATAGTGAAATGTTTTGAAAAAGGCAGTTCGGAATTCAGTACATTGTCGTTGAGCCACGTTTCGGTTATTGCAATACAGTCCTGCTCCATAAATTCTCCCAATTCCGAAGTGCAGTCAGAAAGTTTATTTTTTATGCTCTGGGCATTCTGATAGTATGCACTGAATTTGTTTTCCATTGGCCTGGGGACTAGGGTTTAGCTTAATGTCTCCACACAGCAGCACAAGAAAAAGAAAGTTCAAGAGCCGGTGAGGCGGGAGGCTTACCTTGACCGCTGTCCGTTGCACGTGTCTCCTTCGGTGAAGCAGAGAAAAGCGTCGGGAGGATGCCTGCCGCTGGAACAATAAAACACCTCTCTCACTGCACTTCACTCACTCGGGCTAATGTTTTTACCGTCGGCACTGTTCAATAGCAATAGCTTAACACCCGTCCAAAGTACCACAATAAAGAAATAAACTGAGAACACAGAAAATCCAATCTTATGCGGAGCGTGATCCGACAGCTTTCTACAGCTGGTGGCCATCTTTATCTAGTTATAAACTGACACTGTAAAGCAGTACTCAACATGTATATAGGGACAAAACACAGGACAACAGACAGCCCTATACATGATTACACTGGCCCTAGGTACAGGCAACAGAACCTCGTTGGCCTGCACACTGCAGTTACTGGGGTGCACTGCATGAAAGTGAGTTGATATTTCGGTGCCTTCACAAAAAGTCAGCCCTTACACACTGATTATTTCTGTTGTCATTTATGGTTCTTACAAGCAGACAGACCCAATTTTTGATGTAATGTTTCGGGTGAACACACACATGCCTTTCATCCTAATTCACTCTACCAAAACTTACAGTTCACCTTTCTGTGCAGTTTATGCTCGGATTTTGCCACCTGTCTGGTATCTTCATCAGGCATGTAGTACAGACATGCTACAATACAGGTGGCAAAATCGATCGCGAACAAAAACTGCTCGAAATAATGAACCGAAAGGTTACACTGGACAACAAATTTAAACTTTTTTCATGCTTTGGAAATGAAAAGTACACTTCCTTATGGAATTGAGGGTGCCGAATATGAAAATAATAATAAAAATGCTGAATTGGTTCGAGTTTAAGTGTAATCGAAAGAAATATGTGTTATGTGGTGTTAATAGGAAATTAACACGTGTACAAAATGGAAGTTATAAAAACATTACTTACATGGATATTACAAATGGCACCTCTTTGCCTGTCGCTTGCATTGTGGTTCTGGACTTGCAACAATGGCCCTGATATAGTTTCTCTATTGTAGATATAACTTGGTGGAAATGTTCCCCATGTTCATTCCTGGGAAGAAGTTTATGTGGGAGTGTAACATATCTATTTTTAGTAACATATGACACCCCATTGCTTGGTAGGAAGATATTAGGTGCTCCACTAGTTCCTTACAATTCTGAGTCTGCACGTTTCCCAAAAAAAATGTCCCCACGTTTTGCAAAGAGTCCCATGCAATCTTCTCCATATCTTCTAACAGTGCATCAAATTCAGGGTCATTGAGGAGTTCTCGAGTCTGAGGGCCAATAAATATTCTTTGCCTGATTTTAGTTTCACTAATTTGTGGAAATTTACGCAGAATATACTTGAATGCATCACTGGCTTGGTTCATACCTTTAACGAAGATCTTGATTAAATCTAGTTTAATATGTAACGGAGGAAGTAAAACCCTGCTGGGAGCTATCAAAATAACATATTGAACGTTCTTTGTTCCTGGCTCCAAAGATTTATGGAGTAGCCAGTCTTTCCTTAAGTAGTGGGAAGCCTTATCACGGCTATCCCACTCGAATAAAAAGCAGCAGTATTTTGTGTAGCCGAGCTGCAGGCCAAGAAGTATGGCTAGAACTTTTGAAGTTGCCACAAATATTCCAATTGTATTCGTTATAATTTATGGCTTTCAGCAGTTCTTCTATGTTGGCATATGTCTCTTTCAAGTGCACTGCATAACCGATTGGGATTGATGGCAACACATTTCCATTGTTCACTAACACAGCTTTCAGACTTAGTTCTGATGCACCTATGAACAGCCGCCATTCATTGGGATTATGTTCTATCTTAAGTTTACTCATAAGACCAGTCACATTTTTACAACACACTATGTCACTTTAAACTAAAAAATACTCTTCCAGCGGTTTCTGACTCATCCGAAACACGGATACTTTAACATCTTCAGGATGCCAGTAGTTCTGCACCACTTCTTGACAACTCCAGGTCCCTCACAAGGTCATTTAATTCATGTTCAGTGATCAGATGGCAATTAAATGATATGATGTTGGCTGTGAAGTCAGGATTGATGAATGACTATGAATCTGCAACAGGATTTGGCATTCCTGCGTCGAGTTTAGCCGCCTCTTGCTCTTCGTCGGATGAATCACTGGAGTACGATGGGGGAGGTTGTGGAACAGGTAGTTCTTCAGAATGTGGCACAGGACGAATAGCTGAAGGAATATTGGGATAAGTGATAGTCCACTTCTTTTTTTTTGATAGGCCTTTAATTGGAGGAACCATGCAAAAATAGCAGTTTGAAGTATGATCTGTCGGTTCTCTCCATATCATTGGAACTGCAAACGGGATGCATGGTCTTTTTCCATGTAGCCAGTCCCGCAAGTTTGTCGAACACGTGTTACAACAAATGTGTGGTGCCCACTTTTTGTCCATATCTCCCACTTTACAACCAAAGTACCAGTGGTAGGCTTTCTTTATGATTGGCATGAAATTTCTTTTTTGATCGACAAATGTTATTTCGCCGCAACCATAACAAAAATTGTCTGCACTGTTAACACATTTACGCGACAAGTTTCTGGTCAGTAAAGTCAAAAACCATAAAAAAAAATACACCACAAACATACTACAAAATTTCGCCACAATCATGTCCGAAAGATCAAATTAGAACTACACTACACAGGAACACGTTTCCCCCTGGCAAAATCTTCAATACAAACTGAGCGTGATGTGGTTGATGATTCTCGGTCAGCGATCACGTGCTAGAGATAAGGAGAGTGATAAAGCTAACCGTCAAACAATGGATATTTATTGAAATACATAGGCAGCCGCTGTTGTCACACGAACCCTTATTTTGCACACCGGAGCACATCCGGCGATAATGTATTTCTTCGAAACTCGAACCAACCTTCAAAAACTAATATCATATTCGTTATCAGCACCCTCAAATTAGTAAGAATTGGTTACTTTTATCTCCGAAGCATTTTCATTGTTGACCAGTGTTATTAGAGTGAATTACATCTCTCAGCAGATGCAATCTATACTGTTCTCATATTGACAAACTTCTTGAAATTTAAATGGAGAAACAGACTAATTTTGTGTATGAATTTTCTACATGTACTCATAGCTTGGATGACAACACTAACTGTGAGAAAAGAAATATAAAGTCCAAAAATTGTGTTAATTTTCTTCTGAAGTAATTTTCATTTGTTCCAACACAGGTTACACTTTGTCTTTTGGGAAGGAAACACAAAACAACAAAATATGTTCATATAATAGCAATTTCTAATTATAAAACTAATTTTCTGTAATTAATTGCAATACAACTTAAGCCAAGCAACATTATGGAAAAAAAAGAGCAAGTATGTGGTGCATACCATTCCTCACACCAAAACTTCTTTTCGGTTTGTTGGAAGACTGCTGCAAATTGGAGATACAATGATTTGGTAGTTTCTGAGGTGACGACTTCTTCTGGCCTGAAATTATATAAGCACAAAATATAGCACTTCTGTGCACAGTAAATGTAAAATTGATTTTTAATACAGTGGTCTCTTTTTAATCTGAACTTGGATAATCTGAATTATTCAGTAATTGAAACAGAAATCTATTCCCCTTCAAATTGCTATTGAAACCAATGTTAAAAATTCATATGTAATTCGAATTTTCGAACATTCTATTTGGATGATTTGAAGGCTGCTATCCTAGAGAAGGGGAAGTTTCTGTCTGCTGGTATGCAGCCTCACCCTCTCCTACATAGAGTGGAATTGCCCACCCCTTTTTCTGCACAAATGTCCGTCCTTGAACCTCCACTAGTCAATTATTTATGACAAGTCTTCTTATCTGTTGTCAGTTGTAATTAGTCAAGGAACATTGTTCACAATGTTTCAAAGTGACAAGCTGAATCTAAAGCAAACTTTAGTGATGACTTGTTTCACGCAATTAATGAAATAGACGATTTTGTTAACCGTGTAAAGAAAAACAAAAAATAATGAACAAGTGAGAATGCGTCTCTACTGTTACACAAGTACGTGATTTTGTGTGTTAAAACAGTGTACTTAAAACTATTTTCCATTTTACTGGTAACTATTGTGGCTACGGCTGAGCAGATACCGATGTCACTATATCGGTATTGGTCGATACCAATTGGTATCAATTTCGGAACCGATACTTGTGCAGCATTTTGATTGCTTGCAGGGTCTGCAAAAATAATGTGCAACACACTCATGGAATTAACCTGGAAATTTTGCATAATTCGAAATTGATTATTTTGCACCAGTTTTGTGTGTAAACACGGAAATTTGTATTAACATAACATGTAATGCAACATTCTGATCTAATTTGTGAATATTTTAGAGCAAAAACTTTGGTAAATTGAGAGTGGAATATTTAAACACCAATATCAATCACTATTTTGAAAACTTATAATATTAAAATATTCAAGCATCGGTATTGGGAATTAGTATAGTAGTTTTGTTATGTTGATTGCCTTTAATAATGTATGTTTTTCTTAATTTCAATATTTTCATGTCCCCTTGAAGTTCAAATTAAAAGAGAGTCCACTGTATAATAATTTTATTGCCAGTTTACATAGAGCACAACTATACAGCTTGCCACATATGATGGCTGACGGCCATGCAGGCAGCGAGATAGGTCAATGATATTACTTGAATTCCATGCCTTTGCCATAAGGAGCTTCAATACAAGAACAGCGATTGGCGGTCACAGTGGAGCGACTCTCCACTCTGTATCTCGCACACATGTCCATCAGCCATCATATTTGGCAAGCTGTATAGAAGCTAATGAGAAGTTTGATAGCCTTGGTTTCTTGGCTCAGAATAAAAACATAAATACTGAGCTTCCTTTCTTAAAAAGAGTGTAACACATGATTTATGAGGGGCGTTCAAGTAAATCAGAGGTTTTTTTACAGGTTCAAAAACAAATCCCAGGGTGGAGGTAGTGCACGTAGTAGGAACTGGCAACTGTGTCCTGTTACTGGAAGGCAGTGCCCATTGCACATGCCAGTCCCGAGACCAGTTGTCAAAATGCCAGACAACAGTGTAAATGTGTACATGGAACAGTGTATCGCAATGAAGTTTTTAGTGAAGGAGGCCATAAAACCAGCTGAAATATACAGAAGACTGAAAGCACAGTACGGTTATGAAACACTCAAGACATTTAAATCGTGCAAGTGCTTCAAAAACGGCTGTACGGTATACAGACACCACCACCAAAGAAATTTCGAACCATTGTGTCAGCAGGTAAAGTGATGGCAAGTGTTTTCTGGGACAAACATGGGATTATTTACGTGGATTTTTTACCCCGTGGTGTCACTATCACCAGTGAATATTACTGCCGTGTTCTGCATGTTGTGCATAAGAATCTGAGGAAGAAACAGCCTGGTTTGATCACGAAGGGTGTCCTGTTTCTGCAGGACAATGCAAGACCTCATACCACTCAACGCACTATGCAAACATTCCAGGAAATAAGCTGGGAATTATTGCCACATCCCCCTTACAGTCTGGACTTAGTGCTAAGTGATTTCCACCTGTTTGGATCCCTAAAAGAATTCCTCGGAGGTCAACATTTCAGCAGTGATGACGAAGTGAAGCAGGCTGTCCTAGAATGGTTCAAACATACTGACAAATCTTTCTAGGCATGAGTTAAATGATGGAATAAGTGTATAAATGTAGCCGAGGAGTACGTCGAAAAATAATAGCAGTTTCTACCACTTGAAATTTGTTCTTTTATTTTACATACTCAAAAGTCCAGAATTGACTTGAACGCCCCTCATAGTTTCTATTTTACAACTATGTACTTACCCAATGCCATTTCAAAGCATGGGTGAGATCCCTGATGGGTAATAAATAAGAGGCATGCATATTTTGTTTTTAACGAAAACAGGACATGTGAAATAACAACACTGTAATGTTCATTTCTCATGTTTTTGAAAGATGTGAAGTGCATTTTCGTACCATATTTTGCCACCACAAAATAAACTCATAAACATGAAATTTAGTTTATTTATGATGCGACCCTTTCTGAGGTGTGAATTATCTTTTAAGTTACGCAAATTACGGAAAATTGATAAATTCTAGTGCAAACATTTGAGAAGCAAAAATGGACCTTTTGCACAGGAATAAACTTCATACTCTGATAACTACACAAATGTGCTATCAGAAGGGAATTGTTTTTCTTTGTATATTAAGTGTAATATTTTCCTGTAGTTTACGGTTATTACAAGCATAAGAAAACAGTTTTTCTTTGTGACGTTTCAGGAGAACACACGCTCCTTTCATCAGACATTTATTTTCATTTTGATTAAAGATACAGTTATAACAATAATAAAAAATAATTCTATAATGCAAGCAATGCGTACATACAAGAAAAACTAATATTAAGTGTAGTTTGTAAATCAAATTAAGGGTTCTTTTTTCACCATTGTAACACTGAAGTGCCATTTCATTTACCACTTTTGATCACGAAATGTGCCTACTTTTTGTACCGAAATCTTGATCATTTATTCAATATAAATACGTGGCCCTAGTAATAAAACTAGCACTCCACTCCAGAGATGTTCACAACATACTTCCACAACCCAGCAACCAAGATCCTATCGCAAGTGTGATGTTCATAGACTAGAGAAATTTCAAAGCCATTTCCATTTGGAAGCATTTACCTTGCAATTTCCCATCCCTTTAATGACATTCCTGCCTGCATGGTGGCCACTCTAGGACCATGATAAAATTGAAGTATAATTCCCAGTTTTCAAGGTGAACTTTCCAAAAATTCGAGGGTACAAGCAGATATTTTATCTATTTCAACCTTAAGTATTATCGCCTCTCACCACGCACACACACGCACACACACACACACACACACACACACACACATAAATAAATATATTAACAATGTAAAGGGTCTGTGTGATTCCAATGTATACAAAAATTCTAATTCAATTCAATTAAATGGTACAGTCACGGACACTTTTGAGTTGTAATGATTCCATTGAATGTAAATGCAATCATTACAACCCAGAAGTGTCACTGACTGTACATATATTAAATTTAAGATGTCGAGTTTATATTTGCCATTTCGCATACTCAGACCAGAAATACATCTACAAGCACGTCACAAATGTTATGGGACATAATAATCTACGAAAAGTAATTAATTGTACAAGTATTTCATGGTATAGTCGGTAGGGCATCTAACTACCATGAAGGAGACGACGGTTCAATTTCTGGGGTGGGTGATCTAAGATTTGAATTTTCCCAGCCTTGTCCCGGCATAAAAAGGCTCTGGGGCTCACCCAGCCTCAAATCAATGGGTAACCGTGGGGGGTAAAGGCAGATGGAGGGTGATGCTGATCACATCACCTTTAAAATGGAAGAGATCGAGAATGTGCGAGGCCCTACCTCTACATCTCCTATATCTGCCTTCATGGCATGGTGCTATATGCACTGGGAACTTACGACGTGTGTAGTCATAAGTAGATAAATATTGGTCAATGTTGGTGTCTGTTAATACGATTATTTGTTTTTAACTTTACATTTCATGATGTATACTTACGTGGTGGAAAAGAAGGGTCCATTTAATTCCAAAGATTCACGATAGGTGGAATACAAGTACAGTTTGTGCGATCTCTACCGTAAACTTGAGACTTCCTCATCAGATGTCCCACTAATTGCTTTCTCAATTTCTATAAACGTATTTTTCTTTGTTAAATAATTTTTTAGAAGCTTAATTGTTT
This sequence comes from Lepisma saccharinum, assembly GCF_977018435.1. Classification (NCBI taxonomy): domain Eukaryota; kingdom Metazoa; phylum Arthropoda; class Insecta; order Zygentoma; family Lepismatidae; genus Lepisma; species Lepisma saccharinum. The sequence continues at coordinate 54,458,019 of NC_139254.1, read as the reverse complement.
GTCTAATTCTACATTCTTAATTGCTTATTAGTATGATCAAAATTAATAAGATTGTAGTGTTTAAACTAGTCCTATAAACAGAATTCTAGTGTTTCTCAATCATGCTCTGGGTGAAGACTAAAGGGAAGTTTTGTTTTGCAGGCAGCAGGAATTCAAAAATTCATATTTAAAAAGGATAACTTTAGGAACATTAAATTTTCTTTACACTGTAATAATTAACTGGGGAGATTATGGTACGGACAACAAACGTAACCGCAAGATCCTTCACACACTTTACATATTAATAAAAGTAATGATTATACCTGTAATATGATTTGTAAAGTTGATGGAACACTGAGTTTTAGTAAAAGGTGAATGTTTGAATGCGGTAAGAACGGCAGTGGGTGATAAAAATTAAACATGACAGCTCATGGATACTTGACCTTTGCTGGATTATGGATAGTTTTTGTGGTTTCATGGACTTTCAAAGGAAATAACTTGGATAAGTGAACCGATGAATATCCAAGTGTGTAGTGGATGCAAGCTACGCATGGAATTATGTGGTATTTGGCCGTATTGAAGCGATTGATGTTCCGGCTGGAAGGAGACAAATGTCTGCCATACCGGTAGGCTGCATGTAAGTAGGAAATTGTTCCTCTAAGCGATCTCAAACACGAAGGTTAGTAGTACTACAGTAACTAAATGTGCATATAATAAGCTAGCTTTGCGTGTGTTGGAAAAAGTGCATGATCATTGAATTTTATCATCGCCGACATTGTGTGTGTTACAAAATGGTGAAGGCTGCAATGACACACGGAATTGGTATGAAAGTTGGTTCACAACATTTTGCAAGTTGGTAGAGCTAAGTACTAGCTCGCATTCAGTTCCGAAGTACCATACTTTTACTTACGTGTAATTTTTGGGTGCTAAACAGACATATTCTGTTCAAGTCTCGTGAAGAAAATTATAATTTTACTTTTGTATAACTGACGCCGAGTAATATCACAGGCAAATAATCCAGTGTGTGAAACACATGTTTTGATGTCCAATTTGCGAAGTTTTGCATCGCTTAATGCAAGTTAATTCTTTTAATTGGAGAAAAAGGAAATTTGTGGGAAAACATCAGTAGTATGAAATACCTCACCAGGCTATAAAGTTTACAGCTTAAATTTTGGCTATGGTTCATGTTAATTTCAAATAACATCCTTTAATGTTATTGGTACACTCAAGTCCCAAAGTATTCGTACAATACTTTGTTTAGATGTAAACAACAAAGCTAGTTGTCACAGGCGTACTTACTTCATTATTCATGTTTTCTATCAATAAAGACATATGTTAAGAGTATGATGGAGATGAAAATTTCCCTGCACACATATTTCTTTGAATCAACATATATTTGGAGTATGTGCATATTAATGTGTGAATTTATTTTCCAGCTGGGAGATTTCCATCTCGTACTGGTTATCTGGGAGAGGGGGGAGTAAACTTTTTGGCATAGGTCTGCCATTAAGGGGAAAATAAACAGTATCACATTGAACGTATAGTGGCACATCGACAACTTGTATGGAATTTATGATATGGACACCACTTGCACATAACGCTCGTCCTCTGGTACTTTAATGTATGTGAGATAACTTTCCAGTAAGACAGTCACATCCCAAATCTGTTGTACTAATAGAGGCTTTCTTAGTGGAAAGTCACATCCTGCCCAATTTGGAAGATAATTTATTATATGAGGAACACTCCATGTTATTACTTGGTAGAAATGTTTCGCTCACATGAGTTACTCATGCAGCATTTTGTGAGAAGTCTAAAGGTTTAACAAATTAACAAAATAAATGACACCACAGGTATTGGCTTGTTGAGGTATTTATTCCAGGCACGATTAATTTGTCGTAAATCACCTTTTGAGACAAACAAACAATTAATTTATCATCTTGGTAACTTTATTAGCGGAATTGTTCACATAATCTTTAAATTTTACATCGGTGATCCTATAATCTTAGCACCTAGCTACAGGCAAGACCAGCAAAGTCCATTGTAGGAAGTGCTGTAAGTTTTTCTATAGTTAGGGAAAAAATCTTGGGAAAAAGTTTGGGTTCTTTGCTATGCTGTTGTTGATCTACTGAACTACCTCATCAGTGGCATAACGTCTCAAACTTCACCTATAAGTATTTCAAATTTACATAATCAACTTCAACATATCTTGCAAGAATTAACCTTTCATATGTCAGATAGATTGTTCTGCAAAGACACTAACAAAGTAAACTAAATGGAGTGAGAGAATTCTGTTTTATTGTCCACACAGCATTCTTTTTTCCTTCCTCAACAGAAATATAACCTAAACTGCAAAAATCTTGCCTCAACGCATTAATAAATATGTATAAATTCATTGGGATTTGGATTAATAAAAGTTGCAATTTTTCACGTCTACGGAGAAATATTCAAGCAGAATTCCTGGTAAGTAGCCACCCTGTTCCTACCAATTCCCTATATACACTATGTGGAAGAAAGTCATTGGACACCACATGTCAGCGGATACCATTAGTTTTCTTGCATTCAGTAGGAGGTCAGTCCACCTTTGGCAGCGATAACAGCAGCCACTCGTCGTGTTAAACTGGCCACAAGGTCGTGCAGTACACAGAGTGGGATATTCCGCCATTCCTCCTGCAGTACAGTCACCAACTCTGGAAGTGTAGAAGGGTGAGACAATCACGACCTCAATCGGCGCTCCAGTTCGTCCCATAGATGTTTGATAGGGTTGAGGTCAGGGCTCTGAGCAGGCCAATCCAGTCGGGGGACATTATTTTCTGCATACCACTCCATGGTAGCCCTGGAAATATGACAAGTGACATTATCGTCCTGGAACACACCTTCTTCGCTTTCATAGAAACGCCACAACGTGGGGAGCATAGAGTTGTCGAGAATATCTTGGTAGGATGCAGACGTCATGTGGCCATACACCGGTACCAGTGGACCCACGCTATGCCAGCTGAAACAACCCCAGAACATGATGCGGCCACCACCATATTTCACTGTGGGCACTACACACTCGGGTAACAGATATTCTCTGGGTAATCGCCATACCCACACTTTCCCATCTCCCCTCTTTACACCAGCGTAGTCTCTGCCCTTTATTGTTTTTTGTTATCAGGGGTTTGTGGGCAGCGGATCGACCATGATAACCGAGCGCATAGGCCTCCTTGCAAAGTGTCTTGGTTGAAACAGTCAAACTGGTCGCACTTTGAAACTCTTCTGCAATCGAATGCATTCGGACGGGTCCTGTTTTTACAAATCTCCCTCTTCAGCACTCTCCTGTCTCGGTCGTCCAATTTCGTGGGTCTTCCAGTTCGTGGTGCATTGCTGCAGTGTCCCTTTTCCTTCCACTTCTTGATGACAAAGGCTACAGTTGATTTAGGGGCCTGTCGAGCATCAGCTATGCTACATATACTCATGCCTCCTATGGAGCAGCCTACTATGATCCCTTTTTCAAACATGCTGAGCTCTTTCCTATCCGGCATTTTATAAGTGAATGATCTGAGAAGCCTTCTACTGCTATATATATATATATATATCCATCTGTACTCTCTTTTCCATGAGGAGTTCGTTTCAGAGTTGAAACCAGGGTGTCCAATGACTTTCTTCCAGATAGTGTATTTTATGCACATGGCCAAAGACTGAGAATAGCATATGACACCTTTTATCCGGCCTACGTTTCTGGAATAAATACCCGAACATAAATTTGTTGACACAAAGGCTCATTTTTGGGCAAAAAATATGTATACTGGCGGAAAACTTAACAATGAATTTATATCAGAAGTGTGCATATAGAGAGTCCTGATAATTCGACATACAGCTGTGTGTATATACAACAACTCAGTCGAACTGCCAGTAGCTATGTGCTGTTTTGATTGATGTGTAACAGTTCTGTCCATGGGGCAGATGCAAATAAAAATATCATTTCTCAGTACAATCTTAGGATTAATATTACCATATTTGATGTTAGTATTTATTTCTTTTTACACATTTTTGAGGAAAAAGCTTTATCACTGAATATTATAATTAATTTACATTACTTCAAATACAAAGTAATACGTAATTCTATTTCAACAAATAACTCACATAATCTAACTGGGAAAGAATACATTTTAATCTTCTTCGTCAAAACCCAAACATTCATCTCCACATCAAAATGAAGGAACTTGAAACCTCTTCTAAATCAGAATCCAAGTCCTAATAGAACAAAATGACCTCTGTACCCTCCAGTGTGTTATTAATGTCACACATCTTAAATGATTTAATCACTGCCTTAGTTTTCACAGCATCCTATGAAGCTTTGACTCATTTACATTTCATATATAAAGAGGAAAACCTTAAATTTCGTATTAAATGAATGGTATATATTGTGCTTTCATTTAAAATAATATTTTTAGTGGAGTGCAAAAATTAATTATAATCCATTTTAATTTCCTTTTTTTGAAGGTAAAGTAAGCGAATAATCTTACCATCCATTTCGATGAAATCGTCCTTGCAACAGCTTCCGCATTGCATAGCTTACTGCCACTTGTACCTGGCTTCACCATTTCACTGACACTCAATACTGTCGTACCCATCACACAATTAAGTTAAAACTATTCTAAAAAACTTCACAATAAAAGTCTAAATCTAGCAGATAAATACACTTTCAACCCAACAGGCATGTCGCTTACAATGCGTTTGTTACTGCGTAAGGCCGGATCGCATTTTTCAAAAATCGCTGCAATGTACTCCAGACACTCATTGAGGGAAGGTGAGGTAGAAGGTGGTTGTTCTTTCTTTCCTCTAAGCTGCACCAAATAAGACAATTGTTGAATGTTTCTTTTAGGGAAAATACAATCGTACAAAATATTAGACATCTTGTCAATAAAGGGACCACATGGTGGCTAATCTAGGAACTTGATAAAATTCAAGTATAATTCCCAGTTTTCAAGGCTAAGTATTTCAGCCTTACGTATTATCGCCTCTCACCGCTCGCACCCATGGACACACAAATATTAACAATATAAACGGTCTGGTCTGCGCAGGGCTTGAAAAATCCCGGTTGCCAGGTCGCCATGGTGACTAAAAATTTCAGCTTGGCGACTATCTTTTGCTGCAATATTGCCGTTTTTTAAGTTTTAGTGTACGAAACTTTCAAGATTGTAAGTTCAAATTGCAGTACAGCATAAGTTAGCAAATTATTTTTTTATCAACGTTGTGAACATTCTATAAAATCAGTAACAATTTCTTACTCTTTGTCCCCCAACCCCCCATTTCCAGCTTTCTCACATAATTTAGCGATGTTTTGAATACGTTGATGCTCAGCTTATAGACAGATTGATTTGCTTTATTTTACTTCGCTTTTTGTGCCACTTTTGGCTAATTTGCAAAGATGGTGATGAATGATGATATGATGAAATTGATGACTGGACATGTACAAACATCAAAGCCCAGTCCGGGATTCGAAACCGGGACCCCTGGCATCGTAGTGCAATGTGCTAACCACTCTGCCACAGGGGCTGGCTCAGCTTCTTATAGAATCCACAATTACTAGTAGGTGGTTTCCTGGAAGCACAGTTGGGTAGGAAAGGCCAAACCTGCAGGTTGCATTGTGATTCATGCAGGTTTTTTAGATTTTTAACTTTTATAACTTTTTTACCTGTGAATAGGTCTGCTGTACAAGTTTTTTTAGGGAACGACTTGGTTTTTACGTACTTCTAATGGCAAAAACTTAATATTTTAAATGTATCCTAACCAACCCTTAACCACAATCCTCATATTACATTTTTGACGCAGTACTATGTCAAGTACTTAGTTTTTTATACGAACCTGAGGAAAGAGATAGTCAATCTCTGAAACGGTGTTCTACAATAAAAGCACTATACTCACATACGTAAGTACAATTTTTAACTTTCCTTTATATTCTGGATTTTGAGTAACACGCGACTAACCTACAAAATGCTCTTGTTTATTCTGTAGTAGAAGAAAGCGAGATGAAAAATTATGTTATGGAATTGAAGGGGTCAGGATGTTATGGTGTAATATTTCTCGGTGTTGTTCGTCACAAAGTGAAAAATCATGGGAAATTGCCATTTCACTTTTTTAGTGTGTTTTTATTATTATTATTATTATTATTATTTTGAAAGAAATCCAACCTGGAAAATTGTAATCGTGCCTGTTGATATATACGTGTTATATGCAGTGACATAGTGAAAACATTTCTTAGCTGAGTTATAGGTGGTGGACATTGAAACTGAAAAACCGGTCATTATAGAACAGGCTGCTCGAGGGCTAGCCTTCATCTCCTGTTGGGTCATGCATAGCGTAGCGAGCATTCAATAGCGTGGGTGTGCACTTGCCAGTCACTTTGGCACACTAGTAACTGGACTGCACGTCGAATTTTCGGTTTCGCACAGTAGAATGGGAGACATATCAGAGTTCCAAAGAGGGCAAATTGTTGGTGCTCGTCTCGCAGGTGCATCAGTAACGGAGACTGCGAATATTTGTAGGATATCATGGGCCACAGTATCAAGGGTCATGGCAGCATACCAGAATGAAGGACGAACCACATCCAGTAAGAGTAACTGTCGGGGAAAGTGGAAGCTGTCTGACAGGGACGTCAGGGTATTGAAGAGGATTGTGTCCAAAAAGGGTAAAGCCACCGCTGCAAAAGTCACCACGGAATTGAATACACACTTAATTGAACCTGTTTCTACCAAAACCATCTGTTGAGAACTTCATAGGGTAAACATCCATGGCAGGGTTGCTGTACAGAAACCTTTGGTCACTAGCACCAATACCAAAAAGCAGGTTGACTGGTGCCAGTAGTGCAAATCGTTGATGTTAAACAACCTGAAACATGTCATGTTTTTGGATGAGTCCACCTTATATTCTTTGTGTTCATGCATGAAGCATTTACAACAGAGTGAATGAAAGTTATCCCCCAGGTCATGATTAGGAGGTTACAGAGTCCTCATGTTGATCATGAAAGATTATGAACGGGTGTTAAAAGGATTTCATTGTTACAAGTCAATTGTGTGCAGATATCTATATTTAATTGTTGGACTGTATTATTCATTTCAAGGTAAGGCAAAGGTAAAGTTCACCCATGTATATAGCACCATGCCATGAGGGCACATTTAGGGGGTTCTCGATCTCTCCTTTTGGAGATGACGTGATTAGCACCATGGTCCAGTCACCTTTACCCCCTCCCACATGTACCGATTCATAAAAGTTCCAACGTTAGATTACCCACCATTCAAATTATCGGTGATGTAAAATCCTTGTCACTATGACATACGTAAATCATATGAATGATACAAATATGCTTTAACTTGTGGATCATATTGTTAGTATCAGTTGTATGACCTTGCTCACTACTTCAACCTGCTGTGTGTAAACTGGCAAAGAGATGTATGGTAAAGAGGTGTACGTAAAGACGTGCAACCAGCTATTCGTTCGGCTGCATATTTGTAAAACTTATTATGAGGGCACTACACGAGGCCACAAACACTCCTGACCAGTGACTTTGATATGGCTGTTCCTATTAGAACAAGAGGAAAAAAACCTCTAGGTATTTTTGAACTTCATAAATGTTTCTAGGTGCACTAAAACCTATGTCGGAAGCTGGTACAAATAATAGAAAGAACTCCTTGAGAATTTAATGAAATTTGCCATATTTGACTGACTGTGTTTTCGTGCACGTAAAGGGGCACTTGGACTCTAATATTTCTCTTACAGTTTCCAGCAACCATTTGATAAAAGAAGGATATAGTTGATTACTTCATTATATTCACCAATCAATCAGTATAAATCTAAAAAGAGTTATTATATGAAGTTGTATATTGTGTATGCTTTCCTATTTCTCTTTAGAAACAGAGTTACTTCCCCCATCATCATGTAATGGGAACATCTATAGCAAAAAGACTGGTACCAGAGATTCCCATTACAATACTTCATATTACGGATGGGACCGATTAATTGGTACTCTATCGGTATCAGCCGATATACGCATATCGGTTTGGTTTGATTGGTTTGATTTGGTGTTTTGAGTCCACTTTATGCACAGTAAGGCTAATCGGGACTGGACCTACAGTTTAAAATGGGATCCAAACCACTTGTGCCTCCACCGGGTAGGCATATCGGTGTATCGGTAAAATTACCGATTATTTTACCAATCCGATATATCAATAAATATCTCATATATTAGTGCAAAATTCTGCCATTTTGTTGTAATTTTTATGGTTAATCTCCATCCCTACTTTCTAAAAAAGTAAATGTCTAAATATGCAACTTCTTTTGCACTGCAGTGACCTTGAAACAATTTTTTAAGGAGGTCAATGAACCTTTCAGTTTCTTCAAGGATCATTTCTAATTTTATATTGGATCAGTAGAATATCGGTTATCGGTATCGGTAAATTTTATATCGGTTCTTTATCGGTATCGGCCAAAATTTCATATCGGCCCATCCCTACTTCATATGAATATTTAGCTTCCTGAACAGGAAACACAAAATTGTACACGGTTTGTTAATAAAGCAAATGCTTCTAGTGCTGGTGGCACATGTCACAGCCAAAGTGTTAAAAAGAACGTTGTAAGCACCAACATTCAAATTTCACTTCAATTTTCACACATTCACTGCTAACGTCAAGAGAACACGTACAGACATGAGCAGGCAAATCTTTTTAAAAGCCTAAAGTTGATTAAAATATACAATACATACCAATAAATGAATCCATGGGACCCGTTACAGTTGTTGATACACTTCGTATTTTCTTGTTTTCTTTGTTGAAGGAGCCCAACTTCACAGGAGCTGAACTTCTTCCCTTCTTCAGGTGCAGAGTTCGGTCTTTGAGGTAATTATTGACAGTTGGCGTGTCCTTCGAAAAATAAGAAAATATGTTAGGTACTATTCTTCATCATATGACAAAAACTCAAATAATTAATCAAAAAGATAAAAAACAGGTTTCTTATATTTTTACACTACAAATTAACACTCTTTAAACACTATTATGAGTATGATAACATTGAAACTTTTCAAACAGTCTTGAAGTTAGAAGAGAATTATGTACAATATCTTAGTGTGTTTTAGAAATAACTTCAGGTACCTAACCTATTATGATTATTAGGTGTAAAAGTGAATCATCACAATATTAGGGATAATAATACACTATTGCTATCAGATCTGAAGGAAAAAAATGTTTTTACTTTATCTTATTAAGATTTATAATTCATATCTAGCAAAGTTAAATATTCAATAATTGTTACGTAGACTATTCGGAACCTTCATTTTGCTGGTATTAACGCATGGGTTACTGCAACATCCTGGCGCATGCACAGAAGTAAGCAGTCATGTGTTAGTTCCAGGGTTGGCATTTTGCCTCGGTTTTTCGAAAAAACATAAAACCCGAAAAAACCTGGGCAAAACTGGGATATATTGTTTTTTTCAGGTTATGTTTATAAATACATATATTTTAAAAATGAAATACATTTTTCTCTGATTGTAATATATTGGAACATTCAATTTGTATTGTTTTAGTTCACAAAATCAAAAACTATTTAATATTTTCTGTTAACATAGTTACGAATTGACAGTCGAGGTCTCACATCTTGAAATGATTAAACAAAACATACATAACCCATGTCGCAACAGACCATAGAGGGCCCAGGACTCCCTACAGACTACCGGCAGCACTCCTATCTGATTCTACTTTGCGGTTGGAGATTGTCCAACGAGTTACGGGGTGACATGTGTTCAGCACGACGAACCCCCAGTCTTCCTTGTAGGTTTTCATGACTGGATTATGCTACTCATTCGCAGCTTCCCATTTTAATCATGATGGTGAGTGTTCTCCAGTCTCATACACAGGCCGAAATCTCCGGGAAAAAAGCTGTTACGTTTCCCCAAGGAGGCTCGAACCTGCACGCGTCTCGTAGCCAGAGCCCAAAGAATGACCGCACAGCCACAGTGCGGGACAAATGATTAAATTATCTAAAATACTATGTTCTGAAAAAATTGACCAAGAGTTTGATTCTACTCTTGCTGGATGGCGTAATAGTTAATATATCTATGATTATTCCCTGGGTTGCGCATTGCAATACTATACTAATGCTTGATAACTGTGGTGGTTTAGTCGACCTCCGTGGCAGAGTGGTTAGCACAGAATTCTGCAATGCCAGGGGCACCGGGTTCGAATCCTGATTCGGGCGAGGATGTTTGTGTTTCGCCAATGAGAATACAGAAAATGGAGAACATTGATGTGTGTGGTAATTGAGAAAATAGAGAGAAAACCGGGTATACTACTGCTTAGGGGTATTAATTTTATTAGAAAAAGGTCGCCAGGCTGTTTGACTGCCATGCAGAATACACGGGTTTGAAGCTTGGGGTGGGTGATCTAAGGTCGGAATTTTCCCGGTCTTGTCCCTGGGACTCACCCAGCCTCAAATCAATGGGGCCAGGGGGAGGGGGGGTAAAGGCGGCCGGAGTTTGGTTCAAAATGTCAGAAATCGAGAATGTCAGGCCCTACCCCATATCCCCTGAATGTGCCTTCATGGCACGGTGCCATATGCACGGGGAACTTACCTTTACCTACTATAGAACATACGGTAGCTGCACACACTTTTAAATCTGCTTCAATACAGTTTGTTCACAGTAGATATATCACAGTTTTGTTTTCCCATTATATTTGTGGATGTTTCAAGTTCAAATATCTCCTCCGTGTATTCTATTAACCATGCCAAAATTATAAGGCTGACATATTTAATTACCTTGGCTGATTTCATCCAAATGGAATACCGCATCCATCCTCCAAAATATCTGGTTGCTATGAAACTAACAGTTCCCATGGACAAAACGTTAGTGACTCCAATTTGGCCCCCAACATACATATGTACTATATTTCTTAAAACATAATTATAAAGCCATAGCTTAAGAAATGCCCTAAAATATTTCTTTTTGAATACTGCTCGCCCTTCTCTCAGGCACCTCCATAAAACAGATATTACGTCTACTTTGAAGATCCAGTCACCACACACTCGTCACTAACTAGCAGACATGAAATTTTTGCATAAAATCATTAATGGCAAAATTAAAACCGAATTCCTAGTAAACCAATTTCATCTACGAGTACCCGCACGGCCAAACCCGCAACTCAAAGCTCTTTCACATTCCCGCTACAAAGCTCTCTCTCTCTTACAGCGGTCTCTTTACTATAGGCTCCTCCACTTATATAATAACCTGCCTGTAAATACCGATATTTTCTTGTCAGAACACAGTTTCCGACAATCGCTAAGAATGTACGTGTAACAATTTCTTTATTTTCGTCTGCCATCTTGTATTGTCTTCTTGTCATTTTTATTTTTTTCTTGTTGCTACAGTTTCAGTATAAAATGGTCTTTCAGTACTGTATCTGAAACTTTAAGGGCATTCGATACAATTTCCACGGGAGTCTTCCCAAGCCCTTCTGTCCATGGCAGTGTGCCAACTTAGCTCTCTTGGAGCCAGATCTGGCTCTTTCGTGCACTCTAGCCGGACCCTGTGGCCGAGTGGTTAGCACATCGTGCTGCGACGCCAAGGGTCCCGGGTTCGAATCCCGCTCGGGCTTGGTTGTTTGCGAATGTCCATTCATCAATTTCATCACTCATCCCCATCTTCAAAAATTAGCCAAGAGGCACAAAACGCGAAGTAAAATAAACTAAATCAATCAATCAATCTTTAGTTCACTCGTTCAGCTGTGAACTGGGACGCCCACCCCCCGTGCCCCACTATGATGCCATCTCTGGTTCCGACCCACATAGACCACCTTTCGTCATAATTATACATTTTGCACGTGACATGATATTGTTATATTGGCTGGATCGCCCCACTCTCTCTTATCTCCCCGGCTACTTCTTTATAGCGCAATGTTAGACGTGAAATTGACATAATATTGTCATCAGAGAATTCTTTACTTTCGATTTCATATCACTATCGATGGATTATTGAGATGCGCGATGCCGCCGGATCTAGATGTTGAAAACTAAGATTAAATTGTCATCAATTTAGAGTTAACTATAATAGCAGTGCCCCAACCCTTTGACAACTAACATTACCCTAGAAGGCACTTTATCCAGCCATCGTAAATCTAGTGCCATGAGAGTCAGTTTTAACTCCATTTAAGGTGAAATTTAGTTCTTTTATGCCCATCAGGTTTGGCAACACTGCCAGGAGGCAAGGAAAAAAGCATTGATCATATGGGAGTATGATTTGATTCATTCTCTTGTGAATATAAAACTTCTGATTGAATAGAAAGATATGTCAATGGGAAGAGGGCAGTTTGAAGATGAATTTCACCAGCGGAAAAGTCGAAACTTCCATTTGATTAGCAGTAACTTGATGTTGAAGTTGATTCCCCATAAGGAATACATGGGATTCCGAAAATTATTATTCATCATATTTTTCAAACATCGTGTTCAGCTTAATAATCAACATAACAAAATGTTTGCACTTGCAACATGGAGAGAAATTCATACTCTTGGATACACCCAGGGTTTGTTTTAGTAGCAGTGCCTATTCGGGCGATACTGAAATAAATGCACAATTGGTGCGTAATTGTATCTCCTCGCCTTAAGTAAATAAATAAGTATATTTTCTTAATGTCTAAAAATGTAGTTTACGCAGATATTTGAAAGTGGCATCAGAATTTGGAGCTACTTCAGAATATGAAAAATCAATTTTTCATCCAGCATCTGAAATGCTTTCAACAAATGCAAATACAAGGGTCGTTCAAGGTTGACCGGGACTTTTATTTCTGCAGAGGAAATAGGTAGCAGAAGAAACACCAAACTATGTCAGTTTTTCAAAGTATTCTCCGTGCGCACCGAGGCACCGTTGCCATCGTTCTGGCAGCTCCCAAATTCCTTTGGCGTAGAAAGAACTTGGTTGTTGTCGTAGCCACTGGAGGACATCGCTCCGCAGTGCTTCGTCTGTCGTGAATTTCTTCCCTCCCAGATGGTCTTTAAGGGGTGCAAACAAATTATAATCACAGCGGGGCTAAATCCGGACTGTAGGGGGGATGGGGCAGAACTTCCCAGCGCATGTCGGCCAGAGTTGTTGTTGTCACATTGGCTGTGTGAGGGCGGGCATTGTCATGGAGAAGAATGACATTTCCAGACAACATCCCAGGTCTTTTCTTGCGAATGGACTTTCGTACAGCACCACTCAACAATGTGGAGTAATACTGGGAATTAATCGTGCTCCCTTTGTCCAGAAAATCCACATGGATAACGCCCTTCATGTCCCAGAAAACACTTGCCATGATCTTTCCAGCGGACGGCTGCATTTTGCTTTTCTTGGGGGGCAGGGAACCTTTATGCCGCCACTCCATGCTGCATCTTTTGGTCTCTGGGGTTGAATTGTGAAACCATGTTTCATCACACATTATGATGGATTGCAACAATTCATCACCTTCTGCTCGAAACCGATTCAGAAGCTGTTCAGAGACCGTCCTGCGTGTCCACTTCTGATGGAATGTCAGCTGGCACGGAACCCACCTTGCACAGATTTTGCGGAAGCGTAAGTGGTCGTGAATGATTGTCTCAACACTCCCGACACTGATATTCACCTTGGCAGCAATATCCCACACTGTTACTCGCCGGTTCTCAAGAATCATTTGCTCAACACGTGCGATATTCACTGGTGTGACTGCAGTCGGGCGAATGTGTCCATGCGCTTCATTTGTCACCAGCTCCCGTCCTTCGCGAAACTGCTCACACCATTCGTACACTCTTGTCCGCGACATCGTTTGTTCACCATACTGTGCTTGCAATCGTCTGAAAATCTCAGCTGGTTTCACTTTCTCCTTCACGAGAAATTTGATTACACACCGCTGCTCCACAGCCACAGACACACTGCTTGCCGCCATGTTCGCTGCAACTGCTGCGCATGCGCGAAATACGTCATGCCGGGCGCTAGTTACTCGCGAAGGAATACATTACGTCACCCGCACGTTTCATCATGATCCGGCTATTCATCAATTTTTTATACGAAAATCCCGGTCAACCTTGAATGACCCTTCTACAAAGTAAAGCCATTCCCTGGGTGTATCTATTTGCAACATGAATTTCAGCTTAAAAACTCTAAATTTGCTACACATATCATGCTCTCAAAATTGGTGACATCCCCCCCCCCCCCTTTCCTAAACCACACACTATATTACAGAGTTTTTATTAAAAACTTCAAGCTCTCGCAAGGCATGTTAAATCAGTCTGTCGTACACCATCTTTAAACATGGTGACAAATTATTCTCAAATACAATATGACACCAATCCTTTAAGTCATCTTGTAACTCTAAAAAAATTGTGATTTTACCACTCCTCTCCTAAACTATGAAATACAATTTTAAAAATTTTACTGCAAAATTGCAGACCGACGAATTATCTACAATGACTGACTGAGTTTACTTCCTTATACTCCGAAAATGCATTGTAGACAATTTTGGGGGAAAAGATAGCATAGCTTAGAGCGTGCGTGCAACAAGAGGAAAATCAGTTTTTCATTCATGATCTTGAAACACTTTCTCCAATTTCACTCACATGTAATACCATTGCAGCCTGTTTTATATTCTGGAATTGTGTGTAATACACACCAAACCTACAAAGTGATATAACTTGCACTGTAAAGTCACAATAAATTTATCAAAACATAATGCACGATTTAGGAGGATCATGGGTGGGGTGGATGGGCAAAGAAAGACAAGTCATCTATTTAGTGACCATAATAACATGTTTCTGCACAATTAGCCTATTCCCATGTTAAGAACGTTAAAAGACTAAAAACCTGTATTTATCACTATGTACAACTTGCAGGTTCAGCTTTTCCTGCTCAACTGTGTGCAAGTTTTTAGAGAACAACGAGTTTTTTTAAATATGTCTGGGGGGGGGGGATTATAATATCTTAAATGTATCCACACCAACCCTTGTCCACAATCCTTTTATTACATTTCGATGTGGTACTATGTTAAGTACCTAGTTTTTATATGAACCTGAAGAGGATAGTTAGTCCCCGTAACGTAGTTCTAAAGAAAGGAAAATAGGAACAACATACTCTCATACGTAAGTACAGTTTTTAACGTCTTTTTATATGGTGCAAGTAATGTCACAATGCTCGAAATTGTAGTGTATAAAAGGTTTGAAAATATCAAAAATGGTTAAATTATGGAAGTATACGTATGCATTGTATTTACTTGAGTACCCAACACCCCCTATTTTAAAGAAGAAAATTAAATTGTGGTAGATTATGAGAGGGCTCGACTTCTTGGGTACAGAGCTTCTAACCACTTATATAACATTTATCCTACATGGGCAAACAACCTATTACATTCAATCAATGCACTGAACTGGGAGGGAGGCAGGGAGGGGTTACTGTCTCAGTGCAAGGCATTGGAAAGAAAACAGAACATTTGCACACATACTAAATTTTGAGAAATGAAATGAATCATTTGAGAAGTGTTTGATTTAATTATACCACAATTATCTTTTTTCTACTTTCACATTTCAATAAAATGTACTCAATTCTCCTTTGTAATGTTTTATGCATGGAAAAATTTATTGTAAAAGTTGATCGTCACAGGTGACACTGTGTGGCTTGTCCACATATGGAAGTGACATATCTTTTTTCAAAATTATAAGCTTTGTTTGTTCAATGTTTTATCTAAATATTTCAGACCCTTTTGAATTTTTGTTTCTTTGATATATGATTGTATTATTTCTGTTAAAAGTCTATTTCTAGCATGATTTGAGAAAAAAATATCCTGTGACGTGTACCACATTAATTATTTTGAGTATTATAAGCTTGGCTAAGCCCTTATTTTACAAGTTTTCTCAAACTGTTGACAATTCTAGAACCGCACAATTATTTAAAGCAATAATTTATAACATTTTCTGAAGAAATCCACATTTTGAGTGGGTTTTTCGAGGGAAAACTAACGGTTGACTTCCCCGGCTCCCAAGCAAGAAGCAAACTTGGCAAGAGCATTTACAAACATATAAACTTTTACACACATATTTTCCATTTTACAGCTGTGCACGTTAGAAGCCACACAGCTACCCCTACTTTAATATAATAAAGTTGAAAATTAGCAATTAAGAAAAAGAAAGAGATGGAAATACTAAAAGCTGTGTGTGGGGAGAGGGGGGGGTAAAGCGAAAATAAATATTTATTTAATGAAAAGACCCACCAAAAGACCCAGTTATTTCCTCTTCATATGAAAACTTCAGCTATATTTAACAAGAGACACAGACTCGCTTTATCTATTACTGCATTATGAACTGCATTTGGCAGACTAGCGAGGCTCTCGCAGCCAGTATAATTTCATAAGGGACTTCTGCTGTCGTCCCTATACATTTGTGATTGTCCCTTTATTCATCTTATCTCACTACTATTCATCCTCATCTTCACAATTAGCCAAAGTGGCTGAAAAGTGATACAATATCAAATAAATAGCAAAAACTTTTGACCACGAGTATAATTTCTTGACCTACTTGTTCATTTCTTTACTTTTCCTTAACTTTCATGAATTTCGTGACACCGTGGCACAACATAATTCGACACAAGTACAAGTAAAATTCAGCAATGAAAAAAACAAGACATCTAGCAGTTGAAATTTGAAACACGTGATTACAACATACAAGCACAAGAGATGATGTGACTACGAGGGCCACTATTTATATTTTGAGCCTTGGCAACACTGATTGAAGTTAGGCGCGATTTGACGTTTGCACAGAATCGTCTGGCATTATTGACCATAACGTACTTCAAATGTTTTGTCAATAGCTTCATTTGTGTTGTTTATGTTGCCTTGGAGATTGCGCGACAACAATAAAATGGAATTAACTCGTGAACATTTTCGTGCGATGATTCTTTACGATTTTCGACGTGGATTATCAAGACAAGAGTGCATCGATCAACTTACTTCCACATTTGGCGATGAAGCCCCATCCTTTGCCACTGTGAAATGCTGGTATAATGAATTTAATCGTGGCCGTCATTCGCTCACCGACGAGATTCGCGATGGTCGTCCAAAATCAGTTGTCGTTCAAGAAAACATTGATGCTGTGCAAAACCTAATACTGCAAGATCGTCACGTGACATACTGTGAGATTGAGGCAACCATAGGCATTAGTTCCACCAGCATATATAAAATATTACGTGATCATTTAGCTGTCAGAAAGGTATGTTCTCGTTGGATCCCACACAATTTGACAAAAACTCAAAAAGACGCTCGGGTCAATTGGTGCAAACAAATGCTCAATAAATACAATCGTGGTGCTTCAAAAAACGTATATAAGATTGTAACAGGTGACGAATCATGGATATATGCATATGAGCCGGAACGTAAACAGCAGTCGACTGTATGGGTGTTTCAAGATGAACCCAATCCAACAAAAGTTGTTCGCGCTCGAAGCACATCGAAACAAATGGTCGCCTGTTTTTTCGGGAAAACTGGTCATGTGGCAACTGTGCCTTTAGAGGAACGTAGAACGGTCAACTCTGAATGGTACACAACAATTTGTTTGCCAGAGGTCTTCGGTCAAATACGGAAAACAAACAAACGCCGTCGGATCATTCTTCATCAAGACAATGCCAGCTGTCACACATCTCGTCTAACAACCGACTTTATGAACAGTCAAAAAATCGAATTGATGGGTCATCTGCCGTACAGTCCTGATTTGGCACCCAATGACTTCTTCTTGTTCCCGAATGTCAAGAATAAATTGCGTGGACAACGATTTTCGTCGGCGGAAGATGCCGTTGATGCGTTCAAAAACCATATTATGGAGGTGTCTCAAGAAGATTGGAAAAACTGCTTTGACAAATGGTTCGAACGAATGCAAAAGTGTATTGACCATAAAGGAGAATACTTCGAAAAACAATATAGCAGTTTCCAATGCCAAATTCCTGTTTTTTCATTGTTAGGCTCAAAATATAAATAGTGACCCTCGTATATATTCACAATACAAGTGTATAGAGAACAACAGGCTATCCCAACTTTATATGTCAGTACTTGCATGATATGAGACTTGTCGCTCATCCGAAATGAGTTCATGGAAGTTGTGCATGGCTAGGGGTTAGATTACAATTGAAATGTGTTAAAAAACGACACTGATACCAAAACCATGGATACTTGCTACTGAAAACTAAAACATTGGTAGAATGAATGAATGAATTTAAATGATTGGGTGCGTCGGCACTGTAGGCCATTTTGCACCCTTCATTCTGACTGAAAAAATTTAAAACAAGAGGTGTAAAAAGCCGCTTGGAAAAATAAAAGTGCAAGGCTGAAAAGGGACCTGCACAAGACAAACACAACACATTAAAAAGTTGGAAAATACTAAAAGCCTCCTTAAAGACAGTGGAAGATACCAGCTCTTTGCAAAAAGCTAAAAACCTTTGATAAAATACTGGTATCATCTCCCAACAGAGACGATGAACAACGGGAAAGCTTGATAGTTTGCCAGAGGTAAGCAAGATCGGCACATTCAACAAGAATATGCCAAATAATTAAACCTACATTACAAACACGACACAGCGGAGGGTCCTGCCCTTGTAGCAAGTGACTATGGGTTAGACAGCTGTGTCCAATACGCAACCTGGTTAGAAGAACTTCTTCTCAGCGAGATGGATGGGACGAAGAACGCCGAGCACCTATGGTGGGCTTAATAGCATGAAGCTTGTTCCCAGTGACCGCTTCTCACTCTTCCTGCCAAGTGTCAAGAAGGCTACAACGAAACACATTCTGCAGGTTGCTGGCTGGCAGAAGGTGGACGAGAACTTCACCATCTGCATCAGCAGACTTGGCGACAGCATGAGCTGCTTCGTTCCCCTATATGCCCACGTGACTAGGGACGGGCAACAGAACCGGACATCAGCACTGGCAGAAAAGGACACGAGCCATGCAGATGCACTGCAATACTGGATGCCGGGAATTCAGCGAATCCAGTCTGCAACATGCTGGTCGAATCACTGCACACAAGGACTTTCTTCAGGCCATTCACGTCAGCAAAGTCCAGTGTATAGATGGAACAGGCAGGATGTAACGAGTAACTAGAACTTTGAGAGCCTAGGACGAAGGCGCAACCAACTGATTCAACTGACTTGGACCCACATTAAAATTGGGATACTGCAAGTGAAGAGTAGTATATCAGTTGTAACAAAGATCACATCTTTGAGATGTCTCACAATGACCATTACACTATGAAATAACTTGTAAAAAAACACTCCTCACTAATTCAAAAGCACATTAATACCTGCATATTTATTTCCCTCGCTATCTTTTCATCTGCTTCAGCTAGCAATTCTAATGTTCTTCTTTCTTCCATCGCTTGAGCCTCCTCTTCTTCCTAAAATTGTACAATCGCATTACAAAAATGACATGCCAAAATAACATAAAAAGCTAAAATTAAAAGTACAAGAAAGCAATCCTTCTATGAAAATAGCAATACATTCAGGTTTATTACATGCACAAGCCATCTTAATTTTTTTAAAAAAAAGCATTAAACAAAGAATGGTAGTTATTGCTACAAAAGGGAGATAAAAAAGTTTGTTTTTAAGTGTGGTTTAAGCTTAGATAGGCTAATTTGGGCTAGACCTACAGATTAAAGTGTACTGGTGTACTGTACACAACTTGTATTTTAAAATATCATTTTTAATGATATTTTTATTATTATTATTATTTTTTTTTTTTTAAAAAAAAAACATGCTCAAAATGGATGTTTGTGAGTGTCCATTCATCAATTTTATAATATCATCACTCATTCCTATCTTCGCAAATTAGCCAAAAGTGGCAAAAAAGCGAAGTAAAATAAATCAATCAATCAATGGAAGGCAACATGCAACTGTAACATGAATTGGGGCCAAACCTGAGTCTAATACCAAGTGCCACACAATGTTCATGATGTTTGCAATACTATATTCACTACTCACTACTAGGGATGGCCAAATCCAGATATCGGACATTCTGATATCCAGATTATCTGAAATGTCTGGATATCCGAATGTGTCCATTATCCAGACAGCTTTATCGTTTATCCATTTTACGGGCTATCCACATATTCTTTTATTCGTCATTTTCACATTTCACTGTACAGTTTTCTACAAATCTTCATCAATTCTGTTCCATTCGGGTATCTGGATTATCCCAATATCCAAATTATCCATTGGATCCGAAATGGATATTGGATAATTTGCAATCCCGATATCCCTTGGCTGGCCATCCCTACAACACTACAGAGGTTGTTCGCTTTATATCCGACCATTGTCGATTCGGTGCTGCCACCTGGCGTATCATGCTGGAACTATGGGTCTGCTGGCGGGAGCAGTGTTGTGTCTGACCTTGTGGGTGCGTGAGTGTTGGTAGTGCATGTTATCAAATGGCACCGAAAATCAACCGGTATTGGGAGGGTTACGTAATGACCCTTTTCCATGCTAAGTTTTCATACGTACGCATTGTGAAACAGTGTCGGGAGAATGGGTTAACACTCGGGGTGACTACTGCGACAGCTATTGTGGCCCGCTACACACAACAGGCTCTCCTTGCGAAACATTCACTCGCGAAAACCACCAGGAGAAGGGCTGCAAGCAAAGTGTCACCCGTAGTGCTAAGGGGGATCCATCGATTGGCGTGCCAAGAAAATCCCCCGACTCAACGTGATATGGCCCACAGATTTCACCTCGTGCCATCAACTGTGAACAAAACAATTCACAAGCGCCTCAGGTTGAAGTGTGTGCAGCAGGCCCGTATACACCACCTTCTACCACGTCACATTGCCGAACGTAAGACGAACTGCAGGAAAAGTACCTGGCGGGTTCCAAATGGAAGAAAGTTGTCACAATGGATGAATCATATGTCCATCTCACTGCTGGTGATCACATTCAGGCAATCACATAACGTGACATTGACGGCAAGGGGTGCAGCAACTTTGTTCGTCAGTGCAGGGAAAGTTTCCCTCGTGGCTATATGGTTGTGATGGGATTCGGATATGAGGGTAAGTTGATACGCAAGGTGGACAAAAACGTGACGGTGAATGCCAGACACTTCCAAGACTCTATTCTGACACCTATCTATCGGAGAGACATCCCAAAATTTTATGGAATGGACGCAAACCAGGTGATGATCCATATGGACAAGGCTTCGAGTCATACCGCCAGAACATCACTACGTTTTTATCAGGAAATGGCAGAGGAATTAGGAATTCGTGTCATTCCCTTTGAAGACATTCCTGTGAAAAGCCCAGATGCCAGTCCAATGGACTTTTGCGCATTTGAACTGTTGAAACGTCATCTTCAACATCACCGCCCACGCACCATGGATGGTCTATGGAAAGCTTGCAGGGAGGAGTGGGACAGAATTTCCATGCCTGTTCTTCGCCAGAGCTTGCTGCAATGGAAACTGCGATGTTGGGCGATAGTCCACAATGCTGGGGGTCCAATAGAACATGATCGGTGGTGGCGGCGCGGTATCTCTTAAGGTGAGTACCCGTCTCAAACATGGTCGGATATAAAGCGAACAACCTTCTGTATACATGAGCCTAACTAGATGGCATAGTGGCTAAAGTTATCACTTCCTAATCAAGGGATCCCACAGTTGATTTCATCTGTATGCACATGTGTAGTGGTTCAAATCCAAATTTAAACTGCATGTTCAGTACCAATTAGCCTACAAGTGGATTACCACAAATTTGCCTTTGTTTACACACCAAGGCCATACTAAGAGAAAAGATCTAGCTAATGTTGGAATAATCATGCCACAGGATCTCAGGGGTGATTTATTGTTGCCGTTCACATCATGTAAACATGAGAGGGATAATAATTTGGGAAACCAACTTATGCAGACAAATATTTCGTGTAATGTGAGAATGAGGCTACGTTCCAGGATTCTTCAACTATTTAAATGGTTAGAAATGGTGTCCCAGACATTTTTTTAGGAAGATGTTGCTTTTTATATAGTGAAGAGTGATACCGAGCAAAATCTGGAAAACCTCTACTTATCTACCTCTCCACACTGATCAACGACCCGATCATTCAACGACAAAGCTGCATACCGCTGAGTATGTAATCCTGGCCTCACATCCTTTGGGGACTTTCCTTGGAGGATAGAGGCTTTAACCTCTCGATGAGGGGTCAGGGACATGGGAAAGTAAGAAAAGTATAAAATGTCCCAAACAGTAAAACATACTCTGTCTTGAACCAGAATTCATCGATTATAGTGGGCATTGTGGAGTGGCAGTTCGAGGAGGCGTATAACTTAAGGTGCGAGATGCCTCAGTGAGTTGTACCTCGAAACCAGGACCTTACATTGAGCATCATGACGATCGGGTCACTGTAAGTGTGGAGAGAGCTGCGCTCTGGCAACCCTCTTCTTGACAGAGTAGGCCAATTAACTCATAAAATGAAAACCTCTAGCTTTACGAAATTTGCTACAGTCCCTTGTGACTCAAACGATTCCCAAGCTAATCAACGAGTCACACTTCAATAGATTGATTTTTATTTCATGCACACATCAGCACATAGGCTATTTTTGCATGTCGTGCAATATGGGGATATTCGAGGATTTGTTTTGAGTTAACTTTATGCACAGAAGGCTAATTGGGACTGGAGGTACAGTTGTTTAAAGTGGGATCCAAACTACTGTGTGCCTCCACAGGGTATTGAACCTGGGACCTCTTGATTATAAGGCGATAATAGGGATATGTTCCTCAACTGAAACACATTTATTTATTTATTTAGTCTTCTTTTACATGGCGAAGTTAAGGCTATGGAGCCTTTTCTTCCACTTGACCATGTTTACAAAAAAAATTGAATGTGAAATAATTAAAATATTGAAAAAGAAAGAAAGAAAAAATATATATATAAAAATTACAGAGAAATAAAAAATACATATAAGAATGGTAATCTAACCTATAGATATAGGCACACACACACTCACACATACATATTCTTGCTGACACACGTACAAGCAAATACATAACACTACACTTACTTAAGCACAGTCCAACATTAAACTTACTTTAACACAGTCCAAAATGGTATACTTGGACGATAATTCATCTTAACTATTACGTTAAATAATTTTTGTGCCTTACGTCCTTCTATCATTCTCTGCACCCGCCATATGATTAGAGAAATCAAACATTTAATTTTCATTATATAATATGTGTAACTTTAACAATTTTTTGAACGTCACAATTGCGGAAGAGACATGAATTTCAGGTGGCAACTTGTTCCAAACGCCTGCTGAGGTAACAGTAAAAGAATTTGCATAAAAGTTGGATTTGTGGAGTGGAATGGAGAGCAAAGATCTTTCGTGCGATCTGGTGTTGCGGCTGTGAAAGTCTGAAAGATGTTGAAATCGGTTATAGAGATATTGCGGGTCTTTTATTTGGAGGATTTTGTACAGTAAAATTAACTTATGACAATTACGTTTATCGCTCAATTTAAGCCACTCGACCTTCGCAAAGTACGATGTCATATAAGTATAAGTACGATATAATATTTTAGATCGAAAACGAAAATAATGCAGGCATTTTGAATTCGCTGCAGTCGTTTAGCTTGCTCGTGATTGACATCCAAGAAAGCAATATCGCAATAGTCAACAATGGGAAAGACAAGAGACTGGACCAGTTTAATTTTTATGCGTTCAGGGAGGAAGTATTTGAGCCGATAAAGTGAATGAAATGCACCGGTAGATCTTCTAGATACTGAGTTAACGTGCTCTGCCCAGGTGAGATGGTGGTTGAGTATCACACTAAGATTCTTAACAGTAGTGCTGAAGGGCAGATGCGTATCATTTACGTTGAGTCTAGGGTGGCTAGATTTATCTATTTTGCTCAAAATTCTAGGGGAACCTACAAGAATACACTGGGTTTTAGTCGGGTTTAGAAGTAAGCCATGGTGTGCGAACCAAGTACTTATTTGTTTAAGGTCATTGTTCACAATTTCTATTACATGCAGTATTTCTTGCGGGGGGGAATGAGAAATATAACTGAAAATCATCAGCATAGATATGGTATTTACAGCAGTTAAGCACCGTCGGGAGGTCATTTATGTACAGAGCAAATAAGAGGGGGCCGAGTACAGTGCCTTGAGGGACACTACAAGGAATGTTTTTCCACGATGATTTCCCATATAGGTCAATGACACATCGTTGACGTTCTTGTAGATAGGAGCAGAACCAATTAACCACTGAGTCGGAAAAATTTAATATCGATGATAATTTAGGGAGTAGAATTTCATGATCAATGGTTTGGAAAGCTTTTGTAAAGTCTAGAAGTACCAGAATCGTAAGTTGTTTATTGTCCATGGCTAGCCTTATGTCATCGGTTACATTGACAAGAGCCATGCAAGTGCTGTGGTTACTTCGAAAGCCAGACTGAAAAGGATCTATTAAATTATTTTGCATTAGAAAGTCCCGGGTTTGATCGCTAACGAGATGCTCTAGAGCTTTAGACAAGGCTGGGAGGCTGCTGATTGGTCGATAATCATTGACGTTTATTATGTTGTTTGTTTTATGTATAGGGCATACCAGGGTGAGTTTCCAAAACGAGGGAAATGCACTAGTAATTAAAGAAAAATTAAAATATGAGTGATACGAGTTTGAGGATGGGCACCTAACAAGCAAATGAAATATGTCTCTTAAAAACTTCCTTACTCAATTTTCGAAACTAATTCATTACTGTATATGATTTCCTCTGGGGGTTGCACCATGTTGGAAGTTTTACCACAGGGCTGGATCTACGGGCAAAGTAACACGATTGTGCTTTGTACAAATCCTTTAATGTGGTTAACTATACTACAATAATGATAAGACGTTTGCACACATGAATCACAAATGCCTAAATCCAAGTGGGCTGATTTAATGGGAAATGTTTTTCTTGCAGCTGCGAGCGACATGCACCATCCCATTAAAGTAACTCTCCCAGAATTTCATGTTCTAACAAAGAAGTTCCAGCACGAGGAAAATAAAATATATTAAGAGCGAAAAGCAAAATCACATTGAATCTTAAACAATTACTTAACAAGAACGAACTGTACGGTTTCCGGGGACTAAAATCTCCGTACCTACATCCCTCTTTTCTATTTTGTCCCTGTCATTTGATCGAGTTGCATGGGCAGTTCCATGAGCCACTTGGCTGGCATCAAGCACACATATATGTAGTGATTTGACTGCCCTTGCACTGTACAGTGCACATGGCAACATTTTTAAAAACACACTGAATCAGGGTAGCTAAGATTTTTTAATTATGAAATTCCCCGACATTTCCAGGTTTTCCAGTCCAAAAATGAAATTTTTCCAGACATGTTTTATCATCATGATTCTTGCTTAATTGGACCTTGTGTTTTTCAATTAAATATACAGGGTGTCATTTTAATGGCGCCCACGGACCACGGAAACGTATAGAGGACATCAAAACAAACAACATTTCTCAGTAACATTTTTCTCGTTGGTGCGTCGTTTCGGCGCTACAGTCGTTCAAAAAAGCCCGTTTTGCCGCCTGAATGCTGGCAACCACACACAACATTTGATTGCATTTGTGACGTCATATCCCATCGTGAAGCGATACGTTCCAGGGTTGCCAGGAACACACATACTCAGTGAAAAATGACATAGCTACAATCAGCCACATTATGTACCGTAACACAAAACGAGAAAACACGTTCTGTAACCTAACAGGAAGTAAACAAACGATACGAAAAATGGTAGAAAGAAAATAGAATTCAAGTGGAAGTGGTCATATCGAATTTTGTCTCAGCTTACATGTCAAATATTTGCAAATCTAGTTACCAAGTTGGCATCTACAATTTAGTCTATCCACTTCGTCCTTCTGATACTAGTTGTCTGTGACACACTGAACAGATGACAAAATAGAAATGAAAGAACTCAAAATTCCAAACGTAAGGAACAGATAATATAATGTATATTCAGAGCATTATGAGCCAAGTAGCAAAAATGATTGAAAATACAGGGATATAAGTAGTTGTAATAAAAGCTCTCCAACGACTGTGTTTATCTACGCACCGGATACACATGTAATAGTTTGGAACTGTGAACAGGGCAGTATATTCTGTACTGATTCATCATTAGATTGTTATAGTGGTTGTACGTGTTTTAGCCATAATGTAACAACGTGAACCTCGGATACTTCCGTTATCAGCACAAAAGTACCGCATGGCATCTGGACACAAACCTGTAGATATCAACCTTGCAAGGAGATTTGCAAATATTTGACATGTAGTTGGGCGTAAACAGCCACATGTAAGCTGTAAGTCCAATAAAATTTATTGTTGTTGATATTTTAGATGTAGGCTGAGACAAAATCCGACATTGACATTTCATTTTGAATAAGTTTTTTACCATTTCTCATATCGTTGGTTCACTTCCCTCTTCCCCTGAGATGACTACTGATCTTCTGGCTGGTAGGCTATGATGTTCGGTCTGCTGGACGCGTTTCTCGCTTCGTTTTACAGCTAATAATGTGGTTGGTAGTTTGTCATTTTTCACGAAATTTGTGTGTTCCTTCCAACCCTGCCGTGCGCTGTTTCGCCGCAGGATATGACGTCACAGGTACGATCAAATGTTGTGTTGGGTTGCCAGCATCCAGGCAGCAAAACGGTCTTTTTTGAACGGCTGTAACGTCGAATCGACGTACCAACGAGAAAAATGCTACTGGGAAAAGTTGTTTGTTTTGATGTCCTCTATACGAATCTGTGGTCCGTGGGCGCCATTAAAATGATACCCTGTATAATCCGTTACTTATTATAAATATTCAGTTTCACATTTTTTAGCAAATTTCATTCTACACACATGAACACATGAAAATTCAAAGACTAAAATGTAAAATTACAATCGGCATCAAATGTATTGGGTGCTACAAACATGTACATCTAGCCTTCAGGCTAAGGTAACAGAGGTACATTATTTCACCATAACAGATCTCCACAATATAAAAACAACAGTAAAAGTTCGTAAACCATACTCAATTTTTCATTTTCTGGCGGATTTACAGTATCGTAGAAAATTCTGCTTCTTTGCTTACATTTATAAGTACACAGCATCTGGATAAATTTTTGTTGCATATAGGAATTCTATAGGAAATGCCAACAAGACTAAGATCTATAAAATATGACTGTAGAAAACTTCTTACGTCACGTGTCGGCAACATATTTGTTAAAACACTAAAATAACACACAAACAGCACGATGAAGAACACTTTGGAGTTCTTCCAAGCTTTCGACTCCTTCCGCGTCCACTCAGTCTTCCCTCGACCAGCCCTGAAGATGACTCCGTGAAGGAGTCGAAAGCTTGGAAGGACTCCTGAGTGTTTTTCATCGTGCTGTTCGTGTGTTATTTTAGGGTTTTAACAAATCTATAAAATAATAGACGATAACCTCATCTTCACCAAACTTTCCGATAATTATGATCATATTGTCAATGTACTTTAATTAAACTAAGATTTTTTAATTATGAAATTCCCCGACATTTCCAGGTTTTCCAGTCCAAAAATGAAATTTTTCCAGACATGTTTTATCATCATGATTCTTGCTTAATTGGACCTTGTGTTTTTCAATTAAATATACAGGGTGTCATTTTAATGGCGCCCACGGACCACGGAAACGTATAGAGGACATCAAAACAAACAACATTTCTCAGTAACATTTTTCTCGTTGGTGCGTCGTTTCGGCGCTACAGTCGTTCAAAAAAGCCCGTTTTGCCGCCTGAATGCTGGCAACCACACACAACATTTGATTGCATTTGTGACGTCATATCCCATCGTGAAGCGATACGTTCCAGGGTTGCCAGGAACACACATACTCAGTGAAAAATGACATAGCTACAATCAGCCACATTATGTACCGTAACACAAAACGAGAAAACACGTTCTGTAACCTAACAGGAAGTAAACAAACGATACGAAAAATGGTAGAAAGAAAATAGAATTCAAGTGGAAGTGGTCATATCGAATTTTGTCTCAGCTTACATGTCAAATATTTGCAAATCTAGTTACCAAGTTGGCATCTACAATTTAGTCTATCCACTTCGTCCTTCTGATACTAGTTGTCTGTGACACACTGAACAGATGACAAAATAGAAATGAAAGAACTCAAAATTCCAAACGTAAGGAACAGATAATATAATGTATATTCAGAGCATTATGAGCCAAGTAGCAAAAATGATTGAAAATACAGGGATATAAGTAGTTGTAATAAAAGCTCTCCAACGACTGTGTTTATCTACGCACCGGATACACATGTAATAGTTTGGAACTGTGAACAGGGCAGTATATTCTGTACTGATTCATCATTAGATTGTTATAGTGGTTGTACGTGTTTTAGCCATAATGTAACAACGTGAACCTCGGATACTTCCGTTATCAGCACAAAAGTACCGCATGGCATCTGGACACAAACCTGTAGATATCAACCTTGCAAGGAGATTTGCAAATATTTGACATGTAGTTGGGCGTAAACAGCCACATGTAAGCTGTAAGTCCAATAAAATTTATTGTTGTTGATATTTTAGATGTAGGCTGAGACAAAATCCGACATTGACATTTCATTTTGAATAAGTTTTTTACCATTTCTCATATCGTTGGTTCACTTCCCTCTTCCCCTGAGATGACTACTGATCTTCTGGCTGGTAGGCTATGATGTTCGGTCTGCTGGACGCGTTTCTCGCTTCGTTTTACAGCTAATAATGTGGTTGGTAGTTTGTCATTTTTCACGAAATTTGTGTGTTCCTTCCAACCCTGCCGTGCGCTGTTTCGCCGCAGGATATGACGTCACAGGTACGATCAAATGTTGTGTTGGGTTGCCAGCATCCAGGCAGCAAAACGGTCTTTTTTGAACGGCTGTAACGTCGAATCGACGTACCAACGAGAAAAATGCTACTGGGAAAAGTTGTTTGTTTTGATGTCCTCTATACGAATCTGTGGTCCGTGGGCGCCATTAAAATGATACCCTGTATAATCCGTTACTTATTATAAATATTCAGTTTCACATTTTTTAGCAAATTTCATTCTACACACATGAACACATGAAAATTCAAAGACTAAAATGTAAAATTACAATCGGCATCAAATGTATTGGGTGCTACAAACATGTACATCTAGCCTTCAGGCTAAGGTAACAGAGGTACATTATTTCACCATAACAGATCTCCACAATATAAAAACAACAGTAAAAGTTCGTAAACCATACTCAATTTTTCATTTTCTGGCGGATTTACAGTATCGTAGAAAATTCTGCTTCTTTGCTTACATTTATAAGTACACAGCATCTGGATAAATTTTTGTTGCATATAGGAATTCTATAGGAAATGCCAACAAGACTAAGATCTATAAAATATGACTGTAGAAAACTTCTTACGTCACGTGTCGGCAACATATTTGTTAAAACACTAAAATAACACACAAACAGCACGATGAAGAACACTTTGGAGTTCTTCCAAGCTTTCGACTCCTTCCGCGTCCACTCAGTCTTCCCTCGACCAGCCCTGAAGATGACTCCGTGAAGGAGTCGAAAGCTTGGAAGGACTCCTGAGTGTTTTTCATCGTGCTGTTCGTGTGTTATTTTAGGGTTTTAACAAATCTATAAAATAATAGACGATAACCTCATCTTCACCAAACTTTCCGATAATTATGATCATATTGTCAATGTACTTTAATTAAACTAAGATTTTTTAATTATGAAATTCCCCGACATTTCCAGGTTTTCCAGTCCAAAAATGAAATTTTTCCAGACATGTTTTATCATCATGATTCTTGCTTAATTGGACCTTGTGTTTTTCAATTAAATATACAGGGTGTCATTTTAATGGCGCCCACGGACCACGGAAACGTATAGAGGACATCAAAACAAACAACATTTCTCAGTAACATTTTTCTCGTTGGTGCGTCGTTTCGGCGCTACAGTCGTTCAAAAAAGCCCGTTTTGCCGCCTGAATGCTGGCAACCACACACAACATTTGATTGCATTTGTGACGTCATATCCCATCGTGAAGCGATACGTTCCAGGGTTGCCAGGAACACACATACTCAGTGAAAAATGACATAGCTACAATCAGCCACATTATGTACCGTAACACAAAACGAGAAAACACGTTCTGTAACCTAACAGGAAGTAAACAAACGATACGAAAAATGGTAGAAAGAAAATAGAATTCAAGTGGAAGTGGTCATATCGAATTTTGTCTCAGCTTACATGTCAAATATTTGCAAATCTAGTTACCAAGTTGGCATCTACAATTTAGTCTATCCACTTCGTCCTTCTGATACTAGTTGTCTGTGACACACTGAACAGATGACAAAATAGAAATGAAAGAACTCAAAATTCCAAACGTAAGGAACAGATAATATAATGTATATTCAGAGCATTATGAGCCAAGTAGCAAAAATGATTGAAAATACAGGGATATAAGTAGTTGTAATAAAAGCTCTCCAACGACTGTGTTTATCTACGCACCGGATACACATGTAATAGTTTGGAACTGTGAACAGGGCAGTATATTCTGTACTGATTCATCATTAGATTGTTATAGTGGTTGTACGTGTTTTAGCCATAATGTAACAACGTGAACCTCGGATACTTCCGTTATCAGCACAAAAGTACCGCATGGCATCTGGACACAAACCTGTAGATATCAACCTTGCAAGGAGATTTGCAAATATTTGACATGTAGTTGGGCGTAAACAGCCACATGTAAGCTGTAAGTCCAATAAAATTTATTGTTGTTGATATTTTAGATGTAGGCTGAGACAAAATCCGACATTGACATTTCATTTTGAATAAGTTTTTTACCATTTCTCATATCGTTGGTTCACTTCCCTCTTCCCCTGAGATGACTACTGATCTTCTGGCTGGTAGGCTATGATGTTCGGTCTGCTGGACGCGTTTCTCGCTTCGTTTTACAGCTAATAATGTGGTTGGTAGTTTGTCATTTTTCACGAAATTTGTGTGTTCCTTCCAACCCTGCCGTGCGCTGTTTCGCCGCAGGATATGACGTCACAGGTACGATCAAATGTTGTGTTGGGTTGCCAGCATCCAGGCAGCAAAACGGTCTTTTTTGAACGGCTGTAACGTCGAATCGACGTACCAACGAGAAAAATGCTACTGGGAAAAGTTGTTTGTTTTGATGTCCTCTATACGAATCTGTGGTCCGTGGGCGCCATTAAAATGATACCCTGTATAATCCGTTACTTATTATAAATATTCAGTTTCACATTTTTTAGCAAATTTCATTCTACACACATGAACACATGAAAATTCAAAGACTAAAATGTAAAATTACAATCGGCATCAAATGTATTGGGTGCTACAAACATGTACATCTAGCCTTCAGGCTAAGGTAACAGAGGTACATTATTTCACCATAACAGATCTCCACAATATAAAAACAACAGTAAAAGTTCGTAAACCATACTCAATTTTTCATTTTCTGGCGGATTTACAGTATCGTAGAAAATTCTGCTTCTTTGCTTACATTTATAAGTACACAGCATCTGGATAAATTTTTGTTGCATATAGGAATTCTATAGGAAATGCCAACAAGACTAAGATCTATAAAATATGACTGTAGAAAACTTCTTACGTCACGTGTCGGCAACATATTTGTTAAAACACTAAAATAACACACAAACAGCACGATGAAGAACACTTTGGAGTTCTTCCAAGCTTTCGACTCCTTCCGCGTCCACTCAGTCTTCCCTCGACCAGCCCTGAAGATGACTCCGTGAAGGAGTCGAAAGCTTGGAAGGACTCCTGAGTGTTTTTCATCGTGCTGTTCGTGTGTTATTTTAGGGTTTTAACAAATCTATAAAATAATAGACGATAACCTCATCTTCACCAAACTTTCCGATAATTATGATCATATTGTCAATGTACTTTAATTATCAATCAGATATCTGGACTGCAAGTTATACTTAGATATTCTTTCTAATATTATAAAAGTGAAAATTTATTACAGAAATTCAAAGGAACCATGATTTTGCACAAGACTGAGAATCATAAGAACGAAAGAAACAAGTTTCTAAACTGACTCTTTTTTGGGAGTGGAATCACAAGATCCGAATCCAGAAGTGGGAGTGGCCTCCTTGTTCATTTTTCAACTTTTTCTCGTGTAAAATCCTAAATGTAGGTAAATTCCAGATGATCTGCAAAATTCCCTGACATTTCCCCGTTTTCCAGACATGTAGCAACCCTGCTGAATATACTACTACTGGATCAATGTGGGAGTACAGTACAGTGAATGCAACATGGTGTGATTACTAGGGCAAAGGACTTTATGTTATAACATATTTTTTATTTGGCATCGGAACGAATACTGGTGTGAGATCTTTAAGTCTCTATGAAAACCAGCTGAAATAGACAAACTTGATAAGGCATATTTTGACATTTTTCCAATTTTGCGTTTTTACAACATTTCTTCAATGCTCTCGTAATAACACATTGAATATTTTCATAATTGTCTTCCATATAAATCGGTTATTTTATAATTTATTCTCCATAGCTTTAGTGCAACGGATAGTTTATATAATTGATAGCAAGGTAAGGAAATTACGGAAGAAGAATTAAAACCAGGTGCAGTCTTTTCTTACCAACTAATACAGAACAATAATAACCCTAATTTTTTTAACCTGCCGACAATTGATAAGCGTGTGAACCGGACAGGAAATAAACAACTTTCAATTGTTCTAATTTCTTTACCTTTTTTCACTGCTCACAACAGTCAGTCAAAAGTAAAAATAACATTTGGTACATTACAGCCCCATCTCTATCAGCAATTTGTTTTTTTTTTTAATCCTTAAAATCACCTTAAAAGTGTTGTTTGGGTATTGATTGCTGTCACAAGATATGTATATTGTTGAACAGAAATAACATTGAGTGTAACATGTTCTGACAAAAATTTTGTAGTCTGATTTTCAGATTCTATATAGTTAAGATCTGCCTTAAAAAGTTGTGTTTGTGTATTGATTGCCGAGATTTACCAGAGCTGTAGCCAATTATGCTTTAGTTTCCACAAAGGTGTAAATCTGACATAATAGTAAATGAAACAGGATAATTTCAGTAAACCTCACAATATTTTCAATATTTTCCAACTACATTCCTTGGGTTAAAGGAATTCTGACTTCATTTAATATCACACCCTAGTCGTTCTTCCCTGGAAGATACTGACTTCCCACATAATGAGAAATTCGAAAGTACTGATGTGCATTTTTTTTGGCTATACTGGGAATATGTCTGCATTTTTCTGACATATTTTCATTTTTTAATTACAGTCACCTACATATTTTACAGTTTTATAGGACATACAGTCCTGGTCCCTAGTGATTACACGCAATCTCAAGGAAGATGCATTCCTCTGCATGGCAAATATCAAATTATGTAGTACCGATTGTTTGAAAACATAATGAAATTCATGATTCTGCATATTTTGTCATCAGCTATGCAAGGAAAAGTACAATAAAGCAGACAACCATTACATAGGTATATTCTGAATTTGGACCACATTCTCAGTGTGATTCATATCTTATACCAGGGCGCAAAAGTTTTGGGCTGGCGACTAAAATTTTGTTGTTTCAAATGTGTGTCAAACACGCCTCAAAAGTTCACCTCTTGACAGAAACGGCAGAAGTTATAGAAGAAATTCTAAAACTGAGTGATATAAACACTATTAGGTGGTTAGCCAGCAGAGAACGTGCAATAAGAGCTCTCTTGCAATCATGGAAAGCTGTTGTGACTCATCTTGAACAGGTGGCCCATAGAAAAGACAATGATGGCGCTAAAGCTAAGGATTTGCTGAAAAGTTTGAAGCAATTTAAATTTGTTAAGCTTCTGTACTTCCTTTTGGATTTCTACGGGAAATTGAACCCTTTAAGCGTGGCATTACAAAATAAGAATCTTTTGATTTCATCTCTGAAAATAAGAATTGAACACTGTATTTCAGTTTTGGCTGACCTGGAATCTAATGTTGGACCAAGCGAACAAGATTTCTTGGACCATGTATCCATTTCAGGGAAGATCAGGGATGTGCAAGAGTTTCAGTGTGTTAGAGGAAACTTAATTAACAGTGCGAAGGTGGAAACTAAATTAACAATGCGAAGGTGTATATCACAGAAACATTGCCGTCTATATCAACAGATGCGATTGCATCTCTGCATGTTTTCGACACCTTGGGTTGGCCTCCCAAAGAAAATATTCTTCAGTTTGGGAAGAAATAAAGAAGCTCTACATATACTTGAACCCGAGCCTTTATAATGAGAAAATGGATGTTCTGTCAGCAGAGTGGACAGAATACAAACTTTTGTTTCCTTCTCCAGCTTTGAATCAGACGCTGGAGAAGATCCACAGTGCCGATCCACAGTGCGGAGTGTTCAGCAGAATTCTCCAATTTGCTCCAGATTTTGACATTTTGTGCTGTTCTACCAATGAGCACAGCCTCATGTCAGGGAGGTTTCAGCTGTCACAACAGACTCAAGACTAGTTACAGGAACTCTCTGAAGAATGAGACACTGGATGATTTGCTCAGAGTTTTCGTAAATGGACCCCCCCCCCATCCTCCCTGTCAGAGTTTGACCCAGCAGCTGCGATTGATACGTGGTACTTCAGTGCAGAACGACAGCGCTACACAAACATTAATTCCTAACTTTTTAATAATTGCTCATATTTTCATTATTTATCAATATAAAATAGTGGCGACCAAAGATTTTAGTCCGGCGACTGATTTCAAACTTGAAATTTCATGCCCTGTCTTATACCAAGATATTATGATACCTAAGTTCTCACAAAATTAATAATCTACATTAGAGTACTGAATGGGACCACTTTCACTCGATCATACTCATTAGAGTCTCCCACCCTCGAGTGTATAGAATCAATCATTTCAATGTGACAATAATCGTAGAAATACATGTGTAAAAATCTGCCTTGGTAGTTTCAGCCCACAATCATCTAGTCATTTTCATATGTCGTTATGCATTGGCAAGATAGACAGAACTACATTTCAGCATGGAGCTGATGACTTTGTTCACTTAAGTTTCAATTTCAATGCATCTTGCACTTCATGATCCATATTTGAGGGCCAACAACAAGAGACAAATTATGGTTATACGTTCGTGTACTACAGAGCTTTGAGTGTACAGATTGTTCTGCCTGTTCGAGCGTTATTTGCTCGAGCAAAAAGTACTTAATGCAGCACTAATATACAGGGTGGTGCAAAAGTCAGTTTACCCAAAAAGCACATTGATAATAGTATTACGATAGTAATGTATGTGCTAAGTAATATTTTTAGGTATACGGTTGGTAATATTGTCATGTGACACTGGAAACAGTGCACTCATTATTCTCTTGTCGACAGTTGAGTCTCTGGCTTGTAGTAGTGTGCTTGTTTGTTGTTTGAGGTTGATTTCCATAGAAGAATGGAGTTTTGTGAGATGTTTTAAATCATCATGAAGCAGATCCACATTTCTTGAAGTCTGTTTTATGGACAGATGAGGCCCAGTTCAAACTGAACGGCCTTGTGAATCATCATAATTGTGTCTACTGGTCTGATACAAATCCACATGCAATTATGGAAAAGGAATGAATATGCCTGGAGTGATTGTTTGGGGGGGGGGGGGGGCATTTCTGAGTTTGGTGTAATGCGACCTTTTTCTTTTATGCACGTGTTACTGCGGAATCTTATCTCGAGATGCTACAGAATGTTGTGTTAATTGAACTTGAAAACAACCCCACTTATTCAGATCACTGTTTTGTATTGCAGCAAGATGGAGCTCTTCCACATTATGGAAGTGATATTAGATTTTTTTTAGATGACACATTTGAAGAGTGGATAGGACGTTGTGGTACCATTGACACTGCGTGTTCTTGTGTTTTGATACCATGCAATTTTGCTTAGTGGGGAAATGTTAAGGATATGGTATACTCATCATCACCGGCAGATTTGGATGCACTGAAAGACTCAATTATCAATGCGTTTCATGTCATCAACAATGATACAAGTTTACTGCAACATATTTGCAATTCTGTTGTTGATCATTACAAACAATATATCGCAAACAATGGAGGACACTTTGAACAAAACCACTGAAACTGGAAATTTGTCTATAAACTTGAATTTGTGTATGGGTAAACTGGCTTTTGCATCACCCAGTACATTAATTCATCCAGGTCCATTTTTGTATCCTGAGCAAATACCAGGCAGTTTTATGAATTCAACTTAACCCAACTTTATGTAAGCACAACAGTTACATTCCCATGAACATTTCTTGCTGTATTGAAGGAACTCCCTCTGCATATATGGCACGTTACTTCTGGATATGGTTCTGAACTTTTGAAAGCAAATGTCACTCATCTTCAGGGACTGAAGTGAAAGCTTCACCTTTGCTTCACTTTTGGTTAATTGTGAAGATGAGGATGAGTGATATGATGAAATTGATGAAGGGACTACTCAAATAGAACACCCATGCCCAAGCCAGGATTCGAACCTGGGACACATGGCACCGTAGAATGTTAACCAGTCTGCCATGGAGGTCGGCATTTATTCATAGAGGTTTTCCACCTAAACATGCCATGACTCCCACGAAAAGTATCCATGCTTTTCAATATTTAGAGACTTGCAATATCTCATGTTAGAATCTAATACTTTACACACAAACTCCAACACAAATTGCGGCAGTGCGAGTGATACGTACAGAGTGTACAACAGTGTGCTCGAGCGTAGTGCACATATAGAATGCTGCCCAAAATCAAACCATTCTGAGAAGGGTACTTCACAATTCTTTCCAATGCAAAATGCTCGTATTGCGAGATTATCAAGCAATGTAAGAGGAGTGGTTATGCCGTCTGCGAGAAAGGCATCTCTTGTGTGCTGCACAAACAAGTTAAGGCCAGGAGAGGACTGATTCCAGAGGGCTCATCCACGACCAGCACCAGCCGGACCCGGAGATCATTTGGAAGGTGAAGGCCCTAGTTTTCAGACCGAATCAAGCAAGAGAGCCATTGCAGCGACAACTGTAAACACCATTACTGTAAACACCATTGTAACCTGGGATTTGAACCTGCAAAAGCAGGATAAACGCCGAGTTCATAAGCTGCTGCCCCAGCATATTGCAGAATATGCCATGAACAGCCGAAAGCTGTATGAAAACCACCTGGATGGTAAAAAATATATGTTTACTTTCACGTTAGATGAGGGATATGTGTATCTACATGACTGCAACAAACCCTGGGTAATATTAGACACACATATTTTTGGTAAATAAAAAAGCAAATTTTCAGTATAGAAACAGTCAATTTAGAGTTCAAAACCGATAAATAAAATGAAATTTCGATGTTATAGCAGTGAAAAGCGGTATATCAAATGACATTCTGGTTATAAAAATGTGAATATAATCCTAATCTTGATTTAAAAACTGCACTGTTACGCAAAATAAACATATCCCTTCTAATAGCACATTAAATCATTACCAGAATATTAAGTTTATTCCTGTATAAAGGGGTCTATTTTTGCTTCTCAAATATTTACAGCAGAATTAATCAATTTTCAGTGAATTGCATAACTCGCAGGATACTTTGACTTCAGGAAGTGTCACGTCAGTATATATACGGTAAATTTTGTGTTAAAGAGTCTATTTCCAATGTTGCAGTTCATTTCGCATCATTTCGTGACAAAACAGGGTAGGAAAATGCACCTCACACCTTTCAGAAACATGGAAAATTAACATTAGAATGTGTTATTTCACATTTTGTGTTTTCGTC
Source organism: Lepisma saccharinum (assembly GCF_977018435.1). NCBI lineage: Eukaryota > Metazoa > Arthropoda > Insecta > Zygentoma > Lepismatidae > Lepisma > Lepisma saccharinum. The sequence continues at coordinate 54,420,236 of NC_139254.1, read as the reverse complement.
AAAAACGAAATATGCATGCCTCCAGCAATATATTACAAACCAAGGGGTGAAAAAGGGTTTGCAAGTTGGTATCAGGAGACGAAGGAAAGTTACCCCAAGGATTTCATGGTCATCGCAGGATACAGCTACAATGGCAAGTTACCCATTCGCTGGGTAGCTAAAGATGTGAAAGTCAACTGTGTCTATTATCAGACTCACGTCCTGACCCCGAAGTTTTGCACAAAAATCCCATCTCTCTATGTGCCGATTCCGTTACGGTTTGGCTGCATCAGGATGAGGCTTCAAGTCATACATCTGCTTCAACCTGTCAATTCTTGGAGGATATGGAGAGAAAAACGGAAATACATTCCATCCCTGTTAAATCACCTAATGCATCATCAATGGCTTTCTATGCATTTGCGTTAATGAAGGGCTCTTGGGCACAGATGAGCATGACGTTGACGGTCTCTGGAAAGCCTGCCAGGAGGAGTGGAATAAATTGGATATCACTGTACTTTGAAATAGCTTGTTGCAGTGGAAACTGCAATCCAGAGCTTGTGTTCATGGCCACCACATCGAAAATCACCGCTGGTGAAGGCATGGTTTTTCATCAGCTACAGCTATTTGAATTTGTTACCATAGTCGCAATCTGTGTATGTTTGTGTGTATGTGTGTGTGTGTGTGTGTGTATATATATATATATATATATATATATATATATTAGGGATGGGCCGATATGAAATTTTGGCCGATACCGATACAGTACCGATATAAAATTTACCGATACCGATAACCGATATTCTACCGATCCGATATAAAATTAGTAATGGTCCTTGAAGACCCTGAAATTTTCATTGATCTCCGTAATAAATGTGTGTTTTGAGCTGATTGCAATGCAAAAGAAGTTTAATATTTAGACATTTACTTTTTCAGAAAGTAGGGCATGCACATTATCCATAAAAATTACAACAAAATGGCAGAATTTTGCACTAAATTATAAGATATTTATCGATATATCGGATCGGCAAAATAATCGGTAATTTTACCGATAAACCGATACACCTATATCGGCCGATACCAATAGAGTAACAATTAATCGGTCCCATCCCTAATATATATATATATATATATATAGTGCATTTGTACATACTCAAACATCTTCTGAAGTAGATTTCTATCTATCAATTACTGAATATAATTCTCACCTGCAGCTGTCGTATAAGATCTTCACTGGCTCGCATTTCTGCTGCACGTTGCCTATTAACTTCATCTTCATATTGTTGTATCTGCTTCTGATATTCCAGCCTGATTTCTCCTGGATTACTTATTTGAAGAGGTGCTGGTTGTTGCAGAACTGAAAACATATTTTAAAATATATAAATACATGAATATTGAGTGTCCAAAAATACAGACAAAACAGACTTCGTACATTCTTGAAAAGAAAATGTATTAACTTGAATAATTAGCGAGTGTTTGATATATCTCTAAATAGACCCATTCCATGTCAAATGAAAAAGGTCTTCAACTTTCAACTTTTTTGGGTATGGATAAAATAAAACATTAGTAGAAACGTAAATGTGATAGTAGGAAAATTTTCGTGTGTGAAACATGGAGTTTTGCTGTAGTGTGTTGGCAACAATGAAGTTTGAACTGATTCCACCTAACAATAAAAAATAATTCAATGTGCCCTGAGAATATATTGAGTTGTGTTTCAATTAGATGCTGCACCCCATCACTGGGCACAAGTGGTTCGTGATTTTCTTGACCAACATTTCAATCGTCGTTGGTGTGGCCGTGGGGGACCAATTGCTTGGCCTCCCAACTCCTCAGATTTAACCCCTCTCACCCCAGAGATGTTACACCAGACCTGGAATGAATTGAATCACCGTTATGAGTTGTGCAGAGTTTGCAATGGAAGCCATGTGGAAAACTGAAAATTGTACCAAACTGTTAGTAGTGTAAAAAATAAAAACTCCCACCTTTCAGACTTTTGTATACAATATTTCAAGTAATTACATTTGACCAAAAAAATCCACATCCATTTTACTTTATCCATACCCAAATGGATCATCCGCTATTTTTTAAATTACAGGGGTGCAAAATGTGCGATTTTGGCCATTTTTTTAATATCTTGTTAACTTTACATTGCAATATTTCGGCAATCAGGGCACCTATAGAAGTGATTCAGGCGACGTTCAAAAGGTCTTCAAGGGGTCTTTCGCACGAGATATTATATGCCTACATCAGGGCAAAAATGCAACTGAAAGTAGTGTAAAGAAAATGTTGGTAGCCACTTTTTAAAAAAAGATCTTTTAATTTTTTTGGAAAAATTGTATGTCATATATACATTAATTGTAATGCCTGTAATTATTGTAATCAATAAGTGTAGAAATTTTAAAAATGGGATGCCAATGGGATCCACAGTTATGGTAGGTTAGGTAATGCATGATAACATATTTTGATTACTACAGTTCAAAGGTAAAAAAGTATAACAAAAATGAAACAATATAACTTACATGAAATTTAGAAATTTCGTATTTCCGCGTTGCACAATTTAATAGTAAAATCCTATTAATTTTGAAGATGCGTCTTCATTCACTAAGGGTACGGCACCTGGAGCGGAGATGGTACCGCGTCACTGCTTTGTTTGTTCCCGGGCAGGGATCTTTTAACGGGAACAAACAAAGCAGTGACGTGGTACAATCTCCACTCCAGATGCCATACCCTTAGTGAATGAAGACGCATCTTCAAAATTAATAGGATTTCACTATTCAGGGTGGCCACTCTAGAACCATGATAAAATTCAAGTATATTTCCCAGTTTTCAAGGTGAACTTTCCAAAAATTCAATGGTACAAGTAAATGTTTTCTCTATTTCAACCTTACGTTTTACCACCTCCTCACCACCCAGACACACACATTAACAATATAAAGGGTCTGTGCGATTCCAAAATATCCAAAATTCTAATTCAATTCAATTGAACAATATATATGAATTTAAGGTGCATAATTTACATTTGCCATTTTGAATACTGAGACTAGAAATACAACACATCTACAAACAAGTCACAAATTTTACGGGATATAGTCATCTACGAAAAATTGTTAATTGTTTAACAATTCCAAATTTAATCAACTTCAAGATATCATAAATTGCCATAATCTTCCGTCTGTCTGCAAAGCACACTAACAAAGCAAATGGATTGAGAGAAAAAATATGTATAACATGAATGGGATTTGGATTAATAAAAGTTGTAATTTTTCACGTCTACGGAGAAAAATTTAATCAGAATTCACGCATAATACCCGAAGCAAATACTTCATGTCCAATTCCTGGAATTCAAAGAATTCCTGGTAAGTAGCCACCCTGCTATTAAATTGTGCAACGTGGAAATACAAAGTTTCTAAGTTTCACATAATTAATTTTAAATCATGTTTACCGCATCCATCATGAATGAAACAATATTGTTTGAATTAAGGCACATGAAGCTAATATTCACATTTCCAGTTTTTAAAAATACAGGGGTATTTTAAAGTCCGGTGTCATAGGCAACTCCGTTATTAGTGCACACAGCGAAAAATGGAAAGAGGGGAAAATTAATGGAAATATGTGTGTTTCAACCTAAAGTGCTGATATAAAAAATATGAACATGTGACGAGCATCCCCCCCTATACCACTAGAAACAAATAAACATGTACAAATGAGAATCCGGCTACAGTACATGCTTCACAGTGTGCATGTTACAATTAAATTTTCTTGTTTACTTTGTCTGTAATTATTGTCATGAATTCTTAATTTACACAGTACTGTATGGTATTACAATGACATACAATATTCCGGGCCAAGCATGTGGCATTTTTGGCTACCAATTAAGCTTGTATCTGTGTACAGCCTGAATGACACATGTTGAAAATTAAAGCACTTTACATTGAGGCACACTTATTTCCAGCAACTTTCTCCTTTTTCATTTTTTCCACTTCACTAATAATGAAGTTGCCTATATGCTACAGTATTATGCCTTACATAACCTATTCCAACCTAAATTTACCATAACTCTGGATCCCATTTTTAAAATTTGTACACTTGAGTAATAGTGTATGCATGACATTCAATTTTTAAAAAAAATTAAGACAGATTTTTGAGAAACTGGCTACCAACATTTTCTTTCCACCACCTTCAATTCTTTTTTTTTTTAAACCTTGACAGTCATGTAATGTCTCGTGTGAAAGAGCCCCTTCAAGACATTTCGAACGTTATCTGAATCAGTTCTATAGGTGCCCTGATTGCCCAAATATTGCAATTTACGGTTAACAAAATGTTCAAAAAAATTGTCAAAATCGCACATTTTGCTCCCCTGTAATTTCGAATGACTGCTAGCAAACAAATATACACATAGGCATATAAGAAAGGTAAAAATACATCTGTGATGTTAGCAGCCAATTGAAATCGGAAGTGAGCGACATGAACACAATGCTAAAGCTTGGAAGTGTAGGGTTGCTAGCAGAGTTGAAAAAAGGTTACTCCAGCCAAGAAAAGCGAAAATTATGCGAACAAAATTTTCTCACATAGTTTATCGGTTAATACAAAGTTCAATGATGAAAAAGAAAATCAATGGTATTACGAAGATGTATAGAGGTACGGATAAAAATGAAATTATAAGGGGCTAATAATTCTCCAGAAAACATGCAGCAAGTAAACATTAAGCCTCTTGGTACTACTTTACTATACCTGAGACACCTATCAATGATTTATTTCGCAATTTCTTACATTGCTAACGTACTATTCTGCATTGGGGAACATTTCTTTAGGTGAAATAATGAATTTCTAACGAAAATAATGTCTATTTCTCACATTAACGAGTACTTACTGTTGTTCCTTATTTCCCACATACCATCCACGGGTAGCCCCAAAAACCATTGACATTAGCCCAAAAATTCACGATAGCCCCACAAACCATCACGGGGACGAGGTATGCCTACTAGGTTAGGTTAGGCCTGTTAGGTTAGTTTCCATTAGCACTCCTTTCGTTCAATTTAGCATATACGGACAATACGAGAGCGTATTGTGCTCTCATGCAGGAAGCAAATGGCGGCAGCAGAAATAGCGCTTCGGAAATAGATTTCCGACGAAAACCACATGCATTGGCATTAAAATGGATCAAAACTACATTCCCGAACATCAACAACGCTACAGAAAATGATTTGCGTAAGTACTTTCTCCTGTAAATTTGAAGAAATCCGTCTCCGGTATAGTAAAGTGTTACCAGCCTCTTTAGTATGTGTTAAGATACATAAATAGAAATCTAAACATATAAAAAATGTGTGTGTACCATGATTCGTTCAGAAATAAATAGTCTGAGCTTGGGCAGATAAATTACTCAAATTTGTCGTGAGGCATAACAGAAAAAATTGCCCATATCTTATCTGCCGAGCACGTCTGTTGTTTATTTAGTAACTTTTTACATTCGTACTTACCTATTGTGCATTGCGAAACATTCTTTTAGGTGTAATTTTGCTTCTTTCACAAAAATAACTTCAATTTATGAGATTAGCAGTTATTATTGTTCTTCCTTTTTCCGCTTCAGTAATACACAATATGGCCCCGCAGCTTGACTTGCGTAGTGGATATGCAGTGTTTCTGACCTCACTAACCAAAAAAATGCCCCACACACCATTCACGCATAGCCCCAACAAGCATTCAAGGTAAGGTTACTTTAGGTTCAGTTAGGCAAACAGTTAAAATTTGGTGTGTGTTATAACAGAAAATACGCCACACACCATTCACGAATAGCCCCAAAGATCATTCCCGCATAGCCCCACAAAACATTCACGGTAAGGTTTGGTTCGGCATACATAGTTAAAAAAAAAAAAAAAAAAAAAGGACGTCATTTTCTTGGAAAACAACGGCGTGGTTGGAAACAGTGACAGGAGATTACGTCATGAAATGTGTGCAACATCCGGTTCATTTAGAGAAAGTAAATGTAAGCAATGGCAATTGGGCGTCTGAGAGATATTTCTCTTCAAAAATACATGCATTCCCCGTCAAAGTGATTCAATGATGAAAGAAAACACCCTCCACGAATCTTCAAAATGCTACAGAAACTCATTTCGGTAAGTAGTTTCTTCTGTAAAAATGAAGAAATCCGTCCGGCGGATAGGATACTGTTACCCAGAAAAATAAAGATCAGTAATTATTATTATTACGGAAAGCAGTTAACCACCTCACCTACATACTATAGAAATTCCGGTAAAGGTTCCGATTGTTTTATGATTTCTCCTAGCACAAAGACTAATTATCGTAGAATTTTGGAAATCATTGTCACACGAAATTTGAACTTTCCTTAAAGTAATGAGCACTGTTTGTGTTTGGACTCTAAAAAAGTTATTTATGTTGAAAACAAACTTGAAAATTACCTTACGCACTTCTCATGGACAAGATATTCTCCATCGACAAGAGACAGTAAATATCGTAGCAGCGTGGGAATGAATGTAGAAGTAAATGGGAACCTTAGTAGAATGCATTTATGGACTTTATTTTAATGCTAAGGGAACCAAACCTAAGCTGCTAACCTAACCACGAAAGCACATATTGAACAAAACCTTAGATAATCACTAAAACTTCGCAGCATGTGTTAACAAACGTACATCGAAATCGAACCATGTAAAAATTGCATTTGCAGCATGATGAAATCGCAATAAAACAAAAGGAACTTGGGTCAAAGAAACATCTTACATGGCAAGGGATGTTTTTCATAAAATATATCCTACACAGTAATGAATCATGAGATCTGGTGAAAATAGCACAAAGCTACATTCACCACCTGGTGAAAGCAGTCACTCTAATAATATTTTGAGAAATGTACATATCACATGATTTATGTAGAACACAATGGAACCGAAAATGTTCAGCAGTAAGGAGACAAGGATTTTAAAGTTAAAGCTGAATTGGTACCTACTTGATAAACTTAAGCTATACTATCTGTGTGTACACCAGCACAAAAAATTGTGCATATAATGTCTTGCCTTGTTTTTGTTTTTTTCAGAAAAAAAAGAAACCTTCATGTATTCTGAATTTGGTTTTAATATCCGGAAAGCAAAAGTAAATGAGAAACCCAATTTATTAATTGCCTTATTATAAATGTCAGCCTATATATCAGGATATACACGCACACATCTATCTGTCAAAGGATGCCTGAACTCCAGCTTAAAACAAGTTTATAAAATCTAGAAAAAAGCATATATAATAATCAAAGGTTAAATTTTACATTGCAGTCGAGATTCATTTTGGTTTTCCCCACTTACGTTCTTCTAATCCGTCATCATCACCATCTAGCTTTGCCTTCACCTCTTCTGGAAATTTCTTCTGTATAAACTCCCACAGCCTGTCATTTACTAGCTTCTGACTTCTTGTAGCTCTACGCAACCAGCTGCCAATTCGAGTTCTACACATAGGACATGTTAAACTGTTCTTTTCCACAGTTCCTTCAAAACAATGTAGACATAATCCATGTCTGCAAGGTAAAGTCACTGGTTCTATAAAAATACTTCTGCACACTGGGCACAAAACATCAATTAAATTAAGTTTTGAGAAATTTGTAGGTAACTTATTTGATTTGTTTGAAATCGCTGCCATTTTAGCGCGTAAATGGTCCATATATCTAACCCGCCAAACCTGACAAAAATCATCGTTCGTTCGAGCCACGAAATGAACGCCTCGAGCTACCCACAGGTGGCTCTGTTTACTACAGCCAACAGACAGTTGAAGAATGATATTACGTAAAGAAAATATAAACAAATGCCTTTCAATGAATCCCAAATTCGAATTTTAAAAGTGTGTATAGGCATAATTGTAATAGAAACATATCTGGATCGATAGGAGAGAAGGAAATATGGCAATGTATATTATCGATCCGTGTAAGGAGCAATTAGAATTCAAACAGTTGTAAAAGGTGTGAAACTTACTAGCATCGAACAAAGTTAAAAATTACTAATAAAGATTAATCAATTAATTTCCCCTTGAACTATATTAAAACCTTCCTTTTTACAAGGGAAGGGGAGGAAGCGGAGGAAGATGAAGGATACTTGCTTGATCAAGTAGCATCGACTGCGCCAGAAAAAAGTGATGGAGGAGGCATCACATAGAATGACGGGAATATTTTCGTCGGGGGGGGGGGGGACACTATCAAAATGTAATAGTCAAATTCCGTGATAAGAATAAAATGAAAGGTATAGATAATGGTGAATAATATTTTTATTTGAAAATGTGGCGTTCATATATCCATGATCGTCGGGAGAGGGGGCAAACTAGTCCGTCGACCACTCCAGGATTATCATTGTTCATTTCATGCTACAAAAAACAGAAACTTTCAGTGGCGGATCCAGAGTAGGTCACGCGCTCCTCAAATACTCGAGCAAATTATACTCATAATATGTAATTTACAAAGTTAATTTAAAAAATCTTATTAATTATGTGTACACTTTTGAAAAGTGGTGCACCCCGTATATCGTTAAAAATTGCTGAGTGCCGAACATCATTTGAAGTTGGTGCCCCCTGTGCATTGTTGAGTTGAATTTGTTGCCCCCCATACACCACTGGAAGCTGGTGTCCCCGAACATCGTTGAAAATTGGTGCCCACGTGCATCGTTGAAAGTTGGTGCCCCCGTATGCCGTTGAACGTTTGGTGCCTCTGATCAGTTTGAAAGCAGCGGCGGCTCTAAGGAGAGAGCCGCCGTGCCATGGCTCTAAACTCAGAAAATGAAATAGCACTTGCTTTGCCAAAATATAGTTAATATTAATACATTTACGAACGAGGAGATTCGAATCTCGTAAGCGTTCCAGCTTACGGCCGCCTCAATTCCTGCGCCGCATCCCCAGCTGTTCTCTCACTTGCTCTGGGCCAGCATAGTCTGGCCTAAGCGCAGAGGCATGAAAAAGTCTCCGCAGTTAACGAGCGAGGAGGTGGTAGCCCATGAGACAACCAGCCGTGCCCCTTTTCGGCTGACACGACGCGAGAGCTTTCGCATTGTGTTGACATAGTTGCAAACTTCACAGAGAAGTGACTAATCCTGACCGATTTGTAATACTCGTTGCAGAAGTAATTCGCGAGAAAGATACTTTCCTGCATACTTGGCAAGAACGAACGTAATATCTTCCCCAAATTTATATAACCATTTAGATAGTTGCATCTAAAGAGCCATCCAGACTTTTTTGTTATCGATTTCTTCCTTAAGAAAAGATATATCCCTTGCTCTCACGCACACAGACACTCATGTGTTGCAACTGACGTTGACAACATTGAAGACATTTACTGTAAGTACAAAAGAATTGCCTAAATATCAAAGGGAATTCACATCACCAGGGGATTTTTTACTTTAATATTCGTAAAAAATCACACGGAAAATCTTTCAGTATAAGAATTTCACTTGGAGATATAATTCAATTTCTTGCATTGAATTCTAACGATTGTAGATCTACAGTTCATTTAGCAGTTAATCATATTTCAGTTGTTAGTAACACCGATTGATGATGTACCGTCTGCCGTGCTGGGGTTGCAAATTATAAACAAAGAAAGGCGAGAATACCGATCGACTCGGTGTCTCTAATTGTCCAGTGTTTTTCTTTTTACTGAAGTGAAAGTGTCCGATGGTGTGTGGAAGGAAGGGTAGTTAGTAAAGATGAGTCAGATTAGAGCACTATTACATACACCGTTTTCCAAGGAACTATACGATATTAAATTAAAAGTTAAACAACTTGGCTGTTCCACGCCAGATTTAAACATCAATTCTATTTAAAAATATCAAAAAAATGGTAAAGGTGACAGGCGTCGAAATTTTAATAGTCGCATTTATTTCTTAGAAACTCTGGCCTACCTCCGCACAGCATGCTTCGACGCCAGGGATTGCGGGTTCGAATCTCGGCCTGGGCATCGGTGTTCTTTGTGAGTGTTCACTGATCCTTATCTTCGCGATTAGCCAATAGTAGTACAAATGCGAAGTAAAATAAACCAATCTTAGGAACTCTGAATTTTTGTCTGCAATTTTAGTAAACAAAGTTCCATTAAAATTACCTCTTTCATTATATTTCTATGATATATGCTAGCGAAAATTTTTCGATTTCTTGATCACGTTGGCACTACCCATCAAACTAGCTGCCAGGCGCCACTGTTTGAAAGTATTAGCAAATTCCTGTCCATTACTCTTCCTTTGTCAATCCAACTACAGAGCAAGCAAATGGATTTAACGCAATCATCAAACTTGGTTCAGCTTGTTTACTCATCTCTATTGGATATAAGAAAGAACAGTGCTCAACAGTTTGATAAAGTCTTTCAGGAAAGTAAAGCACTTGCTGAAGAGCTGAATGTTGATATAAAAATCTCAAGAATTGCACAGAATCAAAGACATAGGTCAAATATTCCCTCAAAGAATGTCATCGATTATTTCAGATGTGTTGTGTTCATCCCTTTTCTGGATTATTTAATATCTGAATTTGATTATAGATTTCAAAGAAACCAGATTGATGTCTTAAACACTCTACAGAAAGTAATCCCAAAATTCATTGTTGAAGAAGATGACCCAGGTAAAGATATAATTGAGGCAGCTAAATTTTATGAAGATGATGTGCAGTCTATTTTAGAATTAGAAAGGGAACTCACGTTATGGAGACAATTCTGGTTATTGGAAAAATCTACCCCAGATAATCAAGCAGAGGCGTACAAATTTTCTTCCTTGTATCCCAACATTAGAGTGCGCGTCAAATTTCCTGCATATGGCCTTGAACGGCTGAATAGCACCAGCGGATCACAGACGTGCGGCGTTGCCTAGTTCTGTGACAAGGCGTTTCGCTCAACCACGCTGTCTCTTTTCCGTGTGAGATTTCGACATGGCACCGCTGCAGTGCGCTGCTATTGGCTATCGCCATATGCAGGAGATTTGACGAGCACTTTAGTAGTTTGCTTCACCTGTTGTGTGCGATTTCAGTCACAACGGCTGCAGCTGAGCGTTCATTCTCCTATCTGCGAAAAATCAAGACCTACCTTAGATCTACAATGGGTAATGAACGATTGGATGGTTTGGTTCTCCTATACATCCATAAAGACAAATACCAAGTGAAACCAGAGGAGGTTATTGACATATTTGCAAGGAAACATTCACGAAAACTACAGCTACAGTATTTGTAGGGTGAGTTAAAAGTCTTTAGTAAGTTCCAATTATTTGACGATTGAAAAGTTAAACTGGTGTCCAAATTACTAGCAGCTTTATCATGTATCATGCATGTTACTGAAAAGGACTCAGGTGCTATATTAAACTAATTATAAAGCAAAAATAATTAAGAAATGAAGTAAAACAGACTGTTTTTAATATGAAAATACTTCTGTAACTTGTGCGTTTCTGTGTTCGCGAGGAATACGATATTTTTAATATATTTTTTTTTCTTACAATGTAATTTTTAAATATATTTGTTCTTAATAACTTGGCTGCATGTACCAGTGGCGTGGCGTGGGATTTTTAAAAGTGTTACCGGTTATCAGTAGGACATTTAAGGGAGGAGCCGTAAGACTGGCTGGCACTCTGGCACGTCTGCAATTCAATACTAGATTTTGGTAAAGTTATTAATCAGGAAAAAAAATGTTGACATAAGGACTGAAGTGAAATCGTAAACATTGGTTGTTGACACAATAATACGTAATTTGATACTTACAGAAACATCGAAGGCTACTTACAGAGCAGATCAATCCGACGACTCTTCTTTGAAAATAGTTATATGATGCTGTGGTCCCGGGTTCGAATCCTTGCTTGGACATGGACGTTTGTGATGTCTATTCATCAATTTCATCATATAATCACTCATACCCATCTTCGCAAATTAGCCAAAAGTGGCACAAGCGAAGCAAAATCAATCAAATCAAATCAAAAAAGTTCTATGATGCTGTCATAAAGTGAAGTTTTTCATTTGAATTTGAATTTTTGGGTGCGTCATGGTCATGGTCCATGTTATCCACACCTGAATTCCACACGTTTTTTTTCACCCGAAAATAGAGTACATGGCCAACAAAAGAGTTTCTACAACTGCGCACATCCACATAACCACGGATAGTCGTTATACCACGAAACATTGAAATGTCGGTCATATCCAGCAGACTTGGTTTTAAATCGTTGAAAATAGGCTTTGGCCTCCCTTTCACCACAATTTCGCTTGTTTCTGCAAAAGAACAAACCAAAAGATTGCTTCAAAATATCTTCTATCACACAATTACACACACTGTTCAGATAGGATGAACCCGCCACCTCGGAACTCGGAGCAAGCTCCATTCCGCTTGTTAATTAATTGACAATGCCCGAAAACAACACAAAAACGAAAGACACCACTCACAAAACTCGCACTGCACAGTCCCTCCCGCAAACCGGTTTACTTTTGTAACGAGTGAAGCACCCTCCTTGCCGCCTCCCCTCTCAGCATCGACGCTTCCCCAATATTTCCTTCGGAACCTGCAAGAAGTCCAGTTCTACTACTGTCAGGCACGTATCCAGGAGAATTCCTTTCGGGGGGGGCTCAACACCATTTTTTAAGGGGTATAGTAAGAACCTCACAAATGTTCAAGACCAGTGGTGGCAATTGGGTTCCAAAATGGCGGGGGGGGGGGGGTGCGGAGGGCGTTGCAAGGAAAGTTTACTTTCTCTTGGTAGACAAGGCTTAACATTAAAAGGCCATAATGTTGAAGCAAGAAAATAAAAAATGTGGAGCAACTATCCCTTAAATCGTCGCCACTGTAAGGCTGTCATTTTAATCAGAACGTGAAATCGGAACATTTTTTACCACTCGACTCCTCTGTTTCCATGCATTAACATTGTGTGCCGGAACCATCTCAGTATGTGTGTTTGTCCATTTCTTCTCATCAGGCATAAAAACATCTATGGTGTCTTTGAGTGTTTTTACGAAGCTGTTACACGTGCACGGGATGGACAATCCACTCGACAACGCGAGATTCAAATTGCGGGCTGCGAACTGGACGCAGCCTGAACACGACTAACGTGTCTTGTCCTCTCATGTTTGCAGCTCTTATAAAAGCCGAAACCCACCAAATTGTTCAGATTCAAGCCTTAGCACTCACAAGCACGAAATAAGGAAGTCTTCTCGAATACAGGTGGATCACGAAACAACCCTTCCGTTCCCAACACATCTAATGTTTCGTCTTCCAGTATGATCAAATGCTTACTCATTTACCTCCAGTGACGTGCCCAAGGGAGGGTTGGTGAGGTCATAACCCCATTTGACCCAGTATTCCTTTTTTTAAAAAAAGTAAAAAAAAAAGAGGAACGTCAAAGACAGGAAAAAAATGGCAAAATCAGAACTGACCACGAAAAATAGTATGCGTAACCCCTCTCCCTTCCGAAAATCCTGGGCATGCCTCTCTCTATCTCGGACACATTTTTTAAAATCAACTCACCAGAAGTTTTTATCATTCCGTATTGGAGATTGAATTAAGATGCGTTCTTCCCGCAGGTTTGGATATGATCCTTTAGGGTGCTGTCGTCTGCCTGCTTTCACACCTAACCTTAACAAGGCCCTAATTTTCCATCTTTGTGACTTGGATTTTCAAGACTTAGGAAGGTTTCAGACCGATGGGACATGCGATACATGTCGATTGGAATGGGCCAATCAACAGCAACGTTTCACACCGTAGCGACACAAAAGGCCGCACAAACTTAATCTTCAGGCGACATGGTGTGAAATCTCCCTTGTTAGGCCACTGTCATTGTCACCTCAAAGTAGTAGCTCTTGTTGACCACAGAAAAAAAAATCTTCTCAACCGGTGGGAATGCTCCTCAGTTTTCTTCTCTCTCCTATATTTTCTGTGCTTGTTCACTATACAGGCAACACCTTACGATTTGATATACACAGGACATGTACTATATAGACATTTTAACGAAAAAGCGGTTGAAGTCAAGGATGGCTAGGTGGCTCAGTTGGTAGAGCCCTGATTTGGGTCCTGGTAGAGCCTGCAATTTCCACCTAAAATGTCTACATATGGAACATCTTACTTTCTCTTCTCGACATTCATAAAATTTTCGGCTGTCTCTTTACGGTAGTTAAGTGTTTGAATGTGTTTCGAACCCAGTAGACTTAAACAAAAGTATTTTTTTATACCCTGAAATTCTCGGACTGCATATACGAAATTTATTTCTGGCAAAACTAAATCATCACTCAAAACTTTGATTTTCAGTTGATCTATGCAGCTTATTTCTGTTTTAATAAACTACTCCAATATCCGCTACTGCTGAAATATTCACACGAGAGAGAGAGAGAGAGAGAGAGAGAGAGAGAGAGAGAGAGAGAGAGAGAGAGAGAGAGAGAGGCAGGCCTTGATCTCTTCGGCCCTCGAACCGAACTAGCACTACGCTGAGGCCCCGGAAGTTCTGCTGTCGTCAATGTCTTCATTTTCGAATCACTATATCTTATAAAGCAACCAGAGAACGTTGACTGATCTGATCACCAATCGACTGTATGAATTGTCACACTTACCTCTGAAATCTCATTAACCGATTCTTTGTACAGATCAACAGAAAAAATGAATCCGTGTATTTATATCCTCATTATATTCTAGAACGTTCCACAGATAAAACGATTCTTTAATATTGCCAGTAGTTGACTCATTCTCTCATTCAAGAACGTACACTCTCCCGCCTTTCAGAGATTAGAAATTACAACGAATCGCCCTACGTGTGGCGCTACCTTTGTTGTGCAGCTTCCAAATGCTGACAAGTCTCTACATAGTGCTCAAGTGCGCTGCGACAACACCGAAAGCGCAAGAAAAGTTTACGTGCAATATTATCAACAACAGGGTTATAGAACATTCTCCGTCTTGCCTCGATAATTATCTATCTCCTTAAATCACGTCACATTATTAAAAAAGCCAAAAACCTAATTTTATCTAGCGTAAAATAAAACATTTCCTGGGGTGGAGGGGCCTGAGCCACCTCAACACCACCTTGGATACGTGCTATTAACAATAACAGGGTTATAGAACATTCTCCGTCTTGTCTCGATAATTATTTCTCCCAAATTATCATCACATTATTCAAGAAGCCAAAATCCTAATTTTATCTAGTGTAAACAGAAAAAATTCTTGAAGGGGGCTCGAGCCTCCTGATTCCCACCTTGGATACGTGCTATTGACAATAATAAGGTTATAGAACACTCTCCATTTTGTTTCGATAATTATTTCTCTCGGATTTATAAATTTATTATCTTCACATTATTCAAGAAGCCAAAAACCTAATTTTATCAGCCAAAAACCTAATTTTATCTAACGTAAACTGAAAAATTGCCTGGGGAGACGGTCGATCCCCTGTGCCCCATCTTGGATACGTGCTATTATCAATAACAGGGTTACGGAACATTCTCCATCTTGCCTCGATAATTATTTCTCTCCTTACATTATTGTCACATTATTTTATTTCACACCACAAGAAACCAAAAACCTCATTTTATCCAGTGTAAACCTAAAACTTTCGGGGGGGGCTCGAGCCCCCTAAGCCCCCCCTCTGGATACGTGCCTGACTACTGTTGCCATCTTAGTTCTTTTGAAACCAGATATGCCCAAATGGCGAAACTTTTCGTTTCAAATAAGATATATGTAGAGTAGATGTAGTCTTCATCTGTTTCCTAACTACTCCCACTCCCATGTTTCGCCCACTGAAATCTCATTATATACTACTATTTCGTATATTTTACGTCCCTTACTACCTTTAAGGCTTTCGCTTTATAGGATAATCGTGACGATGAGGATGCATGGTGAATTATTGAAATAAAATTATTATTTCTTTGTGTATGTAATTATTAATTTTTATAATTATGTAAGCAAAATAATAACAACAAACATTGAAATAACCATTTCTTTCTGAGGATTCGAACCTGCGACACCTGACACTTCAGAGCGTGCTAAGATAACAATCGGCAAATTATGCTTGTAAGTAATGTTTTTTCACCCAAAAACAGTTCTACCACCTCAAAAACATTGCTTCAGTCCGAAATTATTGCATTCCTGCGACAACGTATGTCAATCTCAATCGGCCCTTTCAACAATTATCACAAATTCCTGTGACCGAAATAATATTATATGTGTGAAATATTGAATTTTAGGTTGACATTTTTAGAAGGACAGCGGACCCCTTGATCATACCCATCCCTCTCCTCTCCTTCTCGCCCATGATGTCGAAGAAGGACAAAGAGGACTTTCGTAATCGCTGATATTTAGAGTAAATACAAAATATCACTTGGTAGTTTGCGTTTTCCCCCGGTGTGATTTGATTTTTTTAAATTTTGATTTGGCGATTTAAGTCCACACGTGCACAGTAATGTTAATCGGGATAGTTTAAAGTGGGATCCGAACTACTTGTGCCTCCACCGGGTATCGAACCCGGGATCCCTTGATTACAAGGCGGCGACGCTACCACTGCGTCATCGTTCCCCATTGTGCCTGGACACCTTCAGAGTAAGATAGACCCGATTAGGCGACTTAGCTCTTTTCTGTCAATTGAATATGGCAACACTGATCTGTATCCCGTAAGTATCACCGGCAACTGCGGCGGCTAAGCAGTCATGCCAATAACCCGCCTCCTCCTCCCGCCGTAACGGTCTTTGCCGAGACGGAAAGTCTTCCTTGGGTGGGCTCAGGACCCTTTCCTCATGTTGCCTGAGGAGGGTACCGGATCAGCCTTCCTCTTCGCTTTTGCCGGTGTCAGAAAAAATGTCAGTCTGCAATGTTTGCTTTACGACAATATTACCAGTTTATGTACGTAATAATATTTTAAGACAGGTTCTTCAATTCTTTATATTTTGGTGTTACCTGCGGTAACAGCGGCTACATGCACGCCACGCCTCTGGCATGTACAGATGACTGGAATTCGTACTTAAAATAATATTAATGTATAAAAGACTTGTTTCACCATGGTAAACTTTAATTTAAAGTAGTACTGTAATCTTCATTAGTATTTATGTGTACACTTTTGGAAATTGGTGCCCCCAAAACTGAATCCTGGATCAGCCCCTGGAAACTTTGCTATTTCTATTGTTAATAACATAAGTTCAGTTAGTTCTTATTGGAACAGAATAACAAAGTAAAAATGCGTTATATATAACTTATAAAAAAATAAGAGTAGTAAAATACAGGAACCAGTATATTTTTCCATCTTCTGCAACCAAAGAATAAATTGTTTCACATTTTTCATTCCAAATATTAGATTTTTTTATGTGAGAGGGCACATAACAAACACTATAGCTAAAATTTCCTCTTAACTTGTAAAGCTTTTTTTAACGAGGTATGTAAAAGTTAGTAACGAAATAGAATAACAATGCATGTATCGGCATAAGTACTATATAATTATTAATTATATCTGTATTTCTCCTATTGAAGTTTCATCCATTGCTTGACACCCCTTACAAAAATTTCTAGTAACGCCCATGCCTATATAGGGATTTGACATCCATCCAGTGCCCTCCCACACCAGAAAGTCTGGCGTGTGCCGCCAAAAATTGCAGTGTGCGAATTAACGGCCCGGGGGGGGGGGTGCCAGGAATCCCCCCCAACAAAACATTTTATCCCCGGCAAAATAAAATTATTTTTTCATTCCTGCCAAGGATTTTCCCTCCCCTCCCCCTTGCTCTCAAAGAAAGTAGAAATGAAAGCATATAGTAACTATATCATTTTTTTTAAAAATATGTAATGAACATAACTGAAAAATCATTCGTGTCCAGCACATCGCGTTACGACACCAGTAGTGGTACAAATAGCAGAAAAGCGAAGTAAAATAAACCAAATCAATCAATCATTCGTGTCCATAAATGATCCAGTTATCAAAGATTTCCCTGCCGAAAAGTATGCAGCCTTCTGGATTAAAGAAGGACAGCATTCTGCAACTAAATATGTATTAAAATGTTCACAAGAAACTTGCATAGGTAGGTCAAATGGACATTAAGTTTGAACCTGGCAATGGAAATCTCGATAAGTTTTCAGTGTTGCTAGTTCCATAGCTCTTTTTGTGTACGAAATTGGGTTTTCTAAAAATGTAAATACATTGTTTCTAAATTACGTCATAAAAATGTATTAAGTAAGACATTAATGACTTACGTAAGTTATAACAGTGGGTTAGACAAAATGGTTTAATATATTTTTTAATTGTGTTTAATAACCCATTAAATTATATAGTAATTAATTAGAGACAGCTAATTCCTCGTCCAACTAAAGCCCCTATCACACGGAACTGGATTTCTAGTAGGAATTCCCTAGTTGGCGCTTAACTAACTTTCTAGGTAGCAATCATGGCTGCCTGGCTGACTGCTTGACTGGTTTGGAGGAATAGGATATGTTCTAATTGCTACTTGCTTTCCTCGACTGGATTCTGTGGAACAGCCAATCAGAGCAAAGTTTCGCCATGTGAAGATAACCTGTGAGTGTGCAAAGGGGCGCTTTTGTCTGTGGTTTCCGACTGTTACTCCAGCAATGTATAAGCATGAAAGGCGCGTTGAGTTTCACCATCTATGCTGAGTGCACGGTTTGATTTGATTTGATTTGATTTAGTTTATTTTACTTCGCGTTTTGTGCCTCTTGGCTAATTTGCGAAGATCTGGATGAGTGATGAAATGATGAAATTGATGAATGGACATTCACAAACAACCAAGCCCGACCGGTATTCGAACCCGGAACCCTTGGCGTCGCAGCGCGATGTGCTAACCACTCGGCCACAGGGTCCGGGCTGAGTGCACGGTGTTTACATGTGAAACAACTAAAATATTCTTCCATACGTGTACAGTAAACGTTGTAAAGTATGTATTTAAGCAGCGCCATTGTTTTGTACCTAATAACGTTTTATACGAAACGTTATTCCTCTCGGTTAATTAGTTATCGACTTTTAAAAATTTGAAGTGATACATTGTTTACATCTCACGCGGCCGCCATTACAACTTCCCTCGTATGGGAACAAAAGTCTATCGACAAGTACGCTGATAAGTATCGTGTGAGGCGAAAACTAGCAAATTGGAAGCCAGTCCAGCGCCAACTAGGGCATACCTACTGGAATTCCAGTTCCGTTTGATGCGGGCTTAATGTTATAAAGTATTTAGAACCACACGTTAATAGTTTAGTTTACTAACTGACAAATTTGCATACCCAAAATCCTACTTCCCTACATGCAATCATAAATACGCCACTGAGTGGGCCAAGTACGTCCGTAGGGGGGGGGCACTTGCCCCCCACCTTTAAGATAGCATATCTAGAAAAAGTTCATGAATTCGAATGGTGAAATTGTGTAGCGATATTTTATTGCAAAGAATATTGTTTTCTGAAATTTTCAGGGTGTCAGTCACAGCAATTAACTGTCCAACAAAGTAGCGAGAGAACGTTTTCACAAGAGCCATTACGTGACTGCCGTAACTAGAGGTGTGCAAGGGGGGAGGGTCGGGATGTGATTGGGAAGGAAATATTAATAATTCTGACGTTTTCAACTGAAAAGATCTCCATTTCCCGAACAGGTCGAACAATTTTCGAAATTTCCCGATGCGGTGAAAATCTCGTATTGTACATACTATTTCCTCTTCAAGTGATTGTTTTTGCACTTCTGGAATGAAAATTGTTAATTTGAAAAGAAAAAAAAGATACTTATAGACTAGTGCAGAAAATATTTTTTAAAAAAATAACCTAGTATAAGAATTTATCGGTCGTTCGGGATTACGAAAATTCTGGATCTGACCTTTATAATTCACACCTCTTCATTTTGAATTATTACTTTTTTTACAATACCCTTCAGCATGTAAAAACATGGATCAGAGATACCATGAAGGACGTAGAATAAGTGCTCTCTGATATATGTGCATTGTGAAGAAAGTCAAAAAGACATAGACTGTTCACAGTGGCGTGCGGTGACATTTTCCGTTGTGGAAGCAGATCCCGAAAAATTAAGAAAACCAAGAATTCATTGCTTCTACATGGTACGTTATACTGAAAAAAATTAGCCCTCTAGCTGATACTGTTTCCAATAACGTCTCTAAGGGGAAAGATGAATGTCCTGGCGCAGTTGTTCATTTTTTCGAATTTCAGTTGATCTGTTGTCAAACGTATTTAATGCAACAGACGATCGTGGATGATTGAAACAATCTTCAAGATTTTCACACATTGCAATATTCACAAATCCACTTTGGCACCACGTAGTTCTTTCCGTAGTAAATAGTAAACAATTCCAACACTAAAGTTTTTGAAGCAAACAAATAGAAATTCACCCGCCCGAAAAACAGTAACTTTTCACTTCGCAAAGCGCTTGAAAAAAGTCTGACAGCGGCCAGCGAGTCTTACCAACTCTATTTGGCGGATGTGTCCATGGACATGTTAGCTGTCTTAATAGACCGAACACTCGGAAACGTTTATCTTCACATAGAATATGTCATCCGTATGTCAGCAATCATATTTTTGTGTTTTGAAACTTTATAGTTTATTTATGAATATACATTTTAACTAACTTGGTGGATATTCTACATCGTTGACATATACAGTATACTTGGACACTTAATCGTGCAGTTCGCAACACTGAGGACATCAGTAGAGTGATCCGATGGCACTCTGGCTTTCTTTCAGGCTTACCGGTTGGAAAACAAAATTTGTCTCCACACAAACTACCCTCCCATTTGATCCTTCAAGGTCGCCGGGGGATTTCTCGGGCTCCTGGTGGCAGGATGGCCAGGGTGACGCTATGCAGATATTTTGTCAACACGCCGCGAGAGGGTGATGATGGCCACATATCGGAAAAGGACGAACCTTGGAGGCTTGCAGGTTGATATTCTGTTGAGGCAACCCGGAAGAAATAATGAGAAACCAAAAGTTAAAGAATTAATTTGTAACAGTTATGTTGTGTGCCATCACTGCTGGCCTTGCTGTACCGTAGTGCAGGCGCATGACTGTTCATCAACAAAGTGACAGATGTTTATGGAAAGGAAGCAAGGGGAATTCAGTTTTTATTTAAATAGTAGGCTCGAGTCTGAACATGTATACAACGTCAAAGTATTTTCAATTCAATTTGAATTTTATGATTTATGAAGTATAATAATAATAATAATAAGATGAAGCAATAATAGTAATAATAACAACAACAACGAGTTGTTATGACTGACGGGCAAGATATGAAATTTTACAACCCCCCCCGAGAAAAAAAATCTGCGGGCGGCCGAAAGGATATGTAGTATATACGTGTGTGTACAGTGTAATCCATGAGTATTACCGTGCAAATTGTCCATGACTATTTTCATTATTTTTTCTCTTACATCCTGTGTGTTTTGAAGTGATGGATTTTTATGTCTGCTGGTGCAGAAGTTGTCAACAGCTTGTTTTGAGTTTTCTTTTAATTCTTGAAGCTGTTACTGGGTCAAATAAAGTGCACGAACATAGTGATGGACAATTAGCACGGTAATACTCTTGAATCCCACTGTACATGTATCGTATATATTGCACAATGAGCACACAGCAACCAACATAAGAATCTATATTTATTACCAGTTTCGAATAAGGTTTATGTAACACCAAAGTTTATGAGGTGTCTAAATGGACCCCATGCAATGCATGTTCTAATAATTTTTTAATATTATAATAAATGATTACATATTGCAAACCATTATTTAGCTAATAATCTCGAAACAGAATATAAATAACTTGGTACGTATCTTCCAAACATACTGTTTTCTCACACAATTTTGTGAAGATAAGAGGTAGGATCCACTTGAAACCAGATAATTCTGTAGAATTAGGAAGGCTAACAGAATATACTCCACATCATAAATTCGAGTTAGCAATTAACGTCATTAGCTGATTTCAAACAATGATTTCTAAGTGATTTTCCAGTTAATGTTGTGCCGTCACTCCAAGTGTAGAACGTTAGTACAAGGCATGTAACCACTGTGAAAGATTAATTGCCAATTAAACATGGAGTATCTTGAAGAGATTTGCCATTGTTGGGAAATTACATATTGCAATTTCAGCTTCCGAGTTTGAAGATGTGTAGTCTTGTGATCATATAAACGCCTAGGTTTGTTTTTTTGAAAGTGTGATAAGGATTTGAACTTTACACCAACACACACGCACGCACACTGAATTTATCTTCATATCTCTTACAAAACTAATACGATAAAAAAAATGAAGTAACAAGATTTATCGGTATTCGTCCATATGTATATAAACGCACATCATAGAAAACAAATACATTTGTCAAGATGACTTCACTTTTTGCGCTCCTGTTATTGGCTGTGATTGCTGCTACAGCCGCACAAGATTCTCCCACTGTTTCCATCCCTGGTTTGGGGATCCTCAGAGGGACGATTGCCGCTACAAGAGGGAACAGGACCGTGCTCTCCTTCCTAGGAATTCCATATGCAAAGTCTCCGAGTGGCGAGAGGAGGTTCTTGGTGAGTAGTCCCATTGTTGTTTTTTATTTTGATTGTTACTTAAGTTCTTAAGATCTCCCATTATTGCCATTCATGGATTAGGGACCATCTCATTGATACCATAAGTCGACCATGAATGCCATAGGCGAACGAGATGCAAGAAGACACTCACGAAATGCCTAGACTCATAGTCGCCGACTTTACTGGGGGTGCAAGGCACTTTATGTCCACCAAAATTCAGGTAGAAGAATACGTTTTATGTATATTTATACAGCGGCGGCTCTAAGGTAAGAGCCGCCGTGCCATGGCTCTACCCTCAGAAAAAGAAAAAGCACTTTCTTCGCCAAAATATAGTTAAATTAATACATTTAAGAACAAGGAGATTCGAATCTCGTAAGCGTTCGAGCTTAAGGCCGCCTCAATTCCTGCGCCGCATCCCTAGCTGTTCTCTCACTTGCTCTGGGCCAGCATAGTCTGGCCTAAGCGCAGAGGCATGCGCGGAGGCATGAAAAAGTCTCCGCAGTTAACGAGCGAGTAGGTGATAGCCCAGTGGTAGCCATAAGACAACCAGCCGTGCCCCTTTTAAGCTGGCACGACGCGAGAGCTTTCGCATTGTGTTGACATAGTTGCAAACTTCACAGAGAAGTGACTAATCCTGACCGATTTGTAATACTCGTTGGAGAAGTAATTCGCGAGAAAGATACTTTCCTGCATACTTGGCAAGAACGAACGTAATATCTTCCCCAAATTTATATAACCATTTAGATAGCTGCGTCTAAAAAGCCATCCAGACTTTTTTGTTATCGATTTCTTCCTTAACAAAAGATATATCCCTTGCTCTCACGCACACAGACACTAATGTGTTGCAACTGACATTGACAACATTTAAGACATTTTCTGTACAAAAGAATTGCCTAAATATCAAAGGGAATTCTCATCACCAGGGGATTTTTTACTTTAATATTTGTAAAAAATCACATGGAAATTTTATCAGTATAAGAATTTCACTTGGAGATATAATTCAATTTCTTGCATTGAATTCTAAAAATTGTAGATCTACAGTTCATTTAGCAGTTAATCATATTTCAGTTGTTAGTAACACCGATTGATGATGTACCGTCTGCCGTGCTGGGGTTGCAAATTATAAACAAAGCAAGGCGAGAATACCGTGATAGACTCGGTGTCTCTAATTGTTCAGTGTTTTTATTTTTACTGAAGTGAAAGTGTCCGATGGTGTGTGAAAGGAAGGGTAGTTAGTAAAGATGAGTCAGATTAGAACATTATTACATACACCGTTTTCCAAGGTACTATACGATATTAAATTAAAAGTTAAACAACTTGGCTGTTCCACGCCAGATTTAAACATCAATTCTATTTAAAAATATCAAAAAAATGGTAAAGGTGACAGGCGTCGAAATTTTAATAGTCGCATTTATTTCTTAGAAACTCTGGCCTACCTCCGCACAGCATGCTTCGACGCCAGGGATTGCGGGTTCGAATCTCGGCCTGGGCATCGGTGTTCCTTGTGAGTGTTCACTCATCCTTATCTTCGCCATTAGCCAAAAGTAGTACAAATGCGAAGTAAAATAAACGAATCTTAGGAGCTCTGAATTTTTGTCTGCAATTTTAGTAAACAAAGTTCCCTTAATATTACCTCTTTCATTATATTTCTATGACATATGCTAGCGAAACTTTTTCGATTTCTTGATCACGTTGGCACTACCCATCATACTAGCTGCCAGCCGCCACTGTATTTATATATAGTATAAAGTATTGTTTATGCCGATCTTGCCCCCCTCCCCAAATTATCTTGCCCCCCTAACCCACAAATTTATCTTAAGTTGGCACCTCTGCCTAGACATAATTAAGAAACAAATCTAATATTCCAGTTTATTAATGTAATCTAATGAAAAAGAGAATGAAGCAGTGTTATGTCTAGAAAGCACTTGGATGGTACAAGCACAATCTAAACATTTCAATTACTGTTAATTAAAAGTTTACTACACAAAACTCGTCATGTTTAACACCATTAAACCTTGTTTCAATGATATGAAAAACTCTATGTGCTGACCAAGGCAGAGATTTATTTTATTATAAAACATAAACTAAACGTAACGTTTCAACCTTCTAGCAAGGTCTTCATCAGACTCTGCACCAAGTACAAATGTAACAAGGTACAACACAGGACGATATATATATATATATATATATATACACACTCACAAAAATTACTCCCCTCCAGACTATTAGAAAGTTGTTCTGGAACATTCTAGCAGGTGGCTTTCCCTTGTCAAATGTACTTTCACCTGAAAGGCTAAACATTTTCTTCCATATGGAATGTGGTTGTACTCTTTATCTCACGCTCTTTTTCCTTCATTCTTTTTCCTTCTTCTCTCCTCTTTCTTTCTTGTCCTTTCCACTCTTTCTAACACGTTCTTCCATTCTTTGTTTAACTTCAGTCCCCCATTCCAGTTCATTGTGTCTTCTTCACCTTTCTTCTCTATTTCCTTGGCCTCCTTCCATTTTCTCACTAGTATTCTCTTCTCCCTTCCTATCTGCTGAGCCTCATCCCACTCTATGTCATGTCCTGTTTCTCTCGTGTGTTTAAATATCGCATTTCTCTCTCTCTTAAGTCGTATATCATCCCATTGTTGTTTCATCCTGTCTTTCAGCCTCTTTTTCGTTTCTCCTATGTACACACTCTGACATTCTTTACATTTCACTTCGTAGATAATCCCTTCCTCTTCCTCTTCTCTGTTTTCCTTTATCTTGTTTGTATTCTTCGCTATTCTTAAGATGCTTCTCCCTCCCTTCCTGTAAGTTTTAATGCCCGCTTTCCTATGCACTTTGCATCCTTTCTGTGGTCTTCCCCATACTCCTTATTCCAAACCTCCTCTCTTTTTCTTTCTCTTCCTCTTTTTGTTTCTCTTCCAATTCTCCCCTGCCACTCTTCTTCCTTCTTCTGTTTATGTCCAGTCTATCCTCCTTCTCATAGCCATTCTTTTCCAGCTGTTTCCATAGGCTATTTATTTTGCCTTCTTTTCACATTCTTTCATGCATATTTTCTTGATTCTGTCCTCCACATTCTATATGAAATTTTTTTTTGTCACCTCACTTGCATCACTTCTTTTGTGGCAGAATACCCCTGCTGCACACTTCTTCTGATGCCAAGCGTTTTCAATTTCTTGTCCTCTCTTCCTTTTCATCAATATATCTATGTAGCTTATCTTGTCTTCTTCTTCTATTTCGAGTTCCAATAATATCCCTCTTTCTTCATCTTGAATTTCTTTGGCAAATATGTCGAGCTGCCTCTTCGTTCCCTTCCATATGCCAAAACAATCGTCCACATATCTGCAAAACAGAATCATTTTGTCACCTCCTTTTTCTACTTGATAAAACTAAGAGAAACAGGCATTGCGAAAGAAGCGAGCAAGAACATTTTACGAAATGTATTATTTTTTCATAATTTTTCAAATCGGGGGAGGCAATTGCCCCTCTGTGCCCCCTGCAGGTGCCCTTGACCGTAATTGTTTGCCCCCTTGTCCCCTAGAACTGATGTTCCTCCAAGGTTCGGGGGCAATGCCCCCTGTCCCCCTGTGGTTGCGCCACTAGATAATACCATTTGTCTTCAATATGGAGTTCCTGTTTATTTCCATGAATTTTCTAAAACAAAAATTGCCACATCGTACTGTTACTATGTACCTAGGTCAAGTACGTATTTAGGAGGGTCCAGGGGGTCCGGACTCCCCCGAAAGACTTACCAAGTACAAAAATCAAAATAATGAACATATGTTTTGTTTAACATTTCTTGTATAATCGAGGGTTTTTTATTTCAAGACAGTAAATATTTAGATTTTATAATTGCTTTATTTAACATTAATTTGATGTGTGTGTGTGTGTCTAAATAAAATCTAACGTAGTACACCCAACGGCGAAAGAAACAGTAGGCGAATTGACCACCACCGTTTTCATTCGGTCTGAATTACACAATGTGATGAAAATGAATTCAAATAAAGATGCCAATAAGCAGAGAACAATGCCTGTTTCGAACCAACATAGTTTCATTCCTTAAAACAAAGATGTAAAATAAAAAAAGGAATGAAAATAGCGGTGGACAACTTGCCTACCATTATCTTTGCCGTTGACTGTACAACGACTCCTTTGGTACATAACCACAACATAATTATTTTATTGGGAGACGATTGAGACTAAACTATCCTACCGTTAGGGGCGAGCCCCAAGCGTCCTGACTCCCCTTCCCTGAAAAACTTAACAAGTACTAACATTAGCTAAACAATGAAAATATACGTGCTTAGCATTTGCTGTATAATCGAGGGTTATTAATTTCCGCCGAACTTTGAATGATAGGACCAAAGATATTAATCTGAAATTAATTTTCGTCAACCGGATCTAACATTCTTTTTTGTTATTTAATAAATATTCAATTCGTTATCTATTTGGCACTGATTTCCTTGCCAGCGCAGTTGCTTTCATACACATTTTAGTGATCTTAATTATATGCTAGATAATGAATACATGCTTTTATACCTCTATTCTTATACCGTTTTTTATACCTATTAATGTAATAGCAATACCATGTTACTTTCCTGCCCCCCACACTTTACCTCCGCACTCGAGGTTCGGTGCACTTCGTACTCGGCTCAGATTTGTCTAGGGGTATCTTTCTTTGTGGAGTACATGTGGAGTACGCTTGTCACAAGGTAGACTCGCGTTACTCCAAGAAACGTCTTAACAGGCGCTAGGCCGCCCGACGTGTACATTTCTCAACCTCCACGGTGACAAGGCACTAGGCTGCCCGGCGCACCGTAATTACTTTAGAATAACATCCAGTACAAACTACCTTTTTACCTGTAAACTGGACACCAAGGCACTAGCTTGCCCGGCAATCCAATCTCTTACAGCATCCGTTTCGGGAGATCTGTCCTCCGGTCCTAGCTAACCGAAGCAAAAACAGCCTCTCCCTTCCAAGTCTCAGTTCCAACAGCCGACCTCCCCATCTCTCATCTGGGAGTTTATATACGTTTGGTTGGCGTCTGTTGCCAACCGCCCTTCTTTCAAAATTTTTAATCTTTAACAGCTAAACTGCCCGCCTTTCTTTTGAACGTTCGAAACACGAAGCAAGAACAGAGAGCTACATGGTATTTATACATGGAATAATATGAACCTAAAATTGCATAATAAATTGAGATACCCTTATTACATAATATACACGTAATTACCTAATTAATTAACATATTAATAAATATTTCAATAAAAAAAACACTGTTGCCCTGACACGGGGGCAGGGTAACAACCACATTAATTTAATATTAATTAATTAATATTATTTTAATTTAATATAAGTATTACGTAATCGTTGACTCTCCCAGAACTTTTGGAAGAACTGTGCAACTGTCACATGCGACACTGGATCTCGTTGGGTGTCGTTGATTAAAATCATTTGCAATAGGACGTGAACTTCTCTCCCCAGACAGCAGTACGATTTCGATGCGTTCCTCACGTGTTAGGAGCATTCTGGCACTGTCCTCTCACACCTGTAAAATGAGACATTTGTTACAATCATGCAGTCGCAACTTTTTACTGGATAAAAATACGTAGAAAACTTTCACCATTGCATTTCTCGTGAAATTCTAGCCTGATTTGAAATATCACATCACCTCCTTCGCAATTAAAAATTTTGAATTGGCTGGTTGGTGTTTTGTGTCCGCTTTATGCACAGTAAAACTAATCGGGACTGAACCTGCAGTTTAAAGTGGGATCCGAACCTTTATGAGCTTCCACCGGGTATCCAACCCGGGACCCCTTGATTACAAGGCGAAGACGCTACCACTGCCCAATCGGGGAGGCATCTAAAAATTTTGAGTTGAATTCAATATGGCGGACGTCCGCTTGGAACGCACCAATATGGTTCCTCCTTGGCCTAACCTGTTTTTATCATGACCATTTGTACCCAGCCTAACTCCTTTACATTTTACAGACGGTGTTAAGGGACTTTTGAATCACTCTGTTTATTGCAAAATCATGTAGAAATTTAAGCTACTGGATTACACATACCTACAATAAACATGATCCTTAACAGTAACGCTTGAAAGTAAGAAAATAATATTTTTAAAAAATAAGGCTATTATTTTTTGTCATTAAAACCGTAAATATACAAGATGGTCATGATTTTTATTGAAGCAATGTGGAAGCGTGAGCATCAGGGGAGAGAGTTGCAGGGGTGGCAGTGGAGAAAGTAAGGGAGCTCAAGAAATCCACCTCGCCCTGGTGAAAATTTTATCTTGAGCCACCACTGCACACAGCTCTCAACATTTAGAATAAAATTTGCGTAAACTTGTACTGCCAAAAGAATAGCAACCCTCAGAAAATAATTTTGAATTTGTTAATAATGTTATGGCTATATTTAGATAGATTTTGTTAGAAACATGTACAATTCCGACACGATAAAGTTCTAGGCCTAATTTTATCATTTTGCCCTCATTTTAAAGAGTTTTTAATTCATTTTTGAAGTTTTTTGAGAACACAGATCAAATGTCGCAAATAGTACCAGAATGTAGTATGAATTTCTTTTAGAGAGGAAGACAATGTAGCCACACAAAGAAATGTTTCGTGTTTAGCTACTAAATACGAGATTCTTCGAGCGCAGCATCTTTCGTTAGTCAAATTACTTGAGGAGTTACAGTTCCAAATAAAGCATTTACGAAGTACGTACAGTAAACCCCCTTCCAAAATTTTGGGTCGTACTCAACCTGTTCCTGCGCCACTGATTCACAGCGTACATTTAAGATTCAATTCAAATATTTTAATGATTGATGGTTTCTAAAGACAAAGACAAAGTGCCATTGATTGCGTTGCGGATCGTAAAGGACCAAAACTGAATGTAGATCCTGTCCGGCTGTGAAGGACCAGAAATGAATGATGATCCGAACCGGTAGGATCTAAGTGTAAGTGAAATTGTAGGTACCACTTACATCTCTCTGGTATGGATTGTGTCGCTACAGGGCAAAGTTCACCGCGATCCTCTTGGGAGTTGTAAAGAAATCACGGGCACACACACTGATAACTATAACTATGTATTATAAGGTATATACACATAACACCTGATTACACTTCCCATGCACTCCTGTCTAGGGAAAACTGTTTACACGAATTTGCAGCTGGTGTTACAACAACGCGCCACTAATGAAACGTAGCCACGTTAGGCTTACGGTATCCATAATTGTCCTCGACGATTTCTGGTTGTGTCCCGAGTGGCTTCTCTACGCACACTGGCTGGAAGTAACAAACGCGCTAAAATGGCGGCAACTAGACACCGCGCTCAGAATGAATTAGCCAATGGGAGTGCAGGTTAATTAAGGCATTTGATATACACAAATAAACAATTGAAGCTATATGCAATATAAAATATATAAACCAAATCAATCAATCAAGATGAAGGGACAATCGCAAACACATGTGGACTATACACAACAAAATCCTATAGATGATTATATTGACCATAAGTTGAGACGCCAGAGCCTTGTTCGTTTGCTAAATGCGGTTCAGGGTGTGTACTAAGTGGAAATTTTAGAAAATTTTAGTTCTTGTGTGAAATTTTAATTGTAGAAATCATAATTTGATTAATATAAGATATATTGATTTGATTTGATTACCCTAGTTTCATTAAGATTACCGTAGGAAGGTAGAAAAGCTGCATTCAATAACTGAATTTCAATTTCCTCCCTCTTTCAGCCTCCGGAAGACATGGATCCCTGGGAAGGAGTCCTGAATGCAACAGAACCAGGAAGACAATGCCCTCAAATGTACATGGAATATGAGGAGGGAGATGTCGAGGACTGCCTCAGTTTAGATGTCTACACTCGAGAGGTGAGAGGAAGAAGTTATACCTTTTCCTATATTGATAATGACCACCTTTGAATACTCATTTTCGCAGTTCACAACTAAAATAACATTCCATGGCACAACAGGCCTCTATGGGCTGACAGAGCGGCCGAACTTTTGAGGAACTCCATGTGGAATCGAATCCGGGACATTAATATTAGTGTTTATTCAATTCTCCAATTTCTCGTCCAGGACAAGCACAATCGTCTATGTCTTACTCCGGATTCGAACCCGGGACTCCTAGCGCCGTAGAGCGCTGTGCTAACCACTCCACCACGGAGCTCGACCCCATTTGGCTACGCAGGAGCCTCCGCAGTCCAAAACATGAAGTTAAAATATTAGCATGTCTTCCGAGTTGCTTCGTGGTTAGCGCTCTTGCCATTGGAGCTAGGGGTCCCGTGTTCGATTCTCTGTGGGAGCTTCAAAATTTCTTTGTTGACCCACCATTATGAGGACAATTGGGGAGTTGTAATTGTAATAAACTGAGAAATTCATATTCAGGTCTTGCCCCCCGCCCCACTTTTTGACTTTATATGAGGGCTGCTGATAAGGGACGAGCCCCTCACGAAATAAAATTCTAGTTACGGACCTGGGGGTTCTTTAAGCGGAGTACGAATTGCCTATGTTGACAATGTTTAATGAGAAAATAACATATACTAACATATACTAATAAAAGGCCATGCGTCTCATTGGTTATATCTGCAGGCCTACAGGTTTCCTGAAATCCATATTTTTCAAATCCTTTATCTCCCCTATTCTTAAATACTGCTCCCCTGTCTGGTTGATTGATTGATTTGCTGTTTTAAGTCCACTTTATGCACAGGAAGGCTAATCGGGACTGGACCTATAGTTTAAAGTGGGATCCGAACCACTTGTGACTCCACCAGGTATCGAACCCAGGACCCCTTGATTGCAAGGCGACGACGCTACCACTGCGCCATCTGGGAGGCCCTCCCCTGTCTGGACCATGCCTTCTAAAAGTAATCTTTCCAGGATTGATTCTATCCTCAGCTTTTTCCTCGCCATTGCTTGCCATAGAAAACTTTATCTCAGACACCTCCATAAAACAGATATTTGGGGAAGGTAACACAGTACCGGACACCTAAGATGTTTAAAGTATTTTTCAGATACTAGGCTATGTTGTTTATTGAAAAAAAATGGACAAAAGATAGATAAACATGTTATTTATTAGCTATGATGAACACAAATGTTAAGACGCAAAGCAAATGACAAAAGTAAGTGGTTGTAAATCAAATGAAAAATGACAAACTTAAAAACAGGCTCCCAGTACCGGACAGCAAACCTGAAGTCATTATTATTATCAAGATTAAGAAACATAAAAAGTAAGCAAATTGTGTTTTCTTATAAAATCACTCCTGACAATGGTCACAAGTATGACAAGAAATATTTTGTCCGCTACTGCGAGCAGACCTACTGTCCGGTACTGCGCCACATACACATGTTACGAAATTCGCTCACAGACGACGCACAGTTAACACGATAACAAGGGTCGTTAATGGTTTTCGATCTTACGTAATCAAAAATTAATAAATGCCTATTACGATTCATGAAACTCACCCTTTAGGAAAAATCGATATGCTGCAAATTATCTTTCGTTGATCACTTTCTTCTTACAACGTGCAGAAGTCGCAACACAATGGTCTGTCGTGACGTAATCTGTGACTTCGATTACATCAACTGCACCAGTGGCACCACACAGGAGTGTTTTACATTTTCATTCCTGTAATTGTATGAGATCTAGCGGGGATACAGAGAAACAGTTTTTGTCCGATACAGTGGGCTGTCCGGTACTGTGCAACTCTCCTCTATGTCTACTTTGAATATCCAGTCACCACACACTCGTCACAAACTATCAGACATGAAATTCTTGCAAGAAAACATTAATGGCAAAATTAAGACCCAATTCCTACTAAATCAGTTTCATCTACAAGTACCCACACGGCCAACCCGCAAAGCTTTTTTCACAGTCCCACTACAAGGCTCTCCTTCTACAGCGGTCTCTTTCTATAGGCTTGCCCGCTTATATAATAACCTTACTGCAAATATTGATATTTTCTTGTCAGAACGTAGTTTCCAACAATCGTTAAGAATGTACGTGTAACATGAATTTTGTCATCTTGTATTGTCTTGTGTTGTTGTTGTTGATTTCTTGTTGTTACAATTTCAGTATAAAATGGTATTTCAGTACTGTATCTAAAACTTTAAGAAGTAAATAAATAAATAAATGTTGTATCTTTATATTCCCTTTTCACAGAAACTATTAGATATATGAAGATAAAATTTTAACATAGTTTAATTTAATATTTTCGGAGTATTCATTATCACTTTAGCACGTTTTCCGTATCATTGTGACGATTTAAATAAAGAAAGTAAACAATTGAAAATCAATATTTGTACAGAATAACCAACTCTAACGAATGTAATATAATAGAAAGCCACATTAGTACAAGTACAGCGCCTTGAATAACGTAGTGTGGAAAACGACCCAAGAAACTGGTTCCCCGAGACGATGACAAGTAGATGGCAGTGCGATCGACCCAGGTGCTAATTTTGTTATGAAAGTAATGCGGCTTAGTTAGTTTTTGGAATATATTGTGTAGATTTGTTTCTCTAGAAAGGCGGTAAGTGAATTGATGGAAACAGTTATATTTGTGGAGTGATTTGCAGTCACGAAATGGCATTAATTTGGAAAGAAAAGTAAAATAAAATTAATAAATAAATAGCATGCGTAACACAAGAAGAAACATCGCAATGTGATTCCGGACGTCAGGTCTTGGACTGTGTATTAGAGTTTATTTTTCTATGTTATTAGAATATAAATAGTATCCTGAGAGATATTTCATACCGAGGCGACAAACCACAAATGTCGCTTGAAAGCGAGCAGTCGGAAATCAATGCAGCCTTTCGAACCGTAGGGACAAAAGCTCTGACTGCACAGTTTCCTCAAGGAGATTTTACACCAAAGCGACACGGGTCATTCGGTCCAAGGCAACTTTCATACCGAAGTGACACATGTTGCTTGGAAAGGAGACAATCAAGAGCAACATTTCACATCGTAGCGGCATGACGGGAAGCACAGGCCAGCGTTCGGTTGGTGAAATCCTCAAGCGATAAGTGTCGCGTGCCGCTTGTCGCTTTGGTGCGCAATCTCACTAAAGAAAGACACTCATTGCATCGCGTATGCGCGAACAACAAACCACGGCAACATGTTGCAAGCTATTGAGGAAATGGAACAGTTTGAGCGACGCAGAAGCGACAAAGCGACACGTGTGGCTTATCGTGTCGCCTAGATCTGTTGTTGTAATGTGCGGTTTATCGTGTCGCCTATCTGTTGCTCGCAAGCAACGCTTGCTAATAGACTGAAGGCACCATGTCGCTTGTCACTTAGTTGGGAACTCCCCCTGTAGCGCGTCGCTTCGGTCTCAGCACCCTTTCTTTAAGGAGCTTTCCGACCGAAGTAACAAGTAGCACGCGAATACGCCATATGAACGTGTCGTTTGCTGTTTGGACCTCATGTGCAATGAATGCTATTTTACAGTCTGGAAGTGTGTGTCACTAGTGTGACAGTGTGAACATCCCGTGTCGCTTGTCCGATTGGTTTGAAAGTTGCCTTACATTCATGTCGATGGCACTAAGAAAGTTTTGTGGGGTTCCCCTTGTCGTTTCATGCAATCATCATTATCATCATCGCCGCGATTAGTTTAAAGAGGAAGAAAAGAGACAGTAAATATCAAAAATACAAATGCTTCAGTGTGTATATCTTTAAAAGAAATGATGATGATGATAATAATGAACCTAATTCATACACAAAATTTAGTTGCCAAGAACATTCCACGCGTATTTTTTCTCCCGTATTATTTACGAAAGTATGACGATAACAGGACGTGGTCGACTGTCTAGAATGTTCGTTAATATCTTCGCGACCACTGTACCAAATATCATAGCAATTATCACATTCATAGAAATGCTTCATGTAAAAGAATCAGACGTTGCAGCGAAAACTCCATTTACTTCCATTATAAGCAGTCGAACACCAAGCACCGGGGTCAACACCAGCGCCTCTAGCGGATCATTTTCGAGAGGAACCAGCCTGAGAGCGCAGAAGCATGCCGTTTTCCACACTACGTTATTCTAGGCGCTGTAGTACAAGTAATACGAGCTGAATCTCTCTCATTATATACATTTGTAAGTTCAGTTCTTTTGCACGTTTTCTAATGTAGGGTGACCAGATATTTGTTGACCAAAAAGAGTATAGTCTATAGGTTGAAGGTGCGCATGCATAAAACATAAAAAGAAAACGAAAATAAGGGTGGCTATTTGTTATTGCTTCTATTATAGCCCCTATAAAATAGGCCTACACTCTACAGATTCAAATTACTTATGGGTCTAATGTAATTAGCTAATTACAAATACTTTCTCACTAATGGCACCATCGTTCATACTTCTGGGATGATTTTGCTTTCTTGAGTATGTATGAATCGTCCTAAATTGTGGTCATGTCCACACTAAATTTCACTTTCATTACTTGTTCGAGTGTTGAAACCAGGAGTGTATGTTTTTCCTCCCGCCAATAAGTTTTAATAACACTGAAGAGTTTCTCACAATCAACATTTGTACCAGGCAGAGTAGAGTAAACAAGAATTTTATAAGAGGCACAATCACTTTTAAATTTGACCCAGCCTGTACTAAATCTTTGTACACTGACCTCCACTTACCCATCATTGCTTCTTTTCTCCCCCCGCCCCCAATCTTCAAGATATTTTTCAACGGCTTTTAAAATTGTACAGTAAGTGTCAAAAATATCATTATCATTAAATTCCAATGAATTTGAAATATGTTTTGCTTGTTGATGGATATATGAAAATGACTCTTGAAATTGTTCATAGGAAATTCTTGAGTCAAGGAGTAAATACCTCAGACATCTTCAAAAAAACTAATTTTCTAAGTATTTTACCACTTCACAATAAAACCTATTTGAAACAGAGTATGCATATTCCTCCTTCATACTCCCTTCTTTTACAAGTTTCATAAGTAAACTTTTTGCTGAGAATGGGAAAAAGTTCTGTTCTATTCTGGAGTTGAAAATATTAAACAAACTTCAATTACTGTTATATCACACCTTTCAAATTTTAAAATAGTATCATTAAACAGGAGTAGCCGTGCATGCAGAAAATATAGCCATAGTTCACTTATATCATCTTGAAAAAAATTGACTATATCAATTGGGGCATTTTCCTCACTCAAAAAATAGGCCTTCGCTTCATACTGACGTATAATTAAAGTAAAGAGAGGAATCTTATCTTTGAGCGGTATAAAAGACCCTCATAATGGCACCCAATAAATTCACAGAATCTTTTCAAATTTTCTGTTCTCACAGAAAAAATACTAAAATGATTGTATATTTTGAAAACCAAGTTCTCAACATCTATGGGTATTATTTTCGCACAAGGTAAAGAAATTGCATTATTTAGAATATGAGCCCCACAACCAATAGGCAAAATATTTTTTTCTAATCTGCACTCTAACTCTCTGTGCACATTTTTATTTCCTGATGTATTGTTTATGCTACCAAAATTTAATAGTGCATTATGTGCTACAAATCCAACAACCTTAGTTTCCAAACTATATTGACTTAGTTTATCCATCAATACACTTGAAGAAACTATCCAACTTACGTGTCTCAGAAACCGATGAACATTCTGTGTGTGACTTCGATTTTATATGTTGTTCAATATCATATTTACCTTTGTTTTTATGGAAAAGAGTATATTTGGGGATTTTTGCAAATTGAAAAGAGTATAGAGTATATGAACCTCTAAAAGAGTATAATACTCTTAAAAAGAGTATGTCTGGTCACCCTATCTAATGCGTATGTCTTCATAAAATATAACAATGGACCATGTCACTCGGTATTAAATGGTCTGTA
Source organism: Lepisma saccharinum (assembly GCF_977018435.1). Classification (NCBI taxonomy): domain Eukaryota; kingdom Metazoa; phylum Arthropoda; class Insecta; order Zygentoma; family Lepismatidae; genus Lepisma; species Lepisma saccharinum. The sequence continues at coordinate 54,383,989 of NC_139254.1, read as the reverse complement.
CAACTTATAAAGTGAAAAACATATTTTTTGTCACGTTATTATTGTTTATTATTATTGATTGTTTTGGGGGGGGGGAGATAGAGTGGGGAATATCAAGTTAAACAAAATAGCTTCTGTAAATAATATCCGTATTTTAAACACCGATATTTTTTTCCTTATTTTAATGGCAGTTATACATTTTATATTTTTTGAGGACATATTAGGGGGTGTCCAGGAACCTCAGGGCCCCCCGTGCGCACTCCTATACCGCGTTTGTTACAACCTGTCCCCTTTCCCGCGCTAGGGAGCGCTCGACAGTTTCGGTGCCAATCAGAAACGAGAAAAAAATCGTCTGCTGGGCAGCGAGGAGCGAATGGAAGCCAGAAGTGAGGCGCTTACGTAGACGCTGTTGCGACGTTGCGTATTTTAATTGGCTGCCTGGCTTTGACGTTCCCCAGCACCGAGAAAAGCCAGGGAGCAACTAGCGCGGGAACCGGGACAGGTTGTAACAAACGCGGTATACGCTTGGGCATCCATCTTTTACTTTATTAACATTATACCGGTTTGGTACCTTTATATTATTAAGTTTGTTTGTTTGATTGATTGATTTGCTTTATTTTACTTCGTTTTTTGTGCCACTTTTGGCTAATTTGCGAAGATGGCGATGAGTGATGATATGATGAAATTGATGATTCCATGCCCCGGCCTGGATTCGAACCCGGGACCCCTGGCGTCGTAGAGCGATGTGCTTACCGCTCTGAAAAGGGGGCCGGCATATTAAGTTTGTTCCTCAGTTAAGAGTGAATATATTGAAATCATTAATCATCTGCAGATTTCTGAAAATGCGAGATATCCAGTGCTGATCTACATCCACGGCGGAGGTTTGACAGCGGGAAGCAGTTTGTTGAACCCAGCCTATTTGATGGATGAAGAAATCGTGTTGGTCAGCATTCAATATCGCCTTGGACTTCTGGGTAAGCCCTTTTTCATTACGGCACTAATAGCTTGTAGAGATTTGATTTGAATACTCACTCAAATTTTGTTTCCACTCTTTGTCATGGTATTAAGCCCGTTATAGGTGCATGGATGGCATTCCTCGTCCCGTCACTCTCGTCGAGAAGACGTTCTTCTCACTCGGTTTCGTATTGGACACAGCCGTCTATAAAAACGGCCTGTCCCGCTTCCCGCGCTTACTGATCGCTGGCTTTTCTAGCAGAAACCACGCATCATTGCCGCTGCAGACCGTGTGAACTCCGTGCTGGGGAAAGCCGAAGCCAGGCTGTGAATAAAATACGCAGAAATGCACAAATATACAGAATGCCCCTTCCTGAATGTTCCAGCTAAGATGACACTAAACACTAGAAGTGTGCGGGATCCCAAAAAGTCGGGACAGGGATCGGGAAAAGAATTTCCCGTCCCGATCCCGACTTCGGGAAAAGACATCCCGTTTTTCGGGATCCCGAGGAGTCGGGAAATGCCGAATGGTCATTTTAAAAAGTCGTTAATTCTCGACGTTTTCTGCATAGTAAATTTCTCGAACAAAAATAATCACTTAAAGTTAAAATGACTTGTAGAATTCGAGATTTTCAGAGCTTCGGGAAATTTCGTACATTTTCCGTCCCGAAAATTTCCCGACTTGGTTTGGAAATTGCAAATTTTCCCCGTCCAGAATGTCGGGATTTAAAAAGTTTCCCGTCCCGACCCAGAAAATTCTGTCCCGCACCCCCTACTAAACACAAAAAGGACACAAGCAAATATCACCAGAATAAATTCCGTCCTGGATATTTTAAAACGCAACTACAAGTAGCACCATGATCGCAAAACAAGATTCTTCAACAAGACACAAACAAAACACTTGAGGTAGACCGCAACAGAGTCATACCACGCTTTCCATAATCCACCGGTGGACGCGCTGGTGCACCGCTCATGCACGCTTTGGCTTTCCGTATTTCACCGGGGCGCACCAGAACTTTCACCAGGTTAAACCATGACGTCATCATTTTACACCAGCAACAAGAGCTGGTGCGGCTGGTGAATCAAAATGGCGTCGTCTGCACTGAAACGTGTTCTGTTTCATGATATGCGTTCTGTAGGCAGTAGTACGGAATGCCACGCCGATTTTGTTGCACGGGAGGCGAAAAAACTGGCTGCAAGTATAAACTGTCGACATTTTTAATACTACTGCTCCTTCACTTGCCCGCAAAGTGAACTAACGTATGCCGATGCATCAAAACATGCGTCCGTCTTCTACTGCAACATGCCATTGGCCCAAAAACCATACCACACAGTCACTTTCTTAGGATGAAGGGGTACGTCCAGAATCACTTGCGGATTTTCATCTGCTCAAATCCTACAGTTTTCTTTGTTAACGTAGCCATGAAGAAAAAATATGCTTCATCGGAAAAGATGACGACATTCCTCTCAATGCACGAAATGCTTGAACACGAATTTTGATAATAAATTCGAATAATTTCTATGCGTTGTTGCATTGTGTATCTCCATGATAACTTGCCACAGACTACTGCAGTCAGATGTCACATTTCCATCTCGTCATTCCAGTCAGTGTTGCCAAAACACTCTTTAAAAGTTCTGACGTTCAAATTGGTAGACCCTATAGTACCAGTCGCTTGCTTAGAAAGAATCAAAACAGTGTTGCGTGGTATCCATTCCACTAAAAAGCACTTGAACAACTACTTGCTCAGAGACTTGTTTTCGTTCGCTTGCTCCATAGATTACCGGGATAGAGTGTAATCACCTCTAGCTTGTTGTTTGGTGTCTTTTCAATCTTGTCATATTCCCTGCATACAAGGGTGCACACACCCCTGGGATTTCTGGAAAGCGGTAATGAAATTCGAATGTTGAAATTGTAGCGATACTTTATAACAAGAAATATTGTTATCTGTGACTTACAGACCGTAAGTTACAACAACTATTATTATTATTATTATTATCATTATTGTTATTATTATTTTATAGTATCCTCCGGCACGTAAAACATGAAGCAGAAGTACCATGAAGGACAGTAGGTTAAGCGGTCTCTGACTCTGATTGCTATCAGTGAAAAAGTACAAAAAGACAAAGAACTGTTCACCAACAATGTGATAGGCTAGATGTTTATTGAAAGGAAGAAAAGGCGAATCCACTTTCTGTCAGGCTCGAGTCTGAACTTGTATACAACGCCAAAGTATATTCAATTCACTTTGAATTTTATGATTTGTAAAGTAGTAGTAGTAACTAATAATAATAATAATTAAAAGTATAATAACAGTAGCAATAATAATAATAATAATAATAATAATAATAATAATAATAATAATAAACGACGCCCTTGCCTGCATATTCTGCTTTAGCATGTTCCTCCACATCCTCGTTGTGTAATTTGTATCTCTTGATCCAACAATTCTTACTGTAGAATCAGTTTTAGAACACAAATTATGCCATTTTATATGAGATCTAATTGTTGTGACGGACGTAGGCACCAAAAGAGTTGACCGACCAGTAGTGTAATTGGCTATATAACCAGGACGAGAAAGTATGAACCCCCCACAGGCAGATTTGCCTACACTTAAAACTAGCTCAACATGCCCATATGAGCTTTTTGCTCAAGTCTGGAACTCTGTCTAATCCAAGATTTTTGTAAAAATGCCCTCAAAATTTTCCTGAGAAAGTATGACCCCCCTCAGATTGATTTGCCTACACTTATAAAAGGCACTTCTGTGAGATTGTTGTCCATAAACTTGTCAAAAATATGCCCCTCTTGATATTTTTTTTGGCCACACTTAAAACTAGGCCAAGACACACCCACCTACACACATATATACACATACATACACACCCACCCACACCCACACACACACATACACATACACACACACACATACACACACACACACACACACACATACACACACACACACACAAATCACACTGCTGAACCCAACTGATATTTTTTATTAAGTATAGAGTTTTGATTTGAACCCCAAGAAATTTTATATAAATACCAAAGCCAAAAATATTAACACACATATACACATACACATACACACACACATACACACATACACATACACACACACATACACATACACACATACACATACACACACTCACACACATATCACACTGCTGAACCCAACTGATATTTTTTATTAAGTATAGAGTTTTGATTTGAACCCCAAGAAATTTTATATAAATACCAAAGCCAAAAATATTAACACACATACACACATACACATACACACACACACACAAATCACACTGCTGAACCCAATTGATATTTTTTATTAAGCATAGAATTTTGATTTGAATCCCAAGAAATTGTATATAATAAACAACAACAAAAATGCCAAGTCAAAAATATTGCAATCAGTGTAATAAAAATATATCCAGCCCCAATTGGGCTAAGCACCAAAAGATTTGTAACCCAGACAAATACAGAACTCCCACAAAAATATGCCCCAAATGCCATAGAAAATATAGCATGGAATATTTCACATATAAACATAAAGATACTTGCTCTGCACAGTCATCAATATTGCCCCCACAACCATCTACATCTGGTCTGAAAAGGAAGCACGAAGCACCTGTTAATGCTAGAGCAGCATAGCAGCCACGCTATGAACCCATCCATAGCAGTTTTAATAGCCAATTAAGGGATTACCGGTTTGTATCAGAGCCAAGATGTGGTATTAAGAATTTTTTGAACAGTATAAATCCTGATGTGCAGGCAATTCTAAATGCACAAAATGGCTCTTATAAGCTGTCCCTCAAATTGTTTACACAATATAAGAAGCCAAATGGCACAAAATTTACACAGCCCCACATAACAGAAACTGTACCGGTATATTCAAATGCAAATTCAGACAAAATAATAAGCAGGTTGATAGATCAATTGAATATTAAACACTCTGAATTTGCAGCAAAAGAGTCTGGATGGAGCCTATGCGGATCTCCACACAAGTTATATGTTAATATTTCTGAATTCAGCCCATTACAAGGATCCACATATCTGCCATTACCTGCCAATACTAAAAACAAACAAGCCGTGGTTAATATAAAAAATAATGATGAGAAATGCTTTTTGTGGTGTATTTTAGCTGCTTTGTATCCAGTTTCAAGGCATCCTGAGAGAATAACTTATTACAAACAACATGAACATGATTTTGATGAAGCAATGGAGGGTTTAGAATATCCAATGTCTGTTCAGAATATTGATAAATTTGAAAAAAAGGCCAGGAATATCAATGATAAACAATTATCTATTAATGTATTTATTTGTTCCACTGGCCGTGGCAATTGCTTGATAGCACCTCTCAGAATCAGTATATTTGATGATGATTCTGCTGTTCCGATTGATCTGCTCTTAATTGAAGGGGATGGCACATATCATTACACTCTGATACATAATCTTGAAGCTTTAGTGAGAACACAACTAGACAAATCCAATGCAATATTCAAGTTGTGCAGAAGATGTTTAAGTGTATTTGATGGTAGAAAAATGGTGAATGGGGTTCGGGAAGTGAATGCAGAAATTGCTAAAAACAAGTTAATTGAACATTTAAAATACTGTAAAAATCATAAACCTCTTCATATGGTGATGCCAATGCCAAGTGAAAATGCAAAATTCAAAAAATTTGAAGCCTTGTTGGAACACCCAGCATATATTGTCTGTGATTTTGAATCAAACCTCAAACCTCTTGCATTCTGCAATCCAGATCCTGAAGAATCTTCAATTACACCATACCAGCTACATGAACCTTCCAGCTTTTGTTATGTGATTGTACAGGATGGTGTTGTTAGTAAAGAATATTCATACATGGGACCAGATGCCATCAAAAAATTTGCACATAGAATAGAAAATGAGTGCTATGACATAGCATCTAATATCTTATTAAAATCAAAACCCATGTTGCCTTTAACAGAGAAACAGATTGAAGATTTCAACAATGCAGAAAAATGCCCGGTATGTGATTCTGAATTTTCAGATACAAAAATCAAGGTGAAACACCATTCTCATACAGATGGTAAATTCAAAATGGCCCTGTGCAATAGCTGTAATATTAAGATCCAGAGACCAAAATTTGTCCCAATATTTTTCCATGGAGCATCCAATTATGATTTTCATAATTTGATCAGATATGAGGGGTTTGACAAGTAAATTTAAATATTTTAGCTGAAAATGATGAGAAATATATTGCTATTAGCAAAATAATTAAAGTTAATGGTGTTCCTATTCACTTAAGATTTCTTGATTCATACAGAATTTTATCTGCTAGCCTGGCTACACTGGCCACTCAATTATCTGATGATCATTTCAAAATCACATGTGTTTTGTTTCCAAATCAGGACCTGAAATTAATTAGGCGGAAGGGTGTATATCCATATGACTATGTTACAGATTTTTCTAAATTTGATGAGTGTTCTTTGCCACCACAAGAAGAGTTTTACAGCAAAATCAGAGGATCTGGAATCACTTATGAAGATTATCACCATGCCCAATTGATGTGGAACAATTTAAAATGCCAGACATTTGGTGATTATCACATGGCATATTTAAAACTTGATGTGACCCTCTTAGCTGACATATTGCAGGCATTCAGAAAATCTTCTATGCAAAATTATAGACTGGATCCAATATATTTTTACAGTGCCCCGGGCCTAGCATGGTCTTCAATGTTTTTAAACACTAAAATGCAATTGGATCTGATCCAGGATCAAGTTATGTACTTGTTTATGGAGCAATGTATAAGAGGAGGCATGGTGCAATGTTCTCAGAGATATGCCAGAGCAAATAACAAATATATTGCTGATTATGATCCAGAATTGCCATCAAATTATATATTGTATGTGGATGCAAACAGCCTGTATGGCTATGCTATGATGCAAAAACTGCCATATGCAGGGCTTGAATGGGTTGAAGATTTCAATATTGAAGATCTTAAGAATTTTGATGACAGTGACTATGGCCTCTTCTTAGAGGTTGATCTGACAATTCCAGATAATTTACACAACAAATTTTCTGATCTGCCCCCAATTCCCGAGGTTCAGTGCTCACCTGGCTCTAAACAGAAGAAATTGATGATGACACTGGAGCCAATACAGGGTTATGTTATATATTACAAAAACCTCCAGTTCCTGATGCATCATGGTGTTCAAGTGACCAAAATTGGCAAAGTTTTGAGGTTCAGGCACTTAAAATGGTTGAAACCATACATTGATACAAACACAGAGCTTCGAACATCTGCAAAAAGCCAATTTGATAAGGCCTTGTTTAAATTGATGGTCAATTCTGTATATGGCAAAACTATTGAAAATGTCAGAAAACATACCGATGTTAAAATAATTACTGACCCCAGCCTGAGCAAAAAATTGGTTGCAAAGCCTAATTTCAATTACAGAAGAATTTATGATGAAAATATGGCACTTTTCAACATGAAAAAAACAAAGATTAAGTTTGATAAACCTATTTATGTAGGGGCTGTGATATTGGAATTGGCCAAATGACATATGTTAAAATTGTATTATGATGTGCTGAAACCTTTTTATGGTGATAGTGTAAAATTGATGTACATGGATACGGATAGTTTTGTTCTTGATATTAAAACAGAAGATGTTTATAAAGATATGTCACAGCCTGAATTGTTTAAATACTTTGATACCAGTGAACATACAGAGATTCAACACCACAACAAAAAGGTGCCTGGCAAGTTAAAAGATGAGACACTTGGTGATGTTATTGTGGCATTTGCTGGGTTAAGAGCCAAGATGTACAGTTTTGAGACATGTAGTGGCGCTGTTGCCAAAAAGGCCAAGGGCATTGGCAGAGTAACTGTTGAAAAGGAGCTTGAATTTGAAGATTATAAAAATTGTCTCAAATCATGTAGCACAATCAGAACATCAGAATCCAGAATCCAGAGTATGGATCACTTATTGACTAGCAATATTGTAAGAAAAGTGGCTCTGGACCCACATGATGATAAGAGATGCATTTTATCATGTGGCATACATACTTTACCATGGGGTCATTGTGATTTGAAAAATGGCAATCAATGCCCAAACACAGAGCATGATTTGAAATAAATAAACATGCCTATGAACTTATTTGGGTTCAAAAAACAGGCTATTATGGAGCTGCCAACACCACAACCCTCTTCTGATATGATATCTAAACTAAGTGGCTTGTTAATTATTCATCTGAACAGCATACTTACAGATATTGATGATAAAACAGGCAAAACATTGTACATATTTAACAATAATTTAAATCATTACCAATTACCTGTAGGTGGGCAATTGCAATTTATTACAACCCCTGAGGGCAATGTCAAGATTTCAATAGGGAGAAATATTTATAGAATTAAGCACTCAAACATGGTTTCTGGCACTGTTTATACTGTTTCTGCTGGTGACTGCTTATATATTGAGGTCCCGGGATCATATGACAAGCTTATACCCCTTTTTATAGAATTAAGAATCAGATACTCTATAATAAATAACCATTAAAACAAAAATGCCTAATGATATATTTGGCCATACAAGGCATGAAGATCACAGTGATGAGATTTTGATGCTTGATGTCAGAGTCAAGAAATTAAGAAGTGATTTACAAGCTTTACAAACAACACTCAATGCCAGTCTTCAATTAGAAATTACAAATTTGCAATCACAATGCATGGACCCTCTTCTTAAAATTGATTCTGAACTCAAATTGCTGCTTCAGAAATATACTGACTTGGCCACATTGGATAATTTTCAAAGTTTGGAAGAAGCTGTAGCAGCTCTTCAAGCCAAATTTAAGACCTAGGCCACCAATTCTGAGCAATTGAAACAACAATTGGAAGAGCAGATAAATAATGTCCAGGCACAGCTCCAAACAATTGTCAAAAGCATAAAATCACAAGAAGATTTTGATCTAGTGATTTCCACTCTAAAAGAACAGATTCAATCAGTCCAGATACCTAATCTGGGCCCTCTGAATAATGCCATAGCCGAGGTTAAAGAAAAAATTGAGACACTTGAAAATTTTATGAACAACTTGCCATCTTCTGATGCTTTGAGTGCAATAACTCGGAGTGTAGCCAATATTAAGCTGCAACTTGAAACATATGAAGATTTTGGAAAAATTCAAAGTACCATAACCCATCTTGAAGGTACAATAGCAGCAGTGCAAAGTGATTTGACAAATGTGCAAGAATCTCGCCTGCCCGGGATTGTAGATACACTTGTCAGTGTCCAGCAACAAATCACAAAGCTTGAAAACCTCAACACTGAATCTGAACTATCTCATTTTCATCACTTGATCGATGATATCCAAACAAAACTTGAAATTTTACAACAATCCACACCCACTCAGGCAGATATAGCCCTGCTCCAAAATGCTATGCAAAATGTGGCTGATGCTTCTGAATTAAACAATGTAAAATTGGCACTAGAATCTTTGCAAAATACTGTATCAAATCTGCCTACATCACAAGAACTTAAAAATATTAAGAGGGCAGTGAATCGCATATTGAAATCAGAAGATATCAAGAATATCCAGACAGAGATCAAACAACTCACTCAGACAGTGGCCACTCTACCAACAAATCAACATATTAATGAACTGCATGCCCTGTTTGGGGATATCAGAAGACAAGTCCATGATCTTACTGCTCAAAATTCAAAATTGGCAATTGTTGAAAATTTACAGCAAATTGTAGCTAATATCAAGCAACAGCTAGGGACCATGGAATCCAATCAAGCAAATGCTCTGTCTGTTTTTGCCACCCAGCTACAAGAGATTGTGCAACAATACAAGAAACTTGCTGTGGACATAAGAATCAAGCCTGGGCACGATGAGATTGTTAGGACCATCAATGAGCACCTTGAATCTGTAACAAGCACAGCAGAAAAGGAAATAACAGGCATAATCGAGAATCCAAAACATTCAGTAATTCTTGAATTGTACAGCATCCCCAACAAAGAATATGATTCTCCATTTACACCAGGTGGCAAAATATATATGCTGTCCCCTGCACAATTTTATTACCAATTTTTTGTTGGGGGCACATTGAGACCAATCAAGATCAAATATTGGCTTCAACCACAGGCTCACCACTACCCCACCTTATCAATAACAAATGCTGATAACAAAGTAAAAATCACCAGTGCAGAATTGGAGGATTTTACAGACCCCAATACATTAGAAACAGCCTATGCTGAAGATGATGGCTCTCTGGAATTTAAAATACAAATAGGGGACAAATTATATTTAGAAAATCCTGTAGTTTCAGCTGCTGAACACCCTATAGTTGCAATATTCTTGTTTACATATTATGTCTAGAAAAATTATTGTTGATGAATTACAGACAGGCCAGACATAATTTTAAGAGACTCCCAGTAGTCACAAAGGGCATAGATGATTTATGGCAAAGCGACTTGATTGAAATGGCAAGTGGACAGTTGAAAAACTTTCAAAATCAAAATTTGATCACAGAGCTTGTACCTGTAGCTGCAAGAAACATATTAGATTATCCATTCACCCCACTTTCCAGTATTCATACACCTAGTCCTGTTGGTCCTAGAAGAATTGAAGCTACTCAGGATCCTATTGAATTGGGTCTTCTTGCTCAAAAATATTTAACCACACCTAAAGACAATAAAGATGAGGTATTTGGCTTATATGCTGACACAGAGCGTGATGGTAGCATCATACATAGAATTGGCAATTTCAGAGTAACATTTATGGGAGATGATCTGATTGTATATTCAGAATCTCATCTTGGAGAAAAAGGTGCTTTTGTTAAATATCCCGGCACACCTGGATTGTGGGAACTGATGACTAGGAAAAGGCCTGGCAGCTATACAGATCAAGATTATGAATATTACAAATAAATATTAATAAAATCAGATGCTCTATACCAGAACAATGATCCCACACAAAAAAGAATCAAGTCGAGCAGTGGAGCAAAATATAACAACTTAATCAAGCCCATATGGTCACAGATCAAGACTGGCAGTGGAATCAAACAATACAACACCCTGCCCAAAGAATTTGTGTGGGTTGATGATGTCAGGAAACTTGTAGATAGGTTATTGGTAATAGCTGGGGAGGAAAATGCTGGCAACCACAATTTTTACAATGAAAAGGTTGGAATTATGGACATGATAAGCACAAAATTGTCTAATTTTATAGTGAATGACACTAAGGGGATTGGATATCTTATAAAAATTATTAATACTCTACCACCTAAATTTTGGAATATTTCTGAGGGTCGGGGCTTGGTTAATGACATCATAAACAAGCTGCCATTTGAACTACACATTCCAGGCTATCAGTATTGTGGTCCCGGTACAAAATTGGACCACAGATTAAACAGAGGGGATCCTGGTGTTAATCCTTTAGATGCTGCTTGTAGAGACCATGACATAGCATACAACACACATTCTGATCTTGACAAGAGACATGTTGCAGACAAGAAATTAGAAGAGGCTGCATTTGGTAGATTTGTAAGCAAAGATGCTTCTTTGAGTGAAAAAATAGCAGCATTGGGAACCACCATAGCTATGAGCACCAAACAAAAACTGGGGTGGGGGTTGTGAATATGTATATAATAAACCTACAATGAAGGCCAAGGGTGTTATGTATCAAATACCTTATGCAGGTCTCAAATCTCTTAAAACTATTGACAGTCTTTTGACCAAAAAGCAGCGCAAGAAAAAAAATTCTTGTCTTGCAAAGGGGCATGGTATGAAATTGTTACTTAGTACCCCCCAATTAAAAAAATTACAGCAATCAAGAAAAAAATCACATGTGGGGGGATTTATATTTACCATCCCTGCCATCTTAGCTGCTCTCGGGGCTGTGGGGAGCTTGGCCGGGGGATCAGCCGCCATAGCAAAAACAGTAATAGATGCCAAGAAAAATAGGGCAGAATTAGATGAATTGAAGCGCCATAACCTGGCCATTGAGAAACAAGGCAAAGGTGTTAAGAGAGCCATGAATAAGTTAAAAAAAGAAACAAGAGCCGCTTACAAACCAAGATATTGAAGCTTTAATCAAGCCACTGGGCATCAAACATTTTAGAGGTGTGTACATGTCTGATTCTTTACCGGAACAACCACTCAACCAAGAGTGTGGCATTGTTAATTTGGATAAGTACAAAAATCAGGGCACTCACTGGATCTGTTATCTTAAATATTTAAAAAATGAGGCATTTGTGTTTGATTCATTTGGAGGTGTTCCAACTGAAAATTTAATAAAATATCTAAATTCAGCTAATCTTTATTACAATAATGCCCGTGTTCAAAACTTCAAAGATGTTAATTGCGGACATTTGTGTTTATCTGTTCTTAGATATATGTCTCAAATAAATAAACCATCAATTGAAGATTTTCAAAAAGCCTTGTGGTATCTGAAACATCATGGGGGTATTCCATCTCACCAGCCAAAATTCAATATTGAAACTCAAATTGCATGATGACATAGTGTATCCCAAAACAATAGCTCTTAGAGCATTTTATGGCATGTACTTGATCCCTAATATTACACACCACAACAACACAATTGCAGTTGGTGATGAAAAAATTGTCATCACTCCAGGGCAATATAATCTATCTACTCTAAATGCTCAATTACCCAGAGGTGTAGTGTTAAGTCAAAATTTCTTCACTCAGAGAGTAGAGATTGTATCTGCTCCAGAAACAGTAGATCTGGGTACTATAGGTGAGCTGTTAGGCCTTGAGAACAACACAAAACTTGAACCAGGCATCAAACACACTGCTATTAATATACCCAAATTCTTAGCCATAGAGACTCTAAATATTCACTGCAATGTGGCTGAGGGTATGATCACCAAATCAAATGGCATAGGCACTCACAAACAAACCGGCATCATTGCAACATTCAAACCTAATTCTGAATTCATGGAGCCAATCATCTACAATCCATCCCCAACATTATATTTTCCTGTGTGCCATAATAGAATAGATTATATTGAATTGATGGTCACTAATGAAAAAGAAGAATTAGTTGATTTTGCTGGAGCCACAACAACTGCAATCATAGAGATTAATATTTAAATAAAAATACATACAAAAAAAATATGGAAAATATTGAGAGTTATGAGCTACAATCATTCCCCCCAAACAGGAGGACATTTGCAAATTTAAATCAACCCAACACAGAGATTGAGGTTGATCTTGATGTAGGGGATGGATTTATACACCCCCACAGAGCAGATCTATACATCAAATTTGATGTTGTAAAGCTCGATGGAACAGATTATCCGGCAAATTCAAATATAAGATTGGTGGACAATTTTGTGCCGCATCTATTCTCTGAAATTGAGATCAGAAAGCATGGCGTTGTTATAAACAGAGTGGATTATCCCGGCATTACCTCCACAGCTTTGGCCACATTAAGATTATCCAAAACCGAGGCTTCTTACTACAAAATAGGTGGATTTGAGGCTGGTGATAAGATATTATCTAAAAACCACACAGTGCTGTTCCCCATGCGCCTATTGCCAGGATTCTTCTCAGATTACAAAGATATTATGTGGAAGGGTGGTTTAAGAATCACATTTAGAAGAGCTGCCAATGATAATAATGCTTTGATGAGGTACAGTACATTAAACTCTACAGGAGAAGCTCTGCCTAATAGCCTACCTGATGAGGGCAAATGCATTATTCAGACTATGGAGTTAAGAATCCCGGTTGTTGAATATGAGGCCAGTTATGCTCTTAAATACAAAGCTGATATAATAAAAAATCCACAAATTTCTCTACAATTTTATACATATCAATGTGTACAGAAGCCCGCAACTGGTACATATTATGAGTTTGATGCTACAAATTCATTCTCCAGTATACAATATGACATGCCTTATTTTGTGGTGGTATTGTTTCAGACTGGAAGACACAATAATCAGGAAAAAAATTCAAGCAAATTTGATAACTGCAACATCAAGAACATATATCTTAAAAATGGCAGAAATGAGGTATTTCCTAGAGAAAATTACAATTTAGACATGTCCAAGGATGATTTCCTCAAATTATATGAGGCATTTACAGCATACAAAAGAGTCACTACAGGCAATACTGACATGTATTACACACCAGATGAATTCAAAGCACAGAGACCCATGTTTGTAATTAACACTTCAAAAAGGAAACAAGTTGTGGTTAATGACAGGACAAACATTAAAATTATCTGTGAATTCCATGATGCATTACCTGATGACACTATATGTAGTGTTATTCTCATAGGTGAAAAATCATATGTTTATGATGTAAGAAATGAGAGAGTCACGGAGCAATTCTAGAGGGGCTCTGCATATTACATTGTTTTAATATTAGATAAACAAATTGAAGCTGGTATCCAATTGAACTTAAACCGGAAGTAAATATGTGTGGGTGGGTGGGTGTGGGTGGGTGTGTATGTATGTGTATATATGTGTGTAGGTGGGTGTGTCTTGGCCTAGTTTTAAGTGTGGCCAAAAAAATATCAAGAGGGGCATATTTTTAACAAATTTATGGACAACAATCTCACAGAAGTGCCTTTTATAAGTGTAGGCAAATCAATCTGAGGGGGGTCATACTTTCTCAGGAAAATTTTGAGGGCATTTTTACAAAAATCTTGGATTAGACAGAGTTCCAGACTTGAGCAAAAAGCTCATATGGGCATGTTGAGCTAGTTTTAAGTGTAGGCAAATCTGCCTGTGGGGGGTTCATACTTTCTCGTCCTGGTTATATAGCCAATTACACTACTCCGACCTAAGTTTCGAGCTACCAGGGGGGATCGAAACCGGACCGCTAGCACCAAAGGCGACAGTTCTAAGTAGTATCACAGACAAATGTATATAAGTCAAGCCTTCGCGGTCAATTTTCAATACCGAAGCTCTGAGGCTTCGCAAGTGAAAGTTGTCTCGGAATTCGATGACGTCGGGCTCAGCACCCGAGCGTTGAAATTTAGCAGTGCCATCTCTTGTCTTTTATTGGCAGAAGAAGTGGAAGCAAGATTGCGAGTGGTGCCTCTCAGCGCCTCTCAGCGTATTATTCCGAAACTTCTTGCGAGGGGCAGTTCCCAGCAGGAGGTCAGTGCACCAGTTTGTTGCCTTGTTTCCAGATCTGCTTATATAACCTTATCTGTGGTAGTATGCTACGCAGCAGTCCACATCCATACCTACATCTATTATCAGTGTGCGAATTAACGAGGGGGGGGGGTGCCAGGGATCCCCCCACAAATTTTTTTATCCCCGCCAAGAAAATCAGATTAAAAGCGTATAGTATACCATTTCTTTACAATGGAACAAACACCACTAAAGAATCGTTTATGATAGCAGTTAATTAACATTGAAAACAACTGCATCCTACATAAGGTTCTATTTTTCAATAGCTCATAATTTATTTGTTTATTGCTGTTGAGTGTAGAGATTTTACAAAGAGCTCCAAAAATAACGCTGTTGCTCTGTCCATGGGCGTCGGAAAGAGGGGGTCGCACTGGTCGTGGATCCCCCCCCCCCCCGGAAATTGACATCGTTCATTTAAAGATACAAGAAATCCGAAAGTTTGTTACTCTTATTGTTAAGAACAGAAGTGAAGTTAATTTATTTAGTATTCGAACAGATTAATCAAAGTAAAAATGCACTGGATGGAAAACATTGAGTGAAAAATACAGGAAGAATGTTATATTCTACCATTTCATCCAAGAACGAATGGTTTTACAGTTTTTAAAATTCTAATAATTACAGTTGTAGGTGAGAGGTCATACAACACACTTTAGATATTAAATAAATCCCCCTAACATTTAAAGCCTTTTCTTGAACGAAACGTGCAAAGGTTAATATCAAAATGCATTCAGACACAACTGCATAAAATGAAAAATAAATAATGGAAAATAGTTGTTCTGGTATTCACTCGTTCGGTGGATCGAGTCTTCCCATTTATATAATAGGCTAATAATAATAATTATTATTATTTCCCATAAAATTTATTTTTGTTAGCTTATAATATTTATTATTTTATAATAACATTTATAACCGTGGTAATAATACTTGTTATTTTTCTACCATTCAGCTTTTATCATTTGCCCGACACCCTGCAAAAATTTCGGGCGATGCCCATGGCTCTGTCCATTGCCAAATAAACTACGAAAGCTTATCTGTCATTGGGTTCAACGCACAATAGATAATTGTTCAAGTTTTCTCGTTCAATAACACTTTTGTGTATGGGTTTGGGTTTTAGAATGTAAATATACTGTTTCTATATTACGTCTAATTGTTATTAAAAAAAAGGTAAAGTGCACGCCATGAAGGCGTATACGGGGTGTGGGGGTAACGACCCACACTTTCTTGATCCGGTCGTGAGTGGGGGTGATGTGATCAGCATCACGGCCCTGACCGCCTTTGCTCCCCAGGGTTTCCCCCAGATAGCCATGTTATTCGACGCTGGGTGGGCGCCGGGGCCGCTTCCATCGTTAGAAAAGTTCCCGAATTTGAACCGGCCGGGGATCGAACCCGGGACCTTTAGCATGGTAGTCCGACGCTTTACCGACTTTTTTTTTTTTTTTTTTTTATAAAAGGAAAGCCCCTAAGCGGAAGCTTCCCCCATCACACTTTATTCACTCATATCATTTCATTCATATTTCAGTTTCAGGACTTTTCAGGACAGACAATCACAAACATCCATGCCCAAGCCAGGATTCGAACCCGGGACACCCGGCGTCGTAGCGCGATGTGCTAACCACTCCGCCACGGGAGCCGACCTACTGAGCCACCGCGGCTATATATATATAATTGTTATTATAAGATTTAATGTATTAGGTAGGTACTTAGAACTGGAAGGCAATAGTGTTTACTAACTGGTAACTCCTCCGTGGCCGTTCGGTCTAAGGCGCTGTGCTTTGGACTCCGACTGCGGGACGGCATGGGTTCGAGTCCACCTCGGTTCAGTCTCTGGGTTCTCGGCCTGCGTATAGGACCGGTGGCAACCCACCATCGTGAGGAAATTGGGGAGCTACGAGTGAGTAACGTAACTCGGTCATAAAAATCTCCTTTTAACGGCTGAGGGTTCGAGGTGCTGACCCACGTCACCCCATTACCGGTTGAAGAACTCCACACCTCTAGGTATAGGATTGTGGGAGGGAGATAGGCCAAGGCCCTTCGATGGCTGTCGCGCCATGGGCTGGGTTTTAACTGGTAGCACATACAAATTTGCATAGAAAAAGAAACCGAGCCCCCCCCCCCCCCCGCGGAAATGAAATCACAAATACGGAACTGAGTGGGCATATCCCCCGAAAGCAAAAAGTTTAATTCGGACACTGTCCATTATACCCATCTACGCATACACATGCACATACACACACAAAGCAAAATATAAAAGATTATTTTTATTTTACTTTAAAGATACTAATAAATATGCAATGTATCTCCACCGCGAATCGACCGGAAACCACTGAGTTTCTAGTTGACAGCCACGTTACAACTAACATATCGAGGTCGACCAGAATTGGAATTCAGCAATATATTCAAGCGAACGGTATAATAGACCTTGTTGGAATTTTAAATAAATTCAATTCCGGTCCAGGAGAGAAAATCAGCAAGCCTAAATGGGTTCTAGACCGTAAAGAACCTTTTTATCTGTAAGGCATTTAAATTCGGTCCAGGAACCTTTTTACCAGGTCAATTCAAATAAGGTCCAGGAACCTTTTTACCTGCTCAGTTTAAATACGGTCCAGGAACCTTTTTTCCGACTGAATTTAAATTCGGTCCAGGTACTTTTTTCAATGAAACAATACGCAACTTGGACCGAATTTAAATTGTGCGAGAAAAAAGGTTCCGGTTTGGCAGCGGAACCCAATAGAGCCCATTAGAATATATGGGTTCCTGGACCTCTAACAACCCTCGTAAATACCCTTTACTCTTGACGTCGGGAACATAGACCCTTATACCTGGTGTACACTATGGGCTCCTGGAAGTCGAGGAAAAAAAACCTCGATCTCAAAATTACTTTTATACTGGCCAGTTTATTATAGGAAATCTTCTTACGTCTCCTTAGTAGAGGCAAGAGACCTTTTGAACCAGCTCAGAGAAACTAGTTCTTAATGCTCACTTCCCCACTATCCAACCGAGATAATTCTTACACAGTGATTGCATATATAAGAACCTGTTACCTGAGCTACCTGGAATTCCACGTCAATTATTACCTGCCCGACCCTGTGGCCGAGTGGTTAGCACATCGCGCTGCGACGCCAAGGGTCCCGGGTTCGAATCCCGGTCGGACTTGGTTGTTTGTGAATGTCCATTCATCGATTTCATCATTTCGTCACTCATCCCCATCTTCGCAAATTAGCCAAGAGGCACAAAACGCGAAGTAAAATAAACTAAATCAATCAATCAATCAATAGTCAATTATTACCTCTTTCGTGCCCAGGGATTCCGCCTGCTTACTGGGATTCCAGAAAGTTCATAATAAAATAAAGGAACTCAGTATATCGAAATTTCAGGATTTTTTATACCTGAGTGTTTAGTCTCCTACCCAAATTTATTGCATCATATTTAAATAACATAAAAATAAATTATTTGATTGTTTGATTTGCTGTTTTAAGTCCACTTTGTGCACAGTAAGGCTAATCTGGACTGAACGTACAGTTTAAAGTGGGATCCGAACCACTATGTGCCTCCACCGTGTATCGAACTCGGAACCCCTTGATTACAAGGCGACGACGCTACCAAGAAATTATTCGATTATACATTCATTGAACAAGATAAAATTTTAAAGTTGAGATTTCATACCTTTCTATCGTCATAATTTTTTGCAAAACACAAAATTACTTTCCAATTGTTCATCCATTAGTGGATTACGTAAAGGTTTGGTAGTTATGGAACAATTAAACATTGCTATCTTACATGAAAATTTCCATCACAAGAAAATATCGAAACACATACTTTACACTTGCGATTTGATTTAGTTTAAATGTGCAAAGGCATTACAACCTAAGTGCAAAACAATAAAATAAAATTAAATAAATAAATAAAACTTCTCTGAAAGAATATCTCATTTCTTTGGTCATTCCTTGAGGTGGAATTATCTGGATATCTCACCTAATCAATCTCTTACAGCTCTGAAGTGCAAACTCATTTACGTTATCTGCTAACCAAAGAGATACATTTCTATCCATTGTTTTTAAAAAAGTTAACTGAAAGTGAATATCTGGGGAGAGGTAAAGGTACTCTACTTTCATGGAGGTACTTTAGGGAACATAATATGCTTACCGACTCCCAATGTGTCTGGATTTATGTAATACTTTTCTGCTGATTCCAGGATACCTCTCCCTGCAAACGGACGAAATCCCTGGTAATGCGGGGTTCCTGGATCAGCTGAAGGCGATGCAGTGGGTCCAGAGCCACATCCAGGTCTTCAGTGGGGACCCCAACCGGGTTACCCTCGTGGGTCAGAGTGCTGGGGCAATAAGCGTAAATTGCCACATGATCAGTCCTTTGTCAAGAGGTAAGGCATTACAACACTTATAATTACTATGAAGTACAGTATCTGAAACTTTGTTGGATTAAGATTTAATTTAGAGAGGAGCTAAGTTGAAGGGCGTATCCAGAAAGATGCAAGGGGTGCACTTGCTTCTTTCATAGAAAACGAGTGGCGAAAATTTTCATTTGTCTCATTGCGCTTTTTACGTTGGACAGGAAAATAAATGTCATTGCCTTTCAAATAATAGGGACTATTCAAATGACATCAGTAAGAACTTTCTTTTAATGTAGGTGACCATACACAAGGGAATCGTTATAAATCAGAATAAAAATATCCAGGAGACGTCTAATGGATGTCTTCTGGATATCGTGTCATTCTTAAGAATGAAGGGATCTGAACCAGTCAATTGTGCAATTAATTGCTGAGTGAGGTAAGTTACTCATCATTCATCCTCTGATGAGAGTACTCGTCATTGGCATGACGAGTTAACGCTTGGCAATGCGAAAGGTACACAATAAAATTAAGGAACTAAGCTGCAGAAAAGACAATGGTCACTCGTTGGGTTTTGTAAACCTTTGAACCTGAATCATGGCTGGGTGTTAGGATAATTACCTGTCTATCTGATGAATTTAGGCTGAATAGAATATACGAAGTCCTCTGTTGGCTTCTCAATTCGTCGACCAGAGCGTCGTCTCACTTCTGCCCTACTCCTCTCCTAACCTCTTGTCCCTTCTCACCTTGCAACAAAAGTCAGTCCCCTCTCAGCTTGTCTCACCTCTATATCACTAGGCCATCGAGCTCTTCCTCTATGCCGAATCGTGTTTTTTAATTGCCACCATGCAAACCGCTGACTCTATAACCAGAAGAAACTACCTGTTTCCTGGATGCTCAGGAGGTTTGCATGGCACAACACAGTGCATTGTAAACATGCCTCAGAGGCTGAGACAACTGAGAAAAACAAGTGAATGCCCTGGTCAACGTGAAGCATTCAGAGAGACTTTATAAAATAAACATATAATCTTAGGGATTGATACGATATTCGTGCCGAAATTCTGGATATCCATATGATGTCCCGGAATGTCCAGTAGATATCCATAGGACGTCCCCTGGATATCCATATGTCCGTCCAGGGAACATCCATAGATATATCCAGGAAGGATGTGTTTTGGACATTTCATTGATGACTTTTGGACATGGGTTCACGTGATAGGGACATTATATCGATATTTTAATTTCATTGTGCATAAGGACATATTTCAGACTAAAATTGTATCTAATCTGGACATTATGCTGATATTTCTCGCACATACTTTGGATCAGAAAGGAACATTCCTGGACTGGATGTACACAAATTGAAGATCTCGGGTACGTATATGCTTATAACAAGTACTTCACTCTCTCTACTTATCACCCTCAGTCACCATTCACTCTCTCTCCTCTCTCTCTCTCTCTCTCTCTCTGTCTCTCTCTGACACACACACACACATTGATGCACACAAATTCAAACAGAGGCATCTACATAGCCGAAAAATGCTCTCGCGTATCAATGATAAGCAGCGTACGCAGAGCTTATTCTTCACTACCACGGCTAAACAAGTTAACGTCTCAATGCAAACTCGCACCTGTTGTTGTGTTCGAGACTCAAAGAAAGCCTCGTGGCAAAGAAAGTTTCAGCTGGCCTGGGGCGCATGCGTGACTCCCTGAAAAGACAATGGGCCTACGGATGATGAAATTCCTTTGGGAGATACTTTTAAGTTACATTTTCATAAGGTTTAGCTTGGTGCAGGAGCAAAAGTGGCAAAAAGTGGGGGGCAACTGCCCCTCTCGCCCCCGATCGCCACCACTGCCTGTAGCTGATGAAGGGATGGCAGCGTTGCTAGCCAAATGTGATTCAGTTTCCTCCGATGAAGATTTTCGTTAACTTTTAGCTATATATTTAATCTCATCCGCAAGGTTCTCCCACACTCACCCTCACGCCAAGCCCTCGCTCTCATCCTCACAACTGTTTCATGTGGTGAGGATGATGTGAGCCCTCACAAGGGTCACTCTCAGGATAGGAAACACCTCTGGAGAAGACAATAGAATTCCCAACCATCATTCCCTTCAATAACTGGAAGATATCAACGTTGATCACAGCACATCGCAACAGGATTTTGCCATCTTAGCTATCCCCATATTTCTCTCCTACCAATTCTACTTCCTGTGTTCTTTTTTATTTTCCTTGACAGGTCTTTTCCATCAAGCAATAATGATGAGTGGCTCCATTCTTTCCGAATTACAAGTGAACAGAAACCCCGTGAATACGGCCATGGAGGTCGCAGGAATACTTAATTGTTCTCTCGACAACCTGACGTCAGTTGCTGCCTGCTTCCGGTCAACGCCGGCTGAAGATCTCGTCATGGCTGCCAACCAGTATGAGGTATGATAGGCATAAACTACAGAAAGGACCTACGGAAGCATTTCATTTAATATTTTTGCCATGTAAATGCAAAATGCTTCCAAAAATCTTATACACTTTCCACGGAAGCATTTCATGTAACATTTCGGTTAGATATTGTCATTACAATGTGTACAGTACAAAAGGCACGTCGAGTTACACCTTATATGGTGTGTGCACGGTGTTTACAATTGAAATAACTAAAATATACGTGTTCTGCATACGTTATAAAGTATGTATTTAAGCAGTGCCATTGCATTGTACCTAAAACCTCTTTATATAAAACGTTATACCTCTCGGTTGAATAGTTATCGACTTGAAAAAATTTGAAGTGATGCATTGTTTACATCTCACTCGGCCGCCATTACATCCACACCCATGACCTAGAGCTTGCTTCTGATTGGTCATGCTTCTTCTTTATTTTATGGCTCACACCGCGTTTGCAGTTTCTAGCCAAAGTTCCTGAGTTCAGGTTCTCTTGTTGAATATCATTCACTTTCTTCGAAACACTAATGACTTCCTGATCTTATGGTATAACAGTTTTGTGAGGTTATCAATTTAAATTGTAGTGTGAATCATCGTGGTTGTTTAAATAGTAAACCTATGTTTTCTAGAGAAACTATAAAGAATCCAAATAACTGCAGTGCGAGGTTCAGATATTAGTGTAGATAAGGATGTCGGAAATTGTATATCATTTTGTTATGCTACGAAAAATGCTAGGGAAGTAAGAACCGATCCTATCCTTGAGAAATGCCATGAAATATGCCATGACATCTGAAATGCCATAAGATTTTTTACTTTACACGGCAACATTTTGGTCTTGGCATAAATGTTAAGAAGAATGCCAAGGAAAGTGCTTTTATCTAAAGCGGGCCTAACAGAAGAAGCGATTGGGTGCCAGAACTGGGGTGGGGTGGGGGTTGGAGGCAGGGACAGTTCGTTGTGAGTGTTCCTTGATAATATCATCACTCATCCTTACCGTCGCGCTAAGCCAAAAGTGGCAGAAAAGCAAAGTAAAATAAATCAAATCAATCAATTGAAATGCTAGTGTCTGATAAGTTCATTTTTAGTGCATCATACGAAAAAGCAGCAGATGAAATTACCCTCTTATGCACTGTTTTGTGTGTATGTTTTGATGTACCAAAAGTGCTTCATTAACAAATAAGTTTTACATTGTTTTACTGATTTGGTTTATTTTACCTCGCATTTTCCGCACTTTTTGCTAATCGCGAAGATCATAATGATTTTTTTAATGATTTGCTTTATTTTACTTCGCTTTTGTGCCACTTTTGGCTAATTAGGAATATGAGTGATGATATGCTGAAGTTGATGAATGGACACTCAGAAACATCCATGCCCAAGCCGGGATTCGAACCCGGGACCCCTGATGTCATAGCCAGATGTGCTAACCACTACGCCATGGGGGCTGGCTTGAAGATCATAATGAGACAATGACACTCATAAAGAACACTCATGGACAGGCCGGGATTCGAACCCAGGGCCACACTTTGATGTGTTAGTTGAGTCAACATATACCAGTGCTAATTGACACATTTTTTGTTCTGTGTGTAATGTTATTACTAGCGCTAGTATTTTTGTGTTTCGATACGGTGAAGATTTAACTAAAAAATAGAAATGTATGTTATGAAAAACTATTTTATGCTTATTTTAGAGCATTTGTATGTATATTTGACTATTTCCTACTTGATAGACCATATTATAACCGCTTTCGCTCTTTCAAAATAAAAAGGAATTTTCTTTTATAATTAGCTTTTTCAAAGTGCATTAAATCTGCCCCACTTGTGTCAGCCGTCTCTCATTTCTTTTTCTTAAGACTTTGTAGACTGACAATAGCTAACATTTATGTTTGAAAATTTGCAGAAAATATACTTTCAATAAGATAAACAGAGACTTTCAAATTTCATACTTTTTACTGGTTTCTCTTTTGTTTTATTTTAACCTTACATAGTAGATTACCCAGTGAAGAAAACACAGTTTATTAATTAGAAATTTTATTAACGCTTCTAACGTTGGAAGCGGCCCCGGCGCCTACCCAGCGTCGAATAACATGGGTACCTGGGGGAAACCCTGGGGGGTAAAGGCGGTCAGGGGGCGTGGTGCTGATCACATCAGCCCCACTCACGACCGGATCAAGAAAGTGTGGGGCGTTACCCCCACACCCCCTATACGCCTTCATGGCGTGGTGCTAAGCACAAGGGAACACTTTACTTTACCTTTTTTATTAATGTTAGGGCATATTCCTGCAAAATTTCAGGTCACAAATGCATATTTCATTTTTCATGTTTTGATGATGTTTAGGTGATAAATCTCCCAGCCATGGTTATTACACATTTTGTTATGTTGTGCCCGCACAACAATTGTGCAACGTGTGCCCTGATTCCTGTGGGTAAAAATCAGGGCGTTAGATCCACATTTTATTTTTATTTGACTCTTAAAGGGTGCCATGAGTGGCGGGCGCACCACTTGTTTTCAAGCCAAATTCTTCAATTTTCTCTCAAATTATAATAAAGCATGAACGCCACATTTTCAATAATCTGCTTCCCTTATTAATTAGCGATGGGCATGTGCAAAGTGTATTATGTAGTGTGTAAGATTTAGTAGGGTTACACCTCAGCAGTGGCGGCCATTAGGAGGGCAGATTCCCCCCCACACATACACATTCTGCCTGGCACTCTGGCCTCTTAATGCTAGCCCTTGTCTACCAAGAGAACGTACACTGTCATTGCCCTGTCGCCCCTCCCAGTTTTGGGATCCAATCGTTGCTACTGCACCTTGGGTTCCATAATATAATTTATATCTGCCATGACGAATAATATTACTTCTTGCCCTACATCCATAGAAAGGAGTAGTATTTATCTAACATGTTACATGCTTATAATAATAAAAAAAACCTAGGCGGCGAAAATATCGAACGTCAAGCGAGACAACGTAATCAGAAAATATAAAAAATAAATAATTATTAATTAATTTACGTAAAGTGGATAACTATAACGTGGAGAAAGAAATTATCCTTGACTGCGTAAAAGATATTGTTTTTGATTCGTTGCTAAGAAAGAGTTGTTTTATTGCACAGAGCCTAATAGAAAATCGATTGACTTAGTCTTCCATGCTTCCTTATTAATAATACCGAGGGAGTATGTCGCGATGCTGAAGGGAGTGCGGAGAGTAGATGAAGGAGTGCTCGAGCACCCACTTGTCTCGATTTTCAAAAGACCGCTTGGCTCCCAGTATAGCTTACGCTGTAATATGGCCGAAAACTGATTTCGAACAAAAAGAGTTGTGACTCTATCAAATTTAATATGTTTTTGAGTATTTTTATTTAAACTTCCAAAAATGGTGTTAAAACAGTAGACTGAAGTTGGAGACAGGCTTCCGCGTAAACCACTAGCGTACGCAGTATATATATATATATATATATATATATATATATATATATGTATAGAGCTGGAATTGTAAAAGTGGATACACTTTTAGGTGGTGGGGTACACTATAAAATATTCGCAATTATCATTTCTATCTTTCGTTTTAAAAGTTGTTCAAATACAAAAATGGAAATGGAGGGATCATTATTTTACATTGGGGTTACATTGTTTTCCCCAGAGTTCTTCTTTCATTTGAAAATTATAATTTTCTCATAATTTCGGAAAGAGGTTTAGAGCTACAGCAACATCAGCTCCCCCCCTGCGTATGCCAGTGGTGCAAGTCGCCTGTTTCTAGCTCTCGTAGATCCGACGCTCTGGACTGCCAATGCGCTACCGGCAAAAAATCCATTATGGCAACCGAATTTCCAACATGGCAGCATGTTCCTGAGCTGCGATTCTTTGATACTTTTCGTATGACCTTCAAGGTGATCCATAGTACACAATCACCAATTTTTAACTTATTTGATTTCTTCTGTCTTCGATCAAATCTTGTTCCCATGTTTAATAAACACTGAAAATGCTGACCAAGGTAGAACTGTATTGTAAAATACAGAAGCAAAGATATTTTTTTAAAAACTTTGAATCTTTGTCTGAAGATGGGTCTCTTACAGGGTAGAATCGTTACGTCTATAGTGTATTATTTTACAATATATTTCCGCCTTGGTCAGCATTTTGAGTGTTTTATCAAATACTGAATATTGTCCCTGGTCTATCGTATCACGCCAAAGGCGTCAATCGAAGCCGGGACATCTGGCGTCGTAGCGCGCTGTGCTAATCAAAACACCATTCTTTCTAGAAAACTACTCACCCATCTGAAACATAGCTGCCCCTTCTCATACCTTCAAGATTGACAGTGATCTCAGCTTTTCCTTCTCCATTGTTCGATATAGAACCATCTCTGAGAAATCTACCCAAAAAAGAACTTTTGAAAACTTACATATCAATGTCCCAGAATCTCGCAGATACAATGGGATATCAAATTAGTATACACGATCATAAATGGAAAGTTGAAACTTAGCATTCCACTCGACGAACTTTCCCTCAAAGTTCCTGGACATGAACACGTAACAAGGAAACTTTCCACATTGCAACTCCCAGGCTCTCGCTCGTTCAATGTCAGCGGCGTGATTCGAACCCGGGACCCTGGATCATAGCTCGATAGTCAAATCACTTCGCCAAGGGGTTCTTCTGAAGCGCTGGAAGTAACTTGTTATAAGCATATTACACTGGATCTTTAAACTCCGCTGACACGGAAATAGACAGGGAATCTTATGAAATAAAGTAAAGTAAAGTCAGCTTTATGCAAGAAGTACGGTTAACGACAGGATGGAACTGGCTTAACGGCTTTAACGATCGGAAATTTGAATCCCCTTTAAATAGATTGCGATAACCGATATCAGCACAGTTGTAGTTCGAAAGTTATGGAGTAAACAGTGGTTGTCTCCAAGTTATAGATTGAACATCTGTTCTACACTAGAGTTAGAAGTGGGGAGTTGCGCTCCCCAAAGACGTGAAGGCGTATAGGAGGTGTGGGGGTAACACCCCACACTTTCTTGATCCGGTCGTGAATGGGGGTAATGTGATCAGCATCACGCCCCTGATCGCCTTTACCCCCCAGGGTTTCCCCCAGGTACCCATGTCATTTGACGCTGCGTGGGCGCCGCTACGCTACGTCCAACGTTAGAAAAGTTCCCGGATTTGAACCGGCCGGGGATCGAACCCGGGACCTTTAGCATGGTAGTCAGATGCGTTACCGACTGAGCCACCGCGGCCAGTACATAGAAGTGTTAAATATTGAATGTCGTTCGTGTTCTCCTTATTTCACAGGGGCGAGTCCCCTTGCACATAAAAGGTAAAAGGTACCTCTCGTAGAGGCGAGTTGCAGCCTCGATTCGATCCCGAAAACCCAGTGTGGGGGTTTTATACTGCAGGGTCTCCCCGATGGAGCAGCAGTAGTAGTGTCATCGCCTTGTAATCTACGGGTCCCGGGTTCGACACCCGGAGGAAGCACATAGCGGTTTGCATCCCACTTTAAACTGTAGGTCCAGTCCCAATTAGCCTAACTGTGCATAAAGTGGACTTTAAGCATCAAATCAATGAATGAATCGAGATTGTAAATTTTGCGTAACATTATATTTCATTTGTTTTGTGTGTATTTACTCTTTGGAACTCGAAATCTGATATCGATGCAAATGAATTTTCAATTTTTCAGCAATCATATCTGCATTCAGGGAAGGAAGTACTATCATCGAGTGCAGTAATCCAAACAGCGGGTGACGTCAGATTCTTTCAGGAAGATCCAATAGAGCTATACCAATTAGGGAATTACTACAAGGTCCCTCTTTTGGCGGGATCAACTAAACATGAAGCACTTTCCTCTTTTCTAAGTGAGTATTGCATATACAGGGTATCCCTAATAAAACTATACCCATAGTAGCCCAAATGAAAATGGTGCCGACCTGTGACTTCGGAGTGAGGGTGGTCATTTTGGTATAGTTATATTTGTGCCACCCTGTGAAATCTTCCAGCGGATAACTAAATATATTGGGGCCGAAAAATGTATTAGCTGTTTTGTTTTTGAACGTGATAAACCGGAAAAATTAAAATGGTAAAGTGGTGGTAAGCAACATTGTCCAGACAAAAATGTCAGAAAATTTATTATGTTGCAGTTCCCGCCAAAACTGCGTTTTTTCTTGTGCACCTACAAGCCTACATGTCATTTATTTGGAAATTAATATTTCACGTTTATTATTTTTTGTTTACTTTTATTATGAAACAATTACGCATCATCCAGTTTAAATTTCCTTTTCTCGGATAGGGGGGCGGAAGGATGGCCTTCGTGCTTCAGCGTGTCAAAATACAGGTACATGTGAGAAAGTGATGGCTCGAATGTTGTGTAAATTTGGATCATGGAGACGTTTTCGCGTTGGATACGCCTGTTCTTAGAATACCACAAGAGATTTCTACACATCAATAAAATGGTAGTAACGCTTTAATTATGGAGAGGCTGTCGATACAGTGTACCTAATTTAATAATATAATAATAATCCGTGGTTAGCCTATCTCCCTACTGCCAGTCTCCCTCGCACAATCCTACCTAGAAGTGTGGAGATCTTCAACCGATAATGGGGCACGTCGAACACCCAGCCGTTACAGGAGATTTCCGAGACCGAGTTGCGCTACTCACTCGTGGCTCCCCAATTGCACGATGGTGGGTTGCCACCGGACCTATACACAGGCCGAGAACCCGGAGACTGAACCCAGGCGGACTCGAGCTCATGCCGTCCCGCAGTCAGAGCCCAAAGCACAGCGCCTTAGATCCCACGGCCACGGAGGAGGACACTGTACCTAATTTACTATTTGATAATCTACGCTGCGTCACGAATATAGGCACTTCACACACGCATTAGAAAAAGGAGAACTCCACATATTTTAAAAATAACCCGTGGCGCATCAGCCCGTGGGAGCCAGAGCGGTGGGGGATCATTCAACCAGTTATGGATGACGCGTGGTCAGCACGACGAACCCCCAGTGTTCTTGTAGGTTTCAGTGATTGGTTTACGCTACTAATTCGTAGCTCCTCGCGATGCTGGTTGGCCACCGGTCCCATACACAGGCCGAAATCTCAGGAGAGAAGTTGGTACGCTTCCCCCAGGAGACTCGAACCTGCGCGCGTCCCGTAGCAGGAGCCAAAAGCCTTGTTTCCACCCCCTTGTTTCATATCTTCATGATTCACATTTTCCAAAACATCCGTGCCCACACTTTTTCATGTGTACCAGCTTTTCGACATCCCACTTGAAAATAAATTACATAAGCTAAGAGATAAAATCCGATACAACCAATTTTTAGGTGCGCGAGAAAAAGCGCTTACAGGAAAAAACCTGTTGGTCTTCGGAGCTGGTTCATAGATAAATATCATTTTTTGAGTCTAATGTACGAGCGGCTAGGGACAGCCTTAGCAACTTGGAAGATACATGGTGCACATAAAGGCCGGCAACACTTTCAAAAAATTATTGTAAAGAAACTATTAATATTCCCAAGTGACAGGGCACATTAGTTGGACGAGCAAAGTCGTAAGTTTCTTTCTGTATTGCAGTTGTTCCCTGTGGTTCTATTTCTCGCCACTAGATCGTGGCAAATTCAAGATGGCGCTTTCTGGAGCTAAAGGAAATGTATGCTACATTTTGATAAAACAAAGAGTGCTACAGGAACGTCCAACGGAAATTTAGAAGAAAATACAGGAAGAAAGCACTAAACAGGAAGACACGGAAATTTGATATAACCGGATACTTGTGTGCAAAGGAGGGAAGTGCTCCTCCAAGCGTGAGTGAACGAGTGAGGGAAGCGTTCACAAGGACCTCTTCATTTGCATGAAGCCATTGGTATGTGTGGAGTGCGCTTTTTCGAAAGAAAGAAAAATGTATGAAACCTTATCGGCTGCAGTTAGTGCAAAAGGTTTAGTCCCAAGACAAAGAAAGGCAATAACAGTTTGGTTCTGAATTGCAGCTGAGAGAAGATGAATTCATAGATTTGTTATTCTTCAGTGATGAAGCAAGATTAGATTGCCTTTCTTCTTGGTGCTTCTTTCCTGTATTTTCCCCTAAGTTTCCGTTGGACGTTCCTGTAGCACTCTTTGTTTTATAAAAATGCACCACACAAAAATTTTTCGGCTCCAGAAAGCACCATCTTTATTTTATTTTTTCAAATATGGAAGATATAATGATTAAATACCAAATATTTGCTCACTCGCTCTCTCTCTCGCTCGTCTAAGTAGTGTTTTATTTAAATAAATAAAAAAACGGGTAAGCTAAACGGTCATAAATACGAATGTATTTATTTGGGCCAAAGAACGCGCGTTCTTATTGTTGTTGGTTTGGTTTATTTTACTTCGATTTTTTGCCACATTTGGTTATCGCGAAGATGAAGATGATTGATGATTGATGATGTGATGAAATTGATGAAGGAACTTCACAAAGAACACCCATGCCCAGGCCAGGATTCGAATCCGTGAAGAACGCGCATTCCTGTTCGATGTGCTGTACTCTGCAGTCCTGCAGTGAAAAATGAAATAATTTGGAATGAATTATGTATCCCAGAGCTCAAAGAGCCAAATAAATAGTATTGATTGATTGATTTGGTGTTTTAATTCCGCTTTATGCACAGTAAGGCTAATCCGGACTGGACCTACAGTTTAAAGTACGGATCCGAACTGCTATATGCCTCCACTGGGTATCGAACCCGAGACATCTTCATTACAAGGTGACGATGCTACCACTGCGCCATCGGGGAGGCCCTGAATATTATTGAAGAAAGTACACAAAGTGTCTATTATTACCAGTTCATCCGCCTTTTACTATGTTCAATGTTTGCCACCTTCCATCACTTTTTCTAGCTGTATAGATTAAATTGCCATAGTAAGTAGCTAATGAGCTTTTGGAAGTGATGAGGGACATTCATAAATAGAGAGCTCTTGACTCCTGATTTCGTAGTGCCTTGCAAATGCACTGGAAGGAAATAATTTGTATTTTTGTTATTTAGCGTTGCTCTTTCATCACCTAATCTTTGCTATGATGATGAACGTTGATTAAATTAAACGGGTGAATAGTGGTTACAAGAAACACTGATGCACAGGCCAGGATTCGAGCCTGGATCTTTCAGTAACGAGATCTTGCGATTGTGAAATTAGGGAAATCAAGAAATAAACATTATTTCAAAAAACACGAATCATATGCAAAGATTGTGTTTAAAAAATCCATTTGAAAAATACAACAGCAGAAAAGTGCAGTTTGCTTTTCCGATACAACCGTATCCGATTAGTTAGAGCTTTCCTCCCGTTTCTTTTGTTTGGCCAACCTCCCTGGGGAAGTGGTTATCATAGCGCACTACGACACCAGGGGTCCTGGTTTCAAACCCCGACCTGGGTATGCGTGTTCTTTGTGAGTATCCCTTCATCAATGTCATCATACCATCGCCCATCCTCTACCCCGAGATTAACCAAATGTGGCAAAAAGGCTACGCCAAACAACAAAAATCAAATCGTTGATTGATTGCTTGATATGCTTTATTCTATTTCACTTGTCTGCCACTTTTGGGTAATCGCGAAGATGATACGATAAAATTGATGAAGGGACACACACAAAGAACACCAATGCCCGGGCCGGGATTCGAACCCGTATGTCTATCTTCGTAGTCAAATCAAATCGTCTTTGTTGTCATCTGTAATAGGTTCGGTTCCTAATGGGGACCCCAAAGTGTGTGAGAGCTACTTAAGAATACGTATTGGATCCGGTTTCAGAAAAATGCGCGATGGGATTCGATGCGTTGTCTACGCGATACCCCCCTCTCTCCTCGCACTTTTTTCTTTATTTTTTAAAAAAAGGCTCTTGGTTGGCATTAGGTCTCAAAGGACCCTTGTTTTCCTAGCTGCATAGACACCGAAGCGGTAGCAACCACTCCCCTCCCCTTCTCCTCGTTTCCTGCCAAGAAACAAGTGTCCCTCGGAGATATCACTGGACAAGAGAGGCGAGAGATGCCGCA
This sequence comes from Lepisma saccharinum, assembly GCF_977018435.1. NCBI lineage: Eukaryota > Metazoa > Arthropoda > Insecta > Zygentoma > Lepismatidae > Lepisma > Lepisma saccharinum. The sequence continues at coordinate 54,352,129 of NC_139254.1, read as the reverse complement.
GTTTACAAGTATCATAAAAAAAGGTTGCCAACTATTAGACTTTTTGCAAAACTACAGAATTTATGGGATCACCCTCCGGATAGTGTATAAACTTGCATAATACAATTCTGCGCAATGCATCTAGCAATCCAGTAAAATAAAAGTATGTTATTCGAAAATTTTGTTGCGCCAATACTTGAATTGGATTTTAAAAATATTCATATTTCTCTCGTGTTTCAGTGGGATAGAAGAACTGAAATCAGACAAATATTGGCAACGATGTATCGTGACCCTTGGTGAAAATAGGGTACGGGGGTTAGTTAAAATAGTTGCTTCCGTTCCGAGCTGTGAGTGTAGACGTGAGTGCTATTGCGATTCGCGAAGGTTTTCATAGTGCGTTTTTAAGCAAAGAAAAGTTCGTTGTGTGGTTGTGCGTGTGTAGTGTGTGTGCCTGCGTGTGCGTTTGTGTGTAACAAATCAAATGTCCGAAGAAAATCAAGATCTTGTGGCCAACATTCTTCAGAGACCATTTGCTTGCAGGACATTTTAAGAAAAGGCGGCACTGATCAAGAAAGGTCGACCAACTCCACCTCTTCAAATATCGCAACAGAAGAAGAATTACACGCGCCATTTCTTACCGTCTAATTACGATAAGACTTACTGGTTGACAGGTAGTACAACAAATAAGAAACTGTATTGCTGGAATTGCCTACTTTTCAGCACGGACAGAAATTCGTCTTGGACGAAATTAGGTTTCTGTAATTTAGGAGGGTTTACCAAGGCTGTAAAAGTTCACGAAACATCCCTAACACATATTAAAGCGTCTCTTGCCTTATCTACGTTTGGCAAACGGAGAATCGAGACTCAACTTAGTGAGCAGGTTAGAAAGGAGAGGTTGCTGCATAATGAAACCATAAAAACAAACTAGGAACTTTTGAAACGCCTGATAAACGCAGCTTGCTTTTTAGGCCAACAAGAACTCGCATTTCGTGGTGACGATGAAACAGAAAATTCAGTGAATCGGGGCAACTATGTAGAACTTCTTAATTACACCGCCCAATATGACACTTTACTAAAAAATCATCTTCAAAGTGCAACAGTTTTCAAGGGTGTTTCGAACAGAATCCAAAACGACTTGATTGAATCTATTGGATGTGCTCTTTACAGCAAAATTCAGAATGAAATTACATCATCGAAATTTGTTGCAATCATGGCTGATGAGACAACTGATGTCACGAATAAATCTCAGTTGTCAATGGTATATCGGTACATTAAAGATGGCCACGTGGTTGAGAGATTTGTTGGTTTTTGTGACGTTAGTGCTAACAAAAGAGCCCAAGCTGTTGCTGAAGTCATTGTCGCAAATGTAGTAAATATGGGCTGTTGCGACAAAGTTATAGCACAAACTTACGATGGAGCTGCTGTAATGGCTTCGGGCCTGAATGGAGTACAAGCAATCGTCAAGGAATCCTTTCCTGGAGCGGTTTTTGTTCATTGCTACGCACACGTTTTAAATCTAGTACTGTCACAAAGTGCGTCAAATATTTCAGAATGTCGTATTTTTTTTGCCACCTTAGGTGGATTGGCAGCATTTTTTCTCGGTCGCCAAAACGTGCAAAATATTTAGAAGAGTTCCTGAAACGCCGTCTCCCAAGTGTCTGTCCAACCAGGTGTAACTATTCATCGCGTCTGGTAAACACTGTGCACGAAAAGAAAGAAAGCCTACGCGAAGTGTTTTGTGTCATGATCGACCACAACAATGAACTTGAAAGAGATGTTTTGGAATCTGTAGAGGGTCACTTAGCAAACATGGAAAATTTTCAATTTTGTTTCCTTCTTGCTGTTTTCCACCGAATATTCATGCACACAGATGTTCTCTTTTCCTATCTTCAGAAGCAAGCTTTGGACATTGTGTACTGCAGACATAAGGTGTCGGAAACTTTAATGGCGATTCATTCTCTAAGAAATTCTTTTGATGAAATTTATGATGAAATTGTCACTGATGTGGGGCCACCACGTAGAAGAAAACGTAGTTCCGATGCTTCGTTAGATCCGAAGTTAAATTTCAAGCGTTTGTTCATTGAAATATTAGATAATATACAGCAACAGATTCAGACCAAATTTCAGGACTACAATAGCATTTCATTTTTGAGTCTTTTGGACACATCCAAATTTCAGACATATAAACATCAATTTCCTTCGGAACACTTCAAGAACCTAATTGCAAGTTACGGTCGTTTCTTTGATGAAGTTCTGTTGAAAAATGAGTTGGTCGTAGCCTATTCTTCTGCTGAATTTGCAGACAAATCTCCTCACCACCTGCTACTTTATCTGAGCGCAACGCCTGTTGGGAAGGCAATGCCACAGCTTCTCATACTAGCCTCCTTGATCTCTACAATACCGGTAACGACAGCCACCGTGGAACGATCGTTTTCAGCAATGAAAAGGATTAAGAACTACGCGAGAAACAGATGCGGACAAATTCGTCTTTCTAATCTTGCGCTTATATCAATTGAATCAAGACTGCTGAGTGAACTAAAGGAACAAGATACATTTTTTGAGTCTGTAATTGACCACTTCGCTACAGCAGAGCGTCGAATGGACTTCACATACAAATAGGTAAGTCTTTGGATTTGTCTTGCATTCTATATTGTACAGTCACAGACACTTCTGGGCTGTAAGAACCCCATTAACTCTCAATGTAATCGTTACATTCCAGAAGTGTCCGTGACTGTATGTTTTGAATGGATTTGATGTTGTTATATCTATTTTATTTTTCGTTGTTTATTTGAGACGAAGAACATAATTACGGGCGCATCCAGAGAGGACAACGAGGAGCGTTAGCACCCTCTCCCCAAAAATTGTCCAAAATTTTGTGATGGCAAACGTTTTAATATTGGTTCAGCGATATTGCTCAAACATTAAAATTGTAGTTGTTCATCTGCCTGAATAAAATATACATTTTCAAATTTGTAAATATTAAAAAAATATCTTAATGTTGTTTTCCCCCGCGGGAGAAAGTTTGTTTCCCTGGAAAAATCTCTGGGTACGTCCATGAACATACTAGAAAGTACAGATCGATGTAGTCTCACAATATAATTTGATTTGTCGCTTGTATTATCGTCTTCGTGCTATACACATATCGACTAACCAAATTGTTTGACTACAATGTGAGATTTTCAGGATACCTAAGCATATACCTAAAGTTTGTGTATTCTCATATCTCGCTTTATCCATAATTTTGATGATGAGGTTGTGACGATTATGATCAATCTTCAATACTACATATTGTTGCAAGTCAAGCTCTTTATATTTAGCTATACTTGTCCTAAAGGGGGGGGGGGGGGTATGACACCACCAACCCTCCTTTGGCACTCCACTGATTGCTACCCCAAGTGTCGATGTCACCGCACGTCACTGCGTTATAGTTACGTCACAGCGCAAAGAATAATAGTAAATGTATAAGAAGTAACGCTGTGTCTAGGCGTCCGAAATTGGGGCTCCAAATTTCATTCTAAGATTTATTTTTAGGTTAATATAGCAAAAGAAAACTGTTCAGATTTCGAAAAATTCTCGTCTGTTTTCATCTGGGCCTACAACCAAATCTGACCTGCCTAACCAATCCATAGTTCCATACAGTTCCATGTAGGCATATAATAGCACAAATAAGCAAGTAAATAAGTTATGCACGTTAAATGTTGTTTATTTCAGTTATTATATGTCTACGTGGTTAGGTTAGACAGGTCAGGTTTGGTGTTCAAGTTGCTAAGGCTGTTCCTATTCGCTCGCCTGTAATGTTGTCTCTGAGTATTCTAGCTGCACGAAACAACTAGCAAGTTCAGTAGAATAACGTATTCTTTCGTTGCAGGCTATGCTGACGTATACTTGGAACCCAACAACTTCACCAGCGATGTACAATTGAGGAAGGATGGACTTGTTGAGGCATTGTTGCTAGCGTGTGGTAAATATTGAAAGTCTTATTTCCATCCTTAAATAATTGCGCTAATAATAATAATCGCGATATTAACTTTGCTCTTTTACAATTTAATGTCTTCGAGTAGCATAGATCGAGCCAGGAACTTTGATACTATAAGGTTATTATGCGAAGTGCAAGTACAGGGTGGTTATAAATTTTTGGACACATTTGACATGTGAATAAAAAAACACTTTTGAAATAACCTTTCTTTTGTTGTAAATAATAGAGCAACAGTAAGAGTTTGTGTCGACATCGACCGAACACACGTGGCGCCATGGTGGCAAGGTAGAGAACCTCAGTTCCAAGATGGCTGCCGTACAAGAGAAAGCTATATGCGTTCTTTGGTTTCATGAAACCAAACCTGCAATAACTGTTCAATGACGTTTTCGATTGGAGTACACGCCTAATTCGTCCAAGTTAGGACTCCATAAATGTTGGTATCAGCAAATTAATGATACAGGAAATGTCGAATTTAGGAAGGTGATGACAGACCATCGGTCTGCGAAGACGTTGTGCATAGAGTGAAATACACTTTTGGCTACACCCTTGTAAATTTATTTCTCGCACGTGATTTAAATTAAACTGCCCAACATGGTCTGCAAAACACAACAAACCAAATATGGCTATACTTTACATACTGTCGGATTAAAATTTACAGATACTCGAGTTTGGACTCCAATTAAAAATTAATCAGTAGACCTACATAAAAACGAGTTACATCAAAATTTAGCTCATTCGATTCTGCGTTAATCTATGCTAACCATTTTGTTTTTCGAGTAGGCCTTCAATTTTTTATCGTCGTGAGAAGAAAAAGTGCCGTTTGTTTTAGTTTTGCAAACGGTCGCTCTCTTTCAAATTCTATAAATAAAAAACGGGTACTTCGATCCTGATGAAATTTTAGTACGGTGCAGGTAGAAATTCATAATTTTCATATTTTTTAAATTTGTCAAAAAAACGTTCATATCAATATTGCTAAACAACTTTTTCTTAGTACTGGTTGGTTCTACAAATACAATATCGGTGTTGTTTTGAAGCTCTTTGCATCTGTTTTTAAAATCCATTATCATTGTCGATTCACATTGCAAAACAGATTTTATACAGATTTTTATTCAACGGAGTAAGGATGTATGTGAAACGTGGCAACACCGCACACAGCGATGTCCGTTGAGCCGTGGAAACGGCCGGTTGTCACTCCGTGCGCTGTTGCCAGTTTCACGTACATCCTTACATCAATTGCGACTGAATTACAATTTCAACTTCCTCTCATGTATATTCATTTATTATTTTTGTTATTAGAGGAGAAGGTCGAAATATGGGTTAAGGTTTAAATATGGGTTTTGGAGTTATCAGCGCTCTCGGGTGCTGCAGCCTGGCAGAGGCTATGGGAACTGGTTATCTGTCAAGGACAAAGGTTGCGGAGCCAATTTGCAAGAGAAAGTGGTGGTTAGTTTCGGCTTTGGACTCTGTTATTGAATTGCGACCTCCGAAAACTTTTTGCAGGGATGTTTTAACTCAGCGTTTTCTGAATTCTCATCTGCTTTGTATAGGTTATGATATTAGCGGTACATAAAACAAATGTGGGCTTTTATAATGCCATGATTTGTTTGTGAAATATGTACCACAGAGAGAGAAAATAAATTGAAGAAGAAAAATAGCGTGATGGTCTAAATATGGGCTATGACATGAGGTATATGTTGAGATCACATTTTCAATAAATATTTGGATGTTTTTCTTAATTTCGATTTTTCTCATTCATTTTCATTTTCAAAAATATGAATTTTATAATGTTTTAGCGATAAATGACTGTTTCTTTTAAATTTTAATTGCTTTTTGTGGTATTTCCACTAGTAGCCCATATTTAGACCACAAATTTGATTTACATCATTTTACCATTTTTTGGAAATTACTTTTTTTTTTAAAAAAAAATGAGACCTTCTATACTTTAGCATGCTATTATATTTAAATATGTATTTCATAGAAATGCATTTTAAAAGCAGGTGCTTGATATTTTAATATTTTTTCTCCGAAAATGACAAAATAAAAAGGGGGCCCATATTTAGATCTTTCTCTCTACTATTGAGATGAAAACTGAGAGTGCGGAAGTGGGCTCTGACAGAATTCAAACCGCCCTGGCCCCTCCTATGTCCGATTTATATGAAAATGCATAGACTCGTGCATTGGCGGCAATTGGGTGCCAAAACTGGGGGGCAAGGGCAGTTTACTTTAGCTTGGTAGCCAAATTTAGTAATAAGATGCCATTGTGCGGAGGCATAAAATGGGGGGGCAACCCCCCTTAATCACCGCCATTGGACTCATTGGTTATATCCTGTACGTGTTTTTAATTTCCATGTATTTCAGTTTAACACTACAAATAAAACATCTATTGGATGATCTCCTATTCCTATAGTTCAATCCGTCCACTTTAAGTCCTTGGATTCAATTTCTTTAATTTAATTACAGAATCAAAATACAAGAAACGTAGTAATATGCGAATTTTATGGATAATGATAAGCTGATTTAGAACATTTATTTCTACATTATCGGTGTCATCTCAATTATTTTGAGATATGATTAATCTTGCTATCTATTTCGTGCAAATATTTGTGTAAAATTATTCTTTCGTTGCACATTAGTTGTATTATATTGTTGTAATAGATCACTTTATTACACAGTAATATCCTTGGCAAAATAGGGCCTCCCCCATGGCGCAGTGGTAGCGTCATTGCCTTGTAATCAAGGGGTCCCGGGTTCGATACCCGGTGGAGGCACAAGTGGTTCGGATCCCACTTTAAACTGTAGGTCCAGTCCCGATTAGCCTTACTGTGCATAAAGTGGACTTAAAACACCAACTCAAACCAAAAACCAAACCTTGGCAAAATAAATTATATTTTTCCCCTGCCAGGGATGTTTTTATCCCCCTTAAAGAATATGGAATTGAAAGCATGTATTATACCATTTCTTTACTATGTAACAAACACAATTGAAAAATCATTCGTGTGCATTAATGGTTCAGCCATGAAAGATTTCTAGCCGAAAGTATGTAGAATTGCTCATTAAAGGACACCATTCTGCAACTGACCAACCTCACCGAGCCAACAGCAGACTGTTTCCATGGCATAGTTACAGCGCCTTGAATAACGTAGTGTGGAAAACGACCCAAGAAACTGGTTCCCCGAGACGATGACAAGTAGATGGCAGTGCGATCGACCCAGGGGCTAATTTTGTTATGAAAGTAATGCGGCTTAGTTAGTTTTTGGAATATATTGTGAAGATTTGTTTCTCTAGAAAGGCGGTAAGTGAATTGATGGAAACATATATATTTGTGGAGTGATTTGAAGTCACGAAATGGCATTAATTTGGAAAGAAAAGTAAAATAAAATTAATAAATAAATAGCATGCGTAACACAAGAAGAAACATCGCAATGTGATTCCGGACGTCAGGTCTTGGACTGTGTATTAGAGTTTATTTTTCTATGTTATTAGAATATAAATAGTATCCTGAGAGTTATTTCATACCGAGGCGATAAACCACAAATGTCGCTTGAAAGCGAGCAGTCGGAAATCAATGCAGCCTTTCAAATCGTAGGGACAAAAGCTCTGACTGCACCGTTTCCTCAAGGAGATTTTACACCAAAGCGACACGCGACAAACGATACGAGGATTTCACACCAAAGCGACACGGGTCATTCGGTCCAAGGCAACTTTCATACCGAAGTGACACATGTTGCTTGGAAAGGAGCCAATCAAGAGCAACATTTCACATCGTAGCGGCATGACAGGAAGCACAGGTCAGCGTTCGGTTGGTGAAATCCTCAAGCGATAAGTGTCGCGTGCCGCTTGTCGCTTTGGTGCGCAATCTCACTAAAGCAAGACACTCATTGCATCGCGTATGCGCGAACAACAAACCACGGCAACATGTTGCAAGCTATTGAGGAAATGGCCCAGTTTGAGCGACGCAGAAGCGACAAAGCGACAAAACGACACGTGTGGCTTATCGTGTCGACTAGACCTGTTGTTGTAATGTGCGGTTTATCGTGTCGCCTATCTGTTGTTCGCAAGCAACGCTTGATAATAGACTGAAGGCACCATGTCGCTTGTCACTTAGTTGGGAACTCCCCCTGTAGCGCGTCGCTTCGGTCTCAGCACCCTTCCTTTAAGGAGGTTTCCGACCGAAGTAACAAGTAGCACGCGAATACGCCATATGAACGTGTCGTTTGCTGTTTGGACCCTCATGTGCAATGAATGCTATTTTACAGTCTGGAAGTGTGTGTCACTAGTGTGACAGTGTGAACATCCCGTGTCGCTTGTCCCATTGGTTTGAAAGTTGCCTTACACTCATGTCGATGGCACTAAGAAAGTTTTGTGGGGTTCCCCTTGTCGTTTCATGCAATCATCATTGTCATCATCGCCGTGATTAGTTTAAAGCGGAAGAAAAGAGACAGTAAATATCAAAAATACAAATGCTTCAGTGTGTATATCTTTAAAAGAAATGATGATGATGATGATAATAATAATGAACCTAATTCATACACAAAAATTTAGTTGCCAAGAACATTCCACGTGTATTTTTTCTCCCGTATTATTAACGAAAGTATGACGATAACAGGACGTGGTCGACTGTCTAGAATGTTCGTTAATATCTTCGCGACCACTGTACCAAATATCATAGCAATTATCACATTCATAGAAATGCTTCATGTAAAAGAATCAGACGTTGCAGCGAAAACTCCATTCACTTCCATTATAAGCAGTCGAACACCAAGCACCGGTGTCAACACCAGCGCCTCTAGCGGATCATTTTCGAGTGGAACCAGCCAGAGAGCGCAGAAGCATGCCGTTTTCCACACTACGTTATTCTAGGCGCTGTAGCTTAGTGCTGACATTTTACATGCATTAAAGTGTTCACAAGAAACTTGTAGTTACGTTAAGGTTGAACTTGGACTTTAGAAATTTGATCGACTTTTCCGTGTTAGCTACTAGTTCGAAAAGTTATTTTTATGTGCGAGTTTGAGTTTTCTTAGAATGTAAATACACTGTTTCTAAATTGCGTGTAGAGGGGTCCTGGGGTCAATACCCGGTGGAGGCACGTAGTGATTCGAATCCCACTTTAAACTGTAGTTCCAGTCCCGATTGCCCTTAATGTGCATAAAGTGGACTTAAAACACCAAATCTACCAACCAACCAACCAACTAAATTGCATGTAATGACCTAGGTTAGAACTAATATTCTAGGTACTTAGAACGGGAAGGCAATGAGTTTACTGATTGGTAACATATATATACATTTTGCATACCCATAAAATAACTACCTCCCAAAAATGAAATCACAAATATGCCACTGAGTGGGCACTCCCCCCCCCCGGCCCAAAGCAAAAAGCCTAATTTGCGATATTAATGTAATTAATTTAATATTAATACATTAATTTAATATTAAGCGATATGTGTCCTCTTGTAGTCTATAAAAAGAGAAAAGTGACAAGATTGAATTATCATTTCTGATTCCATGCCAAATCTGTTTTTAATTCCAACAAAGGGTTACGTACATAACCTACTCGTGAAAGTTGATATGAAATGAACATAAAATGTGATACAAATGTTTACTACTAACAATAATGCGTTTTTAAGTCATCATTAAATGTGTTATAACATTGCTGATGCTGATGCATCTCACCAGTGAATATTTATTGTAATAAAATACAAAACAAAATTTGCAGTAACAAATTTCTACTTACATAGGTATTCCAGATCCAGGCCATGTTCTGGTCGATGCCATCCAAGAGATGTATTTTGGCAATGCAAGCATGGAAAACTTCCAAGAGCTTATTCCAGGTATTGTTGATGTAAGTATAGCACACATAAATGTTAGTTGGAAAGTAGATATTACCTTTCATAGACGTAACAAAAATATACTAATTAATATGTATACATTTACTATGAAATACATTTACTAAGCAATAAGTTACCAGTAAAAAAAAATGACCATCAGTTTTAGAAAAACAGTGAATCACATGTTAATGGATAATTTATTTTACAAAACTGACAACTTATTGAACCATGAATTTAATAAGAAATAAAAATATGATTAGCCATTTCGTCTAATCTATGCATGAGTCAAATTTTGTTTAAAATGCTTATTTAGAATTGGAACTTGTGCTTATATAGTTCGTGTCCTCCCGTTTCGCCTTATGCCATTTCGCCTTATTGCGTTTTCAACTCCCCCAATAAATTTTCAAATGATTTATGTGACACGAACTTTCTAAGCCGAAACGGGACATCCCATTTCGCTTTATCCTGTTTCGTCTTATACACAAACAAATTCTCACCTGGGAATCTTATCGACTTGAAGGGTAATTCATAATGGGAGCGCAGAGCTTGTGATGTTGCCTACCTTGGCTCCCATTGTCCTGTCGGTTAGGTTAGGTTAGGTTAGGTTCATAATACATTAATAATTATGACCCTTCGTGTCGATAATATTTCCTGGTGGGAAATTTCTTGTGTGTAAGGCGGAACAGGATAAGGCGAAATGGGATGTCCCGTTTCGCCTTAGGAAGTTCGTGTCACATAAATCACGCGGAATTGTATTGGGGGATGTTATAAACGCAATAAGGTGAAACGGGCCGTAATTATATAGTGTGATTTATTTTCTATCGACAATTACTTTGTATTTGTTACTTTCTTCATTGTTGTCATAAGATAAAAACAACTTTTAACACATCAAAACAAACAAACAGATATTTAAGATAATATTAATTTACACATTCACTAAATGTAATATTTGGAATTTGATATGCTTCCGCTATGTAAAAAAATTAATGTAAGAGTGTATAGCAATGTGTTCAAAATTATTTTCAATTATGAATTTTTACCTGTCCCATGTCATTGTACCTATTGTATGATTTAGTTGATGGAATAAATAAATCATTCAATCCCTCAAACCTCAAAACGAACCATATGCATTAATCACATTGGTATGTTCCAAGTTTATTGGTTATAACTTTTATACGCTCCGTTAATGAGGAAATTTTATATCATAATTAATTAGCACATGAATCTGTTTTCAATGTAAAACTTTTAGATTTGTAGCATCCACAGCATAAAATTATATATATTGTTACGGTAACAATATACGAGGGATGATCAAAAAATACAAAGCCTGTAAATTCCAGTAGGTATTTAGCCTATTAGACGAATACAAACGGACTCACTTGAAAGGATACTTCTTACACTACTTCTCAACATTCTCCTCCCCGGTTCAGGAATTTATCACAGCGCTTCACGAGGTTCATGAAGCCTGTCTTGTGGAACTAGGGGTCCTGTTGTAGGAGCTCAAGCCTTACTTCAAAGAAGCAAAGAGATTGTAATCCCTCGAAGCAAGGTCCGGGTTGTGTGGTGGATGTTGGAGCACATGCTACACAAACACGCCAGGACGTCACGTGTATTCTGAGCCGTGTGTGGAGTCGCGTTGTCACGAAGCAGAACTACTTCTGTTGTGAGAAATCCGGGTTTTTTTTTCGCATCGCGAAGTAAGGGCTTGGCTCCGACTACAGGACCCAGAGTTCCACAAGACAGGCATCATGAATCTCGTGAAGCGCTGAGATAAATGCCTGGACCGGGGAGGGACTATGTTGAGAAGTAGTGTATGAAGTATCCTTTCACGTGAATCCGTTTGTATTCGTCTAATAAATACCTACTGCAATTTACAGGCTTTGTGTTATTTTCTTCCGATCATCCCTCGCATAATACCGAATGTTGACAATTCTTTGACTCCAATTGACAGACTGACAGATGGATCCATATATTCAGTAGCCATTATAACAGCGTAGCTAAATGGTTAGCGCTCTCGCATTCGTTTCGACCAGTCCCAGGTTGAATCCCAAAATTTTGACGTTGACTCAGCGTCGTGAGGAGTTACTTGAAAGAAGAAGTAGCGGGTTCCGATCTCGAAAGCCAGACAACAGTTTCTATGGGACTCGATGCGCTGAACATGCGTCACACAATGAAAACGCTGCTCAGACACCCCCTCCCCAGTGGCGCTATGGCGTCAGGGGGTCGGGTTCGAATCCCGGACTGGGCGTGGATGTTCGTGAGTGTCCATTCATCAATTTAATCATATCATATCATTGCTCATCCTTATCTTCGCAAATTAGCCAAAAGTGGCACAAACCGAAGTAAAATAAAGCAAATCAAATCGAATCAAATGAGAACGGCGCATTTGCAGGGTCTGGCCTTTAGAAGGTTGTTGGTCATGGAGTTTAGTTTAGTAGTATTTTACCAGGTGGCGACAATTAAAGTTCCCCTACTCAGAGCCCTTAGGAGCCCGTTTGAAGCAACGGATGTCGCTGAAACTTGTTATAAAGGCTATGGAGACAATGGGGAAACGAATGCTGACGAAAAAAGTAGTTCACATTTTTACCACCAGGTTGAAATGTGGCGCTGAAATCCAACGCAAATGAACAACTTCATGAGAAATCTTTCGTGCGACAGTTCATCAATTTTATCACTGTCTTACGCTTCCAAACAGTGGCGGCGATTAGGGGGCGAGGGGGCAGTTACTCCCCACATTTTGCCACTTTTGCACTATGCTAAACCTTATCTACAAAAGAACATATACTGACTTTGTCCCCCCAGTTTTGGCACCTTGCCCCCTTCCGGTTTTGGAACCCAATTGCTGCCACTGCTTCCAAGGGATCATTCACGTTGACAGGGCCCAAATTGAACACTGCTGTCCCGACATAAATTCAAAATTCTGCTTGTTGTTACTTCAGCGCCACATTTTGCAGCTGTTGGCAAAAAATTGAACTATTTTCTTCACAAACACTTGCTTTCCCATGGTCTCCATCTATACCAAGTTTAAGCGAAATCCGTTGTATCAAATGAGCTCCAGATAGCTCTCAGTAGGGGATTATTCCATGCCATATCTAAAAGGTTCCCAACTTTACGTTTTTTTTTATTAATTTGAAATTTGTGGAAGGGTCATCTGAGGTAGGAAAATATACAAAGTTATAGATCCATATTTTTTGTATTTCCGAAATTACAGGGGTGCAAAATATGCGATTTTTTTCAATATATTGTTAACTTGAAATTGAAATATTTCGTCGATCTTGGGCAACTCGAAAGTTCCTATGTCAGGGTAAAAAACAATTGAAGGTGGTGCAAAGAAAATTTTGGAAGTAATTTTCTCAAAAACGGGTCTTTATTTTTTTCAGGAAAATTAAATATCATACATACTTAATAGCTGTACAAAATATCAAAATGGTACGTCAATGGAAGCTGGAGTAATGTTAGATTTAGGTTAGGTTAGTGTAGGGTTGGGTAGGTTAGGGAATGTAGGCTCCCCCGCGAAGAAAGTGTAGCTTGCATAATAAATGGTTAAGAGGGGCGTACACTTGGACATATTTGCTAAATTTTCTGAGTATAAACGCTATTTAATGGACAACATTCTTACTTAATTTTATTTTTTTGTTTTCTCTTTACTTTCCTTATGTGTATATACGTAACATGAATGTAAGATTTTATTCATTTTTTCCACGGTAATGTACTATAAGGATGATATATGTAAACTCTATATGTATTTTCTTTTTATATCTGAAAATGTGTATAAATATTTTTTTATTTGTATAAATCCCAAAATGTAAGACATTTACTGTGCCCTGTAAAAGGGCAGATGCCTGTTGTGCGCAGGATAATATTAAATAAATAAATAAATAACATATTTTGATAAACAAATTCCTATAATTCAAAAGTAAAAGTCTAACAGAAATGAAGTACAATATTGTTTGAATTAACGTACACGAAGCTGATGACATTCGCAGTTATTATAAATACAGGGTGATTCAAAACTCTGGTCCCATAGGGAACTCCATAATTAGTGTACATGGCGAAACACGGAAAGAGGGAAAAGTTGTTGGAAATAGGTGAGTTTCGATGTAAAGTGCTTAGAGTTTTGATGTAAAGAGCTTAAAGTTTCAATGTAAGATGCACCGTTCAGACTATACACTGGTACACTGACCTCAAATAGTACTCCGGCAGTTTGTTTCTTTATACAGCATATTTGTAGAAGATACAATTCAAGATACAAGTGTATCAATATACGCTGTATAAAACACAACTTATTCAAACTTCGTTGATCCTGTACGAGCCTCATTGGTAGCCGAAAATGCCACACGCTTTTCGCCGAATACGGTATGACATCGCAATACCACACAGTACTGAGTAAATTAAGATTTGGTGACGATAATTACAGGCAAGGTAAGCAAGTAAAAAATCTCGAATATGTGAAATTCGCAGTGGCACAATGTGAAGCACGTATTGCAGCCTGATTTTCATTTGTGCCCGACGCCAGGAGTCCCGGGCTCGAATCCTGGCCTAGGTGTTATTTGTGAGGAGTGGCCTTTAATCAATTTCATCCTATCATCGCTAATCTTCCGCGATTAGCGTTTTTCTTTAACAATTTTAAATAATAATAATAATTGTTTCACAATTTAAAATTCTAAAAGTAAACAAGATGTTGTTTGTATTCTGCACATTCAGATTTAAAATATATCATCTACTTTGATCCTCATTCATAGGCAGTTAACAAGAAATGTATCTTATGTGGGTACTTTACTTTATGCATTGAACGTTTTAAAAGATATTTTGATATTAAAAGTTACATGCATTTGTTTAGACCACTGGACGTGGAAAAATTACATGGGCAAAATTGTTCGGTTTATCTGATATATTTATTAAAAGTGTGTGCTTATATTTGTACAATATATAATTGTATGAAATCATCTATTTTAACTTAATAAAAACGTAGTGTTTATGAGTTTTGTAATACGTTTGGTAGTTACAATGAAGGAGAAATAACTTATTTTCGCATTTTTTGGTAATTACTAATTCGCAAACACATGGAGACATTCTTATATTTTTACAGCTGTTAACCGTCTTGTACATGAAAGGGAAGACTTATAGAGCAATGCAGATCAACTCAAGATATGAGACCAGTTTCTGGTATGCCTTCAACTTTTATCAGTCACAATATGCAGTTCCAAACAAGTACAACATAGCAGGTAAATATACAACTCCGAGTTTTGTATGTATGCTTGAAATATTTAATTTGGATACCATTTCGGTAACAGTTTCATACATCGGAGACACATTTCTTCAATTTTACTCAAGAAACTACTTACGGAAACTGCTTACGGAAAAGGTTTACAACGTTCGTCGAGGTATTTTCTTTCATCGTGGAATATATTTGACCGAGAAATCATGTGTTTTTCAAGAGAAATATCTCACCGACGCACAAGTGCCATTGCTTTCATTTGCTTGCCCTACGACAACCGGATGCTGCGTACGTTTGATGACGTAAGTCCCTGTCAGTGCTTCAACCCCTCTTTTTTTTTTTTTTACTATGCTTGCCTAACGTAACCAAACCTAACCTAACCTTATCGGAAATGGTTCGTGGGGCTATCCGTGAATGGTTCGTGGGGCTATCGGTCAGCTACCGTGCATAATGGTTCGTGGGGCAATCCGTGAATGGTTTGTGGGGCTATCCGTGTATGGTTCGTGGGGCTATCCGTCAGCTCCCCGTGCATAATGTATAATTTCCACAAGTGACGAACACGATAGTAGTTATTTTTCGGTGAAGAAGGTTGAAACAGTGCATACCCAGAACTTGAGTCAAGATATGCCCGCCATATTGTCTCTTCCGGAAGCGAAGAAAGGAATAAAAAAAAGCACTCAAAATGTGAAAAATTGCGTTTCTTTTCGTGTAAAAAGCATAATGACACCTTGAACTATGTTCCGCAATCCACAATTGGTAAGTACGAACCATGAAAAACACAATATATGCGATTTTAATGTGTCTCCGATCTATGAAACTGTTACCTACAATTTCCTTTGGGGATTGCTCATATGTGACGTTTAGTTTCTACTTCTTCTACTTGAAACAAAACCTATCAGCTTTTTTTAATAGGAAATAGTTAAGGGAAAGATTAAGTAGCAATAGAGTGTTCTTTGTAATAAACTAAAAGGTTGGTGTGGAGGAGGTTAAGATACTATCATACATAAATATGGAAAAAATACATTTAAATATTATTAATTTTAGGCTTGAAGATTTCGTATATTTTTCTACTCTGCCATTACCTCCCTCAACATAATATATTTAGTAATATTACTTTATATGTTTCTACTGGCCATTATTTACTTCTCTCTTCCCCAATTCCCTTTTTCCATTTCTTCTTCCTCCCCTATTTCTTGTATTTTTTCAATTTTCTCAGTGGCTTTCTCAAATTCTATCTTATATTCGGGTTTACATCTCTCTCTCTCTCTCTCTCTCTCTCTCTCTCTCTCTCTCTGTTTTGATCTTTCCCAATCAGATTACTTCTCTTCTCTTCCTATTACCCTTGCCTCATACATTACGAATTTTTCTCCTCCACTCTGTCTCTATGACTACTACTCTCATTTTCATGATCAATTGCTCACACATACATATTTCTCTCTCCGTTTCTTTCCTCACTTCTTAAATTACCCTCTATCATCCTGTCTTGCATTCTAGATTATATACTTAAATTTGCCACTTCCTCTACGCTTTTTCGTCAATTTTCTTCCTGATTCATAGTTAACATCTATTTCTCTCGTGTCTCTCACGCACACATTTCTTCCTCTCTCTATGCATTACACATTTTTTTATAATTCACGTGTTTCTTTTGCTTTTCCCCTTTCATTTTAATTTGTTTCTCCCTTTTTCTCTTTAATTCACATGTTCCTATTGCTTTTTCCCCTTCATTCTACTTTGTTTCTCCCCTTTTCTCCATAATTCACATCTTTCTATTGCTTTTTCCCCTTCATTCTACTTTGTTTCTCCCCTTTTCTCTATAATTCACATCTTTCTACTGATTTCCCCCTTCATTCTACTTTGTTTCTTCCCTTTTCTCTATAATTCACATGTTTCTATTGATTTCCCCCTTCATTCTACTTTGTTTCTTCCCTTTTCTCTATACTTCACATGTTTCTATTGCTTTTCCTCTTCATTCTACTTTGTTTCTCCCCTTTTTTCTATTAATTTCTAGACCTATCACATACATACCAAATAGGAGAAAGAGTTACTCACGTTATAAAGCTTTATGAGAATAAAAATACAAAATAATTTTTGAAGAGGAGAATGTTTCTTAAATTCACATTTCCACCCTCATATCTTTATGCGAATTAAATCTACTTTTTATTCCCTGTTTAAAATCATTTTTAATTTTTTTAATATTGATTCTAATTTTTTAGAAACTGATTGAAATGTGTTTTTAACAATAAGATAATTCTGAAAAGGAAGAATATTTTGTAACTAGGAAAGCTTACCCTACGCATTTTTATCAGAATATTTACACTGTATTTTCAGGCGTTTCTCACGGAGCTGAAGGGATTTACTTTACTCCAATGGAAGGAGTGGAACTGGACGAGAAAGGGGAGGAATTCTCAATCAAACTAATCAAACTCTTCACAAACTTCGTAATATACGGGTAAGTTGTTAGGAATATACAGGGTGTCCAGAAAATAAGTAACCATTTTCGTGTTTCAGCCAACTTGGGAGTTTCGTTCTTTTTTCATGTTTTGCAGGTGATTACCAGGCACAATGTTGACCATTGCTGAAAGTGTTGTCGTTGTAACATGGCGTATACAGGGTGTTCCATACAATGAGCTGCGACGACGGTGTCAGCGGAAATTTCGGAAGACTGGACCTACAAATAAATCCATATGGAGGCTTGAATAAGTTCCATGTTCACTTACATGAAATGTCGCTTCGTCGCTGAATAGGACTTTGCTCATTAAATTATGTCTTCACAGAGTCCAACAAATCGATGCACATTGTCATACGGTCCGGAAAGTCCTCTGCATGCATTTGGTGTAACATCTGCAAATGATATACACGCTACTTCAAGGTGAATTTTAGCACTATGGATACTGTTAATTTGGGATTGCCCAATTGACGCGCAAGGAAACGTACAGTTTTAGTACTCCGCTCAACTGACTCGCGTATAGCTTCACAAGTGATATTTAGCGACGAAGCGACATTTCATGTAAGTGAACATGGAACTTATTCAACAGTCTCCATATGGATTTATTTGTAGGTCCAGTCTTCCAAAATTTCCGCTGAAACCGTCGTCGCAGCATATTGTATGGAACAGCCTGTATAGGCCTACGCCATGTTATAACGGCAAGACGACTATCAATGGTCAACATGGTGCCTGGTAATCACCCTGCAATACAAGAGAAAAGAATGAAAGTCCAAAGTTTGCTGAAACACGAAAATAGTTAGTTATTTTCTGGACACCCTGTATTGTTTAGAAATTACTCAGGATATTATGTCATACATTATAAAATATATTCATAATTTGGTAAAAATAGAGAACTTATTTATACATTTAGTTTGATTGTATTTCGGTTAATCAATACCGTTTGTCGATCATTCTAGGACGAGAAATGAATGTAAATAGAATACAATGGACGGTCAAATACATTGAAATAGTAATGTACTGGAGCAATATGAACCCGCACCTTTCGAAGATAGCATAGTGTCAAATGTCACGAGGGTAGAAAATTTCTGATAATCTGAAATTACAGCAATATGCCACGTTACAGGAATTCATTAATAAAGTTTCTACTCTTCAGAAAAATAAACTTTACTTGATGCCACTATTCGTTGAACATAAAGTGTCATTTGATTTAGTTTTCCAGGTTCGAATCCCTGCCAGGCCATGAGTGTTCTTTGTGGGTGGCTCTTCATTAATTTCATCGTATCACCACTCATCCTCATCTTCGCCATTAGCCAAAGTGGCAGAAAAAAAACAAATCAATCCATTTAGTTTTATGAACTTACCTGCGGGTCCTGCAAGTACAACTAACTATTATTTCTAGTTATTTATAGGTCTTTTCAGTTCTTACGGCGGGCGCTCTAGAAGCTGGCAATGGAAGTGAGGAGCAGGGAAGGGACCAATCCAGCGGGATAAGAAACGCAACAGCCTGTAGAACGAGGTTCACGTAGTACTTATTTCCGCCATGTCGTACCTCTTGGCGCCAGCGCTGTTGTCTGGTTGGCTGCGGTGAATTTCCCGCTTCCCTTGCCAGCTTCTAGAGCGCCCGCCGTAAGAACTGAAAAGACCTATAGTAGTGTTGCCCACGAGACGAGACTTTGGCCTGTCTCGTCTCGTGGAAATGTTGTGAAATGCTGTCTCGTCTCGAAAATATTCGTTTGTCTCGGGACACATGATCAATCTCGTCTCGTCTCGAATTTTTAAAAGCCTGTCCCGTCTCGTACCGTGGGCAACACTAGCCTATAGTAATAAGTACAATTATGAATTCGGAATATGATTACGTACATTTGCCTACTCTTGATAAAGGTATATACAGGGTTTGTCCAATAAGTATCGGGATCGATTTTGTCCGGGCGGTCTCTGTGGGTGGGATCGGTGTTGCGGGATGTCACGTGAGCTAGAAGACCCAGCTCAGTTGCCTCCGAACCTTTGGAGTGTGTAGGTCGCGCCTGAAGTGAAAATGTGTTTAGTGCTCGTGTCAAGAGTCAAGATGCAGCGAACCATCGAGCAGCGTTGTGCCATCAAATTTTGCGTTAAAATCAACAAATCTGCTACGGATACTTTTGATATGATCCGTGAAGCTTACAAGGACGAAGCCATGCCCAGAACGCGTGTTTTGAGTGGCACAAAATATTCAAAGATGGCCGGGAAGACGAACAACGCTCTGGACGTCCGATATCGATCCGAAACGCTGAAAATGTGGCCAAACTGCGAGATCTTCTGAACAGTGATCGCCGGTTAAGTGTTTGTTTGATAGCACAAGAGTTAAATTTACTGAAATCCACTGTGCATTCAATTGTGACCGATGATTTGCATCCGATTCCTGGCTGCTGCATCACGACAAAGAGCCCAGTCACACGCCGCTAATTGTGAGGGAGTTACTGGCCAAACACAATGTGGCAACGCTGCCGCAAGCACCCTACAGTCCAGATATGGCTCCCCCCGACATCTTTTGTTTCCTCGGATCAAAAGGAGCCTGAATGGACATCGTTTCGGAACGATTGAGGCGGTGGAAGCGGCTTCGACGGGGTGCCTGAACAGCCTTGCGGTTGCCGACTTCCAGGGGGCGTATGAAAAGTGAAAAAAGCGCTGGCAGTATTGTTGCAGGAGGGTCATATTTTGAAGAATATTAACACACTGTACATATATCTTCAATAAATTTCTTTTTATGACTTCACTCCAGATACTTATTGGACAAACCCAGTATGCATGCTATATATTTTCTTGTTACAGAGGTATTAATAGTCCTTTCCAGCAGTAGTGGGTTTGATTGATTGATTGATTTAGTTTATTTTACTTCGCGTTTTGTGCCTCTTGGCTAATTTGCGAAGATGGGGAAGAGTGATGAAATGATGAAATTGATGAATGGACATTCACAAACAACCAAGCCCGACCGGGATTCGAACCCGGGACCCTTGGCGTCGCAGCGCGATGTGCTAACCACTCGGCCACAGGGTCGGGCAGCAGTAGTGGGGATTGGGTACTAAAATTGTGGGGGAGGACAGTATACTCTTCTTAGTATGCAGTCTTCTAGATTCACAAATAACAGTATTTACTTTATTTCTGTTATACACAAGTTTATACAATGAAAAGGGAACCAGTGAGATTAAGAACGCTGTAGCAATGTCGATATATTTTTAAAGTTGTTAATTTCGATTCCTTCAATTCACTAAACATGACCAATAAATTGAGCATTAAAATTTGAAATGCCAGTAGCTAATGGCACAATAGGAACATTCATCGTTGTCATTGCATTAATTTGTATTCACGACAACAGAACGAAAATATGAAGTTCATAAAAAAAGAACACAAATAAGTCTATAAGTCTCAGTGTAACCAAAGTCCCGTTCACTGACCACCAATTTCTTGCTACTATAAATTACATTGAATACATAGTTCGTACGTACTGTCAACGGCAAAGATAATGGTAGGCAAATTGTTCACCGCTATTTTCATTACTTTTTTATTCTACATCCTGCGTTGTTTTAAGGAATGAAACTATGATGGTTCGAAGCAGGCATTGTTCTTTGCTTATTGAAGTCATTATTTCAATTCATTGTCATCATATCGTGTAATTCAGACAGAATGGAAATGGTGGTGTACAATTCGCCTACTGTTTATTTCGCCGTTTGGTGTACAGTACGCGAAGAATGAGCAGACTATTACGCAATTTAAAAATTAAATTTAAAGTCCTCAACGTTCAACTGGGTTTCCATAATATGATATAATTTATGTTGCAAGAATTAAAAGAGCGCAATTTAATTTCTTAAAGTTTTATTTCATATTAAGGATTCCGATACAAACTCATTTGCAACTTTCTGACACAAGACATTTTAAATCAATCTTCTTACATAACAAAAACATATCGAAATCAACGACTTAAAAGAAAATATCAATATTGATACAGCGTTCTTAATCTCAATGGTTGTCTGTTAATTTTATAAACTTGTGAACAACAGAAATAAAGTAAATATTCGTGAATGTAGAAGACAGTCACAGTATTAAGAGGTCACAGTGTGGGAAAGAAAAGCCTGTGTGTGTTTGGAGGGGGGAGGGGGAACATGCCTCCACCCTAGTCATCGCCACTGCTTTTCAGCAATCACAATTCTCATGTGAACAAAGTGACTGGAGTGTCAGAGATACCCGGAGATATCTGATGGGCGAGGATTTCAGGAAAGAATTCACCATCTTTCTCTTCTTTTTAAAGTCTATTTTATTCACAGAAAAGGCTAATCTGGACGGGACCTACAGTTTAAAGTGCGGTCCGAACCATTATGTGACCGGGACCCATTGAATACAAGGCGAGAACGTTACAACTATGACATCTGGGAGGCTCAACAAACTCTTAAATAACAAGCGCTGTTATACTTTTAAAATATATCAGCATCAATCTTCATTTCCAGGAATCCCACTTCTCCAGAGAACCCAGTAGCTGGAGTCCCAGAGTGGCCTCCCTACGCCTCAGAGGGGGAGAGCTACTTGAGGATGGACGAGGAGTTTGTCGTCCTGCAGGATTTCAAGAAAGAGTTCACCATCTCCTCGCAAGAGGGTCTGCCTCATCTACCCAGTTAACTCACGCAACAGGACATCTGGATTACTGATGGAAACAAACATAGTATGAAAAACCTGTATTTAAATAATACCAGGTGTTTCAGAAAGAATTGAGTGGCTAGAAAAATTTAAAGCAAGTAAACTATTAAACTTACGTTAATGAAACCAGTTAAGAACGATCGAGGAATGCAAACAGTTTGTTCGTGTATGTTTCGTTATGCTAAGGGTTCATCATATCCCTGCCTGTGACACTCAAATCACCCACATCACTCAGTGTTTTGTACAATGTCTTGGTTCCCAAGATAACCGGACCTTACACCGTTTGACTTACTTTTGTATGGTTTCATGAAAGACAGAGGATTCGTCTCACAGTACCGCGTCATATCGCAGCCCTAAGGGAGCGTATCATCGCAGCGATAGACACTATGGACAGGCCTATGTTGATACGAGTGTTGCAAGAACTAGACTATCGTGCCGATGTGTCACCCGTGGTGCACACAATGAACATTGTAGGTTTGAAAAAAAACTGTTTGCATTCCTCGTTCGTTCTCGACTAGTTTCATTAACGTAAGTTCAGTATTTTACTTGCAATATATTTTTGTAACCCCTCAATTATTTCTAAAACACTAGGTATATTTTTTTATCCAAAATGTATCTGCAAAAGCCAAAGAACTAAGAAGAGATATAGAAAAGTCATACGACGTGGATCAGACTGTTAGGAAACATTTTTTAATCATGAACTTTTTAAATGACATGTAGCTACTTTTAATATAATTGTGATGTGATAGTATTTATAACCAGCAAATAAAGTTAACTCATTTTATTTTATTTATTTACTTATTTCACCTATAACAGAGCTCCAATTACAATAGGCTTATATATATATATATATATATATATATATATATATATATATATATTATAAAAAATTAAAAAATTACAATTACAACAATACAAAACAAAAGAAGATGAAGGAGAGCAAAACTACAATAATAGTTTCATAAAGAAAACCAGCACAAGTATTCTAGAGAACATAAATCCAAAAATGATATTCACTGAGGTAGAATAAGATACATATCTATATACAGACTGAGACATTTATAACTATACACATGTAAATACTCATATATAAACAAATATACGCACATACAGGGATAATTGTATTTACAAACATACCCATGTACACAGAAAACATCTATAATTGTTTGATTTGTTCATGATATCCTTCGAAGGACGGACAGGAATTGCATGAATGGCATACCGAAATACAAGTCTCCACCTTTTCTGACTATTTCATTATGTTTAATACATAGTCTTAGATTGGGCGAATTCTGGTGTTCTGTTGAGTTGGATTTACTGTAATAAAAAGGCTGCCTGAACCGTAACATGTCCTTCTTAGCATTAAAGTTTAATGTTTGGAGGAGACTTGGACTGTCGACCAGCCCGTTGACTAACGTATATAAAAATAATTGATGTGATACTACTCTCCTTTCGTACAGTGGTGTAACATTGAATTCTTTGAGTAGTTGTTTATATGATACCTGATCCTGAAAAGACGATCTTTTGTGTTTTTTTGTAATACAGTATAAGTAACGAACGAATTATTTCTATCTTTTTGCTATTACATTGCGTGTAAGGTGACCAGACTACCCTTGCATATTCTAATTTGGTTCGAACAAGGTAATTAAACAGACTTGTCAGAGCTCTTTCATTATGTATGTCTTGTGAACTTCTAATTAGGAACCCTAACGTTCTGTAAGCTTCATTACAAATCTGATCAATATGTGTTCCAAAAGATAATTTATTATCTAATGTAACTCTTAAGTTATTTATTTGATTTACTCTTTGTAATGCACGATTATTCATTGTATAGGGGAAGTGGGGGGAATATGACCACCTTAAGACAAAATTTATAATATTTCAGAGATGTATTGAAATACAGAAAAATTGCATATTGCAAAATTTACTACAGTCTTTCCGCAATACATAGTAGTACACATGAGCGAAACTCTCTTCATGCAAATGAGAAACAATAGAAAAACAAAACTACTACAAAACCCATTTTACCCCGAGCGGTGGGGGTAATATGAGCACACTATTGGGGAATATGAGCATGATGAGTTTGAAAGTAAATATTACAAAATATACACTAAAGGCAAGTCACAATATAACACTTAATGATTCTTCAATACGGTATATATCATAAAATTAACTTTCATGTCTCAAATAGTCCTTCACCCGCGACAAGCAGGGCAGATAAAATGTACTTCCTCCTCCTCTATGCCAACGCAATTATTATGATATCACACGGAACAGTGTTCACAACGTATCCACTCTTCACCTTCATTGTCTCAATGATACCAACCCTTGGATATACGGCACTTGCGCTCTTCACCGCTAGATGCAACTGTAGATGGAATAGTACCTGAACTTTCCATTGATCGTGCAGACACATGAGGGAGACGTTTCTTTTTGACTGCAGAAATAGTTTCTGATGAGGTAAGCTCCCTTGTTTCTCTTGGTTGCCTTCTCCAGGTCACAGGTGGCTTGTAAAGAACAGGAATTGGTGACATGTGCGCACAAGTTTCCGAGGTGAATATCTTGTGCGTGCAAGCGTGTTTGCACACTTTGATCTGACTGCATTTGAAGATGTAGGAGAAGCCGCGTCATTGAGCGATCCAGGAACTATAGATTCACACCTCTGAGATCCTGAGTAGGATGGACTGTTGACAGATTGTTCCACAACCACTTGAGAGCTTCCGCTTGGAATTGGTTGGGCCGGTGTAGTTCTAGCCTCTTGGTTGAACGAGGCTGTGTCGTCTTGGAATAAGGATCTTTCATCATGTGTTCTCCATGTGCTCTGCTTGCCAGGTTTTCCTATTGGACGTTCGTCTGTACGTTCGTGGCATCTGGAATGCAAGAATGAAACAATGAATATCATACAAAACCAAGGGACACGATACGTGGATGAATGTAACACAACTCTTAGCAAGGGCATGAAAATATCTATCCCAGGAGGTCACTAGAATAAGAATCAGCAAAGAATAACTACATACGTAGGCTTGATACGAACGTGCCCACCGCGAGCGAGATGGCATTTCGATACACTTCCGTTAGCAGTCCACAGTTTTTTTAAAGTTTTCAATTCAAACGATTCACACAGAATCTATACTATAAGCAGCAACATATCATAGGATGCAGTTTTTCTTTATAGCGTAATGAGATTTCTGAGGTTTGGAAATATATTCTACGTCTCTGAATTATTTGTTTTTGAAATGCCCATCTTCCCCTTATCAGAATTCCTATGCCCATTTTACCCCGACTTGCTGTGCTCATGTTTCCACAACTTGCAACATTTTACGTAAGTTTGTACTACTGCATTCACAACGCGGGACACCGCGTGATGCCATTTGCATTGCATGCTCCTTTGTTGTAGTTTCGTTGTTACTATGTCAGTTCCCCGCTATTTTACGTTATGCTCTGCTCAGATCTTAACTCCAACTACTCTAAAATAACATCACGTGCATTTTTTACTATAATTTGGAACAGCACTTACCTTTCAACAGGCACACAATCTTCCTTGTCTTCAGCTGCGACGTGACAACCAACACAGACGACAACTTGGTCTCCACTGATGTTGCCAACCTGCAGTAGATTTTTTTTCACCACACACAGCTGGTGCTGTGACGTAAAAACCTTACGTGTACCCATATTCCCCACGTGCCCATTTTCCCCCCACTTCCCCTACTGATAAATATTGGGTTTGATTTGCCTGGAAAAAGTTATTGCAAAACATTTTGTGACATTCAAGTTTAATTTATTTTCGATGCTTCATCTTTGTGCATTTTCCAAGTCTTTTTGCAACTTGTGTGCATCGTTTGGATCTTTCATTACTTTATACAATTTTAAGTCATCAGCAAAAAGTAAGCATTTTGAGTATTTAAAAATTGTGGGTAGATCATTGATGTATAATAGAAAGAATAATGGTCCAAGATTTGATGTTTTGCAGGATTTAAATGATGATGAAAATATAAATGAAACAGACGTAAATAAGAATTGGGAGCACTTACGTAATGCAATAGAATCAGCAGCTAAAGAAAGTATAGGATACCATAAACCGAGAAAAAGTAAGCCATGGTTTGATAATGAATGTCATAATCTAATAGAAATAAGAAATCAGGCTAGACTTAGGTGGTTAAATAATTCTGATGATACAAATCTAAACAATTATAATAGAATAAAGCGAGAAGTTAACCGCACGTCTAGAAGTAAAAAAGAGATTACTTGAAAAGCAAAATTAACGAAATTGAAACAAACAGCAAAAATAAAAATATCAGAGATTTATATAATGGCGTAAATGAGTTTAGAAAGGGGTGGCAACCTAAAGTAAACTTGATAAAATATAGAGACGGTGATTTTCTAGCTGACCCAAGTGATATTCTAAATAGATGGAAGAACTACTTTAATGGCCTTTTAAATGTCCATGTAGGAGATAAATCAGAAGTGAATGAAGTACACACAGCAGAACCTTTAGTTCCAGAACCTAACTTGACTGAAGTTAAAGATGCTATTAAAAAGCTAAAGAATAACAAAGCACCTGGCATTGATTTAATACCAGCTGAGTTAATTAAATATGGTGGAAATTCATTAATATGTCAAATTCATAAATTAATTTGTTTAATATAGAATAAAGAAGAAATCCTCAACAGTGGAAAGAATCCATAATTGTTCCTGTGTTTAAAAAAGGTGATAAAATGAACTGCAATAATTACCGTGGAATTTCTCTACTCTCAGCAACATATAAAATATTATCTAACATTCTTTTAACAAGACTAACCCCATATGCTAATGAAATTATAGGTGATTATCAATGTGGAATTAAACGTAACAGATCAACTACAGATCAAATTTTTCACATCAGACAGACACTTGAAAAAAAGTGGGAATATAATCAAAATGTCCATCAGATATTCATTGATTTCAAAAAAGCATATGATTCGGTGAAAAGAGATAAATTATATAAAATATTAGTAGAGTTTGGAATACCTAAGAAGCTTGTTAGTATGATAAAAATATGCACCAGTGAAACAGAAAGTAAAATTCGTGTGGGTATTAATATGTCTGACAAATTTACAATTCATGATGGGTTAAAACAAGGAGATGCATTATCTCCATTGCTCTTTAATTTTTCCTTAGAATATGCTATTGGGAAGGTAAAAGAAACTAAAGAAGGACTAAAATTAAATGGTGTGACTCAGTTGTTAGCATATGCAGATGATGTAGACTTACTGGGGGATGAGAATACAGTTAAGAATAATGCTAAAATATTTTTCAAAACTGCTAAAGAGATAGGTTTGGAAGTTAACCAAGAGAAAACTAAATATATGCTTACAGGCCGAAACCAAGTGTTAGGTAATAATCAAAATCTAATTATTGATAACAACTCGTTTGAACCAGTTTCCAAATTCAAATACTTAGGAGTAATATTAACAAATGAAAATGATATTAAAGAGGAAATAAAAAGTAGGCTTAATTCAGGAATTGCATGTTACTTCTCTCTTCATAAACTTTTTGTCTTCTCGTTTAATATCTAAGAAACTAAAAGTTAAAATATACAAAACAGTAATTTTGCCTGTAGTATTATATGGATGTGAAACTTGGTCCCTTACATTGAAAGAGGAACATAAATTGAGAGTATTTGAAAATAAGATCCTTAGGAAAATCTTTGGACCTAAAAGGGATGAGGAGACAGGTGAGTGGAGAAGGTTACATAATTTAGAACTATATAATTTGTATTCATGTCCAGATATTATTAGAATAATTAAATGAAGAAGACTTAGGTGGGCAGGCCATGTGGCACGAATGGGAGAGGAAAGAGGAGTTTAGAGGATTCTTGTTGGGAAACCTGATGGTAAGAGACCTGTAGGAAGGCCAAGACGAAGATGGAGGGACAACGTTGAGATGGACCTAAGGGAAATCGGTAGGAATGGAAAAGAGTATATGGAACTTGCTCAAGATAGGGAAAGATGGAAGGCCTGTGTTGCTGCAGCCATGAACCTACGGGTTTAAGAAGGCTAGAGAGTTAGTTAGTTAGTTAATGGTCCAAGATTAGAACCTTGTGGCACACCGGAACAGACTTTGTACTTGTATGACTTAGCTTCATTGTATGTCACAAATTTCATTCGATTGAATAGGTAAGAGGATATTAACGTAAGAAAGTTATGAGAGAGACCAAACTTTGACAATTTACTCAACAATACATCGTGATCAAGAGTATCAAAGGCTTTGGTGAAGTTCATCTATATTGCATCAACAGAGTTCCTATCATCGAGGGAATCGGATATAGTCTGTGTGAAATTGACCAGATTAGTTAAAGTATACTTTCCAGGACAAAATCCATGTTGATTTATTGATATACTGTATAAGGTTTAATATGGTTGTATATCCTGTCATATAATATACAGCGTGAGCACAAAACACTCCCTGGTTTTGAAAGGGTATAACTTTAATACCAAAAGTAGTATTCTACAGAAATGTTTACAGTAGTTGTAAAAAGTCATAAAGTTTTCGTGGTGTTCATTGGAATTACAAATGCTCAATGTGCGCGTCACCTGTTACGCGGGAAACATCGAGACGATAATCCAGCTCCAACCACACCTTCTCAAGCGTATCCGGTGTGATGAAGTTGACAGCTGTACTGATGCGTTCCTTAAGATGATTCAAGGTTGTGGGTAGTGGAGTTACATAGACCTGGTCCTTCACGAACCCCGAAAGGAAAAAGTCACAAACTGACATGTCCGGTGATCGTGGGGGCCACTTGCATAGATTTTGATCATTGGGTCCAGCTAGTCATTCAGAAAGCTGCGTACAGATTGATGCCAATGTGGGGGCGCTCCATCTTGTTGTAGAATGTACTAGTTACCTCTCTCTGCAGCAAGTTGAGGAATTAACCAGTCACGTAGCATTGTTAAGTAGCTTTCACCTGTGATTGTTGGTCCCTCAAAGAAGAACGGACCGTACACTCGACGCTCTGACACTGCACAAAAAATATTCACCTTGGGTGAGTCAAGTTTCACATCAAGAGTGGCATGCGGATGCTCGCTTCCCCAGATCACGAAGATCGCCTCATCACTAAACATGATCTTTGTCAGAAAGGTTTCATCGTCCTCCATTAAAGTGTGGATAGTCTCGCAAAACTCACGTCGCTTCACCTTGTCTTGTGGATATAACTTTTGAACCAATTGCAGCCGGTACGGGTGAAAACACAAACGCTTCCGTAAAATCTTGCTTGCGGTAGTTTGTGGCACCTGCAACTGTCTGCTGGCTTGACGTGTTGATTTTCTGGGACTGCGTACAAAGGCTTCTCGCACACGATCCACAATTTCCTCAGAGATGGACGGTCGGCCAGAATGTTCTTTTCTTTGATCACAAATGCATCCTCTCTCAACAAATGTTTTATGCCACTGCAGAATGGATTTGTGTGTAGGTGGATCAACATTAAACTTCCGTTTAAATGCACGCTGCACTCTCACAACACTGCTTGTTTTGGCAAATTCTAACACGCACCAGCTTCTTTGCTGCGGAGTGAACGCCATTTGCGATGTTACTGCCCTCTAGCTACCGAATTCACAACTAGCGATTCTGAAAAGAAAGATATTAAAATATTTTGAGTTAACTGAGCTTTAGATATCAATTTTATCAAAATATTCAAGTAACTATTAATTTTATGACATCTTGAAACCAGGGAGTATATTTGTGCTCACGCTGTACTATATTCAAAAATTTTTGAAGAAGATGAGATTAGTGAAATGGGTCGATAATTTGTAATTTTGCATGGGTCTCCCTATTTTAAAACAGGACAAATTTTACTGATTTTCCAAACATCAGAAAAAAATGCGTTTTTAGAATAATATTGTAAATATAACACAAAGGCGTGCATAATAATTCGGCACAACCTTTGAATATGTATGTTGGCAATTGTTCGGTTACTTATGTTTCGAAACATGAGAATGTTGATATTCCTCTATCCCATACTTAAATGAAATAATTGTCAGATTACACTGCAAGATCTGAGGAATTGGAGAGATATCGGCAGTATCCTTTTTGGCTGATAAATGTTTCGAATGAAAAAGAGATACCTTTACTCAAATATAGAACTTTTCTGCCTTTATGATTAACTGTGAGGACATAACAAGTGAAACAAAAGTATTGCGAATATGAGGTGAAGACAGGTTAGATATTATGGAAAAGGAAACAAAGAAGAGGTTTTTCTTCAAGAATAGTAAGTTATTCTAAAGCAGAAAACCTAGACTCAGAACATTGTGTCTGTGAAGTGTACTACAGTACAAATCAGAATTGAAATCAGAGAAAGAAAGATAAGTTACGGATGAAGTATTTTCATTTGTGGATCGACCATGTTTATAGATTTTAACTTTCTTAAAACAAAAGTTTCTGCATTGTCAAGGCGTAAGGCATGACATTCACTCCTTTCTAATTCTACTATTTTGAATCAGTACAAATTACCTATAAATTTTAATCCCCCTAACTAACACTCTCCCTATACAACTTTGTACTGTTTTAATCAAGAATAATCCCTTAATTAACACTTCATAATGGAGACGCTTTGTTTTTTCAAACCATCTTGTACACTCCCGTGCAAAACAGTGCTAAATTTTAAAGAGTTTTTCCCAGCCCCTAGATTTTTTTTTTGTTAATTAAACCTCACCTGTCGAACATTTTCATTGCGTCCCAATCGTAATGTTCAATTACATAATGCTACGAATAACTATTTGAATTTGTTTAGTGACAGTGTTTTTTATCCTGACGTAAATGTATACTTTCAGTGCAATTACCCCCCTAATTATTTCACATTCTCTTGTAAGAACGACGTATAAATAGATCACAATTAGATCTGCATGAGGAGCTAGACCGAATACTAGAATTAACATCCACTTCTAATGAACCGCCGCTCAACCCCCAAATCCCCTCAGTATTTTCATTCCGTGTAACTCGTTCACGAGCAGCACAAGTTGCATACCCCCAATTCTTACAAGAACTTGCAACTCCTAAAGATCCCGCAACACATCCACCCCTCTCCCAGTACTTCACAATATCTGTACTGTTCAAGAGCTCAAGAGGATAGTGTGTCGTGAAGTGTTGTACAACCTTTCTTCAAAAGTCGTTATCAGTACATAGCAAAATAGCAATTCTTTGCTTAGTTTCTACATATGATGTACTGACGTAGTTGAAGTTATTACAAAAGATGTTTGTATAACTTACTCATATATGGCAAAATTTGCAAGAATCTTAATCAGTTTCTGCGAAAATTCTGTTCCCTCCTCATCCAACACAAAATTTGCATATGGGGCCAAATATTTAATGTCATCGCTGTGGCTGATACCTGGAAACAAAAAAGCCCTTCAAATATTTTGTTACATGTATTGTAGGACCAAACCAACAAATATAATGTTTTAATATGTATAGAAGATTACATAAACCTACTCTAAGATTCTATGATTTACTATATAATGTTAATGAAAAAGCAAATATATTTTTCTCTTCTATTTCTAACAAAAAATATCTTTTTTTCACAAATTCGTAAGTTACATTTTCATATCTTGCAATGACTGTCACTGTGCGAAGTCAGCATTTGGCTAACATTTAATTTTAGCGAGTGTAAATCTCAAGCTTTCTTATCTTATTTCATTGTTGCGAAATTTCTAATCTGCACTCATGGGCGGAGTTTGAGCTTTTGCCTTGGGGAGGACCAGACTTTGGGAGAAGCATATGATGTACACTGGCGAACTTTTAAAAAAGGTATCCCTCCTATTAGTTAGATTGGAAGGTAATTGGAAACACTTCATTACTCCTGTATTGGATAAGAAAGTGGGGGAAGGCAGTTGCCGACGAGGCCATCACTACCCTATGCGCACGCAAACTTGTTTCCGGAAAGCTTTCTGTTGGAGTCTTGTCAGGCATGATCTGGGCAGTTTGTGGAAGAATTTTGTGTTCCTATCACCTCCTCCCTTCTGTGCTGTGCTGTGTGTGTGTGTGTGTGTGTGTGTGTGTGTGTGTGTGCGCGCGCACGCCGACACCTGTTTCTTCTTAAGTTTGGCGTATATTTATTGCATTGACTAATTGCTGTTATGGATGTGATTGAAGCAGGTTAGAAATGGGCAAATAAAAAAGTATAAAAAATACCAAAATTCCTGGCATGAGTAGCTAGTAGTAGTAAAGGTTAGGTAAAGTTCCTCGTTCGCATAGCAACGTACCATGAAGGCACATTTAGGGGATTTGGTATTAGAGCACCGCATATTCTCGAGCTCGTCCATTTTAGAGGGGATACGATCAACACCACGCTCCAGCCGCCTTTCTTTCGCCAGGGTTGTAGTAGAAATGAGAAAATATAAATGTTTTGTATTCTGCGTATGTGACAGTATTCTTTGGATATTGTCCCTGAATTATCTGTTAACATCCTAAGCATTCATCGGATTCCGATGAAAATTTCGGAACATATAGAAGACATACAAAGAAACATTAATTTTTATATAGGTATATAGATGTTGCACAACGTTGGGTCAACGTAAACTGTACGTTGTAGCAACATTAGGTATGTTAGGGGCTAACGTTGCCACGACGTTTTGACAACGTTACCTTGTTGACTGGGATGGTAATATATATATATATATATATATATATATATATATACACACACACACACACATTTCTCGCACTCAGGGTACGGTTCGGTCTCAGTTAACAAAAATCGATACGTACTCTTCAATCATTTTCTAAATTTGCAAAAAATCCCAATTTCAATTCGATCCATTTATCTGAATCGAAGAAACCAACAATTCACATATCCCCATATCATTGTATGATTGCCCTATTAGCCTCTTTTTCTCAATTAGTTTTCACTACCTAACTAACTAACTCTCTAGCCTTCTTAAACCCGAAGGTTCATGGCTGCAGCAGCACAGGCCTTCCATCTGTCCCTATCTTGAGCAAGTTCTATATACTCTTTTCCATTCCTACCGATTTCCCTTAGGTCCATCTCAACGTTGTCCCTCCATCTTCGTCTTGCCCTTCCTAAAGGTCTCTTACCATCAGGTTTCCAAACAAGAATCCTGTAAACTCCTCTCTCCTCTCCCATTCGTGCCACATGGCCTGCCCACCTAAGTCTTCTTCATTTAATTATTCTAATAATATCTGGACATGAATACAAATTATGTAGTTCTAAATTATGTAACCTTCTCCACTCACCTGTCTCCTCATCCCTTTTAGGTCCAAAGATTTTCCTAAGGATCTTATTTTCAAATACTCTCAATTTATGTTCCTCTTTCAATGTAAGGGACCAAGTTTTACATCCATATAATACTACAGGCAAAATTACTGTTTTGTATATTTTAACTTTTAGTTTCTTAGGTATTAAACGAGAAGACAAAAGTTTATGAAGAGAGAAGTAACATGCATTTCCTGAATTAAGCCTACTTTTTATTTCCTCTTTAATATAATTTTCATTTGTTAATATTACTCCTAAGTATTTGAATTTTTGGAAACTGGTTCAAACGAGTTGTTATCAATAATTAGATTTTGATTATTACCTAACACTTGGTTTCGGCCTGTAAGCATATATTTAGTTTTCTCTTGGTTAACTTCCAAACCTATCTCTTTAGCAGTTTTGAAAAATATTTTAGCATTATTCTTAATTGTATTCACATCATCCCCCAGTAAGTCAACATCATCTGCATATGCTAACAACTGAGTCACACCATTTAATTTTAGTCCTTCTTTAGTTTCTTTTACCTTCATAATAGCATATTCTAAGGCAAAATTAAAGAGCATTGGAGATAATGCATCTCCTTGTTTTAACCCATCATGAATTGTAAATTTGTCAGACATATTAATACCCACACGAATTTTACTTTCTGTTTCACTGGTGCATACTTTTATCATACTAACAAGCTTCTTAGGTATTCCAAACTCTACTAATATATTATATAATTTATCTCTTTTGACCGAATCATATGCTTTTTTGAAATCAATGAATAGCTGATGGACATTTTGATTATATTCCCACTTTTTTTCAAGTGTCTGTCTGATGTGAAAAATTTGATCTGTAGTTGATCTGTTACGTTTAAATCCACATTGATAATCACCTATAATTTCATTAGCATATGGGGTTAGTCTTGTTAAAAGAATGTTAGATAATATTTTATATGTTGTTGAGAGTAGAGAAATTCCACGGTAATTATTGCAGTTCATTTTATCACCTTTTTTAAACACAGGAACAACTATGGATTCTTTCCACTGTTGAGGGATTTCTTCTTTATTCCATATTAAACAAATTAATTTATGAATTTGACATATTAATGAATTTCCACCATATTTAATTAACTCAGCTGGTATTAAATCAATGCCAGGTGCTTTGTTATTCTTTAGCTTTTTAATAGCATCTTTAACTTCAGTCAAGTTAGGTTCTGGAACTAAAGGTTCTGCTGTGTGTACTTCATTCACTTATGATTTATCTCCTACATGGACATTTAAAAGGTCAATAAAGTAGTTCTTCCATCTATTTAGAATATCACTTGGGTCAGCTAGAAAATCACCGTCTTTATCTTTCATCAAGTTTACTTTAGGTTGCCACCCCTTTCTAAACTCATTTACACCTTTATATAAATCTCTGATATTTTTATTTTTGCTGTTTGTTTCAATTTCGTTAATTTTGCTTTTCAAGTAATCTCTTTTTTTACTTCTAAACGTGCGGTTAACTTCTCGCTTTATTCTATTATAATTGTTTTGATTTGTATCATCAGAGTTATTTAACCACCTAAGTCTAGCCTGATTTCTTATTTCTATTAGATTATGACATTCATTATCAAACCATGGCTTACTTTTTCTCGGTTTATGGTATCCTATACTTTCTTTAGCTGCTGATTCTATTGCATTTCGTATGTGCTCCCAATTCTTATTTACGTCTGTTTCATTTATATTTTCATCATCATTTAAATCCTGCAAAATATCAAATCTATTTGACAGTTTGATTTGGTAATCTTTCTTAATTCTTTCATCAGTAAACTTTCCTGTATCAAATTTTAGAACTTTTAGATTTTGTTGCTTATGATTTATCACTGAGAGTCTTAATTTAGCAATTACTAAATAATGGTCACTGGCACAGTCAGCACCTCTATGTGTACGAACGTCATTTATACTAGTATGCCTTCTCATATCAATGAGAATATGATCTATCTGATTATGAGTTTTACCATCTGGATAAGACCAGGTATATTTATGGATATCTTTATGTTTAAAAGTGGTACTTTTCACAATTAAATTATTTGAGGTTGCAAAAGTAATCAATCTTATACCATTATCATTACTTAATTCATGAAGACCTTCTTTACTAATCGTGGGTTTAAATGTCTGTTCTTTGCAAATCTGTGCATTACAGTCACCTAACACAATTTTCATATCATACTGAGAAAATTTATCGAAGACCTGTTCTAACTCTGTATAAAAATCATCTTTAGTATTATCATCTTTATCTTCCGTTGGTGCATGTATGTTTATTAAAATAATTTTACACCACCTACCCTGTAAAACTGCATATGATATCCTATCATTAATAAATTCTACTGTTTTAAGAGCCGAGATAATTCTATTATTTATAAAAAAGCCTGTTCCAAAATTATGATTTTCAGTACCACCATAGAAAAAAGTATAATTTTTAGTTTCACAATTCCCTTCTCCTGGCCACCTAACTTCCTGGACAGCTACTACATCTAATTTATATTTAACTATCTCATTAACTGTACACTGAAATGCCCCGGGCCGGTAAAAGCTTAGAACATTCTAGGTGCCTGATTTAATATTCTTATTCCTAATGTAGATCTTATCCTTAGTCCAGGGACCTCCCAAAGTAGTCCCCACCCGGAGATCCGAACGGGGGACTATTTTACCTCCGGAATATTTTACCTTGGGAACATCCATGGCCTTATATTGCTGATTCTTGACATGGCTATTTACAGTGCAGAGTTGTCAGCTCTACACCTAACCCCCAATATGCATGGAGGAACTACTACACAAGACAAACATAAACACATTAGACAGCACAATTTCTACACAAGACGAACACAAACACATTAGACAGCACAACTACTACACAAGACACACACAAACACATCACAACTATAACACAATATAAACACAAACATAGCACAACTACTACACAATATAAACACAAACAAACTAAGAACATTAAGATACCAAAAAAAGAAAAACACAAGAATAATTAAAAGAAAAACGAGACAAAAACAGGAGTATACATATATTTTCATGATAATGATACAGCTGCCATTTTGTAGTCAAGGTGTCCTGGATCTGATGATCCTCATTGGCGGTAAACATTGCACAGTGGTTTGGATTCCCTCTTTCAACTGTATCTCCAACACAGGTTAGCCTATCTATATGGTGTACGCTTTTAGAAGGAACATGAGTAACTAACTAGAAGCGGAAGGGAAAGACAATTTGCTGTGTCCAATATTCAACTATTTTTTTACAATGCATACACAGTATATGCAAGTACAGTGAAGTAATACAGCTAATATTTCTACACAGGATTATATTATCATATCACTGCAGCATATAAGAACTCAAACTGACTCAGACTCACCATGTTAGTTTTCACTAATTGGCGATTTTCTTGAAGATGTCAGTTTAACTCGTGAGAGATAGAATGGGGATTTTTTATGTTGAAATTTTCGTGGGGTGGGTTGGCAACACTGCTGGCTCACTGAGCCCAAAAAGATGTTTGTGAACCGGCACAGTGACACTACTAACAAGGAGACTGCAAAAACACACTCAAAATAGAAGACAATAATGAGAGAAAGTAGTAGTTATGAAACTACACCTCGTGTTGAGTACAACGTACAGAAGCAAATACAGTTATCATTCATAACGGACATATGAACGCAGTTTTCATTTGACCCCACCCATCAATTTCCGCACAGTATCGGCGGTGCAGTGTCGACATGCAGCAGACCAGTATTTCTTGAATTCAGCCATGTTGCGAATAGATTGACATTTCTGACGGAAGATTCGTTTCACAATTCCCCAATATCGTTCAATCGGACGGAGCTGTGGGCAGTTGGGTGGGTTGATGTGTTTGCCAACAAAATTGATGTTCCGTTCAGTGAACCACTGTACTGTGGATCGAGCATAGTGGGCAGATGCCAAATCTGGCCAAAACAGTGGGGGGAGAACATGCCTTTTACACAAGGGAAGCATGCGTTTCTGCAGACATTCCTTTCTGTACGTTTCCGCATTAATGGTTCCTTTTGTATAAAACGTAGGAGAACGCAAGTCACAAGAACAAATAGCTTGCCACACCAGCACCTTATGTCCGAATTTGTCCACTTTCACATACTTGTCGGAGTCACCCACAGTCACAGCACTGCCTGTTGTATAATACTGCGGCCCTGGCTGTGTTTTCGAGTCCTCTTTGACGTAGGTTTCATCGTCCATCAAAATGCATTGCTCTGGCGTCTTCACAATGCGGTCATACAGCTTGCGAGCCCTTGTTTTGGCTCTCGTCTTCTGCTCCGGCGTTTGTTTGGGTACTTTTTGCTTTTTATAGTTTTTTTCAAATTGTGTCTGGCTTTGACACGTTGGATCATTCCGATCGTCGTCCCAGCTTTTTTTTTTTTTTTTTTTTTTTTAAATTGTAATTAGGTGAAAAATATGGAGTTTAATTTTGAATTTAAAATTAAGCTTTAAAATATAATGTAATTTATAATGAATATTACATATACAATTGGAATCACCTGGGAGGTCACTGGTATCCAGTGTTGTGGTCTTTATGCAATTTCTTGCATCTGAAGTTTTGGATATGTGCCCCACACTGCCAATTTATTTGCTTCAGGAGTAAACTCCCGGAAAAAATAAGAAAATATATATATGTATAACGTTTATGTGAGGGTCACATAATTGATTTGTTTTTACTTTGTAATTTCAATTTACTTAAACGATGAAACTTATGAAATGACACAAGCAACACACACGCTGGAATTCGAACTCCAGACTCTTGACGTCATAGCGTGCTGTACTAACCACTCTGTCACGGAGTTTGGCGCAAAAGGGGATGTGAGGAATTGGGAGGGGTTATAGCACTTCTTCTGGATGCGAGGCTAAGGTGCATGATATCCATAGACCCAGAACACCAGCCTCCACAATGCACAACAAGCTTAGAGATAAGAACTCAATATATGAAATCTCTCTATATATAATAATGGATGTATGTGTGTATGCGTGTGTGTATGTATGAGTGTTTGTTCCAGCAAAACTCTCGAACGCCTGGAACGATTTCAACCAAACGTGGTACGCGTATTTCTTGCAATCTCGATAGAAATACTGTGAGGGTAAGACACCCCTGGCACTCCTAGGGGTGGGGTGGGGTGGGAGGAGGAGACATGCAAAAATAATCGAAAACGACCGATATTAGTGTAGGATCTATAGTTTTCCGGGTCGCTAAGATGAATAGGGACTCTCCCAATGCCGTTCAACTCCAAGACACCCCTGGAACCCCTAGGGGTGGGGCTGGGAAGGGAGTGACATGTAAAACTACCTATATTAGGGTGGAATCCATAGTTTTTTGGGTCGCTAAAATGAATAGTGCCGTTCAATTTATTTATTCTTGCTCTTGGAGGTGGAACTAAAAATGTTGTTCATAAATTGTTGTTAAATTTATATCATAGTGAATTTGTAAAAGATATTACTTTATAATTTGTATAATGTACTTATACTTTTAAATACCTGTAAATAAAATTAGTTACATTTTACGCTATAGTTAGAATTCATTAAACACCCGGGCAACGCCGGGTAAACAGATAGTAAATTATAAAACAGTATACATTATTTCATCCGTAGAGGATTAGTATAATCCCACGATAAGATACGAAATTCATCGTTGAACCTATTACTCTGCAACGAGCGATTACTTGTATATATAATATAAATCTTACTATGGAATTAATCTAAGATAAGAAAGAGTTGAAACACACTTAGATAAATTATTAAATCGCAATAGCTTCTGAGAAATGCAATGATTTCTTAAGAATTCTTCATAATTTGAGACACTCTAGACATAATTTCTTATCTCTTCACCTACAAGTTCACAACTTTTTGGAAATTTGGTTATTTTACAACTGATTTGTACATTTCCAGATTAATCGACAATGAGGATGAATAGTGAATTGATGAAACAGACGAAGTCATAAGCATAATGAAACGATCATTCCTTAGCTCAGATTCGATTAATTGATTGATTGAAATAAAATTGTGCATGTGTCAGCAATTGGGATTTTGCACCAATCACATTGTACGAAGATCAGTCCCTAATTGTCAGTAATACTTCAACGCGGTTTTACTCACTTCTTGTCCGCTTATTGACTTATTTATTTCAACTCATTATCATCACGGTGTCGAAAACAAACTGCATTAAAATAGCGATGGACATTTCGCCTACTGTTTTTTGTGCCGTTAGGTGTACAATCTTAACTTTCGAATGTAATTTACGAGTCACTACGTTATTCAACCAAAAGATTAAATATATTTCGATACGTGCGTAGTTGAAATTACAAAGCGGTTCTTAAAGTTAAAAGACAAAGATTGTGCTCCTTTGGTAAATATATGTTTGAAGTGTCCGATAAGAATTGCTATTATTTCTATGAATTCAATGTGAGTTTATTTAATCTAATCGTATGTACCATGCATTTCTGAAGTGAGCATTCTTTTCTAATCTTATGTTTGAACATTTTAAGTTTAATATTTGGTTACGAATCGAAAATTCTTCTAGTGAAAGATATTTCTCAGATTATATATGGTGTAAAGAGAAGTAGAGAGCATCGAAGAATAAGAAAACAATACTGTTTTTTCAACTTTACAATGCCAGCCAGTATTACAAACGTGTTTCACACTGGCCCCGATTTTACAGTGTTACTATTTATCCCAATCATCTATTAGACAGGAAAATAATGAATTCTAACTATAGTGCAAAATGAACTTGGAGTTGAACGACAATGGGAGTGTCACTATTCATCTTAGCGAACCCGAAAACTATGGATTCCACACTAATATCGGTCGTTTTACATGTCACCCCTTCCCACCCTTACCCCTAGGGGTGCCAGGGGTGTCTTGGAATTGAACGGCAATGGGGGTGTTACTATTCATCTTAGCGACCCCGAAAACTATGGATTACACACTAATATCGGTCGTTTTCGGATATTTTTACATGGCATTTTTTTACGGGTAAATGTCATCGTGAATGTTACCAATTAGCTTAGCGACTCCGAAAAGTATGGATCAGCACTAATGTAGGTAATTTTTTACATTTTATTTTTCACCCCCCATGCCGATAGGTGATGAACTTGGAGTTCAACGGCATTCGGAGTGTCATTATTCATCTTAGCTACCCCGAAATGTATAGATTCCCCAATAATATCGGTCGTTTTCAATTATTTTTACATGTCATCCCCTTCCCACCCATAGGGGCGCCAGGGGTGTCTTACCCACACAGTGTTTCTTTCCAGAATGTAAGTCATATGTGTAGCAAGTTTGGTTGAACTTGCTCCAGGCGTTCGAGAGTTATGCCGGAACAAACATATATATATATATATACATACATTTTTATATAGTGTAATCAAGGGGTCCTAGGCAAGGGCTTGCAGGGCGGGGGGAAGAGGGGGTATTTGCCTCCTGAGATATCTGTAGAATCTACGTATAATTACAATGTTAAATTGTAGCGTGAAAACATGAATGAGGGGTGCAATGAAAGACAGCAGAAATGGTATTTGTCCGATATCAGTCCATTGTGAAAAATTACAAAGAGACAAAGAACTGTTCATCATCAAAGTAGTAGATGTTTATGGATAGGAAGAAAGTCGAATTCACTTTCTATTTCTATACTCTGAACTTAATGTCACGTTACTTCCATTGCAATTTCAAATAGCCTATATGATTTGTAAACAATAAAATAATAATAAAGGTTAAATACGGTGTGATCAGCTGTTAGCATATGCAGATGATGTAGAATTATTAGGGGATGATGTAAATACAATTAAGAATAATGCTAAAATATTTTTCAAAGCAGCTTTAGAGATAGGTTTGGAAATTAGAAAGGAGAAAACTAAATATATACTTACAGGCCGAAACCAAGTGTTAGGTAATAATAAAAATCTTATTATTGATAACAACTCGTTTGAACCAGTTTCCAAATTCAAGTACTTAGGAGTAATACTAACAAATGGAAATTATATTAAAGAGGAAATAAAAGGCAGGCTTAATTCAGGAAATGCACGTTACTTCTCTCTTCATAAACGTTTGTGTTCTCGTTTAATATCTAAGAAACTAAAAGTGAAAATATACAAAACAGTTATTTTGCCTGTAGTATTATATGGGAGTGAAACTTGGTCCCTTACATTGAAAGAGGAACATAAATTGAGAGTATTTGAAAACAAGATCATTAGGAAAATATTTGGACCTAAAAGGGATGAGGAGACAGGTGAGTGGAGAAGGTTACATAATTTAAAAGTACATAGTTTGTATTCATGTCCAGATATTATTAGAAATGATTAAATCAAAAAGACTTAGGTGGGCAGGCCATATGGCACGAATGGGAGAGGAAAGAAGAGTTTACAGGATTCTTGTTGGGAAACCTGATGGTAAGAGACCAGTAGGAAGACCAAGACGAAGATGGAGGGATAATGTTGAGATGGACCTAAAGGAAATTAATAGGGAATGAAAAGAGTAAAAATATGTCTCTCAGGATAGGGACAGATGGAAGGCTTGTGTTGCTGCAGCCATGAACCTTCGGGTTTAAGAAGGCTAGGGAGTTAGTTAGTTAAAGCAAAATGTTTAATATGATTTTTTTTACTGAAAAGGCAAAATATAAAATCTTACTTGCCGAACCGTGCTCGAAGTGCAAATCCTAGAGCTGGGAGATGCTTTTCCCAGTTTGGGGAATGATTAGGGGATGCTTGCACAGATCAATATCGAGAAGATGCAATGTGGGGGGGGGGGAGGATGCCAATGCATATTATCCTGGTGGTGGATGCTTTATGAGAATTTACTTAATTGGGGGATAAAGGGGATACGTTTCCCAACTTTCAGTATTGCTGTCGCCACAAGAAAAATCCGCGGACTGCCTTAGTTCTGGGTTCTATCCCTGGATATAGCACATTGCAGAGTGATTCGGATACAATTTTAAACTGGATATACAGGGTGAGTCAAAAGTCCCTGACCACCCCTTATAAAATGAAAGAGAGTGTAGATTGCATCAATTGGTCATGGTAGTAATATGTTAGGCCTAGGGAGTAACTTTTTGGTGCATGTCATGACAACGTCCGCCATCTTGGATCCAACTTAATTTCGTTAAATGTGAAGGGGGCATGTGGGATATGAATTTGGGCTAGAATTTCACCAGGAATTCAGTGGCGAAGTCTGATTTATGAAAACTTTAATGAAATGAAGTTGGATCCAAGATGACGGTCACCAAGATAGCGGACGTTGTCATGACATGCACCAAAATGATTCCCCCTATGCCTGCCTGGCCTATTTCTACCATGACCAATTGCTACAATCTACACTCCCTTTGATTTTATAAGGGGTGGTCAGGGACTTTTGACTCACCCTGTACAATATTTATTCACATATACCACTGATACAATATAGACTGTGGTACAAGTTAGAGTGTGATTTTGGAACATCCGGTTGGACGGGTTTCAATTG
Source organism: Lepisma saccharinum (assembly GCF_977018435.1). NCBI lineage: Eukaryota > Metazoa > Arthropoda > Insecta > Zygentoma > Lepismatidae > Lepisma > Lepisma saccharinum. Next base: position 54,309,278 of record NC_139254.1, on the reverse strand, counting down.
ATTGATTTGGTGTTTTAAGTCCACTTTATGCACAGTAACGCTAATCTGGACTGGACCAACAGTAAAAGTGGGATCCGAACCACTATGTGGCTCCACTGGGTATCGAACCCGAAACCCCTTGATAACAAGACGATGAAGCTACCAGTGCGCCATCGAGGAGACCCTAGGACGGGTTTTGAGAAAATACAACCACCCTAATGGGCTGCTTTATAAAAGAGAATTAAAGACACATATTTCAATAAGAGAGAAAATAAGCGACAGTTTGTAAGAAGTTGAAAATGTCATTACTTGGTACAAACGTGTGCATTATCGCTGATGAAACGGGTGTCTATAGATTTTCGATATTTTGATGTCATTGGAGAAAGAAGATATTTACTGCATTCTACTCTGTACTGCAGCGCTTTTCTTCTATACCTGTCACAAGCTGCACGTGTGAGAGAGAGCTTTCTCCAAGCTTACCCAAGTTAAGACTAAATTAGGAGCAACTCAGAAGCAGGATACATTGGAAGCCCTGCTCTTGCTATTTGTGGAACAGGAAAAAGCTTACTCTATTGATGTAAATGAAGTTATTGATGAGTTTAAGAACATTGTACCTTTTGACAGACGTCTCTTGTTATAGATGACGTGTATTTTGATGTATTTGTTTGTAACATTTATGAACATTTTGTGTGTGTGTTCTATGCAATTTGATTTTTTCTACTACATATATTCAGAAATTTTCAACACTGTCATTTAGTGAATTTATATTCCTTTACAAACATCAGTGCAGTTAAAGAGCAAAGTGATTGTGTTGCAAAATATGCTATGAAAAAGGCACAAGACCTCATTTTTTTTCTTTGTGCACACCCAAATATAAAGTTCTAGCTACGCCTATATTATTATTTTCACTGTACTTATTAACAAATTGTTTGCGATTAATTTCAGCAAGTGTCATGGAGTACTTACACACTTAGTCAGGGGAAATTATTATTTTCAAAATGGCCAGGACTCCGTAACCGCACCAGTATGCGACTTGGGTAGTTACATGAATTTAACGTTTTTCTTCTTCTTTTCTTTCTAAGAGTCAAGTGCAATGGACAATCGGAAGATAGAGGAGAAGGTGGAAAAACAAGTTTACCGTGTTCAATATGATGGAGGCCTGACGGGGGTGAAGAGGAACGATATTCTACCTCCCAACCACGCCCATGGTCACATACATAAAGAAAATCTCAAATTTGAATCTCTTCCGTGCATGTTCTCAACAATTAAATCAACAGCAGAAACAGATTCTGGGTTTTTATTATTGAAAAAGAAACAAGGCTTTGACTGAACAATGTGTACATGCCTTTTACATTGTTACGCTGGTTGTCATAGATATTCGTGACCTATCATTTCATGAAGGTGTTGTCAATCTTGTGGATATTACCCAGTAAAAATTTAGCTTACTTCTGCTCCAAGTTAAGGAAGGTAAGCATTAAGTTGTAAATGAATTAGCATAGTAACAACGATTACACTAGGCGTACACTAGTTCACCATATATAATAATATATTTTATAATATATATCAATCTTCTCCTCTTCCAGAGAAAACAAACTTATAAGGGATAAAACACTCTTGTCCTTTTTACTCTTTGAGATTTCCTTCTTCCCCTCGAACTACGTCCTAGACCAAAACTATTCCCTTGCTTCGAAGACAAACTTGTTCCTGGACCAAGTCTGCTCGCTTCCTTCGAATGTGATCTACTTTCTTGCTTCGGAGACGAACTGTGGGCATTGTGTTCTTCACTGTCGCTTAGTTCCTGCCGATGCACTTCATTTTTAATCGGAGGGTATAAATATTCATGATATGCACTATCGTCATATTCCTTAGGACTTTTTGACTGATTTGAATTTCCTCCCGTTTCATGAAGAATCTTTAAAAATGAATAGTGTACATTTCTGTATCTGCCACTTTCTACATCTCTTACTTTATAAACAGCAAAACTGCATCTTTCAATAATTTCTCCTTTCAGATATATCTTTCTTTCAGGGCAGTAATAATATACTTTACTTCCAATTGAAAAGCTCTCACATTCGTAATGAACATTTTTAGTGTCATCTTTAATGATTATATTACTTGCAGTGTCGTAAGAAAACATTGATGAACTTGGAGATGTTCCAGTTGATGGCAATGGAGTGTTGTTATGCCAGTGTATTACAGTACGCAGCAGTGATTCTACTTCAGTATTTAATTTTCTAACATCCCCTTTTGGAAAATCTCCTATGAGGGTTAGATACCTTTTCACGGTATTGACTGTTCTCTCAGCCAACCCGTTTCCCGAAGGTTCATATGGGCAGGAATGCTTTAGTTCAATGCCCAACCTTTGGCAGAACATCTTAAATTGTTCACTTGCAAAGGGTTGTCCATTATCTGAGACTAACTCTTTTGGAGAACCAAGTATGTAAACTTGGCTTTTTAAATGTCTAATTGCTTCCTGAGCCGTTAAATTAGAACATTGCCAAACATTCAAAAATTTCGTGTGAGCATCAACACACAACAGGAATAAATAACCTTTGAAATAGAAATGATCGACATGTACACGTTCCATGGGTTGTGATGTCGGTGCCCATGATATAAATTGTCCTTTTGCTGGAGCTCTTGCATTCGTCTGACAAGCATCACATTTTGCAACAAAACTTTCAATGTCAGAAGTCATTTTAGGCCACCAAACTAAATCTCTGCAAATCTGTTTTAATCTCACTACGCCACTATGCAGACCATGAATTTGAGTCAAAAACTTGCATCGCAGTGTCCCTGGCAATACAATTCTATTTCCCCACATCAACAATCCATCTTCTGTTGACAGTTCCAGACGTTTCTTCCATAAAGCTATTGCTTCCTCATTCATTTGTGGATCAATTCCTCTTGGCCAACCATTCTTAACGTAAATTGTTATTTTAGACAACAGCCTCTGATGGGAGTACGGAGTATTGATAAATGCCTATCTTATACCATATTAGTTTGGCTGCTTTCATTCCACAAATTCCATGGATGTTACATAAGAAAGGTGAATCAGTAGTGGGAAATGTCGTGGGCAATGTTGAAGCAGGAACATCTCGAGTACCTTTATCTACACATCTGATTTATTGTTTCAATTCCGCATTATTATCACCGAAAGTTACACAAGAAACATGATAATATCCACACTTCAGTATGAATTATTTACACTGTAATGATAGAGAATCGTGTCAATATAAACCCGCTGCAAAGATAACGTTTCATTTGGGCAGTATTAGTGAAGAAAGCATCAACTGAAGATTACATTTGATAATTATAAGCTTCATCAACGCGTCAATACGGATTTATTGATTTAATACATCAAATCAGTACAAAAGTTATACCTTTATTAATTTGTTAGGAGTGACTACATCAAAGCAATACGAAAGTTCAACCGTTATTGACTTGTTCCGAGTGACTACATGAAAGCGATACGAAAGTTCAACCGTTATTGACTCTTTCTGACACAGAAGTTACGATGTTTTTGATTTGTTCCGAGTGACTTCATGAAATTAATACGAAAATTACACCGTTATTGACTTGTTTCGAGTAACTACATGAAAGTCATACCGTTATGGACTTGTTCCGAGTGACTACATCAAAGCAATGTGAAAGTTACACCGTTATTGACTTGTTCCGAGTGACTACATGAAAGCAATACGAAAGTTACACCGTTATTGACTTGTTTCGAGTAACTGCATGAAAGCAATTGGAAAGTTACACCGTTAGTGAGTTCTTCCCACTGACATAATCAAGATAATACCGAAATTACGCCGTTGCTATTTGTTCCGAATGACTGTATTAATTCAATTTGAAATTTACAACCGTATTAATTAGTTGCAACTGACATTATGAAAGTAACAAGACCTTTCGCCGTATTTACTATGCTTCATTTCTGCGCTAAAATTATGCAAATATTACGCAGTTATTGACGTGTGTGGAGTGACGATTTAAAATATAGTAATATAGTAATACCCTTCGTGCTTGATTAGTTTGTGTTTATGGTTTATTGTGCATTGGTAATACAAGGTCCAAGATGGCAATTCTCCATTCAGAGAGGAGTCCCTTTCAGCTTCTCTTGTGGATGCTGCTTCTAATCCACGGTGCATCTGGAGAAGGTGAGTCTGAGGCTAAGCCAGAATGTTTTCATGAGGGTAGGGGGAAGGGGGAAGAGAATAAGGTAAGGGTGAATCAAAATTCTATTATGTGTGTGGAGTGGGGAAGCACGTGATTTTTTCCCTAAATGCACGGCCATGAATATCGGCGGCTGGTCAAAATTGCGCTGGTGCCACATATGGGAAAAGCAAAGCGAGGGCAAGACAAAAGTCACTGCTTCGCACGCACTGTGTGGCAACATCAACCGGGCTGCGTTGCCTAGTTCGAGCATCAGACCGACCTCTTTCCGGGGCACTTTGGTGTTATCAATGATCTTTGGAGCAATACTGTCAGTTTATATCACATGGATTGCAAATACCAACTCTATCACGAGATCTTTCATTTTCTTAAACCTCCGAACACTCGGGGTTGTGCTTCGACGTGGCAACAGCGCGAACTTTTGCCACCCGCCTAATTTTATGACCATGCGTTTAGTATAAAATATTATTTATCATCGTGTTAATGTTTATTGCTGTTTGAAAATTTCTTCTTATTATTAAATGTATACATAAATGTATATATGTGGCCGCGGTGGCTCAGTCGGTAACGCGTCTGACTACCATGCTCAAGGTCCCGGGTTCGATCCCCGGCCGGTTCAAATCCGGGAACTTTTCTAACGGTGGAAGCGGCCCCGGCGAACACCCAGCGTCGAATAACATGGGTACCTGGGGGAAACCCTGGGGGGTAAAGATCACATCACCCCCACTCACGACCGGATCAAGAAAGTGTGGGGCGTTACCCCCACACCCCCTATACGCCTTCATGGCGTGGTGCTATGCACAGGGGAACACTTTACCTTTTTTTTACCTTTTTTTTAAAATGTATATAACGATAATATACTATTCAATAGTCAATACCAGTTGCTATAGGTGTAATTAAATTGGACTAAGGACACATCCTGCTAGATAAATTCGCTACACACACTACATAATTATTTCATTTCATATGAATTCTGAAGTCAAAACCAAGAAGTGTAACATGTCGAGTTAAAGAAAAGCGTTTACGCTACAATTTTTGCTTCCAACACTTTCTTCTCAGAAGCATATATTATTACTCAATCATTGATAAACTTAAAATTACTAGTAAAAAATATGATTTTTTTGTAATCCGTAATTAACAACTTAATGGTTGCTCCTATCGAAAAACTTGAGATAACCTTAAATATAGAGCACATATTAGGCTTTCATTTGAAAAACGATTGTTGAAATCGGACCATTGGTTTCAGAGATAGACTCGTTTTTTTCAAATATCAACATCCGCCATCTTGGATTGGCTGCCATTTCTATTAGCTACCCCTTTGAAATAGCAATCATAGTTTTTTGGTATCCTTACTCACCCATATATCTGTGGCACAAATTAAAATTAGTACCCCCGAGTTATATCGAAATTCTGGTTAGTCTAATATTGCCAAGATGTAACAAGTCTTATTTTCTGAGTAATCAAGACGTACAAAATGGCACAACTGATAATTCAAGCAGGGCAATAAATAGTCCAATCGGTAGCAGTGGCGGAGATTATGGGGGAGTTGGTGCGTAGTTGACACCCCCCGACTTTTTGACACTTTTGCCACCGCACTATGCTAAACCTTACGTACCAAGATGAAGTAAACTACCACTGCCCCCTCAGTATCGGATTCCAATCGCCGCCAATGATCGGCAGTATCGAGTAATCAATAGGAATGGATTATATTCCATTTTTGGACGAATCAATAAAGAAAATAGATAAAAGGTAAAACAGGTAACGTGTTCCCCTGTGTTTAGCACCACGCCATGAAGGCGTATAGGGGGGTGTAGGGGTAACGCCCCACACTTTCTTGATCCGGTCGTGAGTGGGGGTGATGTGATCAGCATCACGCCCCTGGCCGCCTTTACCCCCCAGGGTTTCCCCCAGGTACCCATGTTATTCGACGATGGGTGGGCGCCGGGGCCGCTTTCAACGTTAGAAAAGTTTCCGGATTTGAACCGGCCGGGGATCGAACCCGAGACCTTTAGCATGGTAGTCAGACACGTTACCGACTTATTTCTTTTTTTATATAAAGGAATACCCCTATGCGGTAGTATTCCCCTCATTCACACAATTTTCTAGACTTTCACTCATATCAATTTTACTATTTTCTCGGTTTTTATCATTACAAACAAACACAAACATCCATGCCCGAGCGGGATTCGAACCCGGGACCTCTGGCGTCACAGTGCGATGTGCTAACCACTCAGCCACGAGGTCCGGCATCTCAGCCACCGCGACCACCAAATAGATATCAGAAGAAAAAATAGATATCGCTTCACGTTGTTAACTCAAGGTTCGTTTAACCGACGAAATTGACACTTGCAATTTAAGTAGCTGCGATAATATCTCAAGGTAAAAAAATATAATAGTTCGACACACGGTGAAGACACACAGTGGTTCAAATCCCACCTTACGCTGCAGCTGTGCATAAGGTGGATTCAAAAAATTAAACAAACAAAAAATTCCAGTTCCAATATTCATTAACAGATATGTGCATGCATACATGAAACACAAATAATTAAATTTACATAAAACTAAGCCTAATTTGTTTAATCGGGTCAATGATTTAGATTATTATGAGTGTGTATCCGGTGTGGGATGGGTGATGTAATGCAGGACGTTTTCCAGCTTTATACCCTCATGAAGCGGCTCTGGTACTCACCAAGCCAAAAATAAGTAGGAACAGTCACGGACACTGCCGGTTAGATTCCATGTATTCATAACATGCCGAAGTGTCCGTACAGTACATGAGATCAACACATTGATTGGGTGTAAAAGACGTCGGAATGGATCGAATTGTATCATCTACAAAATGGCCAAGATCAAAGAATATGAAAATTTTCTAAAACAAATAGGCACTTACATATGACTTGTAATTATGGTATCTACAAAAGTACACTGCGAACATTATTTATATTTCATTATGATAAACAAACGATGCACTCAATTTTATATTGTTCATATAAAATATCTACGATTACAGGGAGAGAGCTTCTGCAACAAAATGTTACGATAATCAGCCAAATAGAGTTATCAAGTACAACGAGTACGAACCAGGAGTGGAAGACTCCAACGACCACCACGGAGAGCACCACGCCAACTACTACTCCAACGGACACCACCACGGAGAGCACCACGCCAACTACTACTCCAACGGACACCACCACGGAGAGCACCACGCCAACTACTACTCCAACGGACACCACCACGGAGAGCACCACGCCAACTACTACTCCAACGGACACCACCACGGAGAGCACCACGCCAACTACTACTCCAACGGACACCACCACGGAGAGCACCACGCCAACTACTACTCCAACGGACACCACCACGGAGAGCACCACGCCAACTACTACTCCAACGGACACCACCACGGAGAGCACCACGCCAACTACTACTCCAACGGACACCACCACGGAGAGCACCACGCCAACTACTACTCCAACGGACACCACCACGGAGAGCACCACGCCAACTACTACTCCAACGGACACCACCACGGAGAGCACCACGCCAACTACTACTCCAACGGACACCACCACGGAGAGCACCACGCCAACTACTACTCCAACGGACACCACCACGGAGAGCACCACGCCAACTACTACTCCAACGGACACCACCACGGAGAGCACCACGCCAACTACTACTCCAACGGACACCACCACGGAGAGCACCACGCCAACTACTACTCCAACGGACACCACCACGGAGAGCACCACGCCAACTACTACTCCAACGGACACCACCACGGAGAGCACCACGCCAACTACTACTCCAACGGACACCACCACGGAGAGCACCACGCCAACTACTACTCCAACGGACACCACCACGGAGAGCACCACGCCAACTACTACTCCAACGGACACCACCACGGAGAGCACCACGCCAACTACTACTCCAACGGACACCACCACGGAGAGCACCACGCCAACTACTACTCCAACGGACACCACCACGGAGAGCACCACGCCAACTACTACTCCAACGGACACCACCACGGAGAGCACCACGCCAACTACTACTCCAACGGACACCACCACGGAGAGCACCACGCCAACTACTACTCCAACGGACACCACCACGGAGAGCACCACGCCAACTACTACTCCAACGGACACCACCACGGAGAGCACCACGCCAACTACTACTCCAACGGACACCACCACGGAGAGCACCACGCCAACTACTACTCCAACGGACACCACCACGGAGAGCACCACGCCAACTACTACTCCAACGGACACCACCACGGAGAGCACCACGCCAACTACTACTCCAACGGACACCACCACGGAGAGCACCACGCCAACTACTACTCCAACGGACACCACCACGGAGAGCACCACGCCAACTACTACTCCAACGGACACCACCACGGAGAGCACCACGCCAACTACTACTCCAACGGACACCACCACGGAGAGCACCACGCCAACTACTACTCCAACGGACACCACCACGGAGAGCACCACGCCAACTACTACTCCAACGGACACCACCACGGAGAGCACCACGCCAACTACTACTCCAACGGACACCACCACGGAGAGCACCACGCCAACTACTACTCCAACGGACACCACCACGGAGAGCACCACGCCAACTACTACTCCAACGGACACCACCACGGAGAGCACCACGCCAACTACTACTCCAACGGACACCACCACGGAGAGCACCACGCCAACTACTACTCCAACGGACACCACCACGGAGAGCACCACGCCAACTACTACTCCAACGGACACCACCACGGAGAGCACCACGCCAACTACTACTCCAACGGACACCACCACGGAGAGCACCACGCCAACTACTACTCCAACGGACACCACCACGGAGAGCACCACGCCAACTACTACTCCAACGGACACCACCACGGAGAGCACCACGCCAACTACTACTCCAACGGACACCACCACGGAGAGCACCACGCCAACTACTACTCCAACGGACACCACCACGGAGAGCACCACGCCAACTACTACTCCAACGGACACCACCACGGAGAGCACCACGCCAACTACTACTCCAACGGACACCACCACGGAGAGCACCACGCCAACTACTACTCCAACGGACACCACCACGGAGAGCACCACGCCAACTACTACTCCAACGGACACCACCACGGAGAGCACCACGCCAACTACTACTCCAACGGACACCACCACGGAGAGCACCACGCCAACTACTACTCCAACGGACACCACCACGGAGAGCACCACGCCAACTACTACTCCAACGGACACCACCACGGAGAGCACCACGCCAACTACTACTCCAACGGACACCACCACGGAGAGCACCACGCCAACTACTACTCCAACGGACACCACCACGGAGAGCACCACGCCAACTACTACTCCAACGGACACCACCACGGAGAGCACCACGCCAACTACTACTCCAACGGACACCACCACGGAGAGCACCACGCCAACTACTACTCCAACGGACACCACCACGGAGAGCACCACGCCAACTACTACTCCAACGGACACCACCACGGAGAGCACCACGCCAACTACTACTCCAACGGACACCACCACGGAGAGCACCACGCCAACTACTACTCCAACGGACACCACCACGGAGAGCACCACGCCAACTACTACTCCAACGGACACCACCACGGAGAGCACCACGCCAACTACTACTCCAACGGACACCACCACGGAGAGCACCACGCCAACTACTACTCCAACGGACACCACCACGGAGAGCACCACGCCAACTACTACTCCAACGGACACCACCACGGAGAGCACCACGCCAACTACTACTCCAACGGACACCACCACGGAGAGCACCACGCCAACTACTACTCCAACGGACACCACCACGGAGAGCACCACGCCAACTACTACTCCAACGGACACCACCACGGAGAGCACCACGCCAACTACTACTCCAACGGACACCACCACGGAGAGCACCACGCCAACTACTACTCCAACGGACACCACCACGGAGAGCACCACGCCAACTACTACTCCAACGGACACCACCACGGAGAGCACCACGCCAACTACTACTCCAACGGACACCACCACGGAGAGCACCACGCCAACTACTACTCCAACGGACACCACCACGGAGAGCACCACGCCAACTACTACTCCAACGGACACCACCACGGAGAGCACCACGCCAACTACTACTCCAACGGACACCACCACGGAGAGCACCACGCCAACTACTACTCCAACGGACACCACCACGGAGAGCACCACGCCAACTACTACTCCAACGGACACCACCACGGAGAGCACCACGCCAACTACTACTCCAACGGACACCACCACGGAGAGCACCACGCCAACTACTACTCCAACGGACACCACCACGGAGAGCACCACGCCAACTACTACTCCAACGGACACCACCACGGAGAGCACCACGCCAACTACTACTCCAACGGACACCACCACGGAGAGCACCACGCCAACTACTACTCCAACGGACACCACCACGGAGAGCACCACGCCAACTACTACTCCAACGGACACCACCACGGAGAGCACCACGCCAACTACTACTCCAACGGACACCACCACGGAGAGCACCACGCCAACTACTACTCCAACGGACACCACCACGGAGAGCACCACGCCAACTACTACTCCAACGGACACCACCACGGAGAGCACCACGCCAACTACTACTCCAACGGACACCACCACGGAGAGCACCACGCCAACTACTACTCCAACGGACACCACCACGGAGAGCACCACGCCAACTACTACTCCAACGGACACCACCACGGAGAGCACCACGCCAACTACTACTCCAACGGACACCACCACGGAGAGCACCACGCCAACTACTACTCCAACGGACACCACCACGGAGAGCACCACGCCAACTACTACTCCAACGGACACCACCACGGAGAGCACCACGCCAACTACTACTCCAACGGACACCACCACGGAGAGCACCACGCCAACTACTACTCCAACGGACACCACCACGGAGAGCACCACGCCAACTACTACTCCAACGGACACCACCACGGAGAGCACCACGCCAACTACTACTCCAACGGACACCACCACGGAGAGCACCACGCCAACTACTACTCCAACGGACACCACCACGGAGAGCACCACGCCAACTACTACTCCAACGGACACCACCACGGAGAGCACCACGCCAACTACTACTCCAACGGACACCACCACGGAGAGCACCACGCCAACTACTACTCCAACGGACACCACCACGGAGAGCACCACGCCAACTACTACTCCAACGGACACCACCACGGAGAGCACCACGCCAACTACTACTCCAACGGACACCACCACGGAGAGCACCACGCCAACTACTACTCCAACGGACACCACCACGGAGAGCACCACGCCAACTACTACTCCAACGGACACCACCACGGAGAGCACCACGCCAACTACTACTCCAACGGACACCACCACGGAGAGCACCACGCCAACTACTACTCCAACGGACACCACCACGGAGAGCACCACGCCAACTACTACTCCAACGGACACCACCACGGAGAGCACCACGCCAACTACTACTCCAACGGACACCACCACGGAGAGCACCACGCCAACTACTACTCCAACGGACACCACCACGGAGAGCACCACGCCAACTACTACTCCAACGGACACCACCACGGAGAGCACCACGCCAACTACTACTCCAACGGACACCACCACGGAGAGCACCACGCCAACTACTACTCCAACGGACACCACCACGGAGAGCACCACGCCAACTACTACTCCAACGGACACCACCACGGAGAGCACCACGCCAACTACTACTCCAACGGACACCACCACGGAGAGCACCACGCCAACTACTACTCCAACGGACACCACCACGGAGAGCACCACGCCAACTACTACTCCAACGGACACCACCACGGAGAGCACCACGCCAACTACTACTCCAACGGACACCACCACGGAGAGCACCACGCCAACTACTACTCCAACGGACACCACCACGGAGAGCACCACGCCAACTACTACTCCAACGGACACCACCACGGAGAGCACCACGCCAACTACTACTCCAACGGACACCACCACGGAGAGCACCACGCCAACTACTACTCCAACGGACACCACCACGGAGAGCACCACGCCAACTACTACTCCAACGGACACCACCACGGAGAGCACCACGCCAACTACTACTCCAACGGACACCACCACGGAGAGCACCACGCCAACTACTACTCCAACGGACACCACCACGGAGAGCACCACGCCAACTACTACTCCAACGGACACCACCACGGAGAGCACCACGCCAACTACTACTCCAACGGACACCACTGAGATCAGCACACCCACGACAACTACTGCTCCATCTTTGAACGATGTTCTTTGTCCGTCTATGACAATTGACGGGTACGACCATTATACATGGGACAGTGCACCCCCTGGATCTACATCTAATAAGTGCCCCGCTGGTACAGAAGGAGAGGCTACCTGGCTATGTGGAAGTGATGGAAAGTGGATTACACCTTTTCCTGATCTGAGGTACTTTTCGGCTAGTTTCGAAATACTGTCTTGTTAAGTTTTTTTCATGAGTTCCTAATTTTTAGAGCTGCGATGGTCCAGTCGGTAGGGCGTATGACTGCCATGAAAATCAGGTTTGAAACCCAGGTTTGATTCCCGCTGTGGGTGATCTAATGGCCGGAGCGTGGTGCTGATCAAGTCAACTCCAAAATGGCTCAGATCGAGAATATGTGGGGCCCTACCCTCACATCTCCTAAATGTGCCTTTATGGCACGGTGCTATGTGGGCGGTGAATTTCTAGTACTATCTTTGATGTGTCTAGCAGAGATAGATCAATCAATCTCAAATCTCTAATTATTTTCAAATCACAATATTTATTGTTTTGTTGAAGCCACAGTTCATATGCAAAACTTTTTTTCACGCGCTTCTCGTCCCTCGGTGCGTTCAGCGGCCTAGCTCGCTCTTTCTCCGCCTCACAGTTCCAGGTAGAAACGGGTTTTCGAAGGGAAAGGGAAGATTTCTGCCTCTACCTCCCTTGCTCCCTCGCCCCCGCTCCAATGGTTGAAAGCCCGTGCTTTCAGGTCCTCCACTCGATCTCCTATAGGACAGATAGGGGATTGGATTCCCTTCGCTTCCTTTGTAAATCCTCTAATGAACTAAGGCGAAATTTTTCTGCAGTACTTCTGTCCTCTGTATTTACACTACTTTTTACACGTTGTACAATATGTATGTACCTATATAATATGGGATGTACTTTTATCATTTATGCAATTCGAACGTCTTATGTGCAGACAAAATTTTATGCTTTTTTAAAAAATATGGAATATATAATGATTAAATAACAAATATTTGCTCACGCCCTCTCTTGCTCTCGTTTTAGTAGTGTTTTATTTAAGTATACTAATCTCTTGGCCTCCAATAAAAAAATGGATAAGCTAAACAATCATAAATACGGATGTACTTATTTGGGCAAGAGAACGCGCGTTCTAATTCTTGTTGTTGGTTTGGTTTATTTTACTTCGCTTTTCTGCCACATTTGGTTATCGCGAAAATGGGGATGAGTGATGATATGATGAAACTGATGAAGGGACCTCACAATGAACAATTCAGGCCGGGATTCGTGACGAGCGTGCATTCTTGTTCTTATGTGTTGTACTCTGCCTGCAGTGAATAATGAGAAAATTAGAAATGAAAAATGTATCCCAGAACTCAAAAAGCCAAATGAATATCATTGAAGAAAGTAGAAAAATGGTTTCTTTAAACGTGTGTTTTGTTACCCATCGCTTTTTCTATCTGTATAGATTTAATCGGAATAAGTAGCTAAGAGCTTGGAAAGTCGTGAGGGACAATCATAAACAGAGAATTCTAGGCTCCTGATTTCACAGTGCCCTGCAGATGAACTGGGAGGAAATTATTTGTATTTTCTTCTCTCTTCCATCGCTTTACCTAATTTCTGCCATGACGATGAACGTTGATTAAATTAAACGGGTGAAGAGTGGTTGCAAATAAACACTCATGCAAAGCCCAGGGCTCGAGCCCGGACCCTTCAGTAAAGAGATCGCGAGATGGGGAAATTATGGAAATCAAGCAATGCAAAATTTTTGAAAAAACGTTAATCATATATAAAGACGGTATTTCAAAAATTCAATTGAAAATTACTACTCAGGAGAAATGCAGTTTGCTTTACCGATACCCACGTATCCGAATGGTTAGCGCCTTTCTCACATGTTTGTTGTCGGTCGACCTCCGTGGGGGAGTGGAAGTGGTCCCGGATCTGTACCCGATTGAGGCATACAGTGGTTCGGATCCCACATTAAACTATAGGTCTAGTCCCGATTAGCCTTTCTGTGTATAAAGTGGACTTAAAACGTGAAATCAACCATCAAATCAACCAACCGGGGGGGGAGTGGTTACCACAGCGCGCTACAACACCAGGAGTTCCTGGTTCGAGACCCTACCTGGACATGGGTGTTCTTTGTGTTTGTCCCTTCATTAATTTTGTCGTATCATCTTACCGATTAACCAAATGTATAAAAAAGCGAATCAAATAAAATCATTCATTGATTGATTGTTTGATTTGGTTTATTTTACTTCGCTTTCCATATTTGGCTAATCGCGAAGACGATATGATAAAATTGATGAAGGGCAAGGGACACACAAAGATCACCCATTGCCAAGCCGAGATTCAAACCCGGCATCTCTGGCTCAGTAGTCAAATCAAATCGTTTTTGATTTTCGAAAGTGGGTGGAAGTTATGTATACAATTTTTTGTAGTCATTCCTAACTTTGCAATTTTTCCTGTATTTGACGTTCTTCTTTTAGGAATACTGGGCCCTAAAAAGGGGGGGCGTTATGGCCCGTTGGGCACGACACTCATTGCTACCCCAAGTGTCGACGTCACCGCACGTCACTGGCTTTTACATTTATAAGTTTGATTTAGTCGAAAATTCCGTATCGAAAGCTGGGAAGACACGAATTCTCTAGCAACTCTCTGCTCACACATTATGCTATGTTCTGGCCGGATGATAGCAAGTCTTGGACCTTGCTTTTCTGACTCCCGTGTATTGAACCTCCTTCAGTCTTCCGCCAAATTATTGGTAGTCCATGCAGGGTATTGATGAACATTCTCAAAATGAAATCGCCTATTTTCGTGGCGGAGTGGTTAGCTTAGAGCTCTTCAAAGCCAGTGGTTCTCTGGTTTATTATGGATGGCTTTAGTGTTTGAAGCTTTTGCTGATTTGGGAATTATACAGGGTGTCATTTTAATGGCGCCCACGGACAACAGAAACGTATAGAGTACATCAAAACAAACAACTTTTCTCAGTACAGTCGATCAAAAAAGCCCGTTTTGCTGCCTGAATGCTGGCAACCCTACACAACATTTGATTGCGTTTGAGACGTCATTTCCTGTCGTGAAGCGATGCGTTCCAAGGTTGCCAGGAACACACATATTCTGGGAAAATGACATAGCTACAATCAGACACATTATGTACCGTAAAAGAAAGCGAGAAAACGCATTATGTAACCCAATAGGAAGTGAAACAACTATACGAAAAAGGGTAGAAAAGAATGTATTCAAAAGGAAGTGAAATTATCGAATTTCATCTCAGCATACATGTCAAATATTTGCAAATCTCGTTTCAATGTTGGCATCTACAGTTTAGTCTATCCACTTCGTCCTTCTGATACTGGTTGTCTGTGACACACTGAACAGTTGACAAAATAGTAAATGAAAGAACTCAAAATTCCAAAGATAAGTAACACATAATGTAATCTATGTATATTCACGGCATTATGTGGCAAGGGAAAAATGGTTGAAAATAAGTAGTAGTAATTATGTATGCACCGGATACACACGTGATAGTTTGCAACTCTGAACATGGCAGTATATTTGCTGCTGATTCTTATGTTTTTACTGTGCTTGTACGTCTTTTAGCCATAATGTGAACCTCGGATGCTTCCGTTATCAGCACCACAATACAACAACACATGTATCGGGACAAATTGATATACAAACCTGTAGATATCAACCTTGTAACGAGATTTGTAAATATTTGACATGTAGTTGGGCGTAAACAGCCAGATGTAAAATGTAAGTCCAATAAAATTTGTTGTAGAATATGATTATAATTGGTTGACATGTAGGCTAAGAAACTGAATCTGATATTACCACTTCATTTTGAATACGTTGTCTTTCTACAATTTTTCGTGTTGTTGGCCCTTCTCCTGGGATGACTACTGGTCTCCTGTCTGGTAGGCCGTGTTACCCTGGATGTTCGGTGTACTAGACGCGTTCGTATCTTCGTTTTACAGCTCATAATGTTGTTGGTAGTATGTCATTTTTCACAAAATTTGTGTGTTCCTTGCAACACTTCCATGCACTGTTTCGCTGCAGGAAATGACTTCACGGATGCGATCCAATGTTGTCTTGGGTTGCCAGCATTCAGGCGGCGAAACGGGCTTTTTTGAACCATTGTAGCGTCGAAAGAACACACCAACGAGAAAAATGTTACTTAGAAAAGTTGATTGTTTTGATGTTCTCTATACGTTTCTGTGGTCCGTGGCGGCCATTAAAATGACACCCTGTATATGTTGTATAAGTCGCTTGACTACGGCATCCCTATACTCTGTCACGGGAATCTCTGGAGCGAGAGAACGATAACAAGTCTTTGCGCAAGTAGTGACCCGAGAGTACTGGACCAATTAAGAAGTGAGAAGGAACGGGATTGCGTGGAGGGGAAAGCGACAGAAATTACCAGCCCTTGCAGCAGAGTGTACTGCTTCGCTCCACACATTCACTGTCTCCCATTCTCTGCCATCATGCGCAGTTTTGCTCCAGAGATACGCGGGATAGACTACAGAGACGAGGAGAATGTGTCCCGACTGGTGACAACCGTTACGCCTTCATGTGCTCGCAAAGCAAACCACGCAATGCTGATCTGACATCAATTCTCTAGGGCTTTTAACTACACTTATTCTAACCCTACGTGGACCTCCCCGATGGCGCAGTGGTAGCGTCGTTGCCTTTTAATCAAGGGGTCCCGGGTTCGATGCCCGGTGGAGGTACAAGTGGTTCGGATCCCACTTTAAACTGTAGGTCCAGTCCCGATTAGCCTTTCTGTGCATAAAGTGGACTTAAAACAACAACTCAAATCAACAACCAATCTAACCCCACGTTTCTAGAGAGTATCTCTTCTCCCGTCTTCAGGTAAACTAATTCCTATTTGCCATTGGTAGAGATGAACTACAACAGATGTGATTTTACTACAAATCCAATGCGATAACCAACTTCTGCACAGCACCAATCGGAATTTCCTCCTAATTTTTGCGCCGATTACGATACAATTTGCAAAATTTTGAGAAGCGGACCATATTTGCTTAAGTTCTACAGTGAGATGATTTATAGGTAGTGTGATCAATTTACACTAACTAGTGGCGTGCTGAAGGAGGTTAGTGGGTGTCATAACTTCTCTTTGGTCCAGTATTACTCAAAATAAAGAACGTCAAAGGCAAGAAAGGTGGCAAAATGAGGGCAGACTAGAAAAAAGTATCGTAACATTTTCGAAAATACTGGGCACGTCACTGCCACCAACATTCGGAGAATTATTAGATCTCATTTTTAGGTAACATTTTCCAAGAGAAAAGTAATGATTTTGAAATTAATGAAGAGGGTTCTTCTTGTTCCGAAAGGTATATTAGGCTGAGTTCTGATGAAGCAAAGCAAATGGCGGGTGAATTGGCGTGGGAACATTCTGTATTGAAGGAGACGGTGTTCAATGAGTTGTTGAGTTGATGTTTTAAGTCCATTTTATGAACAGTATGGCTAATCGTTAATGGACCTACAGTTTAAAGTGGGATCGAAACCACTATGTGCTTCCACCGGGTATCGAACCCGGGATCCCTTGATTACAAGGCGACGACGCTACCACTGCGGATGTTCAATGAATAACTACAATAAAAAATATTTGCATTACAGATTTATTTGGGTTCTACGTGCGAATGTGCGAATAGACAGAAGCCGCTACTGCTTCATACTTCCTAATTTCTTTTTGACTCTTTTTATCTCTATTCTTATAAATCTCTTTCTCTCCTCTTTTCTACTACTTTCCCCCTTAGTTCTCTCTTTCCATAATACTTATTTGGTTTGTTCTATATCTTCCTGTCTCAAATATTTCTTACTTCTCTCCTCAGTTTTTCACTTGATAGAGTTCATTGCTTCTTAATTAATTTCTGCATCATCATCTTTGTTCATCCGTGACTCATATTTGGTTTCTGTCATCTGACCTTCCTCGCATTAGTCCAATTTGAACCCCCCGCTTTCACTAATTTCTAATATCTTTGCAGTGGCTGTACATCTGAAGCTGTAAACAACGTAATTAATACTAATTTAACTGACTACGACAATATGGCGGACGCAGTGGGAGCTCTGAATAGTGTGGTTTCTCCTGATACCTCACTCACCTCTGGCGACTTGGCCAACATTGTGGACAGAATAGACGAAGTGTTGCAAGCGCAGGAGTCCCAACTGCAAGACGCCAACACAACTTACGCTACCGATCTAGCTCTCACTTACACCGAAGCGTCCACCAAGCTGGTCAGCGACACTCTGAACCAGGTGACCAGCTGGCTCGGCCTTCCTGAAGACAAAAGGAAGGAGAAGTTGTCCAACCTGCAGAGCACCATCGACAAAACGGCGGATCTTCTCACGCGCTATCTTGGAGAAGAGGGCTCCCAAAACTTCACCAGCGATAATTTCGGTACGTTTTTAACTGTTCTAAAACTCTTTTATGGTAACTTATTAGAATGACGTCAAAATACTATTTTTCATTGTATTCCATGACAATTTTGGTGCATTTGTGTCAATACGGCAGTGTACCCTCTCGCTAAAAACGTGTCGGAAAAAGTATGAGGTACAGTTAATAATGAACACAACAATATAGCTAGTTCCTATTGAGATGGTGGAAAAAATTATGAAAGAAAGCACTCTTCTGTGACCACTAATGTTCTGAGACATTGATTCTTTGATTTAGTTTATTTTACTTCGCTTTTCTGCCACTTTTGGCTAATCGCGTAGATGAGAATGAATTCTGATTAGATGAGATGGATGAAGGGACAATCGCAAAGGGAAGACGCAACACGAGCTCCTCAGAGAATTATACTGGCTGCACGTCCTCGCTAGTCTGAAAAATGCACTCCAGAGTGCACTACATGGAAGAGATGTTGACAGTTGGGTGTCTCTAGAAAACGTCACCGTAATCTGGAACACATGTAAAACGAAAAACTGCAATCTAATTTCAGGTAAGAGTGTAAGAAGTATAAAGGAAAAACAAAGCCGGTTTATATTACACGGTGCTTTTGTTTGTTAAAATGGTCAGTGTGATTGTTCTCAATGTCCTTAACCTCCAATTCATTGCACTGCTCCTTCTGTAGAAATGACCGTTGAGAAGAGGAAACGCAGCTACTACCAGGACAACCCTCCGGCCTTTCAGAAAGGGGACAACTCGATGCAGCTCCCGAAAGATATTTTTGACTCGATGTCCAACGATTCGGCAGGAGTGTCCTTCGTCTCGTACAAGAACTTCCATTGCTTGATGGACACAGCGTCTGCTTGGTAAGTCACGTAATATTCAAGTATGTTTCTACTTTAACTATCAGGTAGCCGAAAGGTTTATACATTTTTCGTTCTGAAACACAACAATGTCACATGAGTAACTAAATGCATGATTGGAACAAAAATATGTCTCGCTATCTCTCTCTCTCTCTATCTTCATCAATCTCTCTCCGCCTCTAAATCTCTCTCCACCAACATCTCCTTTTGTACCAATCTACTATATCCCTCTGTCTCTATCACTATCTATCTCCATCTCTATTTCTATCCCTATCTCTCTATCAATCCCAGTTTCGTTATCTCCATCTCTCTCTTGATATCTGTCTTTGTATATTTCCCTCAATATCACTTCTTTCTCCATCTTCCATTATCTCTATCTTCATATCTCTACAAACCTATCATCAACCCTGTCTCTATCACTCTCTATTTCTCTTTCTATTTCTTAATTTTCATCTCTATTTATTTCCCTGTCTCTCTCTATCTCTCTCTACCTTTCCCTATCCTCCTCTTTTCATCTATCTGCTCTTTGTCTCTCTATCATTTTCTCTCTCTCTCTCTCTCTCTCTCTCTCTCTCTCTCTCTCTCTCTCTCTCTCTCTCTCTCTAGCTCTATATATTTCTATCTCTCTGTATGTTTCTCTCTATCTTGTTACGTACCCAATAGGCCTAATACGTGTAAATAGTTACGGATGTTAAACAGAGATGGCAGCACAAGGCGTGCAAGAAAGAAGATCGCTGTGTTGTAAATAAATGATAGTGTAAATAGATGCCAAAGTAAATTAGAGAGATAAACAATGATGGAATAGAATGTAAGATAAAAAGAAAAGATATAAGGAGGACAAATTAACAAGAATGCATGTGAAATTAACAACATGCTCATATGCATGCATATACGAAATCTAAAGAAGTGAAAACACTGATATAAATTTGGGTCTGCGAACAGATTCCTATGTCTGTTGGCTTATTACGATCCCCATTGTGGAAATTTTGACACACCAGTGGCGGCGCGTTCTAGTCGTGATCCACAACACTTTTTTTGATGCGCGGCACCGACTCGGCTGCGCATTTTTAACCGTTGCACCGAGTCTACCTTTTGTCGCAATTATTAGTGGCAGAGCTTTCTAATCGACGCCCAAAAGAGGAATATTAGTATTTTGTTAATGCCCAAAGTCAGAGGAAAGAGAGCAGGGGAAAAGGTCAAGAATTCCTAAATCGGCGTAGAACTGAAACCGGTCGTGAAGATATTAATCCTCCATCTCAATGTAATAATCCTCTCGGACTTGGCGTTAGTGGTAAAAAAGATAGTGATTATTAGAGCCCGGAAGTTTGGCAAAATGCCTCTTTTTATCTACTGCATATATTGATAAAATTTTTCCGGATATACGTTTTTTATGTTGTTTCGAATGTTTTAGAAGCCTTTTCATTTTGCCTATTTTGCCTATTTGGGACCCCACTGCCTATTTTTAATTATAATGCCTTTTTTTGCCTTTTTCAACGAAATTTGACCATTTTTTTTAAAAAAAATGTGTAGCCTATATAAATTATTTTTCTCCCAAAAAACGTTGTTGGCATTTATTTTTCTTCCGTTTATTATGTGAATAATTTTCGCCTTATTTAAGTAATATTGAACTCATGCATGTTTCAACATTGCTGAAGGAGAAAAGTGTGAGAAAAATGTATTTCATGCTCAGTTAGGATATTGCCTTTCGGTTAACATTTCCTTGTGCATGATTGACTGCTGAAGTGGACAGGTTGATTTCGAACACAAAGAAGATATTTCTGAAATATACCTCTCGAACCCGAAAATTTAAGGAAGTTGCATCTGAGCTTAGTTTACCTCCGCAACCAGTCTTGACCAGATGGGGAGCCTGGATATCAGCAGCTATATATTATGCTAACAACCTTGAAAAAATGAGTGAGGTGATAGATGCTCTTCCAGAAAATGAAGCGGCTTCAATTCATGAAGTGAAAAAACTCCTGTGCTATTCAAGTTTATTTTTACACATTATGGTGCATTGCCAAAGACAATTACAATTATAGCATCCATGAAAATCTACGAGGAATCTATGCAGCAGATGATGGAAGTGCTAGGAGAAAAGGGGTCAGCTGTTGTGGAAAAGTGCAAATGGGTAGTGAGTGCAAATGAGGACTTGAAACAATTTAAACAATTTGTGATATTCTAAAAGGTGAAAATGCTGTTGCCAAAATGAGTCTAGCTACATTAGCTTGTTTTATGTATGCTCAAATAACTTCTGTCGAAGTAGAAAGATCATTTTCTATTATGAAAAACATTCTCTCTGACAGACTACTATCAATGAATGTTGAGAACTTTAAAAAACAGCTTGTAGTTATGTGCAATCAAGACGGAGAAAATTGAAATGCTCTTCCCAATGTAGATTTTAACATGTTGCCAGAAATTATAGATAAAAGTAAGCGACTTCCAAATGTGCCATTTTTTCGGTTTATTTTGCCTTTTTTTTTCATTTTTTGTGCCTATTTTCCACATTATAAATGCCTTTTTGCCTGCCTATTTTAACGAAAATAAATGCCTGAACTTCCGGGCTCTAGTGATTATAGACTCACGGAAATCGAATTCGGCGAAAGATTGAAACATATCTACGAGAATCAGTGGAACAAAAGACCCGCGATCGAGGAAATACACAAGAGCCAAAATCCAGAAGGAAGACCAGATCGCGATCCAGAAGGATGTCTAGACCAAGCTCCCGAAGAAGACCAGGTGCAGAAGGAGGTCCAGAAGGAAGTCCCCTACCGTGGATAAAGAAAATAAAGTTTATCGCGGAAGAAGAGGGATATCGATCAAGACAAAAGTTGTTAACGTTGACTCGATGAAGTAATAAGAACTTTGAACTAAGATGGAAGTAACTATGTAAATATCTAAATTCGTTGTGAAAGTCCAATTATCTTTATATGAATATATTCTCACGTGTTCTCAACTATAATCTTAATGTAAATAAAAGAAAGATATAATACAATTTCTTAACTGTCTCCACTGGTTCACTTTCCAAAAAAAAAAAAAAAAACCTGTAAATATGAGCCGTGGTATAAAGAATTAGCACCTTAAGGAGTTAGCAATCTTTATATTTCTATTTCTGTCTATTTGTATATCTCTATCAGTCTCTCTCTCTCTCTCTCTCTCTCTCTCTCTCTTTCCTATATATTAAAACATTTATATTTTCTAATTGCACATAAACGTGACGTCCCACGATTTTCAGTATCTCACCTAACGACACATTGGATATAATGCTCGTTACTCGATTTGTCATGATGAGTGCATGTCTTCTGTCAGTGGTTCTCTGTGTTGCCACAGCTCCTCAGACTCAGGTACGCCATACCTGCACGACCAACGGCGGGTAGACCATTTGCCAATCGTCCAGATTCGTTTACAGAACTAGGGAAGGTACCATAAATATAAAAACGTCAGAACAGTTGCACATCCAGGACAAAAAAATTAATCACTCCAACCAGAACGTCCTTAATAGTCGGTGACACCACCCCGGGCTTGGATCACTGCATGAATCCGCTGCGGTAGGGATGCTAGTAGGGTGCGGAAATATGTTTTGGAGTAACTCCTGGCGACTTTGACACCGATCTGTAGCTACAAAACGTGCAACATGGTGACGATCCCTGTCGGTCATAAACGTTTTTCGGCCACAGTTACGACGCAGATTTGAGGTTTATTTCGTGGTACACCATTCCTTGTACACCTTCTTGACTGTCCGCTCAATTCTCTACTTGTCCACCAGAACAAAGACGCCCACGTCTTACCTAGGATTCGAGCCCGGTATCCTTTGTGTCCAGGCTCCGCCATGGTTGCCGACAGAACTGAACTGTGGAGACTCTTAGCAGTAAATAAATAAAACAATGTATTACGCTAAATCTCATCGTATTCCCGCATTCTCTTATACTTTCTTTCTTTTCCCTCCTTTAGCAAAAGCACATCCCGTCCGCAAACCGCCAACGAGGCTGGGTCCTCGAACGAGCAGTTCCTCAACTCTTACGTCATTGGAGCCAGCGTGGCCGGACACAAAGTGACGGATCTCTCGGCCAAGGTGCAGCTGAAGATGAAGCCTCTCCTTGGATCCTCCAGCGGCCGGCTGTCAGCGCCCTCCTGTCACTACTGGGAGCCCAACATCAACTCCTGGAGCGAGGCGGGATGCGAACTCAAGAGCTACGACGACACCGGAGTGGTTTGCGAATGCAACCATCTCACCAATTTTGCTTTTCTGGTTAACTTCCTTGATCCTCCCGTAAGTATTACTTTCCATCTCACCAATTTTGCTTTTCTGGTTAACTTTCTTGATCCTCCCGTAAGTATTACTTTCCATCTCACCAATTTTGCTTTTCTGGTTAACTTCCTTGATCCTCCAGTATGTATTACTTTCCATCTCACCAATTTTGCTTTTCTGGTTAACTTCCTTGATCCTCCCTTAAGTATTACTTTCCATCTCACTAATTTTGCTTTTCTGGTTAACTTCCTTGATCCTCCAGTATGTATTACTTTCCATATCACCAATTTTGCTTTTCTGGTTAACTTCCTTGATCCTCCCGTAAGTATTTCTTTCCATCTCACCAATTTTGCTTTTCTGGTTAACTTCCTTGATCCTCCCGTAAGTATTACTTTCCATCTCACCAATTTTGCTTTTCTGGTTAACTTCCTTGATCCTCCCTTAAGTATTACTTTCCATCTCACCAATTTTGCTTTTCTGGTTAACTTCCTTGATCCTCCCTTAAGTATTACTTTCCATCTCACCAAGTTTGCTTTTCTGGTTAACTTCCTTGATCCTCCCGTAAGTATTACTTTCCATCTCACCAATTTTGCTTTTCTGGTTAACTTCCTTGATCCTCCCTTAAGTATTACTTTCCATCTCACCAAGTTTGCTTTTCTGGTTAACTTCCTTGATCCTCCCTTAAGTATTACTTTCCATCTCACCAATTTTACTTTTCTGGTTAACTTCCTTGATCCTCCAGTATGTATTTCTTTCCATCTCACCAATTTTGCTTTTCTGGTTAACTTTCTTCATCCTCCCGTAAGTATTACTTTCCATCTCGCCAATTTTACTTTTCTGGTTAACTTTCTTCATCCTCCCGTAAGTATTACTTTCACATTCTAAGCACAATGCAAATTTTCGAATCGACGGCTGGGTTACATGACTCCAGTTTGAACGCATTCCTTTGGTTCCCTGTGTTTTAAAAATTAATAACATGCATCGTGTTTCCAGCGCAGTGGTGGCTGGTGGTCTGGCTGCATGGATGTGCACTTCAGCGCTGATAATAGTGAATAAGGAGCATAACAATATTTGCATACACCAAACAAAGAAGCCGAACTGACTACCTGACATAAAACAGTACTCACTCAGTCACACTGGCCTGTTTCGTACTTTATAATTTGTCTTTCCCTTCCCCCGTATCCGTGCAGGAGTTGCACGCTTTGTAGCTAACTTCCCTCCCTTAGTTTATTCTCTACAAATGCAAGACCCAGTTTTCGCTTTCAGTTGTCCTCCCCCCCCCCCCGCACCCCCTCTCTCTCTTTCCCATATTTCTTGCCCCGCTCGAAACAAGCTCAAATGGTGATAATACCATTGAAATTCTTCTTTGTAAAAAAATCTCTTAATTTGCCGTGGTGTAACACGATCTCAAATGGAGCGGGGTTGCAACACTACATTCCAGCGCATGAGTGTTGATAGTAACACTCGTGGTTTTGTGCGAATGAAGTCCCTATAACACAAGCCAGAAGAGGAAACCGGTTTTCTCTACGCTCTTGCTGCCGACAGCGTCAGATCACCGACGCAAATCGAAATGTGTTCGCGAGCGCACTGTTGCCAGTGTACTCGAAAGACCGAGGCAGACCTGCTCAAGCGAAGCATATGGCATGTGAAGTGGCATATGTTTTGAAGAATCTATTGTTCAATGAATAACTTAATAACTATTATTTGCATTTACAGATTAATTTAGGTGTGTACGTGCGAATAGGCAGAAACAGCTACTGCTTCCAGGGAGATAACAGCTCGTGGGAGCTGTCTGCTTCTCGGGTGTGCAACTTCCTTATAATGGCATTCATCTATGTACCAATTACACACATATACAGTTTCACTTTCGTTTATGCCAATTTTTTTGTTGATTTATATTTGGTTACAATGGGCAGAATTATAGAATTCAACCGACTTGAAAGAACAAAAAATAAGAGCATTATTTATACTTTTCTAGGGAGCATTACTACAGTGAAAAGCAATAAGAAAAACCATGTCCATATCCGATTGAGGTTATGTTATTTCATTACGAAATATTTATATGTAATCATATCCTCGTGAAGAAACCTTGTCTACATTGGGGGATTTAGCGAGAGGGCCAACAGGGCATGTACCCCTTCCCAAAAGGGATGATTAAGTATTATGAAAGGTATTGAGAGGATTATATCATAATGAACAAAAATGTTCGAGCAATCCTTTACCAGACAGTAAAAGAATAATAAAACAAAACGGGACACTGAAATTCCATTCCGTGCGTTGTTGGTTACTCGGCATTAACGTTAACTGTCTCATGCTTGTGACAGTGTCGCCTAAGTATACGAATTCTCAAGTTTGTCGCTCTTTCTTTCTGTAATCATTGCTAGTACAAATAACGTAGACTACTTCTGTTTCACAAAAGTTTTCTAATTGTATCACCGTATAATCAAAGAGTTCTGGGTTTGTTTCTCTGGTTAAGGTACACCGTACCATTGTTTGGTACCACTTTGAAGGTCCAATGCCGATTAGTTAAGCTGACCACAAATTGAACCTAAAACGAAAACTTATAATTATCCTGATATGATTTGTGTGTGTGTGTGTGTGTGTGTGTGTGTGTGTGTGTATGTTTAATATCTAGAAAGATCTCCACATTAAATTTCCAGTATTAGATCTCTCGCATGCTTATAGCATATTCTGTACCCCTCCCAGAAAAAAAATCTATCAGAATATAAAACGAACCCTTGTAATAATCATGATGTAAATTATCTAAGCTATGTTTAATATGTAGCAAATATGCACATTATATTTCCAGTATTAGATCTTTGATTGATTGATTGATTGAATTGGTATTTTAAGTCCACTTTATGCACAATAAGGCTAATCGGGACTGGACCTACAGTTGAAAGTGGGATCCGAACTACTATCTGCCTCCCGGGAATCGAACCCAGTACCCATTGATTACAAGACGCTACCACTGCGCCACCGGGGAGGCCCAGTATTAGATCTTATTTGATCTCTCACATACAGCATATTGTATGCCCCTCGAAGAAAAAAAAGTCTAGATCCCCCTACGCTTCCAATACTGTACTGTCGCGTAGCATTAAGATAATCCTGATTTATGGGAAAAGTTCGTATTATACTTTGAATTGTAGGTTCAGTTCCTATGTTCAGTCTTCACCTTCATTTGAACGAATGCAGTTGATCCTTGTACTAAATGTTGATATTCTGTTACGCAGCCTTCTGTTTCACAGCCTTCTGTTTCGCAGCCTCCGCTTCCTTGGTACATTATACTAGGCACGTCCATAGCAATCGTCT
The DNA here is from genome assembly GCF_977018435.1 of Lepisma saccharinum. Classification (NCBI taxonomy): domain Eukaryota; kingdom Metazoa; phylum Arthropoda; class Insecta; order Zygentoma; family Lepismatidae; genus Lepisma; species Lepisma saccharinum. Next base: position 54,281,920 of record NC_139254.1, on the reverse strand, counting down.
GCTTCGGCCTGTGCCTTCTCTTACTGACGTTCACCAAAGGCCTGAGGAAGGAGAGGGACTCCGTGGTCTGGCACCTCTGCTTCTCGCTGCTGGTCGTCGAAGTGGTCCTGGTCTCCGGGTTGGACAAGAACGACAACCCAGCAGCGTGTACGGCGGTCGCTGCTCTGCTCCATCTCTTCCTGCTCTCCTCCTGTGCCTGGATGGGCTTCGAGAGCTTCAGCGCCGTCAGATACAACAGCAAGGTAAGTGGGAATAATGAGGTATTGAAAAGTTCACGAAATTACAATATTTGGCTTTTACGAGAATCATATTTCAGTATAATGTCCTTGTGATAAAGAACACTCCCTGTTCCCATTATATGTATTAATACTTGAACTCACTTTAGTTATACTGCAAGGGTCCACGTAACGTAAATTGGAAAGCAAACAAAGACAGCAGCCAAGGGTAGTTTAACCAGCAACACCCATGGCCAACCTGATAGACCAGGATCAAGGTCTTCTATTTCATCCCTCCAAGGTGATTTCACCCTTTCCGCCTGACTGTCTAACTTTCAAGGTGCACACGATTGAACACGAATGAAAGTGCAGTTATTTAAAAATGGAAATAATGGAAACAGAACGGGACGTTCGAAACCCCTTAGTGCCAAAGGAGATATTGAACTGTTTGAACAGAAAACTCGGAGCTAATAATGCAGTGGAGGGATGCAACCACAAAACCTACAATGAGTTAGTTAAGCTACAATCTAAGAGTAGCAGACCTCATATAAAGAGCTTAAAATCTGAGGCAAAAAGTTAAATGACATTGTCGGGGAGCGAGCCCTGTTCCGAATTGTATCCAAAAACTTTCGGTGGTTGGGTAGGTGAATTTTTATATAAACTACATGTTTAATGACACACACATATGTTTACATACATTACACATTCCCTGTCACACAGATGACAAGAGATAAAACTGTAGACACAAAACGACGTCATGCAGCCATACTTGCTGCGCACTCGAAGACAAGTGTTGCCAACACGTACTTGGCAAATATAAAGAAAAATGTCTTGGCCGCCATGTTGGATCCAAGTACATTGTGGGGGGCAACAGACATGATTCGTAGGATGGAAATGAACCTGGAAGGCTCTAAAGCTCACGAAGAAATTCGTTTTACTGGGCCAGAGGATAGCGAGGAGCACTAACAAGTGGGAGGAGAGTGATGATATTCCCTAAGTTTTAAGAACAGTGACTTATGATTTGAAATTTGACTAAGCAAAGCTCATAATTTTATAATTAATCAACTAGTTATTGCATTATTAATTGACGAAGATCTTTTCATTTAAGAACTGTACTGTATGTAGTCAATATAAAAAGGCCACACTTTTGTTACTTCGGGGACGACCTTAATATAATGTCGGATTTTATATGTGCTCTAACTGACATGCTTGAATTTGAACTGTAACTTCTAAACCACCAGGACTTCAAGTCTCGAACTGAGTTCTTTTAAATTTTCGGAAAGACCCAGGAAATGTGAAAGGAAGTTGTAGAACCTAAGGTAGAAAAATTTGTTCGCAATTAGGGCACAGCCCTTTCAGGAAATATAGTGTTATTTATGTTCAGGTATCAAGTGTTCGCAAATAGGACGATACCATACAAGCAAATAAACCAAAGGTGCACATAGACATTCGTGATAACATGAACTCATGATCAAAATAAATACAGTAGAACTTCGATTTTACGTTTTTCAGTGGACCAAGATGAAAAACATTAAAATCCAGAAAATTTTACAATATGTTGCTTTTTTGAGATCATGAAGATTGAATGTACAATGCATGAAAATGTAACATCCGCGAACTTAAATTTCGGGTTCTACTTTATATGGATTTAAGCATAAACTGGAAGGCCCACACGATATTTACTCGAGTTAGCAGATACCGCTGTTTTTCTGTTCAACTCATCTATGCTTTCTACATATAGGTACTAGAAATTTATTTATACATATCTTTCTAGGCTTTGGAGACAAAGTCCTCCATATTACAAGCAGTCCTTGCTTATGGACTGCCTCTGATCTTCGTCGCAATAGTATTAGGTGTGACCCAAGGAGACGGGTATGGAACCAGGGAGTAGTAAGTATTTGGAAGACTACCGTAATTTATATTAATAATTAAAAATATGAATTTTTTAGGGCAAATAGTAAAATATGATTAAATGTGGAATAAGTATATCCTCAATAGTTAGAAATGTGCAAAATGAGATAATTCTTGAAATTTTCCTGACGGCGAATGATGAAGAAGCTTTCTCGTGATATCAACCAGCTGATTTCCGGATAGGATTCCGAGCTTTCGAGAGCTGCTTCACTCTTCACTTCTGCCACTTAAAATTAGATTCACATTAGCTCTCGAAAGCTCGGAAATTACCTGGTAGATATCCCGAGAAAACATCTTCATGCAAAATGAGGTTCATAAGATGGGGATATTCTAGGATACTCTGGTTGAGATCTGCTAGACCGGAAATATTACATTTCAACCTCTGCCTTAGCAAAGGTCTCTATACTTACATAGGTGAAGTGAAGAAGCAAAACTGATATGTTAGACAGATATATTTTCTCCTGTGTTTCATATAATAAGACCCCTTAATTTGAAAAAAAAAAAAAAACTCAATTGATTCGAAGCATTGCTTTTCAACTCTCGGTTGATTTAAAACTTATAATCACACATTGGTTTCCCATAATAAACACGTCACAAAATATTGAAAAATTATAAATATACCGATCAAGGTTAGCAATGGAAGGAAATATGAAACAACAGTACAGTGAATGTATTCATTTTCACCTTGCGTATCATCAAAATCTTGATAAATTTTGTATTCTTCCCGCTGAAATAGAAATAAGTCTAGTATCTGTGAATCCAGATTGTTTAGTTCCAGAACGTCCTATGCAGTACATTAGAGGTAACGTGACGGATAACCTGACGAGTACTGTGGTTTAAAGGAACTTCACTTTATTATTTCCAAATATCATGACTCCGCGTTGCAAATAACGAATGCCGTATTTGCAGTATCAGAGCAAGAATAAAACTTTTTACAAAAAATAAAACAATATCATGCTCTACAGAAAAAGGAACTTGTAAGAAAACGTGATAATATCATGATAATGATGTATCCAAGTAGTGTGTGTGTGTTCACTATTTGCAGTACACACACACGCTTCACACATAGGGTAAATACGTACACGTATGTTCTGCAAGTATACAGTCGAGTCAATAAATTGTTGGCTCAAAACTTGCATGTGCGGCTCAATGACGAAGTAAGTATACATTACTTATTAAGGGAAACAAGTCAAATGAATTATTATTATTCTTTCCTGGCCCTACAGTCCATCACAAACCCTGGCCTCCTTCAGAATCTTCAGCCATCCATCTCTATTCACAGCCTTCCATCTCCAGCTCCTAATTCCCAGCACACTCAGGTCCTCTTTCATCGAATCAACCCACCTTAAAGGTGGTATTCCTACTTTTCTTCTCATCCATATTCGTAAATATGATCCTTTTGCACACCCTATATCCTGATAAAGCTGATATAGTTCCATATTATATCTTCTTCTCCATAATCCATTTTCATATATCGGCCCATAGATCCTCCTCAGAATCTGCCTTTCAAAGCTTCCGATCATTGACTTAGACTTCTTGGTTATTATCTATGATTCACATCCATACATTAAAATAGGTCTTATTAACGTTTTTTATAGTTTAACTTTTGTTTTCCTCCTGATGTACTGAGACTTCATATGTTTTCCAAGTACAAAATAACTTCTATTTGCCATACTTATCCTGTGTTTAATGATAGGTGAACATTTACCTGGCATTTAAAATCATACAAATTGAAATTCCTAAGTACTTGAATTTTTATGGTGCATCCCACGTGCAGTACTGTACAGTGGGATCCATGAGTATCACCGTGTAAATTGTCCATGACTATTTTCATTAATTTTTCTCTTACATCCAGTGTTCTTAAGCGATCAATTTTTATGTATGCTGGTACAGAAGTTGTCAACAGCTTGTTTTGAGTTTTCTATTAATTCTTGAAACTCTTATTGTGTCAAATAAAGTGCACGAACATGGTGACAGACAATTTGCACAGTAACGCTCATGGATCCTACTGTACATATTACCTTTCACGTAACCCCAGCGGTGTCAAATTGTGTGATCTTGTGTTTTCTCTACAGGCTCTTTTGCAGGTCGAAATAATCACGTATTTGGAGATATGTGGTTTTTACAGACCACGAATTACAATAATAAAATTTGACGATATGCACATATTTGCTCAATGACTACATTTGTAATGGCCTACAGCTGACGAACACTATATCGAAATACAGTATGGTCACGTGCGAACGAAACCAGAAAACATTTATTTGGTAACTCATATTAAAAGGCATTGTATAATTAAAAAAAAAAGGTTTATGTTTAAATACATAATTAGTTTCTATGTAGAGTTTTAATAAAGTTTTTCATTTCAGTTGCTGGTTAAGTTCAGAGAATGGATTTGATTGGTTATTCATGGGTCCGGCACTGGTTGTTGTCGTTGTAAGTACCACGAACTCGTAAATATCTTTTGAAAATATCTTTAGATTGGATCAAGTTTGGATGCGGTTTATATGTTTTATCAAATTGATTGAAAAAATACTAAGTGTCCTGATACCGAATTCTATGAATTTTTATGCACACTGGCAAGTTGGTAATTTCTTGAAATTGAAATTAAAATTTCTTGAAATTATCACAATCATTACATTGTGATATAAAAAAACAAGGTGAAGTCATATAAGGTGGGGTCTGGATAAACCATTTGTGCTCCGGAATCGTGAGAAGTATGTTGAAGAGTAAAGACCCTCACAAGATTTGCATAAAATGATAAATCGTGATTTCTTTTAGTCAATTTAAAGTAGATGAATGATAATTCAACACTGCTTGGTACTTATACAGAAAATTAAGTACATAAAATTGTTACAATTATAGGGTTGTTATTCTTCATAAAATCATGAACATCCAAATTATATCTTCTAATCGGCTTGCTGAATATCCTTGTGATTTTTACCTTCAGTATTCACGCTAATTTTAAAAGTGTGTTGTCAATTCGGACTTAAAATACAATTTCCTATTCTCTTTCCAGACATGTGTAGTACTGCTTCTTGTAGCAGCAGGACTGGCCGATAAATCTAGAAGAAATATGTCCAAATATAGTCGATCAACCTCTCTACTTCTAATGCTGGTACCTACATGGGCCATCTGGATATTCTATCTGAAGAGCCGTAAGCGTGTTGAATCTTTTAGCATTCTTCTCTCGCAAAGAATTTATACAAACACATTTAGCAGTTATTACAACTTGTTTAGAAGGCGTGTATTGAATGATGGGGACTGGCACTCCCCTTGTACACCCAACGGCGAAAGAAACAGTAGGCGAATTGTCCACCAGCATTTTAATTCGGTCTGTATTACATATTGTGATGACAATGAATTGAAATAATGACGTCAATAAACAGAGAACAATGCCTGCTTCGAACCAACATACAGAGTGTCCGAAAAGTCACGCAACCCGGTGTTTACGACCGTATAACGGAATAGCGAAACGGAATTAGAAGAAACGCTTTCTGCCAAGAGAATGCCCTGTATATTGGGAAAATTTAGAGAGACAAACATATGTAAGAACATGCATGTTTTAATAACAAATAAGCAAAGTGTTACACCGGGTTGCGTGACTTTTCGGACACTCTGTAGTTACATCCCTTAAAACAACACAGAATGTAGAATAAAAAAGTAATTAAAATAGCGGTGGACAATTTGCCTACCATTATCTTTGCCGTTGACACTGATGTTTAATGAATGTGTAGTTCCTTAGCATAAAAGAAGATTTTACTGAAACATTTATAATATACACTGTGCGAATAAACGGGGAGGCGGGGATTTCCCCTCCACAGAAAATTTTATCCCCCGGCAAAGAAAACTACTTTTATCCCTGCTAGGTATGTTTCTATCCCCCCTTCAAAGTAAATTGAATTGAAAGCATACAGTACAGCCATTTCTTTACTATGTAACAAACACAATTGAAGAATCATTCGTGTGCATTAATGGTTCAGCCATCAAAGATTTCCCAGCCGAAAAGTATGTAGAATTGCTCATTAAAGGACACCATTCTTCAACTAACCAACCTCACCGAGCCAACAGCAGGCTGTTTTCCACTTAAGTTTCCATGGCAGAGTGCTGATCTTTTATATGTATTGAAGTGTTCACAAAGAACTTGTAGGTAGATTAGATGGACTTTAAGTGTGAACATGGATATACAAATTCGGTCAATTTTTCGGTGTTAATAGTTCGATAGCTCTGAACAAGAGGTTTTTTTTTTAGAATGTAAATATAGCCTACTAAGTGTTTTAGATTACGTGTGAATGTTGTTATCATAATATTTAATAACGATAATAGTTTAGTTTGCTGACTGATATCATATACACGTATACAGATTTCATAGGCGTTCGCACAGGGGGGGCAAGGGGGGACAATTGCCCCCCTAATAATGGGCGCCCTCAGATTTTTCCACGGAGAGACAAGCAACGTATTTTTCCATGAAGCATATTACCCCCATAATAGTGTTACCCCCTCTCAAAAACACCACTTGAATTTGAAATTATCGCAATAATGTAAATTACTATGACTGAAATCAATTATACGTGTGAAATATATACTTTTAGCTTGACATTCAATTTCAAAGGGGGAGGTGTGGCCATCCTTGCTCCCCCCCCCTTCCAGACATTCATGCCCCTCCTACATTATTGTACCTTCACCTAGAAATTTAGTGGAGAGGAAAGTTATCGCCGTTATTGAACGATATTATGCTCTTAAAGAAAATTAAGTATTTTCAAGCCGATTAAAGTTCAAAACAACTACGGGGCTAGAGGGTGCAGTGGCGAAACAACAGAGGGGCAATGGGCATTGTTCCTCCCCAATCTTGAACGGATATCAATTTCTGGGGGCAAACATTGAGGTAAAAGAAAGCGTCTTTCTTGCATTATTTTTTTCCAGACGGCCAAGAATACCTGCAGGGGAAACAGAGGGACAATTGTCCCCATCGATATCAAATGTTATACAAATAAAAATACATTTCTTAAAATTTTCTTGCTCGCTTCGCTCGCAATGTCTCCTTTCATTACAGTCCTGTCAAGTTCCGAGCCGTAGCTAGGGGGCGGTAGGAGTTATCCCTGGGCGCCGACTGATCGAAATGAAAAAAAAATGTAAAAGAGAATGCCATGGTGCCCCGTGAAATTTTTTGTGCCATATTAAATCAATATTGTTTTCAGTTTGTAACAATCTGGATGTAAGAATTTCTTGTTTTCTGTAATGCATTGTAAATTACCAGAGAGAGAAGATATAACTGCTATTATAACTACTAAGTACTTCAGACTCTTGCTGCTAAACAGTTTTGTCTTAAATGCATGAACACAATTGTTTGGTGGAAAAGGAGCGCGGCACAGAAACGATTTATTTATTTGTTATCGTGCCTCTATGTTGCTATACACACACACACACACACACACACACACACACACACACACACACACACACACACACACACACACACACACACACACAACAATGAAACTAAAACAGTGGGATAAAATCTTTATCTTTCCCGACTGAACTTCCATCAATGCTTTTGCCCCCACTAATTAGAGGGTCTGCGCACGCCTATGACAGATTTGTATACTCAATAAAAAACTACCCATAAAATGAAATCACAAATACGCCACAGACTGACCATTCCCCAAAAGCAAAAAGCATAATTCGCACAGTGATAACATATACTTTGGGTAATATGTTCAAAGAGTAAATTCGTCCATTTTCTCAAGTGCATCAAAAAGATTTTATTCACATGCATTTCCTATCGTATCTGAAGTGTTAAAAGTACACTATCTTCATTTTTTTTCAAAATGTGACGTATTTGTTGCGGCTCCTCGAATACGTGTCCCTTAGGGAGACCTTGATCTTTGTGCGAAATGCATATAATATCTTCATACTTAGTAAATAATAACCTAAATTTACTATTTATCTCTAAGCACATTTCATTTAATTGTAAAAGTAAAAAGTAATCAACTTACTTTTACAGCGAATTTTAGTCTTGGAGCTGTGTTCGCCTTCTGGAACGCTCTCCTTGGCATTTACTACATAACCTTCCACTGTGCAATGGACAACGAAGTGAGGAAGAAAATGAGGAAGTTGTTCGTAAGTATATAACACATGTCTAGATTTACCTAAGTTTGCAGTACACTTGCAATAGAAGACATGATCATAAAACAAACAACAATAGTTTGGTGAAGCTATGGAATTACACTTGACTCCTTAGTAACACACATTTTTTACACAACAATGAAAAATATAAAATTTAGATCGAAAGTTACAAGAAGATTGTTGGGAGGAAAAGGTTTTTTTTTATGTATTCTTTTCTTCATAGCATCTTTTTTCTGATATTGTTGTCAAACATAACAACGTAGAGGAATTATAGACACCATCTAGCCCACACCACTTTAATTAGACTAACGTCTGTGAGTCATTGGTAACAGGAATGCATACTTTGGTAGAGCTACTATTGGACTGTCTACCTCCCTGGCCATTTCGTTAGTATAGGGTTCTAAGCCTTGGTAAAGTATTGATGATAGTACTGCTCATGAAAAACTGTAAAGAAAGTAAGAAATTAGAAAACAATATAATAAGTGAGATAAATTGAAAGAAGTAGAAAAGGTAATTCAATTTAATAATTTACATTAAAGAAAGACTGCTATGTGGAAGACCTGGGTTCGATTTGTGGTGTGGGTGATCTCAGGTGAGAAATGTTCCGAGAATATCCCTGCATAAAACTTCTCTGGTCTCAACAAGCTTCTAATAAATGCATAGGTGAATGCGTTACTATTTACTATTGTATTAAATCTATTATACATTATGTGCAACACCTATTCTGAAATAACGTGAAAATTGGCACACTTAGAAAGAGTAACTGTTGGTGTAATCTTTTATAATAAATATAATCCAACGATGATTTTAAAAAAGAAAGATCAAATCTTTCTTGTATGTAATAGGGCTATAACTCATCGGAGTATGCAGTTCTTGCAGCGACTTTTACATAATTTCCTATATCTGGAAACGGCATCCTTTCACAGTGGATATCATTCTCACAACCAGATATGACTCCTGCAAAACCTATATGCTACTTCAAGCCACACATACGAGAATGCATTTTAACATTGGAAGAAAGGAGAAGGAAACAAATGTGATTAGGCTATACAACAAGTAATTTTTTCAAAAAAAAATGAAAAAGTCTAGTTTCTTTTTGAACAGACCTCGTATTTTCAATAACTTCATGGATATTTCTCTCATACATATTTAGAAACATATTCTAATGGAATTCCTGAAACATTTTGTGCCTGAATTTTTTCAGAAACCGGAATTAAATGAGAACAAGAATGTGCTCATACGTATTCAGTTTCCATAGAAACATGTGTGTTTCAACTCATGCCAAATTTCAAATATTTTTCTTTCATTCATATAAACCTTGAAATATGCTGTTTCTAGAAACAAATTTATTTAAGTTGTATACAAATTCGAAATCATATTTCATATGTTTCAGCTCATACAATATATGTAACATATTCTGTGTCTATATAGAGCGACCGCAAACAAAAGAACCTTCGGCCAGAATTCTTCGCGAATCTTCCCCTTCATCCGTTCAACTCAGGCCACAAGGAAGCCTGCTCTCTACGACTACCCTTCACTCGCGAATACGGTGTACAGGACATGTGGCTCTGCACAGGCTCCTTTGCTTGTGGTCGCACTGTAGAAACACATTTCTTTCACCTCATACAAATCTTCAGTTTTAAGTTCACTTTATGTACATATAGTCTAATCGGGACTGGACCTAAAATTTAAAGTTGGATCCGAACCGCTGCGTGTGTCCACAGAATATTGACCCGGAACTCCTTCATTTCGAGGCGACGACCTTACCACCACGTCATCGAGAAGGTACATGTAAATATGTAAATTCCGATTCACATCCCATGTTTCTAGAATCGTATTTGTTTCAGCTCATATAAATGGTGAAGCATATTTGTTTCAGCTCCTACAAATTGCGAAACATATTTGATTAAGTTCATACAAATGGTGAAAACATTTTTTTTCAGTTCATACAAGTGGGGAAATATATTTGTTTCAACTCATACAAGTGGTGAAACATATTTGTTTCGGCTCATACAAGTGGTGAAACATGTTTTTTCAGCTCATACAAGTAGTGAAAGATATTTGTTTCAGTTCATAAAAATGGTGAAACATTTGTTTCAGCTCCTACAAGTGGTCAAACATAATTGTTTCAGTTCACATTAATGCTAAAAGATTTTGTGACTGGAAAACATCTGTAATTTGTATGAGACAAGGACCATATGCACTATGTGGTCCTTGCTCATACAGAAACTTGTTAGATCCTCTCTCTTGCGTCTCTTACAAATTCCACATTTGTAGATAAATTATCCATGCACAAGGTGTTTCACAATCTTTACGAGTTGAAACGAATGTTACAAATGAAACAAATGCTATTTTTTCCCCTCAGATCCGATTGGGATGGACGAGTGCGCATTCCAGTTCCAGTTCCCAAGATGGCTCCACTCCAGAAAGTTTATCCGAAAAAATAAGTGAGTATTATCTTAACTATTTTATTCTCAATTGTTTCACATTTTATCCCTTGTCTAGGGCCTTGGCACACATGTGAAACTCAATCCCTGCCTTTGCTTAAAACATGTAACACACGCGGGAACTAAAGACATCAAATCAGACTTGACTAACTTGCTCACGTAAGCATATTAATAGCGGAAAATATTTTTTCAAGCATATAAATAAACGCAAGTAAGTTAGGGCAAGAATGAGCCCCCTAACAGAGCATGAAATCAAGTTTTCAGGAATCGATTACTATACGGTAAAGTCAGATCCGGCCCTATGTGGGGGCGAGGCTTGGGACATATAAAATTCGCGACGCCTGTAACCAGAATTTTTTTCAGAAGTATCAATAAATCAGGATTTTTATTCCTTAGTCTGAATTAAAGTTGTACCATATAATCATAATATAAACTATTACATTTTATTTATACATTTCTTATTATTATCTACAAACAATAAACAGAACAAGTTGAAGGTTAAAAGCAAGAACTATGGAAGGTAATAAAAGTTTCAAATCTATTGTCTATTTTCGATTCCGATGTGTCACTGGTGCGACGTTCATTATACTTATTTGCTTACAAAGCTGTGTGTGGTTCAATATCAAATTACTTTTTTCTTTAGCAAAGTGGTATTTTTTTATAATATGCAATAACATACGTAATTCTATCATGTTTACTTTTTATTCAATTTTGACGATTTAGCGAATTTATTTTGTTTTACATTTTTTTACCCATTGTGATTTCATTCTATAGTTAAACGAATAATGTACATGAACTATTTTTGATTGAAGTATGAACACGATTTCTGTACGTAATATTTCTTTAGAATAAGATTTCAGTAGTTTGGATACTTTTTAAGTATGCCGAAGCAATCCAAAAGTCACATTAGTAGTTTAATTGGAAACACCAACGTTGTATAAAGTCGTAATGACCTCCCGAAAATTATTACGAAATCGCGTTGCCTTATATTTGCTGACGATGTAAAAATATTTAGTACAATTTGCTCTGAAGAAGACAGCCTTGACTTGCAGACAGACGTAAATACGAGGGTGGATCATTAAGTATCGCACAACAATTTTTTTCCGCGATGTTATTGTGGCTGGGACGTTGAAATTTTACAGAGGTATAGCTTGAAGTTCGCGTTAGAGACATAATTTGTTCGCTCAGGTATAACTCTTGCGGCAAAAGCATGAACTACTTAGCAAAGATGGCGCGCATGTTATTGTCGTCAACGTGTGAAGAGCAGAGAGTTGTAATTCTTTTTTGTTGGCGAAAGGACAAGAGCCTAGTGAAATTCACAGGGAAATGTTGGGCGTGTATGGGGAGGACTGTTTGGACCGAAGCAACATATCCAGGTGGTGCACATTCTTTCAAGTAGGCCTTGTGAACCTTGTTGACTCGTCACGTTCTGGGCGACCAGTAACAGCTGCAACGGAACGGAATGTTACATCCATTGAGCAGGCAATTCTCAACAACTGGCGAATCCATCTGAGAACATTGTCAGAGCGGTTAAACATTTCTTACGGTACGGTATGCAATATTCCTAGGTGGACAATGCTTCAATTCCGATGAAGAAGTGCAATTGGTTGTGCGCAGATGGCTGTATTCCCAAATGACTGAGTTCTATGAACAGGGTATATTGAAACTAGTGCCACGATGGGAAAAATGTGTTAAAAGACTTGGCTCATATGTCGAAAAGTAGCTGGAAGTTGTGGTTTCGTTGTGTATAATTTATGTTGTTTTACCATTTAAACTTCTTTTTTAAAAAAATGTTGTGCGATACTTAATGATCCACCCTGGAGCGAAAATAATATACTTTCATTTAATCTTGATAAATGTCAGGTTATGTCTATAACAAACGCTCAAACAATAAGAAACTTCCGTATCAGATGGGAGGAAAACAAATAACAAGGGTAACTAAATTCACGGATCTTGGCGTCACATATGACGCAAATCTATGTTTTAAAGAACATATGCATCATATCGTTAAACAAGCGTATAAGAAATTAAGATTCATAAAAATATGTGGGGAAGATCTGAGAAGTACATCAATATTAATAACCTTGTATGTCTCCCTAGTACGCTCACTGGTAAAATATGCATCGGTAATATGGCAGCCTTTGGTAAAGAAAACATGAGAGAAATAGAAATGATTCAGTCCAAATTCTTGAAGTACATAAAGTACAAAGTGTACCATAAATTCACTCCGTACTCTGAGCTTGTGTCGCAGTTTAAAATCGAGAAAATTGAAGAAAGGTTTAATCTAAATTTGATGAGCACGCTATATAAAATTGCAAATAACAAAATAGACTCTATGGGGTTAGTATCTGCATTACAATATTCTGTACCTCAAATGACAACCAGACCGAAACCCGGGTTGTTTCATGTACCAAAATCTAGAACAAATTATGTAAAAATATCTTCGATGTGGAAAATGGGTAAAAATTATAAGGAAGTGGTAGCAAATGATTCGAGCGTTCATATAAACAATATGTCACTTCAATCATTCAAAAGAGCCCTACTTCCTCAGTGGAGAAAGGGGTGAGGGGTTCGTCTATATACCGTGCGTCCATTTCGATCTGCAGCCGAGAGATCGGGAGAAGCGTGGCGGGCGGCACTGACGGAGATGCCGACATTTGCGGCCTGAAATGCCCGCTTATTTTTATGGACATATGCAGACATTTATATAAATATTGCAAAACGAGCACTAACCTGTGTTATAAGAGTATGGTTTTAATTTTAGTAGCTTAGTGACTGTATGTGCCGATGATTTTGACACGCCCACCTCTTGTGAAACACGGCGTAGAGGTTTGTTTGGAGAACGTTCTAACGCTGCACCAATATCATCGAGTTTTGCTTCGGTTAGAATCCGTCGTTTTTGCTTAGGTGTTTTAAAATTTAACGATACAGTTTCTCGTAATTTAAGGACAAGATGTCTAACCGTATCTCTGTGTGGAGTTGAAACGCATGGGAATTTCTGTACAAATTACCTACACACGTCTCGACACGAGTTTGTTTTCACGTAGGTACGTGTCATACATAAAAAAATCTTTGTTCTAACGTGAATCTTGCGGCTGGCATTCCAATCGTCTCACTGACAAGTCACACATACACACTACAATAACACAAACAAGTAACTGCAAGTAACCAAGAATAACACTCTTGCGCACAGTACGAAATTAACACGCTCTTGGTTTACATTGCTCGCCACTATATTTACAACTCTGTCTTCATCTAGTCGCGAAGGAACAAAAAACTCGAGCTCGGAGATTTCGGATTGCAAGGAAGCTCACGAACACTATTGACTTTTAACGGTTTCTTCTACAGCGTAATCTTGATACAGTGTTGCACATTCAAAACCTCCAAACGATCCCCATCGGAACAAAACTCTTTCAAGGATATAAACTTAAGCAGGACGTTACTGGTCAAAACTATGATTAAAATGTTTTATTATCTGTGGCTCTTAACATCGTTTCTAAAGCGTATTTTTTGTGTGTATAAGAGCAGAACTTGGATGAATTACAGAAGAACTTTTGCGTGTTATAACACAGGTTAGTGATCGTTTTGCAATATTTATATAAATGTCTGCATATGTCTATAAAAATAAGCGGTCATTACAGGCCGCAAATGTCGGCATCTCTCGGCTGCAGATCGAAATGAACGCACGGTAGTAATTAGTGAAACAATTTATGTTTTGCACGAATATACCTAGGTATGTAATGCACAAATATATGTAATGCACAAAATGTATGTATGCCTCAATTGAGCAATGTTGTGTGGCATCATTTGTTTAATAAATAAAAAGATAATAAACAGTACACAATCAATTATTTTTATCTGGAGCCGTGGGGTGAGCGAGTGCCCTGGTTGTCCATTCCTAGATTGATTAATTGATTGAGTTGCTGTTCTAAGTCCACTTTATGCACAGTGAGGTTAATCGGGACTGAATCTACAGTTTCAACTGGGATCCGAACCACTATGTGAAATTTGATGTTTGTTCGTGTTCAACGTGTTCAATGTGAACAAAAATAGGTTACGCACTTACGGAAAAATAGGCATGCCTTTGCACTTGCTTCACTTTTGCAGTAAATTGTACATTAGTCACGTCAATTGGTAAAGGTATTGTAATATATAAAAGACCGTGTGAAACTGTGTAATCGATTTTCATTCTGTATAAGTACAGAGGGGACGCTGTTTTGCTTATCGTACCCCTTTTGTTCACGAATCCTGAAACCGCCAGTGGCTGTGAAACACTGAAATACCAAGGTTACAAAATCTTACAGAGCTGCTTGTATAGTGCTGCCTTCAGCGCTATACGGTGGCGAGTTCGCGAACTTAATTGTGAGACCTCGTAATTCGTAGACGCTTTTGGACAATTCTCCACGCAGTTGTTGTGGCAGTTGAAGCACCCGACTTGCATGATTTATCGACTTCCGTCTTCGTTGGAAAGAAGACATCTGCGAAAGACCTGGTCCACAGTCTCCTTCGATGGCCACTGGATTTCTCTTTGCACAGACAACACGTATCCACGAAGTGTTTGTAACATTTAAAAATGGTTTTCTCCGTTGGTGGCTCTTTCTGAAATTTCGTTATCCGCTGTCGCTGTACGGTCGTAACAGACTTTGTTTCGTTGAATTGCAAGTCACAGAATACCTTCTTCTCTCCATGTTGGATTGCACGCTCCTAGCGTATAAGTTTGGAACTGGCGGTGTGCAGTACTGTTACAATGAAAACTTGTGGAAACCACAGATGTACACCTATATTCTATCCCGGCAATCTCTGAAGCAAGGTCGTGCATAACAGTAGACAAGGGGAGAAAGCGAGTGAGAGAAGTGAAGCAGTACAAGCTCCTGGAAACGGATAATAGCTGCAGTCGATTTTCCCCCTCCACGCAATCACGTGTTCATTGGTCGAGGCCTCTAGAGTCACTACTTCCGCAAATACTTATGTTCGATCGATTGCTCCAGAAAATCGCGGGACAGTATATTTAGTGATGATACTTTCTATAAGTTCCCTGAAATAAAATCGAGAAAGCAGGTAGTTCTTTTTTAATAACCCTGTATAAGTTATGGTTGTAATGATTGAAAAAGTTAGTAGAAACTTTAAACATCTACTAGTGACCATTTGTTACTAGTTGGAAAAACAACAACAACAAAAATAGGCCGTTCTATGGTAGATGTTAAGTCACCTATTTTTTCCCTTGGTATAAGTTCACAAATTGCTGTAAATGACAGCAATTTCTGGTCTGATAATCAGCTGTGCATGTGATTGATATGGTACGCTCTTGCCACGCAATATCATCTGAATTTAGTGATAAGTTATATGTATTTATAACTCTCGGAATGTGGACGAATATTGAAAACTTCGGTAAGTTCGTTCTATGATAACATGGAATATTGAATACAGCGCTATCTGGTGCCAAATAGTTCGACCGCACACTTCATAAGTCTAATCTAAATGCACCCTTATCTTCAACATGTTATCTCTTAGTCAGAATGTTCACGGTAAAATATCACTGCAAAAGATTAGTAGAAAGAGTGTTATCGGTCTCCGTAGCTAACTGATATAAAAGCGATATAAATTAACCGAAAAAGAATATCAGAGTAGACAGAGGAAGGGATTATTTGTTTTATTTCTGTCTCAGTCTTACAAGAATTTAACTCAAGGGACGCGTGGCTCACTGCCTGTTGGGGAAAAGTACATTAAAGAACAAGGTTTTCGTCATACGTTTCACAATAGAAAATTAAGATAGTTGTGTTTCTGTATACATAAACACATGGCAGCGCGAGAGGAGGGCGCGGTATGGTCACCGCCCCCTCCTGTTGTCTAGTTGTCGAAATTAGCAAGGAAAACTTCACAATTGTGAAAACTTCATATAGTTGGGCTAATTTTACAACAATTTTGCGCTCATCCAGTTCGCTGCACTTTATGGCACTAGGTGTAGTGCAGGTGAATCCCGGTGTTAAGCTGGTGCGAGGAAATGACGTTCAACCAAGTAGACGGGTAGCGGTGTTCAAGTTCAGAAGATTCCACAAATGCCTGTCTGCTGCTTTAAATGATCATTTGATTAGTTAGCACGCACCACGTGACGTACACCACACATTACACCGCTCTGGAAAGTAGTCCAGACACCAAATGCACTACTTGACAACAAATCGACGAAGTAGACGAGTCGGTGTTGCGCCGGGCAACCAAATAGACGCGTTAGTGCAGAGAGAGTTAAACAGTGTAGCAAACTACACCCTGTCCCAACTATCTCTGAAGCAGGCGATCGAAAACAAGTCTCTGCGCAAGTAGTGACGCAAGACGGCTCCACCAATGAACACGTGAGATGAACTGGATTGCGTGGGGGGGGGGGGGGGAAGCGACTGCAGTCACTAGCCTTCGAGCAGCGTGTAGCCTACTGTTTCGCCCTCCCCACTCGATCCTCCCACCCCTTCTCTGCCGCTATGCGCGGCCTTTCTCCAGAGACAACTGAGACAGGGTATATGTGATGTGATATTTCTGTATGTTCCTTAAGAATTCCCTGCTGAGAAAAACTATGAATTATTCCCATATTGGAAATTGTGGTAATGCGATTACACATCAGATATGTCTATAATTCACAGATCAGTGGCAGCAAAGATGTGAAGAAGACCCGAGAAGAAGAAGAAGCATGATGTCACCGTCGTCGTCAGAAGCGGCTCCAAATGATGACATTTTAACTTTTGGGACTGAAGACGTCGCTGGCCAATCTACGTCCAGGTACAGCGTGAGAAATCCAACGTTGCCCCGTCTGTCGGCAAGAAATGTTGATCCAAATGGATGGAAGTTCAAGTTGAGTTCTCCACAAACGCCAACTCGCTTCTAGAAGATTCTCGCAAAGATTTAGGAATGGCATTGAAGAAGAGACCTTTGGTCGAACTAACCTATTGAGGCCAGAAGTTGGCTTCAGCTCTGTGAAGTAAACATGTGCTGCTTTAGAATATAATTGTGCATGTCTGTACTGGTTAGTACTTCATACTTTAAAAGGGCAGCTAAGTTTTCAGGATCGGAACACTTAATTAAAGTGACAGTTGTCCGGAAAGAGTCCCTGAACAACAACGTAAGAATAACCTCTATGGGCTCACAGACTGCATTGTAATATTTGAGCGGAATGACCAAGGTCAGCTTGACAACCAGATATATTCTTATTGCATTTAATGAGAGTGGGTAAGGTAAAGTTTCACATGCACTTTACACCATGCCAGCCATATAAGGAATGTACGGGTAGGGATCCACACATTCTTTGATCTCGGGTATTTTGGAGGTGATGTGATCAGCGCCACGCTCCGACCACTCAGTGGCGTGCCCAAGGAGGGGTTGGTGGAGGTCATAACCCTCACTTTGGCCCAGAATTCATAAAAAAAGATGAAAAAGAACATCAAAGGCAGGAAAAGATGGAAAAAGGAGGACTGACTACCAAAAAATATATACATACCCCCTTTCGAAAATCCTGGTCACGCTACTGCGACCACCGTACCCCCAGGGTCTGCTCCCCAGGAACCCATTTAAATGGACAGTAGAGGAAGTTGTTTTCTTTTTCATATAATTTACATGAATTTTATACGCATCTACTTTTATTTTGAAAATACTTTTAGTTAACTGGATCCACTTGCAGGAACTGCGTGAAGTTCTTCCTCTTATATTTGCAGATTTTTTTAAGTTCGTCTACTTTTTTACCTACATAATGCCCAATCACTACGTTCCAAAAGGCCAAGTCACTTTCTTCCAAACTATTATTGTTCTATTACTACTTCTTTTTAGTTTTAGTGTGGCTAATCTATCTTTTAAAGAAGGGCCATTTAAGATCTTCTTAAACATTTCAATTTTCTTGAAGCTTTCTCAAGGCTTCACGCATGATACTTACAACCAGAAATCTTTGCTATGGAGGACAAAGAATGCATTGAAGCCATCCAAAATACATAAGATAAAGGTAAAGGTAAAGTGCTCCCCTGTGCATAGCACCACGCCATGAAGGCGTATAGGGGGTGTGGGGGTAACGCCCCACACTTTCTTGATCCGGTCGTGAGTGGGGGTGATGTGATCAGCATCACGCCCCTGACCGCCTTTACCCCCCAGGGTTTCCCCCAGGTACCCATGTTATTCGACGCTGGGTGGGCGCCGGGGCCGCTTCCACCGTTAGAAAAGTTCCCGGATTTGAACCGGCCGGGGATCGAACCCGGGACCTTTAGCATGGTAGTCAGACGCGTTACCGACTGAGCCACCGCGGCCACATAAGAATTACTCTAGATTTCGGTCTCTACCTTCAACCTCCGTGCAACTGTCACTACCTAATTTGAGGCATCCAAGCCAAGGTCAAAGATCATTCTGTGCAACGTTCTGAAATTCTGGCAAATCTCGCTCCGTGCAACCCTCACGAATGCAAATTATCAATATTACTATTTGTAGGAGATTTAGATTTTTTTTTTTAACCATCTCTTTACTATGTCTCAAGCATTAAGGTAACTTAGGTAAATTTCATGCGCACTAAAAAAATCGGTCCACATTGCATCTAGACCAATCTAAGTACGAACTATTTGAAAACTTTACGAAAATCATCATCTCCACCACTGGCAAGGAATATTGAACATCGTTAAAACTACAATATAAGATAATGTCTTACTGTTTTGTAAGAAAAATGCATTTCGTTGATTATTTTCAAACGAAGAGCACAGTTAGAAATATTAAATCTAATTATGAAGTTCGTGGTGCATACATCATTGTCTTTTGTTGTGGGGTGTCTTTGATTTGGTTACAAATATTAAACAAAACATCAAACTATGTTTTGATGGTTGAAATTCGTTTCTTACTTCCATTTCCAGCAGGTGCAATATCAAAATCAAAGAAGTAAACATGTGATAAATTTCATAACCGTATGCTTATAAACATAATATTTATGAATTAAGTACACTTCTATTGTGCATTTTCTATGTATATACTTAAATGACAAGATACACATAATAATATGATAGTAGGTAAAAAGTACTTCATGTATATCTATGGTGTATTTTTTTGTAGAGGGAATTTAGTTAATAATTAGAAATGTAAAATCTATTTGTGAAATATGTGGTAACATATTAGTGCACATTAAATTAAATTTAATGATATATATTTAATCGAAGACATTGCAAATATTTATTGTGATTTTTCGCTTGTATGTATAATCAAGTATTATCCATGAAGGACGAAGGAATATATATATCTTGTATATTTTATCGAAACATTGATGCTCTAAAGTGCTGTTTATGGTATAGTGATTTTGTAAGATGATATGTGATAAGTAATATATAATGTAACTTTGAGTGATATGTGCATTTCTTTCTTTTTTTTATTATTAACAAACCACCCACACAGGGAACAGTTTTAGTATGCACCTATTACAAATATATACTCAGGTTGTATGTTGTATTGTATACAAATTAACCGTTTATGCATTATGTTTATGCATTACTGATTGTACACTTCTGAACATCTTATTTGACCGCCCTGAAAAATTTCAAAGTCCGGAATTCTTAAATTTGGCAGCATAGCGCTTCAGAGCCAACTAAGAGTAGCCAGCCAACTTTGCAACATTTCTTCTTCCTGAATGAAAACGCTCGTGATTTTTTTTTCTCATTCTTTCACATTCCATAAAGTAAAGATAATCTAAAGCAGTAATAAAATATATCAGTAGACAAAAAAAATGTTAAGTAGAAATACGAATGTTGAAAATATTTCAAGATTCTTCGTTCTGAATTTGAAAATAGGAAAATGTATGTGCATTGTGAAACACTGAACAGGTTCTCATCCACCTGGAAAGAATTGCGGTCACATTTGAATGCAAGAAGGCAAATTTATGATGATTTTATGCGAAATGTTTAGTAAAGATACCTTGCAGAACTCAAAACGATTCTGCAATGTGTGTCTTTTCCTTGGTTCTTGGCGAAAAATGGTTCGAAACTCCGGCACAATGTTGCTTCAACTGAGATTACTGAGCTTTCTGTTAGAAATCTCCTGGAGTAGTTGGTTAGATGACAGCAATTTCGTTCCTTTACTGTTTTCTTCAAGATCGAAACATCGTAGGTTCAAATCCCACCCTTTCCTTATTATTTTTTTCCTTTTTATTTACCGAGTACGAAGTGTTCTAATAACGTAATATAATATTAT
The DNA here is from genome assembly GCF_977018435.1 of Lepisma saccharinum. NCBI lineage: Eukaryota > Metazoa > Arthropoda > Insecta > Zygentoma > Lepismatidae > Lepisma > Lepisma saccharinum. The sequence goes on along the minus strand of NC_139254.1, from coordinate 54,261,033 downwards.
ATGATATTACTGTAAATATTTATGCGATGCATGCTCAGTGGCGGCGATTGGGTTTCAAAACTGATGGGGCAAGGTGGAGGAGAGGGAGGGCAAGGACAGTTTCTTTCCCTTGGTAGATAATGTTTAGCATAGTGCTGGGTCATCTGCCCCTCCACACTCCATAATCGTCGCCCCTGGGCATGCCTCAAGTAATGCTTCTACTAATGTTTTTAATCTTTCAGTGATTGGCAGGATTTTAGGAAATACTTTTCCTTTCATTCAGCTTAAGTTAACACATATTAAGAACTTACATGTCAAATTTCTCCATCCGGAAATGCTGCATATAAATCGAATAAATATCAACGGAAATATCCAAGAAACGTAGATAAGCATTCTCGTCCAAAGCCGTTTACTTCCCGAAAAAGATTTTGCATGGATGTAGGTTTGAACCCATGACCTTCCATTTCATAAGCAAACGATCCATCCCCCGACACCACACGGTTCACGTTATTTTATGCACTCGGTTCGGATCCCACTTTAAACTGTAGGTCCAGTCCCGATTAGCCTTACTATGCATAAAGTTGACTTAAAAAAACAAATCAACCAATTCATCTCCTTCTATGATACTGTAGTCAGCCAGCATCCGAAAATACAGTTCCGCTTCGCGTATACCAGAGTGTAATTGCATTTAATATTGTGAATAATTTTACTTTAAAACTACAGATTAAAGCGATAATAATATCCAGAAAAAGAACCTCAAAGTAGATCTTCACACAAAGTATTTTAATCCATTGCCAAACATTTCAGTTAAGAATAATATTATGCCTTTCCATTTACCGTATTTTCGATTCATGGTGAATTTGCTAAAAGGACCATGTCAAGAAATCTAAATATGTAAGTTTTACTAGTAAATGCATTTAAAATGTGCACGAAACAACAGGGGAGGAGAAAAATAAACCTCAAAAAATAAGTAAAAAATGCAACAAAAACTTAAAAATACTGACAAATAAACTAAAAGCCAAAAAAGGCCGAAAAATGCAAAAAAAATGTAAAATAGAAAGTGTTTTCCGGCTATAACTGAAGGGAAACTGACATGATACCAGGTTTAGCATTGTTTTTAAGGGTCAGAAAAAAAGTTGATTTTTCATCAACTTCCGGACCCTAATTAGTAATTATGACCATTGAAAATGTTGGAGGTAGCTTACTTAAAATTTTCTTGCTGAGGGATCGTATCGTCCCATATCTCCACTTCATAATATAGAAAAATATCAAGTTCATATTTCGAAAATGACTTGGAGTTTTCCACCACGAAAATACGTTTTTCATAGTTTGAAGTTCGTTAGTATTATCTTTCAAGGTTTCCATTGTTTTAATTTCACACATTTTTTTATATTTCATACGTTCCTCTCTCTTTTCATACAGTCTTTGGAAAAAAGCTGAAGTTTCTTGTCAAACAGGGTCTGGTTCAAATGACTCCTTTTCGCTCTCCTGTTCCTACTTTAAACAAACAACAAAATACTTCTCAAAACACGGAATTTTTACACAATTTACAAAATTTGACAAAACGAAAATAGATATGTTCATCATTTTTCCCTTTCAGCGTTTCTCGATTTTATCTGAATTCGTTTCCTCATGAAAATTGCCATGAGGAAATTATATATATGACATTATGTGTGAATTTGTTTCTTCAAACTGGTAGCAAATTTTAACATGAGCTACCTGGAGAAAAGGTAACGTGCTTGATTCTTACGAGGAAGGTCGTAGGTTCGATTCTCCACCTAGGCAGGATTTTTTTCAGAAGTATATCGTTGGGTGTAAAGTTTATCCACCGTGCTAAGAAGTTAGCATTGGTCTCTGTATTTCACGAGAGGAAAGGAAATAGTAAGAGAAAGTTATTTCGATGATAGGAGGAAGTCACATGCCACGTGGAATGCGCAGAATCAAGTTACGTAGAGCTAAGTCTGTAATGGTGGTTTCGAATATTGCAAAGTTAGTGGGGAAAGTTTGTTATATCTGATACTCGTACTTTCTGTTCAAAAAAGACAAACATTTTAGATACAAAGCAGTGATGAATTAACGATCATTATGAGGTTTTGAATTTTTTGTTTGTCAGTCACTATATAAATACTTATTAGTAGTTTCTTATCGAATCGGCCTTCGTCGCAATAACCATTTAACCATAACCCCACAGCTCTACAGCACCTTGGCGGGCCTTGGCTTACCTACCGACTGCTGGTCTCCCTCCCACACTGTTCCGCCGTCACCAGTGTTGGGGTGACGGGTGATCAGCCCGACGAACCCCCAGCCACTTGGAGCTTCCCAATTTCCTCACGATGGTGGGTTGCCACCGGCCCTATACGAATAAATTCCGACCAGAGCCGGATTCGAACCTACGCCCGCAGCGAACGATCTCAAGACGAGTGAACGCCTTAACCCGCTCGACTACGGAGGTGGACGCAATAACAATTTATTTATGTTAATTAGTAATGACAACAGTCATTACGAAGGAACGGACATAAAATTACCAATCTTAGCAATTTGAACTCATTAATCGCTCTCCTTCGTTACAGTACTGCACTACATCACTACTTAACATAACTGTATATCTTTTTTTAGTATAATCAATATTTTAGGAGTCAGTGAAGAACAAACAATACATAACTTAAATAACATTACATTTTGCATCCTGAATACATACATGTGATTTGTGAATTAATCATGATGTGTGTGTTAACACAACATATGAACAATAACTAAAAAAGAAAAGTTTTAACTTTAAATCCTGAAAATCTCCAACTTCTAAGGGGAAATATGTCCCTCAAGTGTGCATCGGATTCATTTTTTAAATATTCTAATAATAACGGTATCTGTTCAGCAAACAAAAAAAGAAAACAAAAGAAAGAGGAGAGGGTGGGATTTGAACCGGCGACCTTTCACGCTTGATGAAAAATAAGGATAGCAGCGCCTAACCAACTGCTCTACGTTAACTTAATGACGTTATACTCTTAAAAACATGTTGACGTTTATGAAGACTCGCACCTTCCTGTGTTTGAAGCACATTTTCTCGACAAGTCGTCCCACCTTCCTGTGTTTCAAGCACATTTTGTGCACATTTTGTCGACAAGTCGTATAAAATATATGTTTTTGAGAACTGTTCGATATTATGCAAGGTATTGTAAATAAAATGTCGCATAAACTCCTCACAAATTAGCTTCTTTCTGCACAAACGTGATGGCAATTTCCTCCGGGTGTAGAAAAACTCTATTCAGTGTTTCAAACCCCCCAAATTTCAAGTCGAGCAAGCAGAATCGTAAATATCCTTCAAGGTTATTTTTCCAATTTATTATTTCTGTTTGATTGCGTATTATAATAGCGGTTTATAGTTTCTAAGTTCATGGAAAGTGTTAAAATGAAAACCTATCACCGCAGCGTTTTTCGTCTAGTGGAAGGACTTACTCAAAGTTGGCTACTCTCACCTGGAGCTGAAGTGCAATGTTGCTAAGTTTACGATTTCGGGACTTTGAATTCTTTCGGGGCGGTCAAATAAGATGTTGCGAAGTGTACTACTGACAGTAGTACATTAACAATTATGTCCCAAACAAACAATTTTTGGATCATCAAGTTTATAATAATCAAATAAAACAAAATATTCAGAAATTGTGTTCTTGCATTAATTTTTCTTGACAACTTTTAATTCACTAAAAATAAAATGGCAATATCTTGATGTATTCGAGGTCCTATTAAATAATGAAAACTTGTTATGTTTAACAAACATATTACTGATGCCAGAAAAAACTTACAGTTTCACCAATGGCAAATTAACAAAATATACTACGTACCAGTGGCGCAGGAACGTTTTTCATTTGGAGGGGTACAAAATTCGAGCTGCACACACATGCGCGCATGAATATATGTGTGTGTGTGTGTGTCATAGGCGTGCGCACGGGGGGGCAAGGGGAGCAGTTGCCTTCCTCCCGTGGTTACAATTCGAATTCCTCTAAAATTAGTACTTAATTCCTTTTTCCTTCACAACCTTACGTTACTAATACAAAACACTTTTATTGTCAAAATAAAGCCGAACCCCGCGGCAGTGTGGTTGGCACAGCATTCTAGAACACCAGAGGTTCGGAGATCAAATCACGATCTGGGCATCAATTTCATCATGTCATCACACTCATCCCCATGGTCGCAATTACCCAAAAAATTGAGAAATGCTATGCTAAATAACAAAAATTAATCAGTTGTCATAATATACTTGCTGGAACACCCATAAACTGGAATGGTTCAATTAGGTGGATTTGATCTATTTCCAGAATATTGTCATGTACTCAAATACTGACGTCAGAATTTCTAATGCTCCTAATTCGTGCCACCTGAAAAGTTTCACTTGGCGCCTGAAGTTTCAAATCCAGTTCTAGTGTTTGCTTCTCATGGAAATTTCAATGACCATTTTTTGAGCATCACGTGTATTATTAAGTCATTATTATGCTATTGTAAATTTTTGCAGATCCCAGACAATTTCAAAATCTGCAGAGAAATGGTTAGTCGGCCATAGTTTTTCAAAGTTATTTACTGTAAACATACCAGTTATTGGCACTTTAAGAGGAACTAGTTGTAAAAAAATGAATTACACATATTGTATCAGTACATTTTTTGGGTTTCGGTATTTGATAAACTTTGACACCTGTTCAAACTTTGACACCTGTTCTGAAGTGAAATCGATTGAGACATAGTAAAAACAGGAAGCAGTTATTTCATTATTTAATTTTTTTTATTCAGAACCTGATAATGTCTAGTTGTTGGCATACACTGACCAGTTATTGTCACATTTGTGCCCAGTTATTGGCACTACATATTTACAATGTGCTAAGCCTCGAACAGTCACAGTCATTTATTGTAGGTTACGTAGTAGCTAAGCCTATATTGTAGTTATAAAACAATTCAAATAGGAATATGCCTAATGAAAATTATGAAAGAACTCAGAAAAGTAAATCAGTGAAATGGTTTAAATACCGAAAGTCTGTACCAATACTTGTCAGTCTGAATACTGCTACTTGGTACTGGTGGCAACCACTAGTTAACATAAAGCTATCAAAGTCAGAACGCTCGCATCGTCATTCTTATGTTTTCAATAGTAGCATGGTAGTGTTAAAAACATGAAAGGTTTATTTCTTCCAAATTGAGAGTTATTTGTCCTTGTGCCAAGTAAATGGGCATCATGCACATTAGCAACACCAATTATTGGCACCAGGCCCCAGCGGCGTATACTCTGGGTCATCTAGGTAATCGGAGATGACCCGACTATAATTTTGAAAAAAAGTTGTTTTTTATTCTTCGCAATATTCTTCCGAACCAATCTTTGATTCGCATATTTCTTTACTTACAGCGCGCGAATGTTTTTCAAACGTTTGCCGCTGAATGTCCGAGAGGCTTTCAGCCACTTTCTCCAGCTGGTGGAATCTGGTGACGTCAGGGTGAGATTCCACCGGCTCCCTCTAAATCCCTTGACGGTAGGGGAAGGAAACACTGCTTCTCAGGCGCGGTTATTCCGTGGCAAGGGTAAGCTTCTTCTGGAGAGAGTCCATCGGTCGCACTCTCCACCCCAGAGCCTTTGCCGTTCCCTCGGCTGGCACCCTCTTCTGCCATTCTTCCACGGTGGCCTTTGTATCGTAGGGGCTGTGTTGTTTACGACAGGGAAATTTCTCAGGAAACAGAATTCTGGGTTCGCAAATTACGTACTGAAACGGAAAGTAGAGAAAATACATCTGAAAGTGAGCGAGAAACAGGGAAATGTGAACATTTGCGAACCAATTCTATGTTAATTCTCATTTTACATTTGCTTCTGTCTTCCTCTGCTATTTCAACAGATATTGTCATAGGAAAGAAAAAGCTTTAATATTGAAGATGACGGTAATTAAATAAATTAAAATTTTAACTAGAAATTCAAGAAATTACACCGACCTCTGTGGCGGAGTGGTTGCCACAGCTCCCTACGACGTCAGAGCTCCAGGGTTCGAATACCGGGCTGGGCATGGGTGCTCTTTGTAAATGTCCCTTCATCAATTTCATATCATCACTCGTAGTGATTAGCCAAAAGTGGCAGAAAAGCGACGTCAAATAACAATTTAATAAATCGATTTATGAAGTAATTAAACTATTTATATGCTTACTTTTATTCATTTTTGTATTTTAAAATGCGTGATTACTTTATTTGTAGCCTTCAAAACCAGTGAGAGTATTTCTTTCACAGAAATGAATAATTTTTAAAAGGGAAAGCTATCAGAAATAAATTATATATATACGTACACATATATTAGGTAATTTAAGTTGCTTCTCCCGCCCTCTCTAGATTAATAGTGATAAATGATGTTTGAATGTGAAATATATAAACAAAAAACGCAATGATTCCAACTTACAGAACCTCGCGCATCGCAGGAAATATAAAGCTGGGAAAGGGAATTTTTCATCATCCATAGGGAATTTAATTCTGAGTCAAACAGGAAGGAACCACAATAGAAGATTGGCGCAGGGAATTGAATGCGTGTTGTAGCGATTCGAGAATTTAATATTTGTTTAGCTGTTAGTGGTTTAGTATTCGTGCTAGTGATGTGTTTAAAGTTAAAGGCAATGAATATAATATAATATTTTCGTGTGAAAATATTTGGAACGGGATCTTTTCCGGAGAAATTGCAAATAGTTAATGTAGGTAGGTCAGTAGAATCTCTTGTACCACAGGTCTTGAACTCAAACTTCCGTGTATAAAAACAAAAATCAGGAATGCACGAGTAACTGGGTACTGGGGTAACTTGAATTTTACACTTCAATTAATATTGAGGGTTTTTATTTCACTACCGAATTCCTTTCATATTCTTTGTTACAGGTTTTTTCTTATAGAGTTATTATATTATCTTGTTTTCTTGTTTGAAATTCTAAACGTAGATTAACTGCAAGTGCAATCACAACAATTATTCGACAGTGGTCGCAACAATAAGGTAACATTTTTCACACATACATTCGTAAATCCTGTATGAATGTTGAGGTAAATTTGCAGGGAGACTTCAGGAGTGGGTGGATGAATCAAGTGTCTGAGATTACCCACTAGTTCAAACCAGCATACGCCACTGCCAGGCCCTTACCCAGGATGATTTTGGAGGGGGAGACAGACCCATATGTGAATTTTAAATACATTTTCTCTCATATTATACACTATATATATATATATATATATATGGGGGGAGGGGGTGTATAGGAGAGGGTGGAAAGAGAAATTTGCTCATTTTGTTACGAAATGTTGAAGAACAGCATTTTCTAACCTATATGTATGCAACCAAGTGACAACCAATATGCAGTTGACACTGACATTTGTTTCTGTCACACAGGGAAAAAATGTATGATAGGGGTAGACTACATGTGTGCGTAATGCAAACAACTCAAATAGCCTACGAAAAGCGACATATGTGTGTGGGGTTGATAGATGAGGGTTTGCAAAGTCCCTGACTATTCCAGGTATTTTACATAACTGTGCAATGATTTAACATTCAAAAAAATAAGAGTTACACTTCAACTTTGTAAGTTAATCAAATGAATCACGTTTGTTGAACATTTGTGAAAATAAATGAAAAATAAAATAAAAGAGCCTTTTTATAAGCAATATTACCCAAAAAGGAAGATTGTTGGGAAGATAAAATGAAACGTGTTTCCGGTTACAAATTCTGCCAAGCAAAAATCATTTAATTCTCCTGACTTTTCCAGGTATTGGCAGCTTTTTTAAAAAATCATTTGTTTCCAATCACCTCAGTCCTAGCCTTGTTTTCCTGACTCTTCCAGTTGTCAAGTACTTTGGAGTCAGTGCGAACCCTGAAAATAAATTATCTGAAGGGAACTACTAAGTGACTTCACCCTGGCGTTGTGTCTGCTGGCATAATATTTTTTTCATGGCGTGTTTTCGCTTTCAGAATCTTATTCGACATTAAAAATAAATGCCAGTGCCAACCAAGAAGCTATTAAATGGGAATGTATACATGTGGAATAAAAAATGCCATTATCAATGGCTCGTAGCATAGAATTTTTTGGCCTTGATGTCTTCTGCACATTGTGAAAGTTGTCTGTTGTACGGTCACACCACTGTGTATTTATGTTCAAAGCAATTACAAGTGGAAAGGAAGAAAAGTTGCAGTAAAACAAATTCCGGTTGAGAAAAGTTCGTAAATAATGTACTTATTTCTTGAATGTTTTTGACAAATAAGAATACGTATATGTTAAAAGTGCTTCAAGCAATTTTTGCCCCAGAAATCTAGCAACGATTCTGCTGTGAAGTGGATTCTCCTATTTACATAATATTAATTAACCCAAGCCATTGAGTGGCAGAATGAACATCAGTTGCGGAAAACCCCTGATGTTGGAGAAATAAATCAAAGGTTTTTTTTATCCTTCTTCTCAGTGGTGGCGAAAAGGGATCACAGACCTTGCGGTGCGGGTGGAGAGCTATATGCCCCTTATATGGTTGGTTTTGTATTGCAGTCATTGAGGAACCTTTCTTCCATAATGTAAAGAGTATAGAAAATTCCCCTCTATTCTAATTATGTGAAACATTTGTGAGGGAGCCGAGGCGAAAAGGTTGGGATATGGATGAAAAGGAATAGACTGTCCCGACCAAATCGGAACGTCTGATAGCCTTGCATCAATGGTTATAGAACTAAAATTACTTACTAACACTTCAATAACTTTCTTTAATTTATTTTCCAAGGGTTTCATAATATTGTTTCTCAGTCCATTACTGGTCTCAGCTTATCTCCTCTTTGTGTATCTTTGGAAAGCCTTTCAATCTTGGCAGTCTTCCTGTCTCCTTTATGCACTTCTTGAATCCTCTCCTCCTACAGTCTTGCATGACCCTTTTTGTTATAGTTTGTTCTTCTGCTCCACAATTCTCCTCGTATTCGTTATCTTTTAGGTCTTCATACGTCCTCACAACACGAAACATCTAAGATGTACATTTGAAAGTGTATGGAATGTATCTTCGAATGAAGCCACCAGATGAAGTCTGGATGCAGGAGACTGTCGTAGGGAAGAAGCAGAACACAGGACATTGGACAACAGTGTTTTATTATGAGGCACATCGGCAGTTGCCACTCTGCCCCGTTTGAAGGCCTCCACTCACCTCGCCACTGTTTGATAGGGCATGGCATGAACACCCAGAGTTTTCCGTAGCTCTGTATGGCATTCCCATGAATTTCTGCCGCGGAGAACTGCTATTTTAACGTACGAACGTTGCTCCTGCTTCATGACCTCCACTTTCGAGGTCACTCACCGACTGAACTTGGGTCAGTGTTGCCAATCTCCGAATGCAGAATTTCCCTTTTACCAGTGTAAAATTTCCCTTTTTCGACCTAAATTTCCCTCGATTTTCAAAACACATCTGAAGCTGTATCTTTGTATTACTATAACTGTTAATAAGGAGGTTTAGTGGGTTCAAACCCCCCATTGAATAAAATACTAGAAACTGATCATAGTTTCATAATATAATTATCCTAAAATAAACATTTGAATTTTAAAATAAAACACTAATGTATTGAAAAAATCCCCAAACAAAAAAAATAATTCGTCTGTTGCGCAATGATTGTCGGACTTTGAAACCCACCCATTGTCAAAGCTTAGCTAGGGGCCTGCTGTTAATATTTTTCTTTTGACGCCTGTTTTGCCTGAGGAACAAACTTTTTTATTATTATTATTATTAAATATTTATGAAAATCATAAAAGTGTGAAGTAATGGGCAGCCACTCAATACGATTTTTTTTCACATGTTTCCCAGGTATCTTTTCATCCGCAGATAAATCCACACGACGTTTTCTAACCTTTTTGGGAGTTGCAGGTAGCTTCCTATCAGTCACCTCTTCCATTCTCCTTGCAACGACACCGGACATACAAAGTCACACACACAGCCACTAAGACACGTTCTGAAATGATGGACGGAACAAGAAAAATAATGAAAATCCCGTCCCAAATTCTTTCCAGGTGCAGCGCGGCTCGTGCCTTGAGGCCTTTCTAGGAAACGCGACAAATATAAGATTGACCGGTCAAGGTCATCTATAACAGGGAGAAAGAAAGCTTACTGAAAAGTGTCACTGTTGCTAACTATTCATTTGGAAAAAGTACACGCTGAAAAAAAATATTTTCGAACTTTTTAAAAGAATTAAACAAAAATGTGAGTTTAAATTTCCCTGTTTTTTAGCTATTTTTCATTAAATTTCCCTTTTCCCTTTTCACCCTCAAATTTCCCTGTGCCGAGGGAAATTTCCCTGCTTTTGGCATCACTGACTTGGGTGCGTGCTTACTACTCCACCGTTGTTCACATACACCATCTGGTAGCTTCTTTCGAAAGTACATTCCATACACTTTCAAACGTATATCTTAGATTTTTCGTATTGTCTCCTGTTCGCGAGAAAAAAAATAGTTGCCATGACTTATGACTTAACCCATGTAGCCAAAAACAGGCCGAATATGATTAACAACTGCTTCCTGCAGTTTTACGTGACACTAACTTCCATTTTGGTTACTGAGAAACACACAGAAACATCGCTCAATTTTACTGACTTCCATTCTTGGAAGATACTGGGAAAATATTGAAAGTTTACTCGTGATTCAAGTAATTGCATATATACCCCATCTATTGGTGGCATCATATTTGGACAGCTCGTTTTTAACCCACTTACGAGGATACGCACTGGATAAATACAGGGTGTTTCAAAAATTAAACACGAGATTGTAAGGGATGACCTTCTGAGAAATCACCCAAATGTCTGTCTTCCACCCCGCTAACTGCATTTTTGCATACCAGGACTCACACCCACTATAATCCTCTTTGAGATCGTCTTGTGTGTTTGTTAGTGACGTAAGCAACGCACACCCTGATGAAAACTGATATGTTTGCGAAAGAGTTCATGTAATAATATCGTGACGTCATGGGACATTGGTTATTGTCGTACTGGGAGATTTAATCTTTAAGTGCAAACAAACTTTCTTCTTTCCTTGACGAGAGTTAAGAACACTTTTGAATAGGTGAAATAATTATTTACAAAATGTTGGTGAAAGCTGTCGACTTTATGTTGAACACATTATGATAAAACCTTGCTTTTTATAATTGTAAGGATCTTGAAATGCAATTGTTTTAATAAATAGACTCTGAAGCGGTCATGCGAGAACATATCATCATTTATTTAAAATACACATTTTTAAATTTTGACTGTGGAAATTTAAGGGTTGATGCTCATCATAGGTACCGGGTGTCCCAGAAGTCTTTCCCTGATTACAAACTTTTTTTTCCTGATTTGTGAACATTTCCGGTTTCCTGGGCACTGACACTGCTACACTACAGCCACGTTACTAAAACCTGGAACAAAACACTTTGTTACGTTTCCAACATTTTGGCACCACTTTCACATCTCTACATTGCATATAGCGGATATGAATAAAGTTTGTAATCAGGGAAATACTTCTGGGACACCCGGTATTATTTTGGAATGTCCTATTTACTCAGAGAAACGAAATACTTTATACAAATCATTATCAAAACTTAATGTACCTTTCCAATAAATCTGACTTCATTATTGAAAGCACTGTATATAATATTAAACTTGTTTTTCTTGAGACAAGCAAATACGAAATTGTAAATTTGTATTTTGATAATGAATGAGTGAATATAGATACATAAAAATAAGTTATTATATAATGTTTTTAAACTTTCTTTGTAGACATTTACATAAAAAGTGTATCTTTAATAGTCAAGATGCATGCTGGGCCTAAACAGCCAAATGTACATCTCTAAGTCCAATAAAATTTGTTGTTGTTGTTGATGATGATGACTTTCTCCCCTTATCTCAAAACATGAAAGCGGTGTTTATACTCAAAAAGAAATAATTCCTAAAGAAATAAAGAGCTCTTAACGGCCTTATTGTTTGAAAGGCTAATCTTTAACTGTGAACCTCAAAGCTCGCTCGTGTAGTCACAATAATTATAGTGGCCGCACGAGAAAGATCTTACACTATTGTGAGATGATACCCGATGCTATGTTATAAACACTGAAGAATCTCGATAATATGGGAAGAAAGGTTGAGAACTTGACATTTACTTCGCATAAACGATGTTTATGTAAGTGAATTTAAGAAATGTTTCGAATAGGAAGGTATTTTTACTTTCCACTTCATGTAGTTCTTATTGCACACTTTGTCTGAAGGACAGTACATTCACTCTTGTTCAGATGAAATGGAACGACTTAAGTAGTGTGCAGTTTTATCTGAAAACAAAAGTGTATAAACATTTTAATCAATCACATATAATCCTAACAGATCTCAAGATCTAATGCAATATAATTTTATCCGTAACGTTATCATTAGAGAGACAACTTTTGGCCATGAATTTACGGGGAGATTTAGTCCCGACAAATTGTTTGCATTGTTAGCAGTACGGCAGCACTCCAGCGAATGTTTATGGAATGGGTAACATTAAAAATAGAATTAATTTACATTTTATACAATATAGAGATGAGAATAGAAGTTTAGAAATTTGCATGTTTCTTAGTCCTAACCCATATGTATTTTTCGTTGACACTCATACTTTCTCTTGTGGCTGCTGCAGTTGCGAAGATTAGGGGGGGCGAGGGGGCAGTTGCCCCCACTTTTAGACACTTTTACTCCCGCACTAAGGTAAACCTTATCTACAAAGAGAAATATACTCTTTTTTGCCCCCCCCCCCCAGTTTTGGCACCTTGCGCCCCTGGTTTTGGAACCCAATCGCCGCCACTGGTCTGCTGTATATTCAAGTATCTATAAAAATCTCACCCATTCGCTTTCTTGCAAGGAAGCCCAGAGAGAGAAAGAGAGAGAACATTGAAATGTGAGTTCAGTTGTGCCGAACTCAACAATGGAGAATATCATTCCCTCCCACATTTCCAGAGGGTTTTCAACTGAAAATAAACATTCATCTCTCTCTCTCTCTCTTAACATATGGCGAAAGTCTACTACATCTACGAATAACTAATATTTACTTTATTTCTATTGTACACATGTTTATAAAATTAACAACTACTGCAAGATATGACGTCACTTCAGCCCGCCAAAGGTTAAATGTGTAAGATTGTGCGGTCGACTTGAAGTTTTGTATAGCCCGTCGAAGTAGAAATGAGTTGAAATTTCGTGATCTTGGTTGTTGAGGAAATATACGGGAGAAATAGAATGTCAATACGGGAGCCGGGAGAACCCAAAATAAATTATTACTGCAAAGATCCCGAAAAATAATGTAGAGTTGGGTCTCCCTAGTTATCACAGTAACTGTAGACCGTTGCCCAACATAAACTACCTCATCTACCTCATCTCCCTTAGGGTGGGGCCAAGGTAAGTCGTGAGTATGAGGGGTGAGGATGAGGTTGACTCTTGAAACTGAAGGTCAGGAATGTTTATTTACTGAACACCTCTGATTGCAACAAGTCAATTACACTGCTATGAACATTGCAACTATATTATACACTGAATACATAGTCCACAGGGTACGGAAAGGATGAGACTTTTTTACATTTTTTTAAAAAAAATTGAATTTCAAGTCCTCAGCGCTCAACTGGATTTCCATAATGTTATGTAACTTATACGTTGCAAGAATTAAGACAGCAGTTCCCGAACTTTTTCGTTACACGGCGCACTTAGCGTTTCAAGATCTTTGGCACCCAAGTCAGAATGTAGTCCTATCTAACTCTTGCAACGATCAGTTAGTGTAGTTAGGTTGCTTGCCTTAAGTTAAAAAAGTAACACATTTCAAATTTAGAAATATTTTGCATGTAAAAAGTACTAAATAAGCACATCTTTGGATCAATCATATAATTGACAAACAAGTAAGTGTCATTTCAGTGAAAATATTGGAACATTTTGCGGCGCACACTTTGAGAACCGCTGCCTTAAAGAATCCGATACAAACTCATTTGCAATTTTTTAACACAAGACATTTTTAATCACTCTTCTTTTATAACAAGAACGAATCGAAATCAACAAGTTTAAAAATATTGGCATTGATACAGCGTTCTTAATCTCAATGGTTCCCTGTTAATTTTATAAACATGTGTACAATAGAAATAATGTAAATACCGGTTATTCGTGAATGTAGAAGACACTCACAATATGAGGAGAGAGAGAGAGAGAGAGAGAGCGGATAGGGCGAAAGATGAAAAGAGAGAGAAGGGAAAGGATCTTTCCCTTTTTCTGAGAGAAAGAGAGAGAGAGAGAGAGAGAGAGGGAGGAAGTTCATTTTCAGTTGAAAAATCATCTGGAAAGGGGGCGAGGGTGATATTCTTTCCCATTTTTGAATTCGGTACAACTGAACTTACATTTCATTGTTATTTCTCTCTCTCTGGGCTTCCTTACAAGAAAAAGGGTATGTAGGATTCTTACAGAGGTTTCAAAATACAACATGCACAAGAGAAGGGGGGGAGTTTCAACGAGAAAACTGAAAATTGAATTTCTTCAGTTAGCATGTGGAGCCTTAAAATTATTTAAAACATTGAAGTGCTTTAAAATTTATTGTGTGTTATTATTGATGTGTTCATTTTCCCTAGTCAAGATATGCAAGGAGTTCCCAGTTTTAACTTCCCCTCGTAATACTTTAGTAAATAAACAAATCCATGAGTCAGAAAATGCTCTTGAGTCAACAAATTGTCTTCTTCTTCTTCCTCTTGCAGGTTTAGGAAATCAAAGCCTGTTCTGCGACTACAAAAATTCATCTACCATCAGCAATATGGTCTTCCTATATGTCTTTTTTTCTTTTTGGCCTGTAATGTAATAATTTTCTGGGAAACACCAACAAATAGTAAATCCAATATAAGGCTTGGCTAGACCTTTTTCCGACGCCAGGGCACCTGTTTTCGAATTTTCCCCTACTTTTGAAAAACCGATATAATATTCCATATTTCATATCCTTAGAATTCCTTCACGTGAATCTGTTTGTGGTTTGTTTTCGCTGTTGTCCAGATATTCCAAATAGTTTCGTGGCTACGTAAGACTATTAAACTATTCATACTACAGGGTGTACATAAAGTGCATTATACTTTATAACTATTACTAAATCAGAATATAATGAAGATACAAATTAACTGGTGGCAAAGATAGATAGACAATCTCAAAAAGTTTTATGTCCTGTATCAGTACACTTCTATGTGTGTTCATTTTGTCGCACGGAGAATGTCAAGACGATAATCGATTTTTCACACATTCGAGTCAGCATGTCGACATTCACAGTAGATATCGCGTTGTTTATTCTGGCTTTATTTTCATCACTTTTGTAAGGTTCGTCAACATTGTTCGTCGAGTTTTCAACGAACGTTTGCCGGGAAGATGAATTTGACGTGCTGGTCCGATTCCGTGGCCTACGAGATCACCCGACAAAACACCATTGAACTTCTTTTTCTTTGTGGATACGTGGCATAACTTTTTATGAGGCAAAAGTGATGAACATATGCACTGAAAGGCAGTATAAACAACGCGATAGCCACCGTGGATGTCGACATGCTGATCCGAATGTGTGAAAAAATCGATTATCCACTTGACATTCTCCGTGCGACAAAATGACCACACATAGAAGTGTACTGATACAGGACAAAACCTTTCTGAGTTTATCTATCTATCATTGCCACCAGTTAATTTGTATCTTCATTAGATTCTGATTTATTAATAATCAAAATGTGTCAGACACTTTGTGTAAGTTACACCCTAGACAACAGCAAAAGCGAACCCCACAAAGATTCACGTGAATGCTCTAGAAGGAATTCTAAGGATATGAAATTTTCCAGAATTTGGGATATCATATCGGTTTTTGAAAAGGAGGGGAAAATTCGAAAGTAGCTGTCGTTAAGTCCAGCCAAGCCTTAACTTTTGGGGCAAGAACATTTTGGAAAATTATGATTTCTCAATAACCTTTCCTAAACACGCCACTGAACTAAATACGTTCCATAAGGGACAGACCTTAATTTCCAGTGCAGTGTTAATAATTTGTCCTTCTTCATAATTAATGCACAACTAACGAGAGAGTTAGAGATAACATTCCAACTTAGAAAAATCAACCATTAAACGGTAACATAACTTTTTTCTTATCAATATTGGATTAACATAAACCTATGATAAGATATGAGATTGATGTGCTACTAAATATTTTCACCCAGTAGTTAATTGCAAATAAAAAGCTCAGTAATAAATTAATCTAAGATAAGAACGAGTTAAATCAAACATAGATACATTTATTAGCCCAAAATTGATTCTGAGAAATGCAATAACATTTTCTTTATGATTTGTCAAGAATTTCACCTTTGAAGAACACTCTCGGGTAATATTAAAAGTTTTTCGGGTAGCAATATATTTGCAGTCACATTCAATGATCTTTCTATACCCGGTCCGAATTATCTCTGGAACAGGGGAAAGAAAATATGTCTCTGCGCAAGTAGAGACGCGAGACGGCTTCACCAATGAACACGTGAGAGGGAACGGGATTGCGTGGAGGGGGAAAGCGACTGCAGTTACCAGCCATCGTTGCAGCAGCGTGTACTGCTTCGCTCTAACCACTCGATTTCATCCCCTTCTCTGCTGCTGTGCGCGGCCTTGCTCCTGACATACCTGAGACAGGGTATACGTATCTAGGACGATGAGAATAAATAAATAATTCATTGATCAAACAGACGGAGGAACGAACACAATACAGAAATCAAACCTTGGCCAGGATTTTAATGTAGAACCTCGATTTCGTAGCGGCATAATCTAAACACGCGTATATTCATTATACTGTATGTGTGTGTGTGTGTGCGTGTGTATAGATACATACATTGTTTATATATATATATATATATATATATATATATATATATATATATATATAAGCATACATATATATACATATAATATAAACATATATATACATATAATATAAACATATATATATATATATATATATATATATATATATATATATATATATATATGGGTAAGCATTAATTAGGTTAGTCGCCACGAAGGACGAAAGTGCGCATGCGCTAACTGGACGAATCCATTGGGAGAATAGGGGAGACAGCTGCAAGTGGAACCGAGATGAGAAGCACCTTTCGTGAAAATCGTCTGCTGCTAACAGAAAATCGAAATTTGAAAGATAATGTTGTATTATCGTCGTGGTATAAAGCGAATAGTATGTAATTAAATGAACCAATGCAATTGAAATGTTCTTCTAGAACCTGCTACGTAGTTTAGTGCATGTTTTCTACCTACTTTCTGTTTTACATTTGGAATCGTTCGCACAAGCTAGGCATGTTTTCCACGGTTGGGTAGTATACCTTCTGAACACGAAAAAAGTACACGTCCAGCTTTCGAACTTTTAGTCACCGTAAGAGTTTCCCTCTCTTTAGATAATTTTAGAAGTTCATTTAATGTCTGCCTTGAACTAAAAGGTGAGATTGAAGTTGTAGGAACTGTGCACGCCATTAGTAATACCTTTGCAACCATTGTTCATTGTTACAATTTTAATACGTTCAATTTTAAACAGTATTTTACAAAAAGAATATTCCTCACGTACTCTAATGGCAGTCGCTCTCTTTCAAGTGAAATGTCACCAGTTCAATCCTCTGTGAGACAAACATTTGGGTGTTGTTCCAGAATGACGATTATAGAGAACTACTTGAAACTTCTTTCGTAGCACGACTCTCTACAAGACGTCCGTGACTATTTAACTATCCTTTTTCAACCATTTGCACAATCTCAACATTACTTTCAAATCCTCTGTACTACAATCTCAATATTTCAATGTGTGTTACAGTTCAGTTACAGAAATCTGAATTGAATGAAATAAAATCAAATCTAATTGGAAACTTCGAGCTTTAAAACACGTTTCAAGTAAAACGGAAATGTTAAGTCACTAAGTCATGCAACCAAAAGATAATGCATCTTCAAAAGTGTGAATAGTTGAAATTTGATATCAATTCTTAGAGTTCAAAAACAAAGATATGCGATCTCTGGTAAATATATGTTTTAAGTATCCGATAAGTGCTTTATTTGTCTTCCTTCATTTCATTTGGATCTCTGTAACTAAACTCCACCACACATTGCTAAAGTGTGCATTCTTTCATAATCTTATCTTAGGAACTTAATTTTCTTTAAGGTTCTTGTTTTGTTACGAACCAGTTCTTATTTTCTAATGAACAATATTGCGTTCTCAGAATATTATGCAAAGGAAAGCAAGCAGACAGCGTCAGAGATTCCGCTGTTGTTTCAAAATACAATGTCAATAATCTGTTATGACCTTCAAAATTGAAGTCGTTACAAAAATATATAACTGCTCTATATAGACCTAGCAGACGGCCCATTTGTATATTATAGATCAGAGGTCAATGTTATATTGATTAATAAACATGTTTTTAAAGTAAAACACATAATGCCATTTATTACATTTCTAGTCATCAAATACTTGATATTGATGACATGAATTAGCATTACAATATAAATTATAGGAAATTTATTAATCAACAACAACCAACATAGATGTGGGATTCTAAAGTGAAATAGTAGCTACAAACAACTTAATGTATATCTCCTAAAAACTAGTACTAATAGAATGCACCAACCGGCCTACTATATCTTTGGTCAACGGTTTCTCAGGAAGGAAGAGCTACTCAACAGACGGAGCCTTGCCTCCCCGTAAGGGGCTTCCATATCGCACAACACTATGGCAACCTTGCGTAGGTTAGGCTAGCTAAGTTTAATTCCAATATATTTATGTTAATGAAACCAAACCTAACAGACCTCACCTAACAAAGCAGGCAATCCTCGTCTCACGTCTGAACGCAAAGTTGCTGTAGCGTTGTGCAATAAGGGAGACGTCACATGATACACATACGAAAGACAATCGGATACCAGGTAGTACCAGATAGTAGTACAGTGTCCCGGGTTCAAGGACAGAAAATGAGGCTCGGTGAGGCTCGCAGTGTTGCCAACCCCTTACTCGAAAAAATCACCAAGGTTTTTATCTCGGTCTAACCTAATTTAAAGCAAAAAGCTGGCAATACTGCGAATCTCACCGAGCCTCATTTTCTTGCAGTGTTGCCAGCTCGAGCGAGGCGTAGCCTTTTACGGTGTATGTTAACGGTTTGCTCTCGTAAGGCATGAGCCTTATTTTCTCGCAGTGTTGCCAGCTCACCCCAAGAATATTTCACCATGTGATATTTTACAGGCGAAGCTAACCTACAAATGGGAGTTGGCAACACTGGCAACATCAATTGCGGTTTAGTGTTGCCAACTTACCTCAAGAATATTTTACCATGTGATATTTTACAGGCGAAGCTAACCTACAGAGTAGTACAGTGTCCCGGGTTCTGCGCCCGAAAATGGCGCTCGGTGGCGCTCGCAGTGTTGCTAACCCCCTACTCGAAAAAATCACCAAGGTTTTTGTTTTTGGGTATAACCTAACCTCAAGCAAGGAGCTGGCGACGCTTGAGGCTTTCTCGCAGTGTTGCCAACTCACCCCAAGAATATTTCACCATGTGATATTTTACAAGCGAAGCTAACCTACAAATGGGAGTTGGCAACACTGATTAGTGGAGGTGCACGGGTTCTACAACATCAATTGGCGATCAGTGTTGCCAACTCACCTCAAGAATATTTCACCATGTGATATTTTACAGGCGAAGCTAACCTACGAATGGGAGTTGGCAATACTGGCAACATCAATTGGTGATCAGTGTTGCTAACTCACCTCAAGAATATTTCACCATGTGATATTTGACAGGCGAAGCTAACCTACAAATGGGAGTTGGCAACACTGACTAGTGGAGGTAGCCGGGTTCACCAGCATCAATTGGCGATCAGTGTTGCCAACTCACCCCAAGAATATTTCACCATGTGATATTTTACAAGCGAAGCTAACCTACGAATGGGAGTTAGCAACACTAGCAACATCAATTGCGGTTCAGTGTTGCCAACTCACCCCAAGAATATTTTACCATGTGATATTTTATTTCCAAGTCCCGGGGACACCAATGTATATTGTGATTTTTGTAAACCTCTCTTGGGAATGATGTGTCACACATATGCGCGCGCGCTGGCGCTTCTTATTATTTTCGTATTGTGACGCAAACACATTTAGAAAAAACTACAATTTTGTTCCCTCTCCTCTCTATGTGTACTATTAATGTTGACGCAATGATACAAATTCAACAATACATAGATCTTGGGACGATGGGTGTTAATTTTCTGCTCTACTGATGTATACAATACACATGATGCTATCTGTACAGCAGGTTGTTAGAGATGCATTTACCCGGCTACCAATACTACGGACCGGGTACCAAACTCGGGAAAAGATTGGAGAGATGAATTTTTTTGATACGTCAGGCTATTTCCACTCGAACCGATACAAAATTCTGGCTCGCAACAAGAAGGTACCTGGCAAACTTAAAGATGAGAAGGACGGAGATGTTGGTACACCAAGCTGTCTGTGTCTGTGTAGAGGAGCGAGATATTGTGGTTGTGGAAAGCCGAAACCGACTCGCTACTATTTACCAAACGTATCAAGCCTGTGGCGAAAGCGAACCAGTTTGCTTTCTAGTGTTTGTTAGAGGATTTTCCTCTTACTTCGGAGGGCTCATGCGACGTGCATAACTTTTTGGAGAATGTGCAAGCCCAAATTATTTCTATTCTCGGCGATGTGCTATAATGTATGTTAACCTCACTGGCAGTGTTGCCAACTCGCTCTACAAAACACTAAACTTGCTGAAATGGCGCTTGCTGAAATGACGCTTGCTAAAAATGGGTGCTCGGGGTCAGTTCTCGGAGAGAGGTTAACTTAACCTATTTTTTTTTGTACGAAGCAAACATATCCTATTTTTTTCTTCCCTGGCATGCTTTATGTTTGCGTAGGGGGTAAAGAAAAAGGGTTTTGTTTTACCAATGCTAAAATTGGCCTGCTCGAAATGAATTGCTAAATATAAAATAAAATAACAATACCTATGAACTTGTTTGACTTCAGGAAGCAGGCTATGGAGGCATACGCCCAAAGTGCACTGTCGCCACCTGCAAGCTGGGACCTGTTACTCTCTCTATTATCTAAACTCAACGGTTTGTTGATTATACATTTGAATAGCATTCTGACTTAGTATGATGAGGATGTGGGCAAGATTTTCTACATATTTAACAATAACTTGAATTATTGCTTCACAAACCTCTTGTTTTTTAAACATATGATATTTCACAAACGAGACTAACCTACAAGTTACAAGTTGATGGCGTAATCTTATATAAGATGATAAGTATGCAATAAGATAAAGAAGATACTAACTGGCAATAGCTGTGTCAATGTTTCCAACTCTCTACCTCTCTCTCACTGAGCCTCCTCCCCTATGGTGCAGTGGTAGCCTTGTATTCAAGGGTTCGATATTTGCACAAGTGGTTTTTGAAACTGTAGGTCTAGCCCTGATTAGTCTTACTTACAGGGGGGCTTTTGTAATTGCCACGGGGCGAAAAAACATGCATACTTCTGTTTTTTCCACATGTATGTATGTATGTAATGCGATTTGTGTGGGGGTCAAAATTTTGAATTTACGGCTTAATTAATCTGCATGAATGCTTAATGTTTGATTTTTTTATTTCTAGTTTGATATGAGATACACACAATTTTATTTTTTGAAGTACAGTTAATATTACCTAGTTTGAGTTAAGCTGTAACATACAACTAGCGATCGACACGACCACCTGACACACAGACAGAGAGAGTGTGAGCAAATTCAAAGTGTGATCTATCGTGAACTAAACTAACCTCACTCACCCACCCACATATAGTCTTACAGGTAACTCAAAAAGCAGAAAGTAGTATATAGCATAACAGGTCGATCTATTGTAAACTAAACTAACCTCACTTACCCACTCACATATAGCCTTACAGGTGACTCAAAGGCAGAAAGGCAGCTATATCACTTGTAAGGACCAACACACAAGATCTATTGCAAACTAAATTAACCTACAACATAAGCCATGGACACATCTTCCAGATAGGGTATAAGCAACTCACTTCTTGCAATTGTATAACGGGGAAAATTAACCTACAGCTGGCAACACTGTTTGAGTTGCTTTCGACGAGCCAAACTCAAATAGGCTCTACAGCTAGAAGCTTGAAACATATATTTTTGCAGAGTATGCCAACTTATCTTATGTAAAAATATTACCTAGTATAATTAAACTGTGACATACAACTAACGATCGACACGACTACCTGACACACATACGGAGAGAGTGAGACAGCTTATATGCAATATATTCCTACACATGTACTGGGTTTAAAAGGTAACTTGCAACAACTATTTTACTCACTCCCTATCAAAATCTTCTAACCACATGTTTTTTGATACTTGCTGCCAGAACGTGGTGGTTTTAGACTGTAAATTCAACCCGATTATTCTATTTGTGCATGATGCCTGCATTTGGAATATTTAATTTTTGGCATACGGTATTTTGCGTGCTCCAGTAACCTTGCGCTCGATTCACGGAAGCTATGACGTGTATTTCCTGTTTCGCGAACATGCGAGAATTTTTCACAATAGATAATATAATACAAAAGCGAGTTGTTTGTGTATATAAATCTAGTTTTGGAAATGGACATGAATATAATGTCAAAAATTATTGCATAACTTAAAAATATTGATATTTATTGTACTAGTAAAGGTAAATGTGGAATGCCCCGGCCCCTCAGCTGTTAGGTTAAATACCATAAAAATTTTATTACTGATAGCAAGCATTCTCATATCGACAAAACAGATCTAGTAATGAGCTGTCTTGCAAGTCTCCCGAGTGAAGGAATATGATGCCACTATAAACTGCAAACAAGATATGCAGTCTCTTGCATGAGATGTATGAGGCTTATGAACCTCGACCTATAGAGTTGTACAATGGATGTTTTTTTTTAAGCATAGCGGTGTGTTTTCGCTTATTTCAATGTCATCGAGCGTGTATGTAAAGAAGAGGAGAGAAAAAAAGAGGAGGGGGGTTATAATGGATAATTTATGTTTTGATTTCAATATTTTTGCTAGTTACGATTCACCTGCTATCTAGAAGGACACTGGACGATGGCTAAAAGCGAGTGAAGGGGAGAAATGTTATTATTTTTATTTTTTGATTGTGTGTGATGAAATAGTTTTAGATAATAATAGTAGGCTAATAGAATTGTAGAAAACGGTTGTATTGTGATGCGAGGCTGAAAGCAATTTCGAAAGCAGTCTCGGGCATCTTCGCGTTCAGCCAACAAGGAAAATGCACATGGAGGGGGCAACGGTATTGTCCATGGATGGTTTTTCTGAATAAACATAAATATCAGTTTTTGCAGTCTCCAGATGGGACCGGAGCTTTTGTTTTGGTTGGACAAGGGGGTTCAGATAAATGCATAGACATCAAAATAAAAGAAAAAAATTTACTCTACTGCTCACATGTATTGAGTCTTCTAATAACACATCTTGCGGGGCGTACCTACATGTATGTAAAATATAGTTAATGTTTTATTTCTCGAACCTGTAGTCTGTAGATTTGCTTTAGTTAGCAACAGAAACAGAAAAAATAGTACCATGTTATTGTATACTGATATGGGTGTACTGTAATCATAACAATTTTCTAGTTAAAAATCTATGTCGAAAAGTAATGTTGGGTGACTTGTTTGTGTTGGGTCTTATTAACAACTTCACAGCTATACCTACACAACTCATCGACTACAAGGCAACAATGTTAGGAAATGTGTGCATAGCTCCGAGAATACAATTTAAAATCACTAATGTGGCATGAACCCCCTCCACTTGCGTGTATTTGAATATGCGAAAATTAGACACTTTGAATAATCGATGAGAACAATCACAAAAACAGCTTGCACCGGTATGATGTGTTCAAACTTCAGACGATTTTTGTTAATCTACAAAAGTCAAGTGCGAACAGAGATTACTACGAAAATTGGGGGAAAAAAAGAAGCGAGGCTATTTTGGCTAATGGCAACGATGAGGATGAATAATGGTTGTTTTGATAAAATTGACGAAGTCAATATGCCTAGCCTAAAATAAAATTCAACAATTAATGTTAAACATTTGCCACTCTGAAATGGTGACGGCTATCATCATAACATCACTTGTTTCTAACCTGCCCATATTGGCCCTCTCTCTACCCCTCCATAAATTCGATTCGAAAAACACAATAAGACTTGCATATGCTCTCAGAAAAACAAGAGAAGAAATAAATAAATCAAGTTATGTATATTCTTCATCCCCGAACTTTCTTCCACAACACCGCACGAAGCCTCGAGTTTCGGATATTGTTGTTGTGCGACAGGATAGGATAGATGAACCGTATGTTTACCGAGGACCAGATGTAATCAAATATTTTTTTGAAAAGATAGTTGAAGAGGTTGAGACCATTGGCAGCTTCTTACGCGAATCGAAACCAAATGCTCCTATTATCCAGCGATGAACTTCAATCTCACAATAACATTGAAACGTGTTTGGTGTGCGATCAAAGGTTTCACCGACGAGAACTGGAAAGTAATTTTATCATAATTATTTCACCGGAAACTACATCGGTGGAATATGTAACATAATGTATTCATGTATGTGTTTGACAATCATATATCACTTACTAGAACAATTTTCATATTGTTTTCACTACGTGAGATGATATTTTATTTATATTTATGATAAAATAGAGGTTTGGGTGTAATAACAGTTTTTATTAATTAATTTAGAGATGTATTTTTTATTTGTTGAGTTAATGATTAGGTTAATTTGTTATTTCTCGCGGAAAAAAAAGAGGGAACCACAGCTGAAAGAAAATACACAACTTGTATTATTGAGGTCAAGAGTTTGTTTTAATATTATTTTTTGCACACATAGGCTAATCACGACTTGGGATATGTTTAAAAATAGAATCTGAAATATTGATTATGCGACCTGACTAGAACTCGGAATAGGACACACTGATTACAAGATGTCAATATATTACCTCTTGGTAAGAAATTGTAGTGTTTCAATTCACACACACACACTCACAATTTAAAACAACTAAACTGATCGCAGGTGTAACTGGTGGTTGGCATACACAACTATCCATCCACCAGTCGTCTTCTGGGGCGTGTGTCTCGATGAGTGTCAACAACCTCTATTGTGAAGTAAAATCTGTAGGGGTAACATCACTCTCTAATTACAATGTTGGCAAATTTTCCAACTTCATCGTGAACGACGACAAAAGTATCGGCTACCTGATCAAAATTATCAACACGTTGCCTCCGAGATTCTGAAACGTTGCCGAAGGAAAGGGACTTGTGAACGACATCATCAACAAGTTACTTTTCGAGATGCATTTACCTGGCTACCAATACTGCGGACCGGACACCAAACTCGAGAAAAAATTGGAGAGAGGAGACAAGGGTGTGAATCTGTTGGACGTGGCATGCAAAGATCATGATATTGCTTACAACACACACACGAATTTGGATGCACGTCACGAAACAGACAAGAAATTGGAGCATGCTGTTTTCAGGAGAGTCATGAGCAGAGACGTTTCTTTGGGAGAAAAAGTTGCAGCATTGGGCACCACCATCACCATGAACACGAAACAAAAATTTGGATAGGGAATCCTACCTAGAGTTATTTTTAACTGACAACGAGGTGATCTTGGTTAGCACGACGAACCCTCAGCTGTTATAGAAGATATCTGAAACCAGCTTACACTAGTTACTCATAGCTCCCAATTTTCTCACGATGGTGGGTTGCTACCGGCCCTATACGTAGGCCGAATAAATTACGACCAGAGCCGGATACGAACCTATGCCGTCTCGCAGCGAACAATCTCAAGACGAGTGAACGCCGTAACTCGTTCAGCTACGGAGGAGAACTCTCTCTCTCTACTCTTTCTCTAATTTTCATTATTATTGTTAAAATTAATCCAAGAAAAAATATATATTTTGTGTTGACATAGGAAATATGCAATAAAAAAATGTATGATCAATAGTTAAGGTCAAAATCTGAATAAACAGTGAGGGTGATACACGCAAGCTTCCAGGCATGTGATTTACACAAAATTAAATATAAAATGAGAGATGGAAGGTTTTTGTTACTATTAGAATTTAAGGACGGAAAATATGTACAGCGAATGAATACTACGTTTGACTAATCGTGAAGATGAGTATTATAGTATGTTTTTATCGTTCTTATATAAACGTTGAAACGTTTAAGAACGTATAAGAACGTTTACCGAAACGTTTCAAGTCAAACGTTGAAACGTTTCGGTAAACGTTCTTATACGTTCTTAAACGTTTCAACGTTTATATAAGAACGATAAAAACATACTATAATACTCATCTTCACGATTAGTCAAACGTAGTATTCATTCGCTGTACATATTTTCCGTCCTTAAATTCTAATAGTAACAAAAACCTTCCATCTCTCATTTTATATTTAATTTTGTGTAAATCACATGCCTGGAAGCTTGCGTGTATCACCCTCACTGTTTATTCAGATTTTGACCTTAACTATTGATCATACATTTTTTTATTGCATATTTCCTATGTCAACACAAAATATATATTTTTTCTTGGATTAATTTTAACAATAATAATGAAAATTAGAGAAAGAGTAGAGAGAGAGAGTTCTCCTCCGTAGCTGAACGAGTTACGGCGTTCACTCGTCTTGAGATTGTTCGCTGCGAGACGGCATAGGTTCGTATCCGGCTCTGGTCGTAATTTATTCGGCCTACGTATAGGGCCGGTAGCAACCCACCATCGTGAGAAAATTGGGAGCTATGAGTAACTAGTGTAAGCTGGTTTCAGATATCTTCTATAACAGCTGAGGGTTCGTCGTGCTAACCAAGATCACCTCGTTGTCAGTTAAAAATAACTCTAGGTAGGATTCCCTATCCAAATTTTTGTTTCGTGTTCATGGTGATGGTGGTGCCCAATGCTGCAACTTTTTCTCCCAAAGAAACGTCTCTGCTCATGACTCTCCTGAAAACAGCATGCTCCAATTTCTTGTCTGTTTCGTGACGTGCATCCAAATTCGTGTGTGTGTTGTAAGCAATATCATGATCTTTGCATGCCACGTCCAACAGATTCACACCCTTGTCTCCTCTCTCCAATTTTTTCTCGAGTTTGGTGTCCGGTCCGCAGTATTGGTAGCCAGGTAAATGCATCTCGAAAAGTAACTTGTTGATGATGTCGTTCACAAGTCCCTTTCCTTCGGCAACGTTTCAGAATCTCGGAGGCAACGTGTTGATAATTTTGATCAGGTAGCCGATACTTTTGTCGTCGTTCACGATGAAGTTGGAAAATTTGCCAACATTGTAATTAGAGAGTGATGTTACCCCTACAGATTTTACTTCACAATAGAGGTTGTTGACACTCATCGAGACACACGCCCCAGAAGACGACTGGTGGATGGATAGTTGTGTATGCCAACCACCAGTTACACCTGCGATCAGTTTAGTTGTTTTAAATTGTGAGTGTGTGTGTGTGAATTGAAACACTACAATTTCTTACCAAGAGGTAATATATTGACATCTTGTAATCAGTGTGTCCTATTCCGAGTTCTAGTCAGGTCGCATAATCAATATTTCAGATTCTATTTTTAAACATATCCCAAGTCGTGATTAGCCTATGTGTGCAAAAAATAATATTAAAACAAACTCTTGACCTCAATAATACAAGTTGTGTATTTTCTTTCAGCTGTGGTTCCCTCTTTTTTTTCCGCGAGAAATAACAAATTAACCTAATCATTAACTCAACAAATAAAAAATACATCTCTAAATTAATTAATAAAAACTGTTATTACACCCAAACCTCTATTTTATCATAAATATAAATAAAATATCATCTCACGTAGTGAAAACAATATGAAAATTGTTCTAGTAAGTGATATATGATTGTCAAACACATACATGAATACATTATGTTACATATTCCACCGATGTAGTTTCCGGTGAAATAATTATGATAAAATTACTTTCCAGTTCTCGTCGGTGAAACCTTTGATCGCACACCAAACACGTTTCAATGTTATTGTGAGATTGAAGTTCATCGCTGGATAATAGGAGCATTTGGTTTCGATTCGCGTAAGAAGCTGCCAATGGTCTCAACCTCTTCAACTATCTTTTCAAAAAAATATTTGATTACATCTGGTCCTCGGTAAACATACGGTTCATCTATCCTATCCTGTCGCACAACAACAATATCCGAAACTCGAGGCTTCGTGCGGTGTTGTGGAAGAAAGTTCGGGGATGAAGAATATACATAACTTGATTTATTTATTTCTTCTCTTGTTTTTCTGAGAGCATATGCAAGTCTTATTGTGTTTTTCGAATCGAATTTATGGAGGGGTAGAGAGAGGGCCAATATGGGCAGGTTAGAAACAAGTGATGTTATGATGATAGCCGTCACCATTTCAGAGTGGCAAATGTTTAACATTAATTGTTGAATTTTATTTTAGGCTAGGCATATTGACTTCGTCAATTTTATCAAAACAACCATTATTCATCCTCATCGTTGCCATTAGCCAAAATAGCCTCGCTTCTTTTTTTCCCCCAATTTTCGTAGTAATCTCTGTTCGCACTTGACTTTTGTAGATTAACAAAAATCGTCTGAAGTTTGAACACATCATACCGGTGCAAGCTGTTTTTGTGATTGTTCTCATCGATTATTCAAAGTGTCTAATTTTCGCATATTCAAATACACGCAAGTGGAGGGGGTTCATGCCACATTAGTGATTTTAAATTGTATTCTCGGAGCTATGCACACATTTCCTAACATTGTTGCCTTGTAGTCGATGAGTTGTGTAGGTATAGCTGTGAAGTTGTTAATAAGACCCAACACAAACAAGTCACCCAACATTACTTTTCGACATAGATTTTTAACTAGAAAATTGTTATGATTACAGTACACCCATATCAGTATACAATAACATGGTACTATTTTTTCTGTTTCTGTTGCTAACAAAAGCAAATCTACAGACTACAGGTTCGAGAAATAAAACATTAACTATATTTTACATACATGTAGGTACGCCCCGCAAGATGTGTTATTAGAAGACTCAATACATGTGAGCAGTAGAGTAAATTTTTTTCTTTTATTTTGATGTCTATGCATTTATCTGAACCCCCTTGTCCAACCAAAACAAAAGCTCCGGTCCCATCTGGAGACTGCAAAAACTGATATTTATGTTTATTCAGAAAAACCATCCATGGACAATACCGTTGCCCCCTCCATGTGCATTTTCCTTGTTGGCTGAACGCGAAGATGCCCGAGACTGCTTTCGAAATTGCTTTCAGCCTCGCATCACAATACAACCGTTTTCTACAATTCTATTAGCCTACTATTATTATCTAAAACTATTTCATCACACACAATCAAAAAATAAAAATAATAACATTTCTCCCCTTCACTCGCTTTTAGCCATCGTCCAGTGTCCTTCTAGATAGCAGGTGAATCGTAACTAGCAAAAATATTGAAATCAAAACATAAATTATCCATTATAACCCCCCTCCTCTTTTTTTCTCTCCTCTTCTTTACATACACGCTCGATGACATTGAAATAAGCGAAAACACACCGCTATGCTTAAAAAAAAACATCCATTGTACAACTCTATAGGTCGAGGTTCATAAGCCTCATACATCTCATGCAAGAGACTGCATATCTTGTTTGCAGTTTATAGTGGCATCATATTCCTTCACTCGGGAGACTTGCAAGACAGCTCATTACTAGATCTGTTTTGTCGATATGAGAATGCTTGCTATCAGTAATAAAATTTTTATGGTATTTAACCTAACAGCTGAGGGGCCGGGGCATTCCACATTTACCTTTACTAGTACAATAAATATCAATATTTTTAAGTTATGCAATAATTTTTGACATTATATTCATGTCCATTTCCAAAACTAGATTTATATACACAAACAACTCGCTTTTGTATTATATTATCTATTGTGAAAAATTCTCGCATGTTCGCGAAACAGGAAATACACGTCATAGCTTCCGTGAATCGAGCGCAAGGTTACTGGAGCACGCAAAATACCGTATGCCAAAAATTAAATATTCCAAATGCAGGCATCATGCACAAATAGAATAATCGGGTTGAATTTACAGTCTAAAACCACCATGTTCTGGCAGCAAGTATCAAAAAACATGTGGTTAGAAGATTTTGATAGGGAGTGAGTAAAATAGTTGTTGCAAGTTACCTTTTAAACCCAGTACATGTGTAGGAATATATTGCATATAAGCTGTCTCACTCTCTCCGTATGTGTGTCAGGTAGTCGTGTCGATCGTTAGTTGTATGTCACAGTTTAATTATACTAGGTAATATTTTTACATAAGATAAGTTGGCATACTCTGCAAAAATATATGTTTCAAGCTTCTAGCTGTAGAGCCTATTTGAGTTTGGCTCGTCGAAAGCAACTCAAACAGTGTTGCCAGCTGTAGGTTAATTTTCCCCGTTATACAATTGCAAGAAGTGAGTTGCTTATACCCTATCTGGAAGATGTGTCCATGGCTTATGTTGTAGGTTAATTTAGTTTGCAATAGATCTTGTGTGTTGGTCCTTACAAGTGATATAGCTGCCTTTCTGCCTTTGAGTCACCTGTAAGGCTATATGTGAGTGGGTAAGTGAGGTTAGTTTAGTTTACAATAGATCGACCTGTTATGCTATATACTACTTTCTGCTTTTTGAGTTACCTGTAAGACTATATGTGGGTGGGTGAGTGAGGTTAGTTTAGTTCACGATAGATCACACTTTGAATTTGCTCACACTCTCTCTGTCTGTGTGTCAGGTGGTCGTGTCGATCGCTAGTTGTATGTTACAGCTTAACTCAAACTAGGTAATATTAACTGTACTTCAAAAAATAAAATTGTGTGTATCTCATATCAAACTAGAAATAAAAAAATCAAACATTAAGCATTCATGCAGATTAATTAAGCCGTAAATTCAAAATTTTGACCCCCACACAAATCGCATTACATACATACATACATGTGGAAAAAACAGAAGTATGCATGTTTTTTCGCCCCGTGGCAATTACAAAAGCCCCCCTGTAAGTAAGACTAATCAGGGCTAGACCTACAGTTTCAAAAACCACTTGTGCAAATATCGAACCCTTGAATACAAGGCTACCACTGCACCATAGGGGAGGAGGCTCAGTGAGAGAGAGGTAGAGAGTTGGAAACATTGACACAGCTATTGCCAGTTAGTATCTTCTTTATCTTATTGCATACTTATCATCTTATATAAGATTACGCCATCAACTTGTAACTTGTAGGTTAGTCTCGTTTGTGAAATATCATATGTTTAAAAAACAAGAGGTTTGTGAAGCAATAATTCAAGTTATTGTTAAATATGTAGAAAATCTTGCCCACATCCTCATCATACTAAGTCAGAATGCTATTCAAATGTATAATCAACAAACCGTTGAGTTTAGATAATAGAGAGAGTAACAGGTCCCAGCTTGCAGGTGGCGACAGTGCACTTTGGGCGTATGCCTCCATAGCCTGCTTCCTGAAGTCAAACAAGTTCATAGGTATTGTTATTTTATTTTATATTTAGCAATTCATTTCGAGCAGGCCAATTTTAGCATTGGTAAAACAAAACCCTTTTTCTTTACCCCCTACGCAAACATAAAGCATGCCAGGGAAGAAAAAAATAGGATATGTTTGCTTCGTACAAAAAAAAATAGGTTAAGTTAACCTCTCTCCGAGAACTGACCCCGAGCACCCATTTTTAGCAAGCGTCATTTCAGCAAGCGCCATTTCAGCAAGTTTAGTGTTTTGTAGAGCGAGTTGGCAACACTGCCAGTGAGGTTAACATACATTATAGCACATCGCCGAGAATAGAAATAATTTGGGCTTGCACATTCTCCAAAAAGTTATGCACGTCGCATGAGCCCTCCGAAGTAAGAGGAAAATCCTCTAACAAACACTAGAAAGCAAACTGGTTCGCTTTCGCCACAGGCTTGATACGTTTGGTAAATAGTAGCGAGTCGGTTTCGGCTTTCCACAACCACAATATCTCGCTCCTCTACACAGACACAGACAGCTTGGTGTACCAACATCTCCGTCCTTCTCATCTTTAAGTTTGCCAGGTACCTTCTTGTTGCGAGCCAGAATTTTGTATCGGTTCGAGTGGAAATAGCCTGACGTATCAAAAAAATTCATCTCTCCAATCTTTTCCCGAGTTTGGTACCCGGTCCGTAGTATTGGTAGCCGGGTAAATGCATCTCTAACAACCTGCTGTACAGATAGCATCATGTGTATTGTATACATCAGTAGAGCAGAAAATTAACACCCATCGTCCCAAGATCTATGTATTGTTGAATTTGTATCATTGCGTCAACATTAATAGTACACATAGAGAGGAGAGGGAACAAAATTGTAGTTTTTTCTAAATGTGTTTGCGTCACAATACGAAAATAATAAGAAGCGCCAGCGCGCGCGCATATGTGTGACACATCATTCCCAAGAGAGGTTTACAAAAATCACAATATACATTGGTGTCCCCGGGACTTGGAAATAAAATATCACATGGTAAAATATTCTTGGGGTGAGTTGGCAACACTGAACCGCAATTGATGTTGCTAGTGTTGCTAACTCCCATTCGTAGGTTAGCTTCGCTTGTAAAATATCACATGGTGAAATATTCTTGGGGTGAGTTGGCAACACTGATCGCCAATTGATGCTGGTGAACCCGGCTACCTCCACTAGTCAGTGTTGCCAACTCCCATTTGTAGGTTAGCTTCGCCTGTCAAATATCACATGGTGAAATATTCTTGAGGTGAGTTAGCAACACTGATCACCAATTGATGTTGCCAGTATTGCCAACTCCCATTCGTAGGTTAGCTTCGCCTGTAAAATATCACATGGTGAAATATTCTTGAGGTGAGTTGGCAACACTGATCGCCAATTGATGTTGTAGAACCCGTGCACCTCCACTAATCAGTGTTGCCAACTCCCATTTGTAGGTTAGCTTCGCTTGTAAAATATCACATGGTGAAATATTCTTGGGGTGAGTTGGCAACACTGCGAGAAAGCCTCAAGCGTCGCCAGCTCCTTGCTTGAGGTTAGGTTATACCCAAAAACAAAAACCTTGGTGATTTTTTCGAGTAGGGGGTTAGCAACACTGCGAGCGCCACCGAGCGCCATTTTCGGGCGCAGAACCCGGGACACTGTACTACTCTGTAGGTTAGCTTCGCCTGTAAAATATCACATGGTAAAATATTCTTGAGGTAAGTTGGCAACACTAAACCGCAATTGATGTTGCCAGTGTTGCCAACTCCCATTTGTAGGTTAGCTTCGCCTGTAAAATATCACATGGTGAAATATTCTTGGGGTGAGCTGGCAACACTGCGAGAAAATAAGGCTCATGCCTTACGAGAGCAAACCGTTAACATACACCGTAAAAGGCTACGCCTCGCTCGAGCTGGCAACACTGCAAGAAAATGAGGCTCGGTGAGATTCGCAGTATTGCCAGCTTTTTGCTTTAAATTAGGTTAGACCGAGATAAAAACCTTGGTGATTTTTTCGAGTAAGGGGTTGGCAACACTGCGAGCCTCACCGAGCCTCATTTTCTGTCCTTGAACCCGGGACACTGTACTACTCCAGATCTTGTATACTACCCTGTAACGAATTGGTACACGGCATGAAAGTCCGCAGGAACTTTTCCAGGGATGGGCAAGGAAGGTATTTTTTTCCAGGGGGGGCAAACAAGACACATTTTCCCCAAAAATAGTATTGTTCCCTAAAAAAAAACATTGTTTAAATTTGAATTTATGGTGTTCATGCAATAATGAACACATATTATTGTGACTAAAATGAAATTATGTGTGTGAAATACATAATTTTTGGTCGACTTTCATTTTCCAGGGGGGGCACGTCCCCCCTTAACCCCTTCCGGACGCCCATGGTCCACTGCCATCTTTAGTCTGAGGGAGGCCTGACTATTCAATTTAGCAACCCTGTATTACGTCACATCAGCCGGCCGACGTTACTCGAGAGAAACATCAGAAAATGAACGTACAGGCGTAGAAAAGTAATTATTTTCTATAGCCTATTCATCCCGTAATCATGCCATTCGTCCACAATGTATTCGCTAGTGGATTCAACTTTATTTTTTTCATAAAAGTAAAGAAGTATGTTACGAAGTTGTTAAATATGCATTGAATTTTCTGAGCCGCATACCAGCATTTCACGAAGCAGCTTTCCATACTTTTCACATGTGAATCATCAGATTTTAAAAACATCCAATATTGATGTCATTAAGAGTTTCAATTATCATGTGAAAAATAAATCGGCAACGAAGATATTCTCTCGGAGGATGATTTTTTTTTTGCTATTTACTACTTACCGATAGACTATGTTCATTGGATATTATTTTTATATATATATTTACAAGGAGGCAAGCCCTTAATTTTAAACAAGGATGGTTGGACTAAGTGGAGTTCGAGGCGTGGGACCCGGATCATCTCCCAAAGATAAACAGGAAGGTTAAAACTTTGTCTGAGAATATGCCGAACACTTTACATACACAACACATTGTAAAATCCAGCCCAGTAGCGTAACTAACATTTTCTGCGCCCCCCCCCCTCCTGCAACTTTCAGTTGTGACCACCTACTCGTTTGTTTTTTTTTAAAAAAAAGCTCTCCTTTCTAAAATATTTTATTCACACCTACATTTATATCAGGTGTATACAAATATGAAAATACTTACTGTAATTTGAATTAATGTAAAAACTGATAAGAAAGGTTAAGACAACAGACAAACTGTATAAAATTATATATGAAAATACAAGTACATGAGTTTTGAGAAGTCTATGATGTCGATGTCTCCTGAGAGCCAAACTATAGGTGAATAATGTTATTATTACATCTAAAATTCTTTTATTGATTTCGCGCCACTTATCCAGACCTGGTTGTAACATTGTTTTAACATCTTTATGATTTTCCCAGACACTATATGTCACACATGTATTCAAGTGACTTCAGCACATTTCGTGTTCTTTGATTTTCTTTTACTTAAACCTATCCAATCATTTATTTTACCTTTACACCATGTACCATTAAAGTGTTTATCGAACCTTTTGGCAAATAACCAATAAACACAATAAACCAACCAACACAATAGGCAGCGTCTAAAATAGAGGAGTAGCATAACAAACGTCTCTCTATTTTCTGTCCGGTTTTAGTGGTAGCGAAATAATAATCGGAGGTTGAAATATTCAGCTAATGAAGGTTTTCTTCTAATCTGGTAATTCACTTTCTACTTTTCCAGTGATTAACATTTTATGTTTGCAGTTGTAGGCGCATAAACATACAACCTTAGTGACAATGAAGTTCGACCAGTCACAAATATAGGAGTGCGTTGTGAAAGAAGGAGAACACATGCATATGCTGAACATATTTTATTCAGCAGGCTACATGGAACAAAGGAAAACATAAATTTCCGCTGCAACGCAGCAATGTATGGTGTCCACACAAAATAAAACATTTTCGTCCATCTACACGTGACATTGAAGTTCGACCACTGTTCGAGGGGATCCTGTTTACCATGGTGTGACGCCGCCCCGTCGGCGAATAACTGTGGCAATGCGTCGGGGCATGCTGCGGACGACTCGTTCAAGGTATTCCACATCGATGCGGTGCCATTCCTCCTGCAGGCAGGCGATAAGAGCAGCCACTGTCGTGGGTCCCCTCTGTTGCAAACGTCGCTTAAGAACACGCCACACATTCTCAATGGGCGAGAGGTCGGGACTCGATGGTGGCCATGGCAGAGTTCGCACGTGATGGCGAGTCAACCATTCTCTTGTCAGCCGCGCTGTATGAGGCCTGGCATTGTCGTGTTGAAAGATGAGACGCCGCCTGTGGAACAGGTGCCTTCGCACTGTGGGAAGATGCCGCTCCAGTATGCGTGTATAGGCGTGTGCATTCACAATGCCCTCACAGACGTGTAGTGGGCCAATCCCAGATGCCGTCATGCATCCCCATACCATCACTGACGCAGGTTTATGTACCCGACGTGCATAACATTTTGCTTCATTCTGTTCCTCCTTCCGACAAATGACTGTTTTCCGTATTTTCCCGTACACAACATTGAAAATGGATTCGTCCGTCCACAAAACCCTGTTCCACTGCCGAAATGTCCATCCCCGGTACATTCGTGCCCAACGTAGTCGATTGCCTTTGTTCAACATGGAAAGGAAGGGTTTACGTTTCGCCTTGTACACTCGGTAACCGCATCGCTGTAGGTAACGGCGAATGGTTCTGGTTGACACTTCAATGTGAAAGCGTTCTCGAGTCCACAGTCGTAATTCGGCCACAGAAACATGATTGTTGGTCTGGATATAGCGCCTAAATATCAGTAGGTCACGCACGCTCAGCAGGCGTTTTCGACCGGGGGCCTTACCTGGCTCTGTAGTACCCATATTTTGGTGGTGTTTGATGATGCAGTGGACGGTTGACTTGGGTAAGTTCAGTTGGCGCTCTATTTTCCGTTCACTGAGTCCATCCCGTTGCAACTCCACCACTCTTCTCCTCACTGTGTTGTCAATAGGTTTGCCCCTGGCCATGGTGATGATGCACTGTGGTTCCTCGGTGCACAGCACGCGCTTATATATGGCGGACTCCCTTATCGTGCCCGTGACGTCATGCTTCCGTCGAATGCGCCACTATCTGGAATTTCCGTATGGGTCTGGTGCCTGGTCGAAGTTCAATGTCACGCGTATAGTTCCCCGTTTTCGTTCTTTACGTGACCTTGGGTGCAACATGCTGGGATCACGATTCTTGCCTGCTCACACGCCTCCTCTTACACACATGCGTCACTTCTGCGGGTCACCCATTCCACAGCCTATGCCTCTGTGCATTTAATCACGTATTCCTTTCTGGTCGAACTTCATTGTCACCAAGGTTGTATACAGAAGGTCGATCCGCAAATATGTGTCCGATTTTGAACCGTCACTCCTGTGCACATAATCTACCGATCCAAGCAGTTAAAAGTGTGGGAGGTCGGTTAGAGCCTGTAGTATCATGGCACTATCGCGAGTGTGTGTTGTGTGCATCATGGCTCCTAAGGTGAACCGATTTTGGGAGGACTACATAGTTGCACTTTTCCATGCCAAATTTTCGGTGTCAAAAATTCAGAAACAGTACAAAGAACATGGATGCGCCTTGGGTTCGACGACCATCAAGAACATAATCAAGCGGCATAAAAACCACGAGGTTTCAGCTATTCGGTCGCCAACCAGTGGGACGAGGAAGTGAGCGTGCACTGCAGTGATGCAACCCGTGTCTCGGAAGTTGCATCGAATGACACTACAGGAAACTGTGACGAGCACAATAGTTATAATTTTGTGTTATGTTGAGTTATGATGAGTTTGTAATGTGAATTTATGAACGTACGTGTTGTGTTATGTTGAGTTATGATGAGTTTGTAATGTGAATTTATGAACGAAATATTAATATTGGAATCTAGTTTTATGTTGATACAAATGTGTAGGTTTCAATAATTTGGCGACCCAGTTTCCAGGATTCGAATTAGTAAGTGTTCAGCTATACGTTTTTCTTAATAATATAGTTAAATAATGACAGATAAAGGGAAAAGATCAACACGAAAAGGACAAACTATTGATGAAAGCTTGATTTCTGACAATGCGGAAATCAATGTTGAAAATTTGGGTTGTTGTAAGGATCCAGAAAAGAATGCTAAGTGTATAACTTGTCTCAAATGTGGAAAGTTATATCACCATAAATGTCTACAGTTAGCAGCGTTACATTCCAGTAATTCTGATACACTTGATCAGTACTTGTGCAAAGTATGCGATTAGATGTTTAGCCAGCATGGGACTGAACACAATAAAGATACTAATTTCAATGCATTATTGGAGACAATAATTCATAAAATGGATGACATTCAGTTGCAGTTTACAGAAAGTCAAGAGCAGATGAAACAGCAGCTTACAAACAGCCAAGCGCAGATGAAACAGCAGCTTACAGACACCCAAGAGCAGATGAAACAACAGCTTACAGACAGCCAAGCGCAGATTAAACAGCAGCTTACAGACAGCCAAGCACAAATGAAGCAGCTTACAGACAGCCAAGCGCAGATGAAACAGCAGCTTACAGACAGCCAAGCACAGATGAAACACCTTAGAGACAGCCAAGCGCAGATGAAACAGCAGCTTACAGACAGCCAAGCGCAGATGAAACAGCAGCTTACAGACACCCAAGAGCAGATGAAACAGCAGCTTACAGACACCCAAGAGCAGATGAAACAGCAGCTTACAGACAGCCAAGCGCAGATGAAACAGCAGATTACAGACAGCCAAGCGCAGATGAAACAGCAGATTACAGACAGCCAAGCACAGATGAAACACCTTACAGACAGCCAAGCGCAGATGAAACAGCAGCTTACAGATAGCCAAGCGCAGATGAAACAGCAGCTTACAGACACCCAAGAGCAGATGAAACACCTTAGAGACAGCCAAGCGCAGATGAAACAGCAGCTTACAGACAGCCAAGCGCAGATGAAACAGCAGCTTACAGACACCCAAGAGCAAATGAAACAACAGCTTACAGACAGCCAAGCGCAGATGAAACAGCAGCTTACAGACAGCCAAGCGCAGATGAAACAGCAGCTTACAGACAGCCAAGCACAGATGAAACACCTTAGAGACAGCCAAGCGCAGATGAAACAGCAGCTTACAGACAGCCAAGCGCAGATGAAATAGCAGCTTACAGACACCCAAGAGCAGATGAAACAGCAGCTTACAGACAGCCAAGCGCAGATGAAACAGCAGCTTACAGACAACCAAGAGGAGATGAAACAGCAGCTTACAGACAGCCAAGCGCAGATGAAACAGCAGCTTACAGACAGCCAAGCGCAGATGAAACAGCAGCTTACAGACAGCCAAGCGCAGATGAAACAGCAGCTTACAGACACCCAAGAGCAGATGAAACATTTACCCTGGAAGACAAAGTGTATAATGGCTGAAGCAAATATAAAACAGAAAAACCAAAAGATTAAAAGGGATTTTAATGAACCTAAGCATCCGATACAATCTGGTGATCTGGTTCTTGTTAGAAACCATCTTAAAAGCAAAGCTATTAGTGATAGCATTCACAAATTTTTCAGCTTGTATGTTGGTCCTTATCAAGTCAAGGAAGTTAAGAATAACCAAGCACATTTAATATCATTGTCGACGCCAGCAAAGGAACAAAAGCAGAACTTAACAAATCTTAAACTTTTTAATTGTACAGAAGAAAAGAGAAGAGAGCTATTGAAAGCAAAAAAATGAGTAACCCAAATGATTTTTGTGTAAAATGTTGTATTTATTTTCTGTTCTCAATGAAATATTTGTGTATATTTATGAAAGTCATAAATTTTGCTAATTTGTATAAAGAGAATATGACAAAGAAAATTGCCTAAATTATGTATGAATGGCACGCTTGAACGCAAATATTGTATTGCGTTAGTGTTTGTAGAAAGCACTGTGTAATCGTGCCCCTTTTATTGTAAATTTTCTTCTTGTTCGACAATTTAATGTATATTGATAATTGTCTCACGCAGAAAATTTTTCCTAAGAGAGGAGATTATATTGTGACGAGCACAATAGTTACAATGTTGTGTTATGTTGAGTTATGATGAGTTTGTAATGTGAATTTATGAACGTACGTGTTCAAAATGAAACAAATGACTATCGAATATAGTAAACAGTTTGTAAAAAGTTATGTACCATATCTAAGTTATAAAGACAAGAAATATTAATATTGGAATCTAGTTTTATGTTGATACAAATGTGTAGGTTTCAAACCCCCCCATGCAATGTGTGATGGCCACACGACTCCACGTGGCCCAGTCAACTGTGAACCGCACCCTGTGTTAGAAATTAAACCTCCGGAAGGTTTTTCAAAGCCGTGAACATTACCTCAGTGAGGCCTATCTGTGTAAGGTCTCATCACATACATCTCGTTCTACCCAGAACTTTCTGCAACAGATGGCGACAGACACCGGCATTCGGGCTATTCCATTACAAGATGTACTGGCGAAGTCACCAGATGCGAGTCCCATGGATTTCTGTGGGTTTGGTCTACTGAAACGGGCACTTTCCTCTTATCGTGTGACCACTCTCTGGGGCCTGTGGAAAGCCTGTCAGGAGGAATGGCAGATGATTCCACTTCCTGTACTTCATCGTAGCCTCCTACAACGGAAGTTACGGTGCAGGGCTATTTTCAAGACCACACTGAGGCCAACCGATGGTTGTCCCGTGGATTTTCATAAGATAAGTGCTAGTCCAAAATCGGACACATATACGCAGATCGATCTTCTGTATATTTGGTTGAAAATATATTTGAACGCCGAAAAGAAAACTTCGTGAACTATCGTTTTTCTTAATCTATCATTCTTAATGCACCCCCGGTCCTATTTACCTCACTAGGTTTGTCTTCAGGTATCGACTTGTCACAAAGAAATAAGGGAAAACCAGCATATCACAATTCGATTGATTGGTTGACTTGCCTTATTTTACTTCGCTTTTTGTGCCACTTTTGGCTAATTTGCGAAGATGGGGATGAGTGATGATATATGATGAAATTTATGAATGGACACTCACAAATATGCATGCCCAGGCCAGGACCCGAACCCGGGACCCCTGGCGTCGTAGAGCGATGTGCTAACCACTCCGCTACGGGGGCCGGCACATCACAATTCGAGGTGGAAATATTAAATGGTAGACATAGTGGAAATAATTAAAACATGAAATAGTTAATGCATTCTAATGTAACGCGCTTAAAAATAAATAACAAGAGCCAATAAGAAGAGCCAGAAAGAATTAGTAATGTAGCAACTAGTAAGTTAACATACACGAAGAGGAATAGTTGGTACTAAATGAGTCAACCACATAGGCGAACACAAGTTAATATATTTGGAGTGCCTATGTGGACAATGTTATACCAATTGTTGCAGAAAAACTCAATATGCTGACCAAGGCAGTAATTTATTTTATTATAAAACATGAACGAAAAGTAACGTTTCAACCTTCTAGCAAGGTCTTCTTCAGACTCTGCACCAAGTACAAATGTAACAAGGTACAAAACAGGACGATATATATACACAAACATTACTCCCCTCCAGACTATTAGAAAGTTGTTCTGGAACATTCTAGCAGGTGGCTTTCCCTTGTTAACTGCACTTTCACCTAAAAGGCTAAAAATATTTACTTCCATATAGAATGTGGTTGGACTGAAGATAAACAAAGAATGGAAGAAGGTGTTAGAAAGAGTGGAAAGGACAAGAGAGAAAGAGGAGAGAAGAAGGAGAATGAAGGAATTAGAGCGTGAGATAAAGAGTCCAACCACATTCTAGATGGAAGAAAATATGTTTAGCCTTTTAGGTGAAAGTACAGTTGACAAGGGAAAGCCACCTGCTAGAATGTTCCAGAACAACTTTCTAATAGTCTGGAGGGGAGTAATGTTTGTGTATATAAATCGTCCTGTTTTTGTATCTTGTTACATTTGTACTTGGTGCAGAGTCTGAAGAAGACCTTGCTAGAAGGTTGAAACGTTACGTTTCATTTATGTTTTATAATAAAATAAATTACTGCCTTAGTCAGCATATTGAGTTTTTCATATTATGGAAACAAGGCTTAATGGCGTTACAATTGTTACAACTTCATGTTCCTCTCTTGCAGAAACTATTAAGTAAATGTAGATGAAATTTTACGTTTATAGTCTCTGACTCTGAATATTCGTTATCATATACAATATGTTTTCCTATCATTGTGACAGTATTTATATTATTTAAATAATGAAAGTAAACAATTGAAAATCAATGTTGGTACAGAATAACCAACTCGAACAAATGTAATAAAATGCATATTCATATCTCTACAAG
Source organism: Lepisma saccharinum (assembly GCF_977018435.1). Taxonomy (NCBI): domain Eukaryota; kingdom Metazoa; phylum Arthropoda; class Insecta; order Zygentoma; family Lepismatidae; genus Lepisma; species Lepisma saccharinum. Next base: position 54,219,121 of record NC_139254.1, on the reverse strand, counting down.
TACACCCAACGGCGAAAAGTAGGCGAATTGTCCACCACCATTTTCATTTGGTCTGTATAACATAATGTGATGATAATTAATTGAAATAATGACGTCAATAAACAGAGAACAATGCCTGCTTCGAACCAACATAGTTTCATTCCTTAAAACAACACAGGATGTAGAATAAAAAAGTAATTAAAATAGAGGTGGACAATTTGCCTACGATTTTCTTTGCCGTTGACTATACTATCGGCTCAATCCCTCTCATGAAATAAAATTTGAAGGTTCAGTTTTCCCACGTTCTTTGATGGGCATTACTTCATAAAATATAATATCGCACCCTAGTCACCTGATAATTAATACTCTGTACGATTTATAAAGTTAAAAGCGTCTTCTTTGCTACGTTTGAACTAATGGTTTTAACTCGGAAAATCTCGTTATGTACACCTTTATTTACATCTCTACCCTTCGCCGTCCCTACATATTTTCGTTACATTCCATCAACAACCTCTCCAGGTTGCCTTTTGCCCCAAAGCAGAGAAATGCACTGATCAGGACTTCACTCTACAAGCGCACTATTTAGCATAGCGCTAACAAGCCACCGCAGTTTATCATACGACGCTCACTCTCTGTGTATCTCGATCGGGCCGGCTCGCGGGGGTGAGTGGCGCCCGACCTTGGTCAACCGGCAACCACGCCAAAAGGCGCAGACCTCGCCTGAGACACTATACCCCCTATACCCTGTCCCAACTAACTGTAGAGCAGAGCCGTGCATATCGGCAGAGGAGGAGGAGGAAAATCGAGTGGTGAAAGCGCAGGGTTGCCAACCGTACGGTCCAGACCTTGGTCCGTATGCTAAATGCACGGCTTGTCAAAATCTGCTCTTGCAGTTTTATCCCTAATATTTCCCTAAGAAATTCTTAAAGCAATCGTACGGACCTGGAGACAAAAATACGGTCCATTTGACATGTGCGTTCGGTATTATTCTTTTCAAAAGTTTGCAACGCTGCATAGCGAAAGGAGGAATCGGGAAAACTTCCGTCGCCCATGACACAATCCCGTTCCTCTCACTGTTCATTGGTGGAGCCGTCTCGCGTCACTACTTGCGCAGAGACTTGTTCTCGTTCAACTGGTCTACAGTTAGCTGGTACGGATAATAATGCACTCCCCAAGCACATTATAGCCCTATGTCCGGTCTTTTGCCTAGACGTAATCTTCCCCTCAGAATAGATCCAGACAAGCCGGATTTCTCCCTTGGGGAAGCCTCCATTTCATGCAGGCATGCTCTAGTAACGAACTACCTACAGGAATATCTGGTATCATGCTTCCAGGTTTATAGTCTTGATAAAGAAGACTTTTACCAAGTGTCGAAATTAGAAAGAGTTGAAAAGAGTACAAGAGAGTGAAGGGAAACTCCAGAGTAAAAACCCAGCAAACTGGGGAAAACCTCGGCCGCATCTTGAATTGGCATGAGTTTCATCTAGAGAAGGGGGAGGAACTTCGCACACCCTACTGGTTCAATCCTAGGGGAGAGGATGATATCGGGATTTTAGGAAAAGGTGCAGGTTCAGCCCGAAGGCTATCAGGAGGTTCTAATGGCCGTGTGCACGAACGAAGATCAAATTTTAAACTCGGATCGGGAAAGGATCACTGGAAAATCCCATTGCACGAAGACGGTTCAACACTTGATCGCGCTCTAGGAACATCAAAATGAGTTTATCTTCTGATCGGCCATTCACCACCGTTTTGGTGTCTGATCCTGGTTCACGATACTGACGCTTCGACTGCAGGCAGTTGTTTTTGAATATAAAAAGAGCGGAAAGTGATATCAAGGGCGTTCAAACGCTAGTAATGTTGGATGTACAATGCTGATAATTCGAGAAAAGTCTAAACTAAAAACTGCCAAAATAATAATAATAATTTGTGGTTCTGTGGTGCAAAGTCGAAATGTTTCTAAATACTGTACTTTCTATCTCACACACAAAACATGTGCAAGTGCAAGGTAAATTAGAACAGAGCATTGTTACGATATTGCTACATGGTGCATAGCATGGTGTTGGAAATATGATTGTATAAATTTACGAAAATGCATGTTACTGGCTATTTACACGACACGACAATTTAAATATATAAGAATTAAGAAATGAAAAATTCAAATACTTACCATAATACAGTAATAATAATAATAAAATATCTTTATTGAGCGGGCGAGTTTCAGCGTACGCTGTTCTCTCGCGAATGTATTTCGTAAGGCATTGAAGTCCCGTAGAAGAAGGTTCCATTCTTTCTCCTTATCCTTTTGTCTTGTGCCGTCAGTTCTTTTTTAAGATTATTATTTCTTTACACTCTACTACATCCTTGTACTCGTCGACAAGGTTGATCAGTACATTTCTCAAATTCAGATACGTTTGCGGCCCGAATTACTTTCTTCTCCTACACGTTGATACTTTAACACATCACACTACTCGGTGGGGTTATTGATTGTCATTTGTTTTAGCTAACCAATCAGGTATAGCCTTACAAATTAATCTCGGATCATTTGAACGGAATCTCGTAAACGTCGTTTTTCGTTGGTGCAATGCAAATCTTTAAACCAAGTTCATTTAGAGTGGATTAAAATTGATCTCGTTCATCTGAACTTCGAAATAATCGGCGTTGGTGCACGCGGCCATAAGTGTTAATAGGACACACACTTTCCGACTGACAACCGCAATTTTGGACAAAAAGCCGAGCGAAGATTAATTTTGATTAACAGGCCGAAAAGTTAGCCGGATCGAAGATTAAAAAGACGTCTGTGTAAAAGGAGGAGAAGCTGTTGTCAGGTCAAGTCCGTTGGGAGACATCTCGGTAACAAGTCGAAACCTGGTATTTATATCTCCGACAAAAGGCCCGCCCTCAACCACAGGGTCAATTTCAAGGCCCTATTGTTACCTTCCAACAACCGTTGAGGGAAAACAACCGTTGGCTTCCTCGGCTACCAGGCAAAACCATCCTGCGTACGAGGCACAGTGTTTAGCGTAACCTAAGAGCAGCCTCACGTTCAAACAATAGGCATAGGCGTAACACTTCGCGGACAAGGGGGGCAAATACCCCCAAAATCTGCAGGTTTATTGAAATTTACAAGTCAAGTTAATGGTACTTTTTTTAACCTACAGATCTAAGAAGCAAACTAATGAGTAATTTTTGATTCCGCAAACTTAACAGTTGATTGATTTATTGTGTTTATTTTACTTTGTCTTTCTACCACTTTTGGTTAATCGCGAAGATAAGAATGAGTGATGAAAATGATTAAGGGGCGCTCCCAATGATGTACATGCCCAGACCGGGATTCGAACCCTAGACCCCTGGCATCGTAATACTCTTTCCTAACCACTCCGCCACAGTTATTTAGCAAATTGTCCTGGACGTTTTTCTTTGCGAGATAGAAAACATTTTGACTCTGCTCCCGCAAAGTTACACCCAAAATTCGATTCTGCCTCCCCCCAGGATTAAAAAAGTGACGTAAAATAAAAAAAGAAAGCATAATGAAAAACAAGTTCGTTTATTTATATCACATTTCCCTTAATTCTTTAGAATTCTATAGACAGTGTAATGAAACATGAATGGATTAACAGACATGAAAGGCAAATAAAACCCTGTCCCTCCACCCCCCCTCCCCATCTGAGACGTCTAGAGCTAACAGTAAATCTCCATTGAACATAGCTGATGACAGGCAACGGAAAATAGTCATCCACTCCACCACCTTCCAAATTGCCACTTTAAAGTAGGCTGCATTATTTCCTTTAGTAGATTATTTTGTTAGTCATATATTACTGATTGTCAAATGTTATCTTTTAGAGATAATATTGTCAGTCTAATTCCTTATAATGTATATGGTGTACTGTATATGCGCTATGACTTATAATGTGTTGAATTGTGCAATATGATAAAGTGAGTGAATCGATAACCAAATTACAGCTTTTAAACAAGGAAGGAATGATTGACGACAGTGTAAATACGAAAGAAAGTATGTCATTTTTTTATGTAGAGTCTATTTATAACGACGATACATAAGCAATATCAGTACTTGGAGATGTGGGTTTCTTGATTTCATAGGGTATTGTACCAGCTCACTGACGTACGAAAGAGGAGGGGGGATCTGATAGGGATACAGCCCCTTCTAAAATTGAGAAAAATAAAAATTGTCAACTGAAAGCATTAAAAAACTAGGATAAACCAAATTGGTGAATGCAAGCCCCTTTAAAATGTTCCCTAATTAATACTTTCAAAACGAAGACTAAAAGTGGTAATTTCAAAATATTTGATTGTGTATCCCCCTGGTCAAGAGCACAGCTACGTTATGAGCCACGTTTACAATTCCAGCCCCCCCCCGAAATAAAATCCTGCGTACGTCAATGTACCAGGTTACCACAATGAAAGTTCTCCTACTTAGAGCCCTTTGCAGCCCTTTAGAAGCATCGGGTTACCGTGAAACTTTGTATAAAGGCTGTGGAGATCATGGTGAAGCGAATGCTGTAACGACCCTGCGAGGTCGCCACATTTAACAGCCCTGCGAAGTCGCAGTATTGTGTTTTGTTGGGAAGGTATGGATGAATAATGCATGCTAAATGTTTAAATGTGTTAACGGATCCACCTCTACGGTTATTAGTTTCGCTTATTTTTATTTGACCCTACGTGGTCGCGGTATTCTGTAAATGTTAACGGGTCCACCTCTACGTTGATGAACTTAGCTCAGGATTAGACCCTGCGTGGACGTTGTATTTGGTAAATGTTATCAATTATTGGGACATGATAATAAAAGGTCAAAAACCAGAAAAGTGGAATGTGAAATGGAAAAAAAATGTAAATTAGCTCAGCGAGAAGCACTCTTTGAAATCAGTAAGTACTTGGCAGAAAGGCCTGGAGTTCAAATTCTGAGTAGAGTGTGAATGTTTATGACATGAGATGGTTAGCCATTTTTATTGTCATTTATACTGTTCAATTTGTTGATGCAAGTGAGTGGTAAGGGTAAAGGTAAAGACACTTGAGTAAGTGTGCTAAAGGACATCTTTGTGATACGATTATAATAAACTGTTACATATATATGTATAAACCTGGTTTAGTCTTTCTTTACACCTAGCAAGCCCTGAGATATTTCTGAGTCCTTGTACTACGACTGAATCAGTTAGCACATATGGGTAACTTTTGCCGACCATCCAACTGCAGTGTTTAGCGTGTTGAACGCAGCCAGTACCAGTACTCCTGCGCCGTGGTGCTGAGCACTGCGTGGGTGGACGTTGCATAAAGTTTTGGCGTCTCAACGTGGGGCTCGAGAGATTGTAAAGACTGAAACCAGCAAGCCAGTGGGAGCCTTTTAGCTACAAGGACTAGAAAGGGCTCATAAGTGTTAGTGTTCTTCCAAAGAATTCACGAAGGTGAAGATATAGTGTCGGTAGTGGAAGAAACCATAGACGGTGTGCCAAAATGGATAGGGACGCGTCAAGTATGAGCTTAAGAAGCAGAGGGAGGAAAACCGTAGATGAAGAAACTGGGTTCGGATGCTGTGAGGATACCGGAGGAGAGATGGAGTCTTTCCAGTGTTGCCAATGTCTACAGAAGTTTCATTGGAAATGTGAGGGGCAAGAAGAGACCTCAGTCTCCACTGCAGAGTCCAGATGCAAGACTTGCTCATCGGTACCCTTGATGGTTTTAGGACAAGAACCAAGTGCTCCTAGTACGACCCCATCAGACCATTGGTTATTAGAATGGCTGGTGAGAGATAAAGAAGAGAGAAAGAAAGAAAAAGCGGAGGAGGAGAAGCAGAGAAAGAAAGATATGGCTCAATTAGAGAAAGCTAGAAAGAAAGAGAAAGCAGAAGAAGAAGCTAAAAGAAAACTAGAGACACAAGAATTTAGGTCGCTAATAGAGTCTCTAGAAGAGAAGAGAGAAATGGAAAAACGTGAAGCAGAAGAGAAAAGAGAAATGGAAAAACGTGAAGCAGAAGAGAAAAGAGAAATGGAAAAACGAGAAGCAGAAGAGAAAAGAGAAATGGAAAAACGAGAAGCAGAAGAGAAGAGAGAAAGAGAATTAGAAACTCTCCATGCCTTAGTTCAAGGTCAAGAAGAGAGGAGACAGCAAGAAGCTGAAAGAAGCAGAACAGAGATGCGAACACTTTTCTCCCAACATAAGACAGACCAGTAAGAAAGTCTTAGGGAGGAATTAGATAAAATTAGAATCTCTTGTCAGCTGGAAGTAGTGAAAGTAGTGGAAGAACAATTAGAGCCTTTAGCTGTCTGGCGTGGTGAAATGGAGCAAGAGCAGGAACAAATGAAGAAAAATTTAGAGGTCTGTCTGCAATTGGTAGCTCAGTCTACGACGGAAAATGGAAGTGAAGAACCAGAGAGAGTTAAGCAGATAGAAGCATCTATAGAAACCATAAGTTCAGCAGTAAAGACTCTGAGTGAGCAGACCATAGTTATGGAGAAGGCGGTCCAAGAACAGAAAGTAGCTGCAGAAACGATGGCTAAAGCAACCTGCGAAAAGGTGAACTCTCTTCGCGGAGAGACACAGAAATTGGAGGTATCTCTTCGGCAAGAAATACATGAGCAGACTGGGTCTATAGTCAGAAGAGTAGGCGAACTGCAAGATAAAATTGAACGGTTCCAGCTACAACCGGGAGTGCCTTCTGATGTTCTCCCAGATTCCATTGAACGAAATAGAAGTCTGAAACCTGAAGCAGCCTCTTATGAACCTCCTAGAGTGGTGCAGAATCCTTACTATATGGGAACCATTCAATCGGATAAGCGTAAGCGGCCTAGAGAAGCAGATAGTTCCGACGGGACATCTCCTCGGCGAAGAACCGAATTTAAGATGCCTAGAATGTCTGACATCGCACACATCCCCAAGTTCAAGGGTGATATCGAAGCTCAGTCAGCTGAGAAATATCTTCGTGAGCTCAATGTAAGCTTCGAGCTCATGCAAGTGCCTGACAATTACAGACTCGAATTGCTACCTAGAGTATTCACAGGTAAAGCTGAACATTGGCTGGCAGGTAACATAGACAGTTTTGTTAGCTATGCTGAGTTCTGCATAAAGTTTAAAGAAGAGTTTGCCTCCGAGAAGGCTAAGCAGAGACAATTAACCGCAGTAAGAAATAGAAGATATTCCCGTCCAGTACATGAAAATATGGAGAGCTTCGCTTGGAGCATTTACGCCGCCTATAGGAATCTAAGTGACAACTTCAGCGAGAGCGAGGTGCTGAATTTAATCATTGGTCAGTTACCTTATAGAACTCGAAATCTCTGCCTTGCACACTCTCCAAGAACAGTCGACGAATTGACCAGTTTCCTCAAGGACTTTGAAATATATGATGACCCCGACTTCTGGAGAAATAAAGAGGACTTCAAAGGTAAAGAACTTCCCCATAAGAATTTCAAAGTGCGAAGCATTGAGACCAAGGGTGACACTAAACCTGAAAACTCTTGGAGCACTCGGAATTTTAATAGATTTGGAGGTAACAGAGGACTGAACCGTAACCAGAATGGTCGATGGGAATCTTATCGACCAAATCGAGGGCCAGATCGCAGATTTCCCGATTGGAGGAGGAACAATCAGGGACGCAGTAGTCCTAATTCTCCTAGGCGACCCTCACCTAGAGAATCGGGACCAAGTGGAAGACAGTCACCCTCCAGAGAAGTTTTGACCTCTGAGCAGGAGGAAGTCCTAGAAACAACCCGGGACTTCTTGCATAATCAAAGGTCTCAATACTGCCAAACAAACTAGATCCTTGTCTAGGTGCTTCGTTCCCATTTAGGCAAGGGGCCTCAGAGGAGCGACCTGATACAACTATCCAAGAACTAAAGGTTAACTTTCAACTAACTGAAACAGAAGAAGTAAAATTACAGAGTGAACTGAAATCCGCAAGGGAATCAAGGATTAGATATAAATCACCAGCAGTGGCTGCAAAGTTAATAGATATACCAGTGACTTGTGTAATAGATACTGGGAGCGAATGCTCTATTTTAAGTTATGAAATTTGGACTAAGTTAAAGGAACAAATTCCAGGTATTCAAGTGCAGAAGGTTCCAGAGATAAGATTGGTGGATTTTTCTGGGAGCCATAGGAAGCGTGTCTTTGGCAGCAGACGTGTGGAACTGGAGATTGAAGGTATGGTGTTCAGTACTGAAGTTTTTATATTGAGAGGGTTTGGTACAGATCTTCTTTTGGGCATGCCATTCTTGAAGCAGCACGAGGCCGAGATAAATTTCAGAAGAGACTCGGTAAAATTGTATTTTGGAAAAACTCCGGATCAAGATGTAGGGAATCCACTGGATGTTGAAATTGTGCGGTACATCCAAAAGGTCCAAGAAAGAGACGAAGAGTGGATGTATAAACCGACAGACCTCAAGGAGAAGGTCGAAACTATAGACATTCTGAATGATTCCCAGAAACAGGAGTTGCTGCAAGTGCTGAATCAATATATAGCTGTGTTCTCAGAGAAGCCCGGTTCCATGGAAAGTGCAGAATGTGAGATCCTTTTAAAAAGTACCGAACCAGTTCATCGCCCGCCATATTCAGTGCCGCTCTCGAAAAGGGCCGCTCTAGAAAAAGAACTCAGCTTGTGGAAAAGCTGGAACATTATTCAACCATCGGTATCACCATATCTAAATCCATTACTAGTGGTGGATAAGCCCGATGGTAGTGTAAGACCGTGCCTGGATTTTCGACTATTAAATGCTATTATGATTGTTCCTAAAAGCTCAGTGCCACCTATTGATGAGTCATTGCAGAGATTTAAACAAGCCCAGTATTTTTCGAGTTTAGATCTAGCTTCAGGCTATTTACAGATTCCTTTGAAACCAGAATGCCGAAAATACACTGCTTTTTCGTACAAAGGTCGCCAGTACGAATTCTTGAAGATGCCTTACGGCTTATCTAATGCTGTGTCTACCTTTGTGTCAGTTATGCATACAGTTTTTGGACCTGAAACTGAAAGTTATCTGACAGTGTACATAGACGATATTCTGATTTTTGATGTGGATTTCGACAGCCATATCCAACATATAGAAGAGGTGCTCCATAGATTAGAAGAAGTTGGACTAAAGGTGAAACTTCGCAAATGTAACTTTGCTAAAGGTGAATTGGTTTATTTAGGCCATTTAATTTCGGGAGATAAGATTAAAATAGACCCGAAAAAGAACGAAGCCATCCTGAAGTTTCCACTACTTAAAACTAAGAAAGATGTCAGGAAATTTTTGGGCTGCGTACGTCAATGTACCAGGTTACCACAATGAAAGTTCTCCTACTTAGAGCCCTTTGCAGCCCTTTAGAAGCATCGGGTTACCGTGAAACTTTGTATAAAGGCTGTGGAGATCATGGTGAAGCGAATGCCGACCGAAAAAATAGTTCATTTTTTCAACACCAGGTGGAAATGTGGCGTGTGACAATTGAAGGGTTAGCTGAAAGAAGGGCGCGACTCACAAAACATACAGGGGACGAACAAAAATATGGAAACACCACGACATCGGAACGGGTGATATCGACGCAATTTTTCCACTTGAAATCGGACGCGGTGCGACATTCTTTTGTTTTGCGCCGTGAGATAGGACCCTCTCGGACTGGTAGGTGTCGACAGTTGCGCTGTAGATAGCGTGCAGTGCAGTTGATACTGAATCATGTCTGAGCTGACAGTGTTTCAAAGAGGGCAAATTGTTGGTGCCCGCTTTGCAGGCGCCTCTGTTACCAAAGTAGCCATGTTATTTGGCGTATCGAGAGGGACTCTATCCAAGATCATGATGACATAATAGTGTGGCCGGAAAGACATCATCAGATAAACACCTACATGGACGAAAATATACACTGCGTGACAGAGACAGACAGACACTGAGAAGGATTGTGACCATGTTTTGCATGAAGAATGGTGGAAGATCCCATTATCTACCATCCAGGACTTATATTTGTCCATTCCTTGGAGACTGCAGGCCGTTTTGAAAGCTAAAGGCGGTCCTGAACCTTATTAGCTACAGCATTCCGGCTTTTCTTCGCAGGTGTTTCCATATGTTTGTCCATCCCATTCAGTTTGGAGGTATTATACTAAAGCTTTCTGCACCTTGCATCTGCACCCTCCAAATTATTTGAATTCATTATTGTTATTTAGCGTCGTTTCCTGTCTGTTTTGGCTAATCGCGAAGATGATAATGGGTGTTATGATGAAATTGATGAAGGAACAACCGCAAAGAACACCCATGCACAGACCTGGATCTGAACTCGGGACTCATGACCTCCGAACTAAGTTTTCAGACTTACGACCTTGTTCCAGCTAACCATTTTTCTAATTTTCAGCAGTTAATTACAACGTGGTGACGTTACTGCTAGAATGATATCTAACAGTAGATAGTAAATGTGACTCCCACTGCAACTTTGATTTCTTGACCAAACGACCTCAAAAACCTCAAAAACCCACTTTCTCTCCCCGTTTCGCGCCTCATTTATTACGCCGATGATGTTTCACGGCGCAGAAAAGCAGTGATGAGTGAAAGATGAGCTCTCATCCTCTCATCCTCTCATCTTCTCATCCTCTCATCCTCTCATCCTCTCATCTTATGCACCTTATCGTAATCTTCCAAGTCTCGGGGACACCAATGTTTGTATATCGTGACCTTTGTAAACCTCTCTCGGGAACGATGTGCCACACACACGCGCGCGCGCCTCATTTATTACGCTGACGATGTTTCGCAACGAAGAAAACGGCACCAAAACATCAAAAATTCATTTTACTCATTTGGCGTTCGCCAAAACCTCAAAAGTCCCGGTCAAATGTTTGTATATCGTGACCTTTGTAAACCTCTCTCGGGAACGATGTGCCACACGCGCGCGCGCGCGCCTCATTTATTACGCTGACGATGTTTCACGGCGCAAAAAAGCAGTGATGAGTGAAAGATGCACTCTCATCCTCTCATCCTCTCATCCTCTCATCCTCTCATCCTCTCATCCTCTCATCCTCTCATCTTCTCATTCTCTCATCTTCTCATCCTCTCATCCTCTCATTCTTCAAGTATGAATGCACCTTATCGCAATTTTCCAAGTCCCGGGGACCAAAGTTTATATATCGTGACCTTTGTAAACCTCTCTCGGGAACGATGTGGCACACACGCGCGCGTGCTTATTTATTACGCTGACGATGTTTCGCAGCAAAGAAAACAGCGCCAAAACATCAAAAATTTATTTTACTCATTTGGCGTTCACCAAAACCTCAAAAGTCCCAGTCAAACTGACGTCACTATTTCTCAACAATTGCCAGAGCTGATGTTAACAACCTGCTGTATACGTCGGCCTTGGGACGACGAAAGTATGGGTGGAACTGTCAACGCCTGTTTATTTGCTATTTGTCCCCCACAAAATATTGTGCGCATTGAAAAGTTTTTTGTTGAAAAAAGTATAGTATTGTTTGTTTGTACCACAAACGGGGAAGGGGGGGGGGTTATTGCTAGGACATTGACTATAGCGCTTATTGTGTTTTAGTTTACTGCGTGCTTCGAGCCTCGAAGCGACTGCAGGTCATCAGCCGCCGGCCTGCGTGGAAATTCCCCCCCGCTCTGCTCCGGAAGGTGATCGCTTGCGAGAAGCGAGATATCATCATCCGGCCGGCCTGCTGCGTGCTTCGTGCCTCGAAGCGACTGCAGGTTATCAGCCGCCGGCCTGCGTGGAAATTCCCCCCGCTCTGCTCCGGAAGGTGACCGCTTGCGAGAAGCGAGATATCATCATCCGGCCGGCCTGCTGCGTGCTTCGTGCCTCGAAGCGACTGCAGGTCATCACCCCACCAAAGGAGGGGTAGTCCTGTGGGGTGGGGATTCCTATATAACGTAGCAGTTTTCTTCCTATCATAGTGAACGTCAATCGTGGCAGTTCAGTATTCTTTAATTTGTTTGTCTGGCAGTATACATACATACATATCATCGTGGAAGTTTTTTTAGTGAGCTACAAGTTTATTTTCAAGTCTCTCTATCTCTCTTGAAAGGTGAACGTCAATCGTGGCAGTTCAGTATTTTTTAATTTGTTTGTCTGGCAGTATACATACATACATATCATCGTGGAAGTTTTTTTTAGTGAGCTACAAGTTTTTTGAAGTCTCTCTATCTCTCTTGAAAGGTAAGTTTTTATTTTTTTCATGATATATTTATATTTTGTTTTGCGTCTGACACACACATATTCAAGAGGAGTCATAAAAAAAATTGACACACACACTTACATGTCGCATATTTTTTACCTCCTACAACAGTGCACACACACACACACACACACATACTGTTCGCGTCTATAGAGGAGCCCAAGTTAAGAGTTTAGTATGGGCCGTTATGGGCTTTTACTTTTGAGATCCCCATCCCCATTCTGCCAGAAACAAAAGTTATTAACATGCGAAGAGAAAATAATAAATATGCAAAAAGGAGAGGAAATGTAAGGTTTTGATGCTCTATACCTTCTATTACAATTCAGAACATTCAAAAAATGTGCTTTCCTTTCTTATGTTAAGCGCGATTTGGGGAGTCAAAAATAACAGCCATTCGCCTGTTGCCACTTGCTGCAAACACGTGTTGGGAAGAGGGAAGGGGGTGGGGAATGGCCAGGCAAAAGTTCGTGAATAGGCTTCCGTCTTGGGGCCAGGTCAAGAAATTTATTATTTGTGTGTGGGCTTTCTTGTTTTGGGGAATTTTTCTCTGAAAACAGGCATATTGTATGCATTGGTGGATCTAGCGGGAATACCCCCGGTTCACTCGCTCTTCCCAAAGGATGACTAACTATTATAAAAAGTTAGATAGCATTATATTAAAAGAACATAAAATGATCGAGCAGTTCTTTTCCAGATAGTAAAGTTTGACGCAAATGCATAAATAGGGAATAGATTTATGAGATACCTAAGTAAATTTAATCCGGAACTTGTTGTTTGAAAGGCAATAACGTTAACTGATGGACACAAAGCGAGAGCATTTTAGATTGAATATTTCCAATGTCTGTCTTTTTTTTCTATTACACAAATACAACAGAACTTTATCTATTTCACACCTCTAGTTTTTGATTAATTGAGTTTTAAATTCACTTTTCTGCACAGATATGTTAATTGGGACTGGACGGACTTACGGTTTTATGTGAGATACGAACCTTTAAATGCCTCCACAGGGTATGGAACTCTAATCCCTTAATTAAAATGCGACGACCGGGGTCCTTTGGTGTATGCCGGTATTATAATGAACACTGTTCCGTTTCAAATGAGACAGTGCACCGAAAAATGTGAAAGAGGCCTCCCCGATAGAGCAGTGGTAACGTTGTCGCCTTTATGTGCATAAAGGAAAGAAAAACACTGTGATAAAATAGAGAGCAAGACGTATAAAAAGTATATTCGGAAACAGTTATTTTCAAATCTTCCTCCACGGACCGTCATTATTGTGGACCAACAGCTGCAAGAATGACCAGCTTCCCACCAAGTCATGCATTCTTGTATGTTCCAGTCAAAGCAAACTATTGTAGGTGCCAGCACCCATGTTGTGACCCCACGCTTTTGATGGGCAATTGTTCTCCCATATTTAAATATAAGGGGAATTTGATGCTGAACGTGCTGCTATTACATTAAATTGCAAGTTTAATTTCATCTTAACATCGGAAATTATATCGGAACATCAGTGTTGTGAAACTAAGAATTTTAATAAGACGATTGTTAATAACAGAAAAGATATCGGATCTAAAAATAGCATTAAATTTGCACAGCACTTGTTTACGTCACTTTGAATTTTCACAATTTAAGTGTTTTATTCTTGTGAATCTGGTAAAGAATAATACATAATAATTCCACGCGACTGCACTTTTTTTATAGCTAGTTGTTATTAATACCCGACTTATTTTTTATCGTGATATCATACTTTTCCTCATAGCTAGTAAATATAGTTCTCTATTTTATACATACATATTTATTGAGAAGAATAGTTATTACAAGAAATATGTTACATTCTGTTTCATATCTCGCAACCTCTAGGATTTTCTTATTTACAGGAATTATAATCTTAAAAGGACGAAAATACGAGGGGGAAATGTCTGCTTCATACAAAGAAAACATATGTTAATATTAAGTTATAGGATAGGGCATAGTGTATAATAATAAATATTATGCGCTTATCCACTTAATACATTTTATTTTTGTAATTTAGGTAGTTTTCCCGATTCCTACTCCCGCCGTTGAATTGCACATACTCGCAAGTTGCAACAAGAGGAAACATAAAACCGTAGTGCAGAAATCTATTTTTTTTTAAATTATAGACCCATAGCAGCTAGGGACGACCAAAATAACGTCTAGTTTAGTGCTCTTTGTGCATAAATATACTATATTTAGCCCGTCTGAGCTACCCTGTCGTTGCGCTTTAATATATTAATTCTTAGGTTCAGGACAACGTAATTTTCAGAAATTTATGACTTGCTACATAATCCTAAAGCTTTGGTAAACAATTTTTGTTATCGATTTACACAAGAAGTTCTTACCTTCGTTGAAAATAACGTTTGAATAGCCATCCTATCGCACTCCAATGTAAAGCTTAGAGCAACCAGATGACGAACGAAATTATTTAGGGACAAACAGGGCTGGCGCCTCTAGAGGAAAAGTTTGGCAGTGAACAGCCCCGTTGACCACTAACTTTTGTTGTTGCGTGTACCACAGCAGACGCTCGATGTGCGCTGGAGCTTTCTTCTACTGCACACCATGCGGCAACGCTGTTGCCATAAGCCCCATACTGAACTCTTAAGTTGGGCTCGCCAATAATATATATATGTGGAAGGAAAAAAAAATGTCTAGCATTTTTTCAACTTTTTTCCTTCTGTTTCAGTGTGCTTTCCCCTACCAACCCCCCCCCCAAAAAAATTTATCTGTATATATAAATAACAGAGGAAAAATGGAACCGCAACCAGGTCCCTCCGGTCTTTGCGGGAAAGTGGCATGTCGCAACTGTGGAAAATTAATTTCTAAACCTAATATTGCTAGGCATTTGAAAAAATGTCGTCTACCGGAACATGATGTCGTAGTCCCTCCGGCAAAGAAATCTCGCACTGATGGGCATGAATGCGGCGGTGCTTTGAATAAAAGTGCACGCATTATGACGTATAAATCTGGAGCTGACGAAAAATGTGACTCGAGCACCTTCCTCGACAATGTGAAATCTCCGATAGTCGATCAATTACGGGATTGCCTCGTTAATGTTGCAATTAAAATTCATCTCGTCTTGACCCTGCTGTATGAGAAAGTTGTCTCGTCCGAGTCAAGCACTTTCAGCTTTTATGTAGGGTGCGAAGGTTTACATGAGAGCAATCACGACGATCTGGAGGAAATTGTGACACGGCTATTCGAGCACTTGGGACAAAAACAAGAAGAGTTTGAAGGTCGTGGAAGTGGATGGAGTCTTTGCGGTCGCAGCCACATGTTACAGCTTCGAGTCTGCAATTTCAAACCGTTACGCAGCGCTCAAAAAAACAAAAAAACAAAAAAAAAGCAAAATGCAGTGTTGAACATAAAAAGTAATGATGCGAAGAGTTTCCTATGGTCTGTCATCGCCGCATTACACCCAGCTAATAATGTTAACCCCGAACGCCTGTCCAATTACAGAGGATATGAGGGGGGATACAAGAATGTCATGCGAGGAATTTCCTATCCTGTGCCCCTGAATGAGATCAATCAATTTGAAAAAAACTATAGAGAGGAAAAAGGAGAAGATATCGATATTTCCGTGTTTGGGGTTGACGATTGCGACAACATTCGTGTGTTAAGACCTGCGAGAAGCCAGAAAAATGTAATTCGACTCTTGCTCGTAGATGGCTGTTACAGTTTGATACGGAATTTTTCTCGATTAGTAGGAAGACAGATGAGCAAGAATCGCGATAAGATCGACATTTGCGATCGATGCTTGAGAGTTTTTCGCGTGGGAAAGAAGACGAAAGAACAGCACAAGTGTTTTGGCTCCGTGAATGCAGAACCCGAAGATGTCATGCCGGAACCCGGAACCAAGATGAAATTTCAGAAACACCAGGCTCTTCTCCACCATCCCGCTGTCCTTTATGCCGACTTTGAAAGCTTCCAAGTTCCCATGACGTCTTGCAACCCTGATCCCTCTACCTCAAGCACGATCCAAATTTTTCACCACGAGCCTTGCAGTTTCTCCATCTACGGAGAAAAATTGAATGATGTCATCTTGTATTGCGGACCTGATGTGGCAAAACATTTTGTTAAGAAGATAGCGGAATGTGCGAGAGAACTTGCACCCAGCCTGAAAGTTTCTTATGTTTCTCCACCTGCTCTCACGACGGAACAACAGCGGAGACATGACACGGCGACAAGATGCGCGGAGTGTGAGCAGGCTTTCACCCCCAAAAATCACAAGGTCATACACCATGACCACCAGGATGGATTATTCCTGAGCACAATCTGTAATTCGTGCAATCTTAGGATTAAGGAGTCGCATTTCGTTGTCGTGTTTCTGCACTACACCGAGAAGTACGATACGCATCTCTTCGTCAAAGAGCTCTACAACATAACTTCTCGAATCAGCATCATCCCGAGAACGAGTGAGAAGTACATCGCCGTGAGAGTGTGGATCCCTCTCGAAGAAGGAGGAAGTGTGGAAGTTAGAATCCTGGATTCTTATAATTTCCTGTCCTCCAGCCTGGCCTCTCTTGCAGCTCAACTTGGCGACGAAGATCTTGTGGCCACCAAGCAAAAGTGTTCTTCGGGGAGAGATGAGAATTTGAATCTGTTGCGTCGCAAGGGCGTCTACCCCTACGAGTACGTCAATGATTTTGACAAATTTGACGAGACGGAACTTCCACCCCGGGAGGCATTTTATTCCCATCTCACGGAGGACGTCTGTTCCGAAGAGGACTACGAACACGCTCGTAGTGTGTGGACGGCCTTCAATTGCCAAACTTTTCGTGATTATCACGACCTGTATTTGAAATTGGACGTGACTCTCCTCATGGATATTTTCGAGTCGTTTCGCAAGAGATGCATCTCGATCTACAAGTTGGATCCTGCGTATTTCTTCACGACGCCGGGATTGACTTGGGAATCCATGATGAAATACACCAACGTGGAACTGGGACTCATCGCAGAGAAGAAACAGTATGCCTTCATGGAGAGTGCGATACGCGGTGGCATCGTCCAATGTCCCCGAAGGCATGCGCAGGCAAACAATCCTCATACGCCTGGTTACGATGCATCGAAGTCCAACACCTACATCGTCTACTGGGATGTCAACAACCTGTATGGCCACTCCATGTCCCAGTGTCTTCCCATCGGCGACTACGCGTGGATGACCGAAGAGGAACTCTCCTGCGAGGATGATTTTCTCAACTGGAGCGAAGATAGCGAATGGGGCTGTTTCTTGGAAGTGGATCTCGATTATCCCGAAACGCTGCACGAGAAACATCACGGATTGGCCCTGGCCCCCACCAAAGAGAAGCCACCTGGAGGATCATCGGAGCCAAAACTCATACTAAGCATGGAGAACAAGAGGAATTACGTTCTGCACTACCGGCTCCTCCAATTCTACGTGCGTCACGGCTTGCAGCTGAAGAAAGTACACAGAGGATTGAAATTTAGGCAGAGCAGGTGGCTGGAACCGTACATAGCCGAGAACACGCGACGCAGAGCGCAATCGACATCGCCTGCGGACAAGGATCTGTACAAACTGTTCAATAACGCCATCTACGGCAAGACGATGGAGAACGTGCGTAATTACATCGACGCAACGTTGGTCACGGACGAAAAGAAATTCGAAAAGATTGTCGCGTCACCCTACTTCAAAAACTTCACCATTTTCGACGAGAATCTGGTATTCGTCGAGAAGAACAAGAAGCAAGTGATGCTCAACAAGCCGATTGCCATAGGTGCCACAGTTCTTGAACTATCAAAATTGCACATGTACCAATCGTACTACGATCAGTTTCAACCTTTTTATGGAGATAACATCCAAATATGTTACATTGACACGGATAGCTTCATTTTTCTAATCCAAAACACACCAAGCCTCGAACATGATCTGACTAAGATGAAGCATCTTTTTGATTTTAGCAACTTACCATCAGGCCATCACTTGCATTCGACGGAAAATAAAATGACCATAGGAAAGTTCAAAGACGAAGCGGGTGGTAATTACATCAGCGAATTTGCGGGGCTTCGTGCCAAAATGTACTGCGTCAAGATTGCAGATAAGAAAGAGATCAAGAAAGCGAAGGGGGTGGGAAAAATTAGTACCAGTAAATTTACCATGAAAGACTACAAAGAATGTCTTTTTCAAGATAAAATAAAACTCAGCACCGATCATCGCATTGCGAATAAATTACACGAATTGTACACGACGCGTGTAACCAAGGTCGCATTGGATGGCAGAGACAGCAAGTTACGTGTTCTCGATTGTCAAATCCACACGAGAGAGTGGGGCCACTGCAATGGAAGCGATAAATGTGACGTGTGTTAACTGTAACCCCATGGCCATGAAGTCCGCTGTGTGTCTTTTGCCATTCTTCAAAAACAGACGGAGGAAAAGAGGGGCCCTCGGGCGATGAAAAGTTGCAAGTTGTAATTATGTCGTTAAGGCTCGCTCTAAACACGAGGCTCATTAAATTCAACTCTTACTTTTTTCTTCTTCATAATTACATGTTCTCGAGCCTTTTGAATTGCATCGCCGCAGATAAAATCTTCTCTTCTCTTCTCTTTATTCGATCTATGAAGGGGCACAGCATGTAGAAATTTAATTTAAATAACAGGAACAATGAATCTTTTCGGTTTTCGCAAACAGACCATTATGGAAACTGCACCAATAAATTCCAATAACCTCTTACCTTCCGTGTTAACTAAACTCAATGGTCTACTCATCGTTCACCTTAACAGCATTTGGACAAAACTGGATGACGATGTGGGCAAGATGTTTTACGTCTTCAACAACAATTTACATTTTTACAAAATTCCGATCGATGGAAAACTTCAAATCACCGTGAATCCGGAAAACGTAGGCGAAATCAAAATATCTACCGGCAAGAACATTTTTCGAATCAAGCACGACAAGATGCTTTCTAACATTACGTACGATGTTTCTGCAGGAGATTATCTTTACGTTCAACTCCTAGGAGATTACGACAAACTCATTCCTCTCTTCGTAGAATTACGAATCGTCCATCCTATTATAAATAACCGTTAACCAAAATGCCTAACGACATTTTCGGCAACACCAAGCGTGTAGACCACGCAGAAGAGATTCTCATGCTCGACGTCCGAATTAAAAAGTTGAGGAGCGATTTGATCGCTTTGCAGGAGACCTTAAACAAAAGTTTAGAGTCGGAGATCGCTACGCTCCAAACGCAATGTCTCGACCCCATTCTGAAAATCGATTCCGAACTGAAAACGCTCATAAAAAATTATGTCGACGTACCTTCTTACGACAACGTTCAAAATATACAGTTGAGCGTGGATAAGCTTCAAAATGATTTGGCCAAATTACAACAATTTCAATCGAAAAATGAAGATTTGGAAAAATTGAAACTCGAAATCGAAGAACGAACTTCGGCAATCGAAAAGAATTTCTCTGAACTTCAAACCGTCGTGAAGGATATTGATGTAGAACGCTTGCATGTTGTTGTTTCCAAATTACAAGAAGAATTCGCCGGCACGTTGGAAGAAATTAAATCCAAGTTACAGACTTTGGAAGATACCATGACGAACCTACCATCGTCAGACGAACTGCAGGTCATCAGCAAAAGCGTCGCGAACATAAAAATTCAATTGGAGGCTTATAAAGATTTCGAACACATTCAAACCACCATCGCTACGCTTCAGGCGTCTCTGGAGTTGATCAACGAAGAAATTAAAAATATTCACGCTGAAGCCAGTGCGTTGACGAGCATACAAGACACGTTGAGCACGGTTCAGCAGAAGATCGAATATTTAGAAACTTTGAACGTCGAAACGAATCTTGCTCATTTTCATCACGTACTGGACAACATACAGAGTGACTTGGAATCGTTACGGACGAGCGTACCTTCGAGCGAAGATTTGGAAAAATTGAAATCTGCGGTGACGGCACTATCCGATTCGAGCGACATCAAAAGTTCATTAAACGATCTCGAGAGTAGGGTGGCCAATCTCCCCACCTCAAAAGAATTGCACGCTTTGAAAAGGAACATATCACGTATGCTGAAACGACTGGAAACGGAAACGGCGAACGTGGAACAGATTCGAGACGAACTTACTTCGCTGGTGTCGACGCTGCCCACTTCGCAGAGCGTCGCCGACCTTCACACGCAGTTTACCGAAATGCGAAGCATCGTGAACGATCTTACCGAGAAGAGCTCGAAATTGAATCAAGTCGAGAACCTTCAGAACATCGTCGTCAACATCAGAGATCAAGTTGGAGTGCTGGAATCCACGCAGGAATCGACGCTGGCCTCTTTCGGTGCCAAGTTGCAAGAACTAAAGGAAAGCTACAAGCAGTTGAACGTGGAAGTGAAAATCAAACCGTCATTTTCTACAGTAACGGATACCATAGTCGAATATTTGTTGCCCGTACAAAATACACTGGGACAGCTTCACAGCAACCTCGTTAGCGTCGATACTAAATTCGCTAAACTGCATTCTCTGCAAGCCATCGAAATTAACAGCGTACCCAATCAACAGAGAATCTCCACGTTAGTCGAAGGTAACAAACTGTACACGTTACATCCTTATCATCCGTACTACAAGTTTCTCCTCGATGGCACGATTCAGATAAATGAATTTTCGTACTGGTCTCACGGTAGAAAAGCTAGCGTTCCCACCATGACCTTGATATCGAATCGTGGTGTCCAGAAAGCAGGAAACATTCCTCTGGCACGTTGGAACGAAACGCGCAACATATATGAAATACACGAAGACGAAGATCTTACCGTTTTTGACGTGAGTGCCGGCGATAAGCTGATCATTCAAAACACGAGCGAAGTGCCACCCTCTTTGAATCCCATCACGCTGGTGCTTCTCTTCAAACGTAATCTCTAAAAAAAAAAAATGTCTAGGCAAGCTATTGTCGAAGAATTGCATAAACCTGCACGCCGCAACTACGAGCGTTTGGCGGTGGTGACCAAGGGAATCGACGACCTCTGGCAAAGTGACCTCGTGGAGATGAGTAGCGGCAATTTGAAAAATGTGCATAAATTGAACAAGGGCAACAAGTACCTCCTCACCGTCATAGACACGTTTTCGAAATTCGCATGGGCTCTACCTTTGAAAGCCAAAACAGGAACGTGCGTCACGGAAGCATTCAAGACAATTTTTCGCGAAAACGACAGACGACCTCGGTTTTTGCAAACAGACAAGGGGAAGGAATTTTACAATGCCGTATTCCAAAAATTTATTCGGAAACACGACATTCGACATTATTCGACCTTCAGTCACATCAAAGCCAGCATCGTGGAAAGATTTAATCGCACTCTGAAATCGCGCATGTGGTCACGCTTCACGCTTCAGGGAAGCTACAAGTGGGTCACCATTCTTCCGAAACTCGTTAACGACTATAATCACACGGTACACAGAACAATAGGCATGAAGCCAGCTGACGTTACCAAGTCCGACGAGCAGCGATTAATTTCCAGCGTTTACTGTCCAAAGTACACGCCCACGACAAAAAAACCTAAATATAAAATTGGAGACCAGGTGAGGGTCAGTAAATTGAAGCGAACGTTCGACAGGGGTTCACAAAAAATTGGAGCACGGAACTTTTTACTATGGTTCGAGTTCTACCCGGAAACCGTCACACGTATATAATAAAGGACAGTGGCGGTGAAATTTTATTGGGGCGCTTCTACGAGGAGGAACTCTCTAAAACGAAATACCCCGACACATACCTTATCGAAAAAGTTTTGCGTAAGAGAGGCGACAAACTTTTGGTGAAATGGCTGGGACTTCCGGACACGAGTTGGATCGATTCAAACGAAGTGATTCTATGAGTGCGTGGAACGTCGTGAAACGTCTACCTGATTCGGAAAATCGAAAGAACAAAAGGAACGGCGAGTTGCTTCCCGACAGCATCCGCTGTCTGATCGTAGGTCCTTCGGGGTGTGGAAAAACAACACTGCTCGTGGACAATTTTCTCCTCGCACCGAATTGGTTAGATTGGAAGAACAGGCACCTCTACGTATTTTCGAAAAGTTTGGAGCAAGCGAAATACCAGCAACTGATGAAACTGTACGATGGTCTGGACATTGCAACGTTCTCTTCGGAAATAAAACCACTCGACGATTGTCGTGAAAATTCAGTTGTTGTGTTCGACGATGTCATCCTGGAAAATCAAAATGAAATTCGCAATTTTTTCACGCAAGGTCGTCACAAAGGAATAGATTGCTTCTTCCTAGCTCAAACGTTTTCCAAAATTCCAAAACAGTTAGTACGCGACAACGCTAATTTCATATGTTTGTTTCGTCAAGATCACACCAACCTCAAGCACGCGTACGATGACTACGTAGGCGGAGACATGAACTACAATCAATTTTCGGAACGCTGCTGCTCCCACTGTTGGAACAGTGACGATTTCGGATTCGCGACGATCGACATGACGAGAAAACCCAACGACGGAAAATACAGAAACAAAATCAACGACTTTCTAAACGTTGCAACGTTGTGAGAAACGACCTGTATAAATAACGCTATGACGAAACGAAAAATCGAAGACGAAAATCTCAAGCTTCGCGATTACCTCGCGAAACGCTTCAAAGGTTGGAAATCCGAAAATCGCGGATTCTACGAAGAGAAGAAACGTCAAGATCAACCTGTGATCGACGCCATCAGCGATCTAGGTAAAGAAATTAAAGGCGTCACGGAACAAAATAAAAATTTGATCAACGAACTCGTACCACTTGCAGCTAAAAGTTACACCGTACCCACGCCCATTTCGAGCATTCCTTCGACGCCGTTCGAACTGAAGGACGTACCGGCACGACGTCGAGCCATAGGTAGCACGCCGTCGTCTTTGGATAAGATTGAGTTAGGACCTTTGGCACGAGACTACCTGAGCACGGGGAAATTCGACAAAGATGAAGTGTTCGGATTGTATCCGAGCATGGAGAGCAACGAAGGCGGCGGTGTGGTTTGGAAGATTGGAAAATCGAAGGTGACCTTCGAAGGCAACGACATTAAAGTTAATTTAGGCGAGAAGGATAGTTGGAACAGGTATCCGGGTACGGTGGGACTGTGGGAACTCGTTGCCAAAAAGCAGCCGAAAGATTACACTGACGAAGATTACCAGAGTTACAAGGAAATTTTGATCATGACGGATGCCTTGTACCAGAACAACGACGCCTCGCAGAATAGGGTCAAATCCAGCAGCGGCGAGAAGTACAGAAATCTCATCAAACCGATTTGGAACCAGGTGAAAACAGGCAGCGGCGTCAAACTCTACAACACCCTGCCCAAAGAGTTTGTGTGGGTGGACGACGTGCGCAAGCTCATAGACCGATTGTTGGTTATTGCAGGAGAGGAGAATGCAGGCAACGAGAAGGTAGGAATTGTGGACATGATCAGCACAAAACTTTCCAACTTCATCGTGAACAACGACAAGGGCATAGGTTACCTCATTAAAATTATCAACACGCTGCCTCCGAGATTCTGGAACGTGGCCGAAGGAAAGGGACTCGTGAACGACATCATCAACAAGTTACCTTTCGAGATGCATTTACCCGGCTACCAGTACTGCGGACCAGGTACCAAACTCGAGAAAAGATTGAAGAGAGGGGACAGGGGTGTGAATCCGTTGGACGCCGCATGCAAAGATCACGACATCGCTTACAACACCACTCGCACCGAACTGGATGCTCGTCACGAAGCAGACAGAAAGTTAGAGCACGCAGCTTTCGAAAGATTCGTTAGCAGAGACGCTTCGCTGGGAGAAAGAGTTGCAGCACTGGGCACCACCATCGTCATGAACACAAAACAAAAACTTGGGTGGGGTATATAAATAACATACAGTAAAAAAAAACACATCATGTCTGGTATAACCGTCTTGCCACACGAACTGCTGTGTAAAATATTCAAACATGCAGTAAATGGAGATTGTGAGGATATAAGAAAATTTTTGATCATAGCGAGATCAACGCCGGAATTTCGCATCCCTTGTGAAATGGCTGTTAAGGATTATCTTCGGGAAATTAGCGGCATGAGGTGCGGCGATCTCGACACTCTTTTTTCGGTCGCAGGGGAAAAATTAAACAATAGGTTAGATGAACTGCACGAGGCGAGGCTGGGGAGAAGACGATTCACAGATGATTGGCATAAGTCGAAACAAGAGACGGAAGATATCATCACGCACATTATCGCATTTTCCGAAGCACAAACTTTCTTCCTCTAACACAGACAAAAAAAATCTTCGATACAAAAATCTCGTGAAAAAAAAATATATATAAAATAACACACATCGTGAAAAAAAAATAATCTTCAGTGTATATAAATAACACACATTGTGAAAAAAATTAAATTTCTCTAACACACACACTGAAAATTTCTCTTCAATATGACGACTGAAAAAATGAGTGACTTTCAAGCATTGAAACAAATGCTAAATTTGTCAGTAGAGTATGTAAAAATTCAGGAATTGGAAGTGGACAAACCTTACACGATAACTTCCGGTTCAATTGTTTCTACCCAGTATGGTCCCAAGGCGCGTTTGTTGCTCAACGCACAATACAGTCTATTTTTACCAGATCGATACGCTAACATGTTATCCGACGAGAAGCTAGCTATTTTAATCGAGAACAAAACTCAAATCGTGTACAAGGGTACAAAGGAACTTCTTGGTAAGAAAACAAAGCACGTAATAGAATTTGTGTAACGGCTCTGCGCGGAGTATATCCTTGAAAAAAAATTACACGGAACAAAAAAAATCTCAGAACATTTATATATAAATAACATACCGAAAAAAATTACACAAAACAAAAAAATCTCAAAACATATATATAAATAACATACCGTGAAAATAACATATAGAGCATCAACATGAAGCCCAAAGGTGTCGTGTACCAGATACCTTACTCCAATCTGAAAAATCTAGGTACCCTCGATGGGTTACTCACCAAGAAACAACGCGAGAAGAAACGTTCTTGCTTGATGAAAGGACACGGAATGAAATTACTTCTCAGCACACCTCAATTGAGACGCTTGCAGCGTTCGCGGAAACAGCAAAAAATCGGAGGTTTCATATTCAGCATCCCAGCCATCCTGGCAGCATTGGGGGCTGTTGGAAGTTTGGCCGGCGGTAGCGCCGCCATCGCGAAAACCGTCATCGACTCGAAGAAGAACAAGGCAGAATTGGAAGAACAGAAACGTCACAACCTGGCCATGGAGAAGAAGGGGAAAGGTATAACCAAAAAACAAAAAAGCAACCTCGATGCTTTGAAAAAATATAAAAAAAAGAAGAAGCCCTGTCCAACTTCGATATTGAATCTCTAATCGAACTGTTGGGAATAAGAAACTTCAGGGGTGTTTTCATGTCCGATTCTCTACCCTCTGCTGTGAAGAAAAAGGAGTATGGCGTGGTCAACCTGGACAGTTACAAAAATCCTGGTACACATTGGATATGCTACCTCAAAATTAACGATAACAATGCATTTGTTTTCGATTCGTTCGGTGGCACACCACCTGCCAGGTTGGTGAAGTATCTCAGTGTTGCCAACCTCTACTACAATGACAAACGCATCCAGGGTTTCACCGATGTTAACTGCGGCCACCTTTGCCTTTCCGTTCTCGCATACATGTCTAAAATAAATAACCCGTCGGTGGAAGATTTCCAGAAAGCATTGTGGAACCTAAAACACGATGGGCGTGTTCCATCTCACGAGCGAATCTTCGATCCTGAAACTCACGCTGCACGACGACATCGTCTATCCTAAATCCGTAGCTCTGCGTGCATTCTACAGCATGTACCTCATACCTAACGTCACGCAGCACAACAACAAAATTAGCGTCGGAAGCGAACACATCGTCGTCACGCCAGGTCAATACAATCTTTCCACTTTGCAAGCTCAATTACCCAAAGGCACGTACTTTTCTCAAAATTCGGTCACGCACAGAGTGGAAATTGTGTCGGCGACGGAGACCGTGGACCTGGGCACCATGGGAGAACTTTTAGGTTTCGAGAACAACACCAAACTCGAAGCTGGCATCAAACATACGGCAACCAACATTCCTAAATTTCTAGCCATAGAGACTCTAAACGTTCACTGCAACGTGGCGGAAGGCATGATCACAAAATCTTCGGACGGATTGTTAGGAAGTCACAAGCAGACGGGAATCATAGCCACGTTCAAACCCAGTTCCGAATTCATGGAACCGATCATCTACACCCCCTCTTCGCCGATCTATTTTCCAGTATGCCGCAACCGCATAGACGACATAGAGTTGGTGGTGACAAACGAGAAAGGAGACGTGGTGGATTTCGCAGGTGCAACGACCACTGCCATCGTGGAGATCAACGTATAATAAATAACACGCATAGTAAAAATGGAGCAAATCGAAAGTTACGAATTGCAATCTTTCCCTCCCAACCGTCGCACGTTCGCCAATCTCAACGAAGCGAACAGGGAGATCGAATACGACGTGGACGTAGGCGACGGGTTCGTTCATCCTCACAGAGCGGACCTCTACCTTCAATTCGACGTGGTGAAGAAAGAAAGCGGAGACGCATTTCCACCCAATGCAAATTTGATACTCGTGGACAACTTCGTGCCTCACCTATTCTCGCAGGTGGAGGTGAGGAAACACAACACCGTCATAGACAGAATAGACTATCCAGGCATCACGTCGACGGCAGTGGGAACATTGAAATTATCCAAAACGGACGCAGCATACTACCAGGCGGGAGGATTCGAAGCGGGGACCAAAATATCGACTAGAAGTCACACGGTGCTTTTTCCCATGCGTCTGCTGCCGGGATTCTTCTCGGACTACAAGGAGATCATGTGGAAGGGAGGATTGCGCGTCACGTTTCGAAGAGCGGCCAACGACAACAACGCACTGATGCGATACACCAACTTGAACGCCGACAGCACGCCGATAGCCAACACATTACCTGAAGCAGCCAAGTGCGTCATCCGGAGCATGGAATTGAGAATGCCGATCGTGGAATACGAAACAAACTACGCCCTCAAGTACAAAGCGGAGATCTTGAAGAGTCCGCAGGTACTGATTCACTTTCACGGTTACCAGTGCGTGCAGAAGATGGCGTCGGGGAGTCACATGGAATTCGACGTGACGACACAGTTCAACAACATACAGTTCGACATGCCAGATTTCGTCGTAGTGCTCTTTCAAACCGGTCGCGATAACAACCAGGAAAAAAATTCCAGCAAATTCGACGACTGCAAGATCAAAAACATTTATCTCAAGAATGGACGCAACGAAGTCTTCCCGCGCGAGAATTACAACCTCGACATGACCAAAGACGATTACCTCAAACTTTACGAAGCTTACACCTCTTTCAAACGCGTGACCGAGGGAAGCATGGACATGTACTACACGCCCAGCGAATTCAAAACCCGCAGACCCATGTTCGTCATCAATACCACGAAGAGGAAGCAGGTGGTGGTCAACGATCGAACCAACATCAAGGTCGTCTGCGAGTTCAACAGTCCGTTGCCCGAGGACACCGTATGCAGTGTGATCCTGGTCGCCGAGAAGTCCTTCGTCCACGACGTGAAGAACGAGAGGGTCACAGAGCAGTTTTAACAGGTTTTTAACATCTTTTTCTTGCACAATCAGTTACAATAAGAATTTTGTGCTAGCACAATCAGTTTCAATGGCACAATACGAAAATTTCACTAGTTCAAGATCAATTACAATATCAATTTCATCACTTATCAGTTACAATATCTTTTTGCACTATAGCACAAAACAATCAGAAAATTTGCGCAAAAATTTTGTTGTTGGTGTTTTTACATGAGAAAATTAACAATAAAATTTTTTTATCGTTTCAGATGCTGTCGAACATCAAAAAACACATACACATACACATACACACACACTAAAAAATAAGCATGCAACTTTATTTGTAACACACACATACATTCTCCATCTTCATCAAGAAAATATTATAATAAACATAATTATTTTTATCTATATCTCACAATAAAACTCTATATCCAAAAATATTACAACATCAAAATAACACTAGAGTCGTTAGTACACGTTGCATGCATTACGGAGGTCCTCTGTAGGGTTTCATGGAAGTTTGGGGGAAAAAAAAAACACGTGAAACTCTACAGAGGTGCGGCTATCTAGAACCGCAGCCATTAGAACCTTTTTGGGTTGGGCACCACGCACCCTGGCGGGGTTAGGGGCCAGGCATCCTAAAAACAACAATTATTATTTGTTTTTGCTTGGGTTATAATACGAAAATAATAAGAAGCGCCAGCGTGTGTGCGTATGTGCCACATCGTTCCCGAGAGAGGTTTACAAAAATCACGATATACAAACATTGGTGTCCCGAGACTTGGAAGATTACGATAAGGTGCATTCATACTTCAAGAATGAGAGGATAAGAGGATGAGAAGATGAGAGGATGAGAGGATGAGAGGATGAGAGGATGAGAAGATGAGAGGATGAGAGGATGAGAGGATGAGAGGATGAGAGTGCATCTTTCACTCATCACTGCTTTTCTGCGCCGTGAAACATCGTCAGCGTAATAAATGAGGCGCGCGCGCGCGCGTGTGGCACATCGTTCCCGAGAGAGGTTTACAAAGGTCACGATATACAAACATTTGACCGGGACTTTTGAGGTTTTGGCGAACGCCAAATGAGTAAAATAAATTTTTGATGTTTTGGTGCCGTTTTCTTCGTGCGAAACATCGTCAGCGTAATAAATGAGGCGCGCGCGCGTGTGTGTGGCACATCGTTCCCGAGAGAGGTTTACAAAGGTCACGATATACAAACATTGGTGTCCCCGAGATTTGGAAGATTACGATAAGGTGCATAAGATGAGAGGATGAGAGGATGAGAGGATGAGAAGATGAGAGGATGAGAGGATGAGAGCTCATCTTTCACTCATCACTGCTTTTCTGCGCCGTGAAACATCATCGGCGTAATAAATGAGGCGCGAAACGGGGAGAGAAAGTGGGTTTTTGAGGTTTTTGAGGTCGTTTGGTCAAGAAATCAAAGTTGCAGTGGGAGTCACATTTACTATCTACTTCTAACCCTTCTTAGCTTTGCATGTAAATCCTCCTGCAAAACTACACTGCTAAAAATATGCTCCTAGATTGCCACGACAATGGTGGCAACCATAGGCGTGCACAGATCCTCTGATTGGGGGTAGGGGGGCAAAAGCCTTGATGAAAGTTCAGTCGGGGAAGAAAAACTTCATTTTATTTCAGTTTTAGCTTTATTGCATGATGGGTATATATATATATATATATATATATATATATATATATATATATATATATATATATATATATATATATATATATAAATATATATATATACACACACACACATACTGTATGTTACTGTATGTGTGTGTGTGTGTGTGTGTGTGTGTGTTTATGTAACATATAATTTAAATACATTACATAATCAATTCATCCACCCCATAACACACACCAACAGCAAAAATGATACGTATTTATTTATTTATTTAAAGACATGACACTACAGGCAAATCCCCACTTACAGTGTCTTGTATTATAACACTGTTTGGTACACAAAATATGCAATCAGCAGAATTCATAAGGTACAATACTATGATAATATGATAATGTGTGTTACAGTAATATAAAAATTAAAATAAGATTAGATATGAAAAAGAAGTATAAAGTAGTAACCTGACAGGTGAGGTTAGAACTTACACATGATAACCAAGAAAATAAGCAATGAAAAACATATGAGCTTCACCTTACATTTATAAACGATGATATATATAGATATAATGATAGTAATTAGTAAATAACACAAAAAGAAAAAAATTGGATGGCCTCTTTCGCCTGTACATAAAGAGACTGAACTACTAAACAAAGTTAAGTCTGGTGTTGGAAGTAAGTTTCAGTTTCCCTTTTGAACCTTCGAAAACTTTGGAAGATGTCTATCTTGTCATATGTCTTTGCAATATCGTTATATAACCTACACATTCTCCGAGTGGGTGCCGCATTAGCTGACTTTGTTTGAGCTCTCGGTACTTGAAACAGCTCTTTCCGTGGTCTTACCTTATTATATGGTACATAAGAAAGGATTCCTGAGATCAGCTCAGAGGAGTCTAATGAGTTGTTTAAAAGTTTATGTAAGAATAGTAACTGATGTTGCTTCTGAAATGTGTGCGCTCCTTTTCCCCCAAACCAAACTGTTACAGCAGTAACTGTCCGATTTTCTTAGTTGTTCTTACTTCTCCCTCTAGTAATTTACAATGCATTACAGAAAACAAGAAAAATGCGAGCGAAGCAAGCGAGAAAATTTTTCGATTAAAATTTTTCCTAATTGAAAACAGTATTGATTTAATAGGGTGCAAAAAATTTCATGGGACGATGGCATTCTTTTTTACAATTTTCCTCATTAAGATCGTTCGACGCCGAGGGACAACTCCTGCCGCTGTGAACTTGACAAGACTATAAGAAAAGCAGATAATGCGAGCGAAGCGAGCAAGAAAATTTCACAAAATGTATTTTTATTTGTATAAAATTTGAAATCGAGGAGGCAATTACCCCTCTGTGGCCCGCTGCAGGTGCTCCTGGCCGTCTGGATGAAATAATGCAAGGAAGACGTGAAAACGAATTCGATCTTGACTATGCTTTTGTCATGCTAGTCTTAGATTCTGCTAGTCTTGCTTTCCTTATGTTTGCTCCCCTAGAATTGATTTCCCCCTGCCCCCTTGTGGTTGCGCCACTGCACCCCTTTCCTTCCCCCGTACTTACTTTGAACTTTCATCGGCTTGAAAATACTTCATTTTCTTTAAGAGTATAATATCGCTTAATAACAGCGAAACGATTTCTCTACACTAAATTTCTAGATGAAAGTATGATAATATAGTGGCATGGAACGTTTGGAAGAGGGGGGAGGGCAAGCATGGCCAGGGCACCTCCCCCTTCGAAAACGAATGACAACCTAAAAATATATAGGTATAATTTAATTTCGGTCAAAGTAATTTACATTAATTATTATGTAATGAGGACGCAGGAATACGATAATATCAGATTCAAGTGGTGTTTTTTTAGGGGGGAACACTATTATCGGGGTAATATGCCCCATCGAAAATTAGCTTGCTTGTCCCTTCGTGGAAAAAATCTGCGAACGCCTGTGATCTTGGGATTGGGGAATTGGCCCCCCTTGCACCCCGTGCGCACGCCTATAGTGGCAACCTAGTCTTAGTAAACACCACAACTGGTGCAACACAACGCGTAATCGAATGTTAAAGGCATCTATACTCGGTGTTTTCTGGTAGCCAACGAAAGATGTTTGTGGTCAACACTAAGTCCGCAATGGAGTGCTATGTTTAGAGATGGCAACCGAATCTTGTATTTCTTTTCGAGAGGCAGAAATACAAGATGAAGAAGCAGGGATATTATTGGAAATTGAAATAGAAGAAGAAGACAAGTTAAGCTACCTATATATATTGACTCGCGTACTTTCGACGTGGCCAAGGCCACGTCTTGTACGCTCGCATGCGTGACCTTCGGCCACTTTGTGGGCGTAATCATATTATAGATGGGATAAAATGTCTGCATGTTGTATTGGATGAAGGGGAACAAGTGTATAAGTACGCTAATTTGAAAAGTTTAGAAAGTAACTTTGTGTGTGTATGGGCTCTAATAAGGTACAAATATTCAAAGTATTTTTGTATATTTTCTTAATAATAAACTAAGTAAGTAATAACCGTTTCAAGATTATTAGCTGGATGTCTTGCATAAACGAATTCAATAGCGACACTAAATTGGAAATGCAATATTTACGTCTTTTGTCATTTGGTTTGAGTTGGTGTTTTAAGTCCACTTTATGCACAGTAAAGCTAATCGGGACTGGACCTACAGTTTAAAGTGGGATCCGAACCACTTGTGCCTCCACCGGGTATCGAACCCGGGACCCCTTGATTACAAGGCAATACGTCTTTTGTCATTTTCACATTTTTAAACGTAATTGGAAAATTATTGTCTTCCTTTATTTCCCTCAAATTCCTGCCTTGCCTCTCTAATAAATTCTGACGCTTGAATTTTGAAATACGAAAAGTCTAGCATATTTCACTTACAGTAGTTTTCGGGGTGATAGTAAACTTTCTTTAAGTTCCTTAGCAACGTCCGTTTCCATGGTGAACAACAAGTACCGGAAACTCTCTAAATATTTGTTTGTTATTATACCTCTAAACATTTAATTAAAACAACCACGATATAAATATATTCGCATTGAGTTTACTAATATAAGTACCTATACGTAATTGTACCTGGGCTGAAACTGCTTATGTAGTAGATGTCACCCTTGTTTGAAGCACCTTTTTTAACCAAAAGTTGATTCATCTTTTGTTGATCTGTGAGAAATATAATGTATCTCGACAATTAAGAATTGAAGGAAACAATGTGTGCTGAAAAAAATGCCCGTGGCAACGGTTGCTAAGGACGTGAGAAAGGGCATTTTCACCCTTAAGGAAGGGCCGATTGAGCGATTTTTGAATTTTCTCGGTCTTTTGGAACGATTTCATGGGGGGTCGTAATCGGGCGTTTTTCGCCTCCGGGGCTTCCTTCATGGAGAACATTTATGTCAGTGAGTCAGTGAGTCAGTGGTGGGATTGGGGCTATATATATATTGGATGAAAAGGAAGAGAGGACAAGAAATTGAAACCGCTTGGCATCAGAAGAAGTGTGCAGCAGGGGCATTCTGCCACAAAAGAAGTGATGTAAGTCAGGTGACAAAAATAAATTTTATAAAGAATATGGAGGACAGAATAAAGAAAATATGCAGGAAAGAATGTGAAAAAGAAGGCAAAATAAATAGCCTATGGAAACAGCTGGAAAAGAATGGTTATGAGAAGCAGGATAGACTGGACATAAACAGAAGAAGGAAGAAAAGGGGCAGGGGAGAATTGGAAGAGAAAGAAAAAGAGAGGAGGTTTGGAATAAGGAGTATGGGGAAGACCACAGAAAAGATATGCAAAGTACTTAGGAAAGCGGGCATTAAAACTTACAGGAAGGGAGGGAGAAGCATCTTAGGAATAGCGAAGAATGCAAACAAGAAAAAGGAAAACAGAGAAGAGGAAAAGGAAGGGATTGTCTACGAAGTGAAATGTAAAGAATGTCAGAGTGTGTGCATAGGAGAAACGAAAAAGAGGCTGAAAGACAGGTTGAAACAACATAAGGATGATGTACGACTTAAGAGAGAGAGAAATGCGATATTTAAACACACGAGAGAAACAGGACATGACATAGAGTGGGATGAGGCTAAGCAGATAGGAAGGAAGAAGAGAATAGTAGTGAGAAAATGGAATGAGGCCAAGGAAATAGAGAAGAAAGGTGAAGAAGACACAATGAACTGGAATGGGGGACTGAAGTTAACCAAATATGGAAGAAGGTGTTGCAAAGAGCGGATAGGACAAGAGAGAAAGAGGAGAGGAGAAGGATGAAAAATGAAGGAAAAAGAGCGTGAGATAAAGAGTCCAACCAAATTCTCTTTCAGGTGAATGTACAGTTGACAAGGGAAAGCCACCTGCTAGAAAGTTCCAGAACAACTTTCTAATAGTCTGGAGGGAGTAATGTTTGTGTATATATAATGCCCTGTTTTTGTACCTTGTTACATTTGTACTTGGTGCAGAGTCTGAAGAAGACCTTGCTAGAAGGTTGAAACGTTACGTTTAGTTTATGTTTTTAATAAAATAAATTTTCGCCTTGGTCACCATATTTAGTTTTTCACAACTTACATGAGTGTTGTGATAAAGCACTTACTTTTACTATTCTGCCTCGGCACATAATCAATGAGGAAACTGAATATAAATATTTGTGGCCGATTTTGTTCGCTAATCAATCAATTTCAGGACAGCAAGTTATCATGTCTGGCACCTTCAAGTGAATCATTCATTAAGTGTTGACACGAGTCTCTTTCCTGTAACGGATGTCTCTGTTAGATTATAATATGGTACTTATGATCCCGTCACCTAACACGATCTTAAGAGATGATACAAAGAATATACTGCGATCCCA
Organism: Lepisma saccharinum; assembly: GCF_977018435.1. Lineage (NCBI taxonomy): Eukaryota > Metazoa > Arthropoda > Insecta > Zygentoma > Lepismatidae > Lepisma > Lepisma saccharinum. Next base: position 54,184,960 of record NC_139254.1, on the reverse strand, counting down.
ATCTTAACATCGTGACGGTGGTGGAACGTGCTGTGTTATCGGTTCAAGAACGCACCAACTGAAGTTCCAATTTCCAATTTTGGTGTGGGTATAGGTGTTCCTTAGGGAGTGTCCCTTCATTAACTTCATACAATTCTCATCGCCGAGACAAGAGATGTTCAGCCTCCGGAGGCCTTGCCTCAGCATCAGTCTCGGCCTCCGGGAGCCTTGCGAGGCTGAGGCCGTGTGAGACTGGAGGCCGAACTTCAACTAGGAGGTAGTGTCTCGCGACGCCGAAATCAAATGGACATCTCTGGCCGGGACTAGTCAAACAAGTGACATAAGAAGATGCAAAATAACAATGCAAATCCGAGCAGATTTGCACTAGGTCGGCAGCACGAAAGCAATTTAAATACAAATGCAATTTTAATAATCGCATGCGATTGCACCTGTTGCAAAAGGCAAAAATTGAAATAAATAAAACTAATACATTAATGGCGATATTCAATTTAATTAAGGAGATTTAAGCCAGAATAAAAATTTAATTTAAAATATAAAGAGAGGTCCTTATTATTATATAAAATGTATTATATTAAATTAAATTATAATTAGAAATTATCTCACGAAAATTTCCTGCTAAAAAAAGACCTGTTAAAATTTGAATTGAAAGACATATCCCTATAAGTGAACCAAAATTTCATAGGGAACGAATATTGAAATGAAAATGTGCTAAATATGTAAATACATATTTAGTTATTTTCACAAAAATGTGGAGTTAAAGATAGACTTAAAACTATTAAAAATACCATATTTAATCATATAAGACACTACACAAGCTACAGTAATATACATTACGCTTACATTGATATTAATTGTAAAACCACAAAGTGTGTTTTCATCTTCTATTTCTATAAAAATCAATAACACAATTTTGTTGTAATTGTTCTAACGTCAATCTCCTTCTGTCGTCTATTAAGATAGATTTATATTAACCAAAACTGTGTTCAATATCGCAAGAAGTAATGGGAGTGTATTTACAAATAAAATTAAAAAATAAAATAAAAGTTGAATGTTTCGAGTATACATGTCGTGATGCGCCATGTTAACAGAAAACACAACTGACATCAAGTGTATACATAAATATGTATTTACATGTAAATCCTTTCCCTGCTAATAAATATTTGGAGGCACAGAAACTTGAAGCATGGAAGAAAATATGTGTGTGTATGTATGCACGTACACTTCTGTTCAGATAAAGTGGCACACTCGTTTGAGTTCAAATTCAGCTTCGGTGGCAATCGAGTGTGGCGGTACACCCGAAGTAATTTTTTTTCGGAAAACAGCACTCTGCAGTGTTGCTGACTAGAAAGCTTTTCACCGAATGTAGAGAATTTTACGACTTGCCGAGTGTAAGGAAACGGTTAAGGAAAGCCATGAATTGTAATTATTAATGCAATACAGTGTCGAATTTTACATTTAAAATACAGGGATAAGTTCCGAAAAAATGCTTGAAAAATTAAATATGCAATAACAAAATTTTAAAAAAAAACTTACTCAATTTCTTCACTTGTTGGATAGTGTTGCCCACGAGATGAGACTTTGGCCAGTCTCGTCTCGTGGAGTCTCGTGGAAATGCTGTCTCGTCTCGAAAATATTCGTTTGTCTCATGACACATGGTCAATCTCGTCTCGTTTCGAATTTTTAAAAGCCTGTCCCGTGGACAACACTATTGTTGGAAAAGCTCATCTTTTTTGGAAGCAGATGGGAGAGGATGATGGTTGTATTAGCCCCTCCCCCGCTATTATAAAGTAATTGTAAAATCGAAATTCAAGATGCGAACGGGAGGAAATAAACAATAGTATCCATAGGCGTAGTTAGGTAGGGGCTAGGGGGGGGGCTAAGCCTACCCAGAACCAGTCATTAGCATACAAAAGGCATGTTGACATATGCATAAAATAATTAAGAAAAGAGAAGCTGCACACAAAAATTAGATAATTCTCATGAATTATTAGGACCCCACACATTCTCGATCTCGGCCATTTTGAAGGTGGTGTGATAAAAAACCCAAAAATGTAATTAGTATCTTTGTTTACAGAACTCTTGTATAACACTTATACTCCATGAGGCCTTAAAAAGATCGCTTCGTGGGCTTGCAGCAGACGACAATATGGGGGTGTGTCTGCGAGAACCAATCAGGTCCGCGAATGAGGGAGCCCGGTTGCCACAGCTAGCTCGCTGCACCCTTCTGGAAGGGTGAGTGACCTCTGCCTCTTGCTACCTCGGCCTGTTTGTTCGGCTGAGGAGCAGACGACACGAGAGTATCGGCAACAGTGTGCGAGCGACGTCTGCTGTTAGCCCGCGAAGCGCTCTTTCTAAGGCCTCCTCCAGTATAATTTCTTTATCTTAAATATTACATGTCCATCCTTATGCCTCTTTCACATATATGTTATGTTCTACGTTATGAACTATAGTTCATGCGGGACATTTAACTGCAATAAAAGATTGAGTCTTCGCCCCCGGTGACAAGAAGCTCGGTTTTCGGTCTGCAAACGGAAGTAATGTGGCCTATCCTGACCCTATCTCACAGAACTAAATATAAAAGTATATTTTGTGAAAATACCAATAAGATATCAATTTGACGGAACATTAGTTAAGATTCAACTATTTATCGAACCTTAAGACCTCCTCTTTCAAATGTTAAATAGATCGATCACACACGATCAGGAAAGATGATCGTATGAAATTGAGTCTCATTTTTTAATCATGCTGTATTATGATAAAATTATCCTCATTACAGTCAGTTCGTAAAAATAATTAGTAAACAGATATTTCATATTCTGATTAATACCCATAGAGCTTCTTCTTGAGAGGCTTGATGTAGTTTCTGTGCTTTGCATAAGTATATAAGGAAAAACTGGATAATATTGGCGCTAAAGAGATCATGAAATATTTCATTGAAAGTTGTGATAGAAGGAGAACCACCTTCAGAAAAGTCGAGAAGTTGAAATGTGCTACTTCATACTGCATTTCTGTGGCTGGAAGTTATATTTAAATATAGGTAAATAATGTTTAAAAATAACACGTGAATGTGTATAGTGTGAGCATGTTTGAAGATATTAAACTTCAAGAAAGGGCTGTGGGAACAAGTATTATAAATCGAATGTGATAATCAAATTTTCAATGAAAAGTTACATATAAAGTATTCTATTATATAATCACGTATGTAGTGAATTATTTGACTGTCTAATAAAGATATGTGTTTGTGTTGTCAGAGCTAGTAAATGTTATTGCAATTTTTCAAAGGTTAACTCACGTGTGTTCATTCTTAGGTCCTATTTCTGGACAAAAGCTCCCCATCCCCCCCCCCCCGGGCAAACCGAAAAAATCTTTATTTATATGCTTTGGTTAGCTTTGGGCCCTCCGAAATATCAGAAGAAATCTGCGCCTATCCTCTCTGTATCTTTCATCAATACAGTTGCTCTATCTTTCTCTGTTGGAAGTGATAATACAATTATGCCTTGTTTCCATGATAACCAAAAATTCAATATGAGCAGAATTTATTTTATTTTAAAACATAAAACTAAATGTTACGTTTCAACCTTCTAGCAAAGTCTTCTTCAGACTCTGTACCAAGTACAAATGAAATTAGGTACAAAATAGTGATGCATTATCTCATTCCACAATATATATATACAAAACATCACTCCTCTCCAGACACAAGATTATTAGAAAGTTGTTTATCTGGAACATTCCTTTCCAGGTATTCCAGCAGGTGCCCTTCTCCTGTCAACTGTTGTTTCACCTGAGGAGTCCAAGCATGTTGGATCAAACAGTGATTTGGAATGAGATGTTTCGTTCCCGAATGAACTTTCATCAAGATCTTTGGCCCCTCCCTAATCAGAGGGTTTGCGCACGCCTGTGTTGTAGACAATAACTGGAATGGTAACAAAGCCTTGCTGCTGGAGGCCGCCTTCTGCTTACAGAGATCCTAACGATGTCCATCTTCTGTCAACCTGGTAAACAACCACACCAGTTGGGCGAGTGACAAAAGTACAGGGTGTCCCAACAGAATGTGATAGTTATCAAACCAATTTAGTTAGAAAGTAGTTTGCAGGAAGAAAGTAACATCATAGAAAATCCTATAGAGGTTTAACGTTTTGAATATAACATCACTTTAGTGCCCACCCTGTCAATCTGTGGATAAAATCACCCATGTTAGCAGCAATATATAATAAAATTCCATTTCATTGACACTCAATAATGGACACGTGAAGAGCGACAGGGCTGGTGGATTGTAAGCTTCCATTGTTGTAAATATTTTCACCTTTTTGGAACTATTTTAACTGTTAGTCAGTCAACAGTTTTCTATGGAATGGCGGAGACGTGCTTGTACAGTCTTATCGAAACTTACGCTTAATTTAATTACATATCAGAGAAAAACTAAATATGCTGACCAAGGCAGTAATTACTGCCTTGGTCAGCATATTTAGTTTTTCATATCATGGAAACAAGGCTTAATTGTGTTATAACATATCAGAGGTAAGGGGTAATTATAAGATATTAGTACTGATTTTGTTAGTATTATAATTTGATGGTTATGACATATCTCCCCGTGAAGTTTGATATCCTCCAGCAGGAAAGTGGCTAGATTCAACATTGGATGACACACGCCCAGCTCATATTAACTATTGCCAATGAATTTCTAATATAAAATTGACAATTTGCACTTTATAAAGACGAAAATCAGCAAGCATAAGATAATATGGATAAGATTCAAGTATTTAGATGGGCATCCAGGGGCTGCGGCAGGGGTTGTGAACGGGTACTTGCGCACCCCTTAACTTTCTTCCGCACCCCGTTTTCAAAACCTATGTTCAACCGAAAACACTAATTCTTACAATGTCATATTATATCATGTCGTCATATCGAGCGTTGAATGCTAGATTTTCAAGAGAGTCCCTTGTTATTGTATAGAACAGGCTATTCTGTAGTCTGAATGGCCACATTTACTTTTCCGTATTGGCGGCAGTCGCTATGAAGATTAGCGGCCGCTGTCTTTCTGTTGTCGCATTGTTGTTAAGAATTGGTTATTCAAGTGATCTGTTTGCATTTTGGATATTGTCTATAGCTGGGGACTTCGATTTTTTGATGTAATTATTTTTTAAAAAATCGGTGTTATTTTTCCTTCTTTTCGGTGAACAGTTCGCGTTTATATTTTAGTATTTTTTACAGTCAAATATAGCTACACAAAACTATACCTTCATCCTGCTTTTAAAGTAGTATTTTTAATTGTTCGCCATGGTTTCATACACTGGAAACGACTTTTTAGGAAGTAATTTTCCATTATTTCTCGCGCGACAGATACCGATGTTACGGTTCCCGTGTGACGGTAAGTGGGCACTCGATCTCCGCCAGAAGCTTACCACTTCCCTCCGTAATGCAAAACCTCATCGTCGCGATTAGCTAAATAACAAAAATCAAATAATGTCAAATCTTCAGTTTCATTATCATATTATCAGATGCCTACTAAAAGTTGATTGATATTTGATGTAACGGTTAAAGGTTGCATGCGCATTTCATGCTTTCCTTATTTTCAACATTGCACCCCCAAAATGTTATTCTGAACCTCCTCAGCACTAGATGGTTAATCCTGGCGCCGCCGCTGAAGGCATCACTTTTATCTCTTTACTTTGATTTATTGAAGCAATTCCTGATTATTACTTCCCAGCCTAGAGCGATAAGCATGGTAATATCGTCACTCAATACTCACTACTTAGACAGTGCCTGGTGAAGGGAATTGTGTCTTCAGAAGCTCAGAATGAAAGAGTGGCATTAGTGCTATGTTGGTGAAGAAAGCATCAATTGAAGATTTCACTTGAAATTTTTACATTAAAGTCATACATAGAACTCGAGGATATTGACTTGTGCCGATTTTCATCAAAGCCATACAAAGATTGAGATTGACTTGTTCCGAGTGTTTGTTTTAAAGCAATACAGTCACTCTTAATAACTTGATCAGCACATGATGGTGATATGGTAGTGATGTGATTTTTTATATGTGCAGAAGCTTTACACTAAACTATAGCACCGCAGAAGTAAGTGTGCAGTGATAACACAAGAACCAAGATGGCATTATTACATTCCAGTGCAAATGCACTTGCACTTGTGTGGATCCTACTTCTATACCCCAGCACACATGGCCAAGGTTAGTAGTAACGAGGACCTATGGACAGCCAGAGTGACTTGGCAGATTTACGCTACCAGCATCAAACCTAACCTACCTAACCTATCCACGTTGGCACATAATAGCATAAATAAGCATGTAAATAGGTTAGGCAGGTTAAGTTTTGCTTGTTTAAGCCTACTTGGATAGGTTAGGCAGGTGAGATTTGGCGCTGTTAATATTTCCAAGTTGTTAAGGCTGTCGCTGGCCGGTCGTTAGTAGTGAGTTTTAGTTTCTGAAACTTACAGTGGAGTATAAAAAAAATAGATTTGTGAAGAGCACGATAATGTGATTGATTTGTTATCATAGAAGATTGAAAATATAGCAGTAGCGAATTCAAGTGAGGCCAGTGGCACTTTTGCCCCCGCACTATCATAAACCTTATGTACCAAGGGAAATTAAACTCTAGTTCTGGCACCTTCCCCCCCTCAGTTTTGAAACCCAATCGCCGCCACTGAGTCACGCTATTAGGGGCTACAAATGTGTGAGGTTAGGCGCATCGATTAAGTCACTTAAACAGAAGCCACCGAGTATATTTAACCCACACATGACAACATTGCAATTAATGCTGAATTATTGCTTTAATCTAAGAAGAGCTAAGAAAAATACAAAAACTTCACCGAAAAATTATTCACTTTAAATTAGCTAATCTTTATGTTTACATATTTGGAGCATGCCTTTTTATTGCAATAATCTGTGAACTTCTAAGAAGTTATGTATAACACAAGGACTCCCTCCCGTATGGTATAATGGTCAGCACTTTTATATTTGGTGTAAATGATCCTGGATTCGATTCTCGGCGGTAGCCCCAAAACCAAAATTTTGGCTCTGATCCACCGTCAACAATTGGGGAACTACTTGAAAAGAGGAAGTACCGGGCTTCGGTCTCGAAAGCCAGAAAACAGCGGCGATGGGACTCGATACGCTGACGCAAGCATTTTGACTTATCCTAACTGTCGTAAATATGGAGTTTTTACGCTGAATTCTAATAGAAGCTAATTCGTAGAATAAGATATGGAATTTCCAGATTTTTGGAATAACTCGAGAGAAACGTTTGCATAAGAACTTTCCATGCACGTGAATTCTAGTACAGCAAGGCCAGTAGTGCTGGCCCACAGAATTACAATTGCAAAATATTTATTTTTGCTTGTAATGTTGTTATAATTATTCTCTACCATCCAGTGTCGGGTCTACAAATCTTGGGCCTCCCCGCAAAATATTACCAATGGCCCCTCTACATACCATTACTATATATATATATAGTGTGTGTGTGCGTGTGTGGGTGTGTGAGTGTAATTCTTGATATCATGTTGACAAAGACACATATGAGGACATAGAGGGTGATTCAAAGTTCCTTTACACCCTCTATCAAAAGTAAAGGAGTTAGGTTGGGTACAATTGGTCATGATAGAAACAGTTTAGGCTTAAAGGGAACCACATTTGTGGCCGCCATATTGAATTCGACTCAAAATTTGCAAATGGGAAAGGGGTGATGTGATATACATATGACACTGTTTTTCCACACCTGGAAAATGATACATTTGTTACAATCATGCAGCCATAACTTTCTCCTCATTATTGATAGGTTGAAGAAACCTCCATCACTGCATTTCTCGCGAAGCTCTAGCCTGACTACAGGCTTTGTCCCCGCATAAAGCGGCTATAGGGCCCACCCAGCCTCAAATCAAATGGTACCCGAGGGTGGAGGATAAGGGCGGCCGCAGCGGTACTGATCACATCACCTCCAAGTTGGCCTACATCGAAAATATGTGAGGCCCTACCCCACATACCATAAATACGCCTTCATGGCACGGTGTTATATGTACAGGGAACATACCTTTACCTGTATACATTGTATTCGTTTCTGTGCCCCTGAGTAACTATGTTTATTTTTTACATACGCATATACGAACCCTCTACTATGTCAATGGTTTAGGGCCCCCTAAAGGCTTACTTGCATCAGCATCAGTATTGGGTTATGACCCCCACCAACCCCTCCTTGGGCACTCCACTGAAAGTAGGCTATTTATTTTGGAGGGTCAAAGCTGGTGGGATATATTATTTTTTGTTTCCTTTATTTTCCACGTATTGTTTTGTTTGTTTGTTTGTTTTTCTTCAAGAAAAGACATTCGTTGAAGTAGATGTGAGGCATGCACAGCAGAAGAATCAGCATGTTTTGATAGGATGTGAGTCAAGCCCGGAATTGATCTGGGCATGGAGAATCTGCTGTCATTCTTCCTTTGCCTAATATGCCGAGAGTAGTGACTTGTAACTTGTAAAAATGTTCGTTATCTATGACTGGAAATGGAGTGTTCTGTAGGATTTTTAACTGGAGAGGACTGTCTTAATCTTAGCAAACTTAGTGAATATGATAAAATACTTCTTAGGTCAAGACTACAGGTTAAACAAAATATGCAAAAAGCATTGAAAAAGTTTTTTATATGGTAAAGTATGTTGTGATCTTCAGATCTATGTACCTATTAAAGAAAAAGTTAAGAAAGGGGATTTTTTAATCAATTTTCATCATATGGTAAGGCAAAAAAGTGTGAAGTAAGCCTTGTACCAGTTAAATCAATATGCCTGACATATTGGAGTAAAATTTTCATATCTGGAGAAAGTGACTCACTTAAATGCCAGAATGCAAATGATGTCTTTGTGCCACCCCAAGTAAAACTAAAGGAAATGCATGAAGTCTGTTCTGTTTTTGATGTATATTCTGTCAAAAAAGTGCCGGGAATTGTTAAATAAAACGCACAATTTTAATTTATTCATCACTGTTTATTTTGTCGCCTTCAAAGTAGGCCCCATTTGATGCAACACACATATGCCAGCGTTTTCTCCAGTCTTGGAAACACTTTTTATAGGCGCTTTCCGGTATGGCCTTCAGCTCCTTCCACAAATTTTGCTTTATGGCTTCAATCGAGTCAAAACGTGTACCCCGGAGCGGCAATTTTAGTTTTGGAAACATAAAGAAGTCACACGGAGCCAGATCTGGTGAATACGATGGTTGTTTGATGGCATTTATTGTGTTTTTGGCCTTACATTCGGTCACAACTGTCGCTCTATGCGATGGCGCATTATCGTCGTGTAAAATCCACGAATTGATCTTCCACAAATCTGGCCGTTTCTGACGGATTTTCTCACGCAAACGCTTCAATACGGCCAAATAGTATTCCTTATTGACCGTCTGTCCCTCTGGAACGAATTCATGACGCACAAAACCACGAATATCGAAGAAAACAATGAGCATCCCCTTGACTTTTGAGTGACTTTGACGTGGTTTTGTCGGTTTCGGTTCGTTTTTTGTCCTCCATTCTGATGACTGTTGACTTGTTTGCATGTCAAACTCGCAGACCCATGTCCCGTCACCAGTTATGATGCGTTCCATGAATGTGGGATCAGAATTGGAGCGATCCAGCATGTCTAAACAGACTTGCTCACGGTACTGTGTTTGAAGAAAATTCAGCTCTTTTGGAACAAGCCGTGCGGCGACGCGTCTCATGCCCAAAATATCCACCAAAATCGAACAAACAGACTCGTGAGAGATGTTAAGGTCAGTAGCTCTCTCTCTTAAGCTGGAATGGCGATTATCGAGCACAATTTCCTTCACTTTTCGATGTTTTCATCGGTTGAAGAGGTCGAAGGTCGTCCAGAACGAGGCATGTCTTCGACGATCTCTCGGCCCTCCTCGAACGCTTTGTACCACTCGTAAGCCCGTGTTTTGATAAACTGATTCACCATAAGTCTTTTCTCACATTTTTAGCGAGTCAGCACACGAAATTCCGTTCGCAACACAAAATTTAAGGCCAACTCTTTGTTCAATGATTTCGTTCATTGTAAAAATCGTGATGCACTACTGAAGTGGACTGAATTAACCTGCTGGTGTAAACAAACTGGTTGACAGATCGCGCTCATGTTTGGCATAGTAATTAAGTACAGAGCTACCAACTTACGGAAAAAAAATATTTTTAAAAAATCATTTGCGCGGGCCTTTTAAATTACAAATTCCCGGTACTTTTTTGACAGAAGGCTGTTTCAATGCTGAGGAGGCTGATTGCAGGAAAAAAACAAAGTGCTCTTACTCAAAAAACTATTCACATCATACAAGGAGTGCAAAGGAAACTGAAAGTTGCTTTTCACAAAGTATTAGAACTGAAGAAAGGGAAGGCAAATTATAAGAGGGAAAATATAAATTAGCGAAAACTAATGTTGAAAAGGTGAGAATCATCAGATTGATTGCTACCAATTGATCAAGAAAAAATATTTGTGATGAACTGAAGGTTTCTAATAATTTACTTAGGAACTTAGTGAAAGAACAAAGAATTCAGCCTGATTTGACAAAGAGAATGAATAGGAAACTGGAGCTGACAGCACCAACTGGTCATGGGTACCTAATAAGTCAAACCTTTTGCAATGAGATTTCGCAAATCTTAGCAAACTTAGTGAAAATGATAACACTTCTTAGATCAAGATTACAGGTTAGACACAATATGCAAAAAACATTGAAAAAAGTTTTTTATATGGTAAAGTATGTTGTGATCTTCAGGTGTACCACTTAAAGAAAAAGTTAAGAAAGGGTTTTTTTAAAATCAATTTGCATCATATGGTAAGGAAAAAAGTGTCAAGTAAGCCTTATAACAGTTAAATCAATATGCCTAACATGTTGGAGTAAAATTTTCAACTGGGCATGGGTACCTAATAAATCAAACCTTTTGCAATGAGATTTCGCAGATTTTCAATTGTCATACCTTGTAATTTCAATTTATGGTAAGTCAAGTATTAACACCTTATGTTATTATACCTTCTGAGGCTTTAGTTAACCCAAATTTAATAAAGAAATAGAAAATACTTCATTATTCTAAGTAGGTATGGGATGTAGTTTAACCATACTTTGCAACGTCAGAAATTAGGTGACATACTTTACCTCATATTGACCAAAACGAGTTGAATCTAAAAGTTTAGATTTTTACTGTGAGTTAGGTGCATGCAGGGCTTCTTTTGTGCCTATTTCAGAATTTTTCAAGAGGACCCATCTGAGATATTTAACCCAGGAAACTGTCAAAATTCAATGAACGGCCATGTTTTGAGCCCATGCTGTAAAAAAGGGTTGCATTTCCAAGCAATGAAATTTTATTTACAGACACCCTGCAGGCAGGTCTACACATGGAAAAAATATCAAGCCTTAGACTAAACCTCTTCATTGAAAAAATCGGGCTTAAAAATCCAATTTTTTAACTATTGTTACCACAATTTCCACCATAATTTTTATACTTACGATGCAATTTTTCGCAAAACATACTTGAATATCATAGAAAGTATACTTCATTAGCTACAAAATGAATTTTGTTTCAGGTCTCTAGCTCTAATGGTTTTTGAGATATTAAGGTTTGTGAAAAGTGCTACATGAGCCAAAAAAGCCATGCGCCATGTTGGAAAAGTGGCTACCCCAGGAGAACTAAAGACAATACATTTTTTTGAACATTGGTTTTGATATCTAGAAACATGTACAAACGTATGTACTAAAGATGAAAATTTTCTAAAATGGTCATGCAACTAATTATTTTAAATTTGGTTGATTTGATATGAAATGACCCTACTCTTAGCACCATCTTGTAGCGATTTGATGAAACATCTGTATTTCGCCCAAGGGAAAGCAGGACATGAAAATGGGACTAAGTGACCTTGAACAATCCAATAGCAGGCTCCTTCTATGAAGGATACCTTTAATCCTCAATCGCCAGGAACTGAAAATCAGTCGCAGTACACCTGGCCTCAGGGATGTCGGAAGCGGGTGGCAGGGGGCGACTTGCCCTCCCCCCCTCAATCATCATCATCAGTCTGATATAGAATCAAAAGAGGGAGGTTTCACTTAGGATAGAAAAAAACGAGACTAGAGAAAAACAAGTATCGTCACGATATACCATCAGATCTTTGTCCTTTCTGTTTTAACGCTGCAAACTTTGGAGTGGGAAGGGAGGAACTTTCGTTTCTTGGTCATTTAGATTTATTAAAAGTTTACTGTTTGTTTTAAACTACATGTTAAGGTCTGACGGCTTAGTTTTAGACCTCAGAGAGAGGTAACAACATTTATTCTTATGTTCACGCGTGATTTATTTTTATATGGGGAGGGGTATTTGTTTAGCTTTAGGTGTCAAGGTTGAGGCATCATCGATATTTTAGACCTTTCGGGAGGGGGGGGGGGGGTACGATCGTTCCTTACGCCTTCAGTCTTAGGTTCTTCTCTCGAATCTGAAACATCTGACAGGGACATTGATGTGAAAAGACAAGTAAATTTCGGACTGATTTCATTCAAATGCCAGGTACCTAGCTGCTATGATAATTACAAATCAAAATATCTAATTTTATAAAAGGTGGCGTGGCGTGGCATTGCGATTTGCCCCATATTTGATACCCCGACGCTTTCCAACCACGCACTACATTTGAAAGTCTTCGTTGCAAAACTTTATCCTAGCAAATTCTCATTTCTTAATCTCAATCTTTGAATAGCAATCTAAGATTTGAAAATATCAGTAAAAGGTGAACGAATCTCTTTTCTAATTTTTTTTTACGTCATCTGAAATGTGATAAGAGACTACTTATCTAGTGGCTACATGAATTCCAGTTTAAAAACTCCATATTTGCTGCCGGACCCTGTGGCCGAGTGGTTAGCAAATCGCGCTGCTACGCCAAGGGTCTCGGGTTCGAATCCCGCTCGGACTTGGTTTGTGAATGTCCATTCATCAATTTCATCATTTCATCACTCATCCCCATCTTCGCAAATTAGCGAAGAGGCACAAAACGCGAAGTAAAATAAACTAAATCAATCAATCAAATCCATATTTGCTGCATTTATCGTTGTTACAGTACCTGACAAAATAGAACTTTACCTATATCGTCCATTCATCGTCATCGTCGCGATTAGCCCAAAGCGGAAGATAAACGACGAAAAATAAACTCAACATTATCTTCCTCTCACCCTCTCTTACAGGTTAGCTAACAGTAAGAATAAACCAAATCAAATAGCTAAGTCAATAGAGCATTGATTGCCTGTTAAATTTATTTATCACCGCTTGTTTGTAGTTGTTTTACCAGGGCGGAGAGGATAATAGGAGGAAGGATAGAAAAAAGAATCTAAAACAGTACCATCGAGCATTCGTCTCGGTTGAGTGTGAAATTCTAATAAAAAGTATTTGCTTGTCAGAAATGTATATTCAGTGGCGTCGCTGGAAGGGTAAGCACAGGCGCGTGGACAGGGTAAATGGGGGGGGGGGAGTTGAGATCATGTTAGAATATCCAAAAGTGTAGTACTAAATCTAACATTAAATTATTTGTTTTTAACTCGTTCATTCCTGTATATAATTCTTCTTTAGTATGCGACGTTTTTTGTTAACACTATACTACGATTTATAAAATGATGAAATGCTAAATGAGAAGAAGGGTAAAATTTCTTTGCACCACATTGATCGAAAAGTTTCAAAAACATGGATTTTCTCAATACTACTACTTTTAAAAGTAGCACGTTTTCTTTGACTGATTGATTTGTTGTTTAAAGTCCACTTTATGCACAGACATGCTATACTGCAGGAGGCCTTAGAAAGAGCGCTTCGCGGTCTAACAGCAGACGTCGCTCGCACACTGTTGCCGATACTCTCGTGTCGTCTGCTCCTCAGCCGAACAAACAGGCCGAGGTAGCAAGAGGCAGAAGTCACTCACCCTTCCAGAAGGGTGCAGCGAGCTAGCCGTGACAACCGGGCTCGCTCATTCGCGGACCTGATTGGTTCTCGCAGACACACCCCCGTATTGTCGTCTGCTGCAAGCCCGCCAAGCGATCTTTTTAAGGCCTCATGGAGTATAATCGGGACTGGACCTACAGCTTAAAGTGGGATTAGAACCACTTTGTCATGTGCCTCCACCGGGTATCGAACACGGGATCCCTTGATTACAAGGAGAGGACGTTACCACTACTCCGTCGAGGAGGCCTTGAGCGCATTTTCAGTAATGTTACTAATGATTAAAGGAATTCCTCAATACCATCGCGCGCCCGACCCTGTGGCCGAGTGGTTAGCACATCGCGCTGCGACGCCAAGAGTCCCGAGTTCGAATCCCGGTTGGGCTTGGTTGTTTGTGAATGTCCATTCATCAATTTCATCATTTCATCACTCATCCCCATCTTCGCAAATTAGCCAAGAGGCACAAAACGCGAAGTAAAATAAACTCAATCAATTAATCAATACCATCCTGCTTCACTGTATGCGAAGATCGAGTACCAGGAACGGATGGAAAATTGCGAAAATTATTTTAAGACATAATAATTCAGTTTTATTGTATTAAGATCCCGTATCACCGCTGGTGACGATACCTAAGAAATAGGTTCTTGCGTCGACCTTCTGTGCTCGAACAGTCAAGTGTGTGGCATTTAAATTTTACCGAGTTAAAGATCAAATATGAAATTAGTTATGTCGCGAAGCCTCTTTTTAAATACATTATTTATTACGTAGTTTTCCTTATCTCAATTTCGTAAAATTCACTTGCTCGCCAATTGTATGTAATAACTTAAATCAACATTTTAAAGCACAAGAAAGCTTCAACTGTTCTTCTACAGCAAAGAAATGAAACTGATCTTACATAATTTTCTTTAGAATGTCTGTAGTTTTTCGACGTACAGAGCAATGTACGTAAATTTTAACTTCGACTTTTCTAAGCTGGTCGCACTAGCCGTTTCCCCCTCTGTACCGCTCGCGCTGAACCCCGCCCCCCCCCCCCTCCACACTCCTCAGCCGTCCCTGTTTTATTTCACAATCGGCCAGTCTTCCAAGAAAACCGCATGCTGAGAGCTAGGAAAAGAAAAAAGAAGGCAGGGAAAGGTTTTGGGGGAGAATTAATGGTTTGGGCGATGCTTGTAAACAGTTCTTCACTACGCTATATCCTAATACTAAATCACGATGGGGTTGTAGTGCAATGACAACAGTGAAGGACGGGGGATTTCCCAAGTATATTGTTCACAAATGGGAAGGGCTGGTTGCACAGACTGAAGTACACCTTTACAAAGGGTTTGCCTGCAAGAGAAAAATTGTGCCAAATTATAAGTTTTTTCAAGTGACAACACGAAAGTCCATTACCAAGGAATTTTTTTGAGGGGGAAGGTGACTTTACCCAAAGGTTTTAGGTAAATATTGTGTAAATTCTATCTGGTGGTGGATTATCAACCAACCACGCAAATGAATGACTTTTTAGCTGTCGATCATAAATAAGTTCAATGAACGTTCATTGTCAGTTTGAGATATTTCTGAGGGTCAATGGTAAAAAATACTTGATGATCTGTTATGGAAATAGTGCTATTTTTAAACATTTTGAACGTCCGTTCAATTTAATTTCGAATTTGACTCCTTTCATGATTTGTAAGTAGGGGGATAAAATATATTTGCTTAATACTTTACTGCGTTTTTTTATCACCAATTACATATATATATATATATATATATATATATATTACAGTCGGACCCAAATAAATCACAACATAAGATAGTTCTGTGTCATCATATACAAAAATACTTTTAGGCATAGATCTTATGTAAAATAAAATACATTAATTATATGTTGTTTTTTCTTTTCCAAAAACATTATTTAGTGGAATAATATGACAGACTTACAATTGATAATGGCCATACAAAATACACCATAAAAATTTCATTCACTTTCAACTTTCTGGGGCCGGCCACCGTGGGGGCGTGGTTAGCACATCGCGCTACGATGCCAGGGGTGTCCCGCGTTCGAATTCCGGCTTGGCCGCGGATGTTTGTGAGTGTCCATTCATCAATTTAATCATATCATCACTTATTCCCTTCGCAAATTGGCCAAAAGTGTCACAAAAAGCGAAGTAAAATAAAGCAAATCAATCAACTTTCTGGATATACGACAAATAACACTATTTCTGTATAAGGAATTTTAGGCGTGCTCAGATCCTCCGATTATGGGGAGCATGGGCCTTGATAAGAATTCAGCTGACGAAATAAAGTCCTCATTCTATCTCACTGTTTTTATTACATTGATGGGAACAAAACAGGGTCGTGTGTGTCCCGACCCACCTAAAATCACTTTATTAGATGAATTTCAACTTCAGTGGCACCATTGTTCTCTGCTGGCGCTTTATTTTACATCTCTGTCGTTCAAAGAATAATGTACGTATAAATGTGGTTTAGTACCGCAAATTCAAAAGAACTACACATAATTTATTCATGTGCAATATATGGGCAATTTATTCTGCAGACACATACAGATAATACAACTAAAGAATAAAATATGTGGAGGTGTTAATAAGAAATTTGCTAGTGGGAGGGTCCAATTACATAGGAAGTAATACACTACCCTTTCCTTACGTAGTTAATTGTAACTTTCGTAGGTTTAAAAATAGTATTTACTTTTATTTCTATAAAAGCATAATGTTGTTTAAGAACGGTTATTAGATTCCTCTGCACTAAATTTCTAAGTGAGACCATTAAGGGGCAACTTCTCCCTTCCCCCCATTTACTCACCGTATGCAAAGAGTGTGAATACTTTTTTGCTGAAATGGGAAAATGAACCACAGCAAGAAACTAATGAAATACGTCTGTTTTTATGAACAGCTGCAGAATCATCTACAAACTTGAAATTCACAGTTTTGCTAGCTTGTACTCATTGGACGAAATACATACAGCCAGGGATGGAGCTACAAGGAGGTTAGGGGGGATGAAACCCCAACAACATATCTAAGCTCCCTGTAGTCCCCAGATTTTTATAGTACGGTAGACGCCTTGCGATCGAAAATTAAAGAAGTAGAAGCTATCTTAAGTAATATTTTACATTATAAAACTTGCTTAGGGCAAGGCCATTGCAATGTTCAAGTACATTTCCTGCTTTTATAAGATCGCAAGATTATTACAACCTGTTGTACGTAAAATCGTGGTTGGAGGTGGCAGCTGCAGATCTGCATGGATCAACAACGGACATTGATTATTTAATACGTACTAAGTAATTGTTAAATCACAAGTCTCCAAACTTGCCAAAACAATTTACAGATACTCTGCTGCCTATCTGGTAGGTGGATGTGTTCAGTGGCTGTGGGATTGCTGTTTGGTTGTTGGAGGGTCAAACGATGATGATAATACGATGCCTACGAAATTAAATGTTAACAATTATTATCCTATGTAAATCATGTCACTATTTTTGGTACGAGTGTAAAAATTAATTTTTATAAGTTGGAGGATGTTACCAATTGTATTGTGAAGGTAACACTGAGAGAACAAACATATTTTCACTGCAAATTCACCTACACTAGGAGACAAAAGCATTGACTATCAATATCATTGACATAAATCAATGGATACAGTTGCAGCTCTCGCACTGGGCAGATGTGGTTAGTAGTGAAAATAACTACCAATAGTTTTATATGTGTTTCACATCTGATTCTTCTCCATGGAATAGAAATTGGCCACTCGTCATAAATTATTTTCCAACGTCATAAATAATAATTTATTAACATGTAGGCCTAGGCTTACAAGGAATAAAACTGCCCAAGCTTGCTGATTTTTGCACTAAATTGCAATTTTTAGTTGCACAAAGGCTAATCGGGACAAAACCTACAGCCTATACTGGAATCCGAGCCACTTAATTAAATGTGCCTAACCGTGGATCGAACTCGTGACCCCTCGATTACAAAGCATCATTATTACCGCTAACCGAGGCGGGAAGATTCACTTATAATCTTTCTAATTATTAACATTTAAGAGTTAGTTAGTTTCTGTAGTCTTTTAATTCCTTAATGTCGTATTTTTGCCTCTCGGATGTTCTCAATAACAAAAATAGATGTAACGATGAAAGGATTGAAAAAACATCGCTGACAATTATGTTCATTGCAAATACTCGAATGAGAAACTACAATCAGAAAAGCTGCCCCCCGTGGCGGAGTGATTAGCACATCGCGCTACGACGCCAGAGGTCCTGGGTTCGAATCCCAGTTTGGGTATGGGTGTCCATTCATCAATTTCATCATATCATCACTCATCCCCCATATTCGCAATTAGCCAAAACTGACAGAAAAGCCATGTAAAGTAAACTAAATAAATCAATCACTACAAACAGAAAATAAACTTGACGGTTCTTGAGATGTTGAACGTCCTCCAACTTTCACACCTATTCCGGAAATTGGAAACACCATTTGCAGAGGATAATAATTTTACACATTTAACTCTATGTATAACCTATAAAACCAAATAACAATCTCACAGCCACTGAATAAATCCACCTATCAGGTAGGCAGGAGAATATCATGTCAATTTCGTGACAAGTTTGGCGACTCATGATTTAACAATTTCTTAGTTGATCCAGGCAGATAAGCAGTTGCCCTGCCCTTTCACGATTTTAGAACACATCGTAATAAGGTAACATCTTCCTGAAGTAGGAAATGTACTTGAGCATTGTAATGACCTTTTATGAAAGTTTTATAATGAAAAAAAAAATTCTCTTGTTTCGGTCGAAATGCGTCTACTGTACAATACAAATCTGGGGGCTAAACTATTTTGACGGACGGACTCCAACCCTCACTACCCCCTTTAGCGCCATTCCCGAAGTTCAAAAGTCCTCTTAGAATTTATTAAAGGAATATGAACCTTCCAAATAACTGCATCACACACAAACACACACAAACACACACACACAAACATGTCTTCACTATTTATATGTATAATTAAAAAAAAAAGAGCATATCTGAGAAAACATCGGCACACATTTATTTCTAATTCATTTACAACATGTGCTTTGGAAATAAAAATTAACCTCGTACAGTCTTTATCATTTCAGCCAGTATATCTACACAAAGGTCATATTTTATTAGTTACACTAACATATCGTGCTGTAAGTAATATTGTCCACGAAAATTTACACAACCAAAAAAGTTTAATTTCTTTGTTGCAATGTTTCCTCCTAGAAAAACTAAAGTACAACACTCGAGATTATTCCCTTATTAATTAAATAATTTACAATTAAGTCTCACGGATAAAGTTAGCACTTTTATGTATTTAAAACGCTACCGCGTCTTCTATTCACCTCCGGAGCGGAGTGATTCGGTTATTTTTTACATGCATGCTCGGATCCGGAGAGATAGTTCTCAACTATGAATAATAGGAGTGTACAGTTAACAGAATCAAGCATATCTGGAAACTAGTAAGCTGCGTGAAAACTGACATACGTGTATTTCAGGATAACTATGATAGATATGAACAAGAAACTGTATTAGCCTTATCTGCGGATGTTTGAAAAGTCCTGTAGTAAATTCACAAATTCGTCGTTCCGGTTCAATATGAGTAATATGCATTGGCTGTAAATAGTTTTAATTGTATCGAAAATGCTAAAAGTACACATTTTACTAACTACACGACTTTCCCAATGATTCCAAATGGCTAACTTGGAATGATATTCATGTGCATTAGCACTGACCTCCGTGATGGAGTGGTTAGTACATCCGGGAGTTCGAATCCCGGCATGGATGCTCTTTGTGAGTGTCCGTTCATCAGTTTCATCATATAATTCATCCTCAGGCGGAGCACAAAGCACGACGCCTTAGGTTGCCCTCTAATCACGGACGTTCGCAGATTTTTCCACAAAGGGACAAGAAAGGTACTTTTCCATGGGGCATATTACCCCGATACTAGTGCTGTCCCCTAAAAAAACAACACTTGAATTTGAAATTATCGCATTCCTGCGTCCCCATTACATAATAATTAATGTAAATTACTATGACTGAAATCTAATTATACTTGTGAAATATATACTTTTAGGTTGACCTTCGTTTTCAAAGTGTGGTCATCATTGCCCCCCTTCCAGACGTTCCATGCCCCTATATTATTATACTTTCACCTAGAAATTTAGTGGAGAGCAATATTGTCGCTGTGATTAAACAATATTATACTCTAAAAGGAAATGGCGCAACCACAAGGGGACAGGGGGGCATTGCTTATGCCTTTTCCCAACCTTGGACGGAAATCAATTATAGGGGGAGGCATACATTGAAGTAAAAGAAAGCAAGTCTAGCAGAATCTACTAGTAGCAGGACAAAAGGATACTCAAGACGGAATTAGTTTTCACGTCCATCTTGCATTATTTCTTCCAGACGGTCAGGATCACTTGCAGGGGGTTACAGAGGGACAATTGTCCCCTCGATTTTAAATTTTATACAAATAAAAATACTTTTTGTAAAATTTTCTTTCTCGCTTCGCTCGCGGTACCTGCTTTTCTTGCAGTCTTGTCAACTTCCGAGCCGTAGCTAGGAAGTAGCGGGAGTTGGCCCTGGGCGCCGAACAATCTGATTGAGAAAATTTGTAAAAGAGAATGCCATGCAGTCCCATGAAATTTTTTGCGCTTAATTAAATCAATACTGTTTTCAACTTTCAAAAATTTGGATCGAAAAATTTTCTTGCTCGCTTCGCTCGCGGTTTCTTTTCTCCAATATATTGTAGATTACCAGAGAGAAAGTAAGAACAAATAAGTAATTCAGACAGTTGCTGCTATAACAGTTTGGTTTGGAGGAAAACGAGCGCTCACATTTCAGAGACAATCTATATAATTCTTGCTGTTGGTTTGTTAAGGGGCGGATGAATAGATTACGTAATGTATTTAAATAATATGTTAATACCTAGGTATATATATATATAATATACACGCGCGCGAACACACACACACACACACATATATATATATATATATATATATATATATATATATATATATCACATCAATGCAAAATAGTAAAACAGTGAGATAAAATGAGGTTTTTCTTTCCCGATCTGACTGAATTTTCAAGGCTTATCAGAGGGTCTGCGCACGCCTATGATGTTGGTACATTCTTCTAATAATAAAAACAAATTAAAATAACTGTAATATTAAATTAATAATTAAAATATTAATTAATATTGTTATTACATGAATGGGAAAAATACGGCATAAGAATAGGAATATAACCGCACGTATTCATTATCTAGCTCATGAATAGTTCAGATCGCTTCAATTTGTATAAAATCAACTGCCCTGGCAAGGTGATTGTGAAACAGATAAGGAATTGAATATTTATTGAATAACGAAAAAGGATGTTAGATCCATTTGACGAAAAGAAAAGCTCTAAATTTAATATTTAAGCATATTACTTAAGTAGTGGTGTGCATAAATCTTATTTGATACAGTCATCCAAAGTTGTTTGACCCCAATGTAGTCCTTCCCTTAGAATATGTTTGACGGAAATAATGCTCTTTCGATTATATGACAGATGCTAAACAAAGCAAGCATATTTACATTATTTAATTTTATAACTTCGTAAGTCTCTCGTGGAAGATTCAGACTCCCCTAAATAGTCCTTGGCTCTATTACATGTAAGTTGTATTGCGATGTTCGTCAATGTGTGTTTTTCTTCTTTCAGACACTCGGAAAAAGTTTTGTCTTGTCGCAGTAAAACTGTCGGGGTAATAAGCGTGAGGGGCTGGAAAAAAAAAAGGTCCGTTATGGTCAGACTCTGGCCTGCATGAGTGGGGGGAGAGTAGCGGACAGGGAACCTTGTGGTCTGCTTCTTTCGACAGAGCAACCCTCCCAACAGCAAAGTCTCAATAGGTCTCCCACGCAATGGATTTGCCTTCAAAGGGGGAAATGGAATCAATATTGGTAAGACTAGGAAGAATAAATGACATCTGTTCGCTGCTTTTTTCAACCGACGCTGATACGGGATCTTAAGCGACGTATAATGGAATTATAAGTAATAAAATAATCCATAATGGAGGCCTCTGGACCACCTCATATGAGGCTTCGATTAAATGTATAACAATAAAATATAATAAGCCATTTAATAATAACTTGAATTTGAATTTGAATTTAAAATTTTGGGTGCGTCAGCACTAAGGCTATTTTGCACCCGTCACATTATACGAGGTCCAGCCCCTTATCGTTACAAATAACAACTCTAACGTTGCAGAACTAAAACCATAAAATATTAAAATGTTCTGACTTTCGTTAAAAGCTGAGGCTGCAAAGGGGCACTCAGCACAAATAAGGACAAAACACAGGACAACACAAACAAAATTATACTGGCCATGGGGCCAGTCGTCAGAGCCTCGTTAGTCTGCCGTCCAGGGTGTACTAACGTGGAAGTGAGGTTGACATTTGGGTGTACTACGTGGAAGGTCACCCCGTACACCCCATTTAATAATAACTGCAGTGTATATATATATATATATATATATATATATATATATATATATATATATATATACAGGGTGACCTGTAATTAGATGTATTCCATCAAAGGGGTTAAAGTAGAGACAATTTTCAATAAATTTGACCATATGATACCCCGCCCAAAAATTAGTAGTTTTCGAGATAATCAAATTTCTATTGTTTTCTTTTTAAATGACATGAAAGAAAATCCACATGAAAGACTTAGTTCACAAGACACCGGTAAACTCGCTAGAAGAGCTCAGGGAGAGGATCTTAACAGCTGGTCAACACATCAAGGACACCATCACATCACGAGTTAAGAGACCAAATGTCCGTAAAAACCTGCGTGTCTGCATTCGTAACGGAGGTGTCCACTTTGAGGAAGACGTGTAATGTTTTTTTTATTTTGTTGTAAATTGATTCCATTCACATGAAGATGAATGAAGTATTATTTCTAGAACACAAATGTGAATGTTATCAACATTTGTACCTTGTTGGATAGCTGATGACACAAGGAAGTAATTTAAGTAATTTGTACGCTTCGTGTCATACCATTTTTGTTATTAATACGTTGCCAAGTAAACTAAGAGTGTTTTTTTTTCATTACTTGTAAGTTTAGAGCCACCCGTTACTTACATGTGATTGTTATTTGGGAAAAACTTTTTTTTTAACGAACCACTTATTTGTTAGCTATCAGAAAACGCTGAAATATGTGCCATACAATGAACTGTTTTTTCTCAATTCGTATTTTTATGTGGAAAATTGTAATTTAAAAAAAACAATAGAAATTCGATTATCTCGAAAACTACTAATTTTTGGACGGGGTATCATATGGTCAAATTTATTGAAAATTGCCTCTACTTTAACCCCTTTCAGGGAATACATCTAATTACAGGTCACCCTGTGTCGCAAAACAAGTCATAAAAACAAGTAACTTTTCCTAGCGAACTTTACCTCGAAAGCGCTTAGTTTCGACGCTATAAGCGCTTAAAATCTATCCTGTATGTATGCAACCCAACAGAGCAAACGACCGCTCTGACATAACTTCCAGGGGCGCGCGGCAGGGTTGCCACTAGCGTCACTTGGCAGTCTTACCTGAGCAAAATACGAATTAGTAATGGTACTTGCGGTGGCGACTGAAATTCAAAAACGCTCATTACGAAAAGTCTCCATCGTGTTTCCAGTGTTATGCAATATGAATAATCCCAAGAGAGGCTTACGACAGATGTTGATGAAATCGATCAATGAGCAAATGCTAACATAGTATGCTATCCGCCTGGTTTCGAACTGGGATTATTCATATTGCATGGCACTCGAAACACGATGGAGACTTTTCGTAATGAGCGTTTTTGAATTTCAGTCGCCAGCGCAAGTACCATTACTAATTCGTATTTTGCTCAGGTAAGACTGCCAAGTGACGCTAGTGGCAACCCTGCCGCGCGCCCCTGGAAGTTATGTCAGAGAGGTCGTTTGCTCTGTTGGGTTGCATACATACAGGATAGATTTTAAGCGCTTATAGCGTCGAAACTAAGCGCTTTCGAGGTAAAGTTCGCTAGGAAAAGTTACTTGTTTTTATGATATCTACCAGCACGCAAGCGTTGTTGAAGTTGTTTTGCGACCCCTGTATATATATATAGGGTGTCATTTTAATGGCGGCCACGAAGGACAATCGTATAGAGGACATAAAGACAAACAACTTTTCTCCGTAACATTTTTCTCGTTGGTGCTTCGTTTCGGCGCTAGTCGTTCAAACAAGGCCCTTTACCGCCTGAATGCTGGCAACCACACACATTTGATTGCATTTGAGACGTCATTTCCTGTCGTGAAGTGATGCGCTCCAGAGTTGCGAGGAACACACATATTCTATGAAAAATGACGTAGCTACAATCAGCTACATTATGTACCGTAAAACAAAACGAGAAAATGAGTTCTGTAATTCAACAGGAAGTGAACAAACGATACAAAAAAATGTAGAAATAAAATTAATTCAAATGGAAGTGGTAATATCGAATTTTGTCTCAGCTTACGTGTCAAATATCGGGTGGCCAGAATTAAAGCTACCCAACTCAAAACCCTCTGCAGCGTGTCTGAGGCATCGTAGAACTCTGAAATTTGGTGAATCCACTATGCAGACCATGGGGAAGAGAATGGCCATAAAAAAAGTAGTTCAATTTTCCGCCATCAGGTTGAAATGTGGCGCTGTAATAATGAAGTCCTTTCGCATGACCCTAACTTCGCAGTGCAGCTGCACTATTACTACCGTTCTGATAAAACAACTTCACCAGCAATGCAAGTTGTCTCTTATTTAATGGCATGGTGATCACTTCCGAACTTTTGTTCATCACTTACGTTAAGTAATTTAGCTGAGTTATTAATTAGAAAGACTTTCGTTAGCGGCTGGAAGTTGCGAGAAAATAATCTCTCGTTTATTGCAAGATTGAAAGGTAAAGGCAAATCCATAACCAATTGGAGCAGTTTACGTCATTATTACAACCTATCATAGAAATACAGCGCCACATTTCAACCTGATGGCGGAAAATTGAACTATTTTTTTATCGCCATCCTCTTCCCCATGATCTGCATAGTGGATTCACCTACTTTCAGAGTTCTACGATGCCTCAAACAGGCTACAGAGGGCTCTGAGTTGGGTAACTTTAATTCTGGCCACCCGGTAGTTGCAAATCTCGTTGCCAATTTAGCATCTACAGTTTAGTGTATCCACCTCGTCCTTCTGATATTCGTTATCTGTAGTACACTGAACAGTTGGCAATATAGAAATGAAGAAACTTAAAATTCCAAAGGTAAGTAACACGTAACGTAATGTATATTCACGGCATTATACAGCAAGGGGCAAAAATGGTTGAAATTAAAGGATTTTAAGTAATACAAAAGCAAGCTCTCTGTCCGACGACTATGTTTATTTACGCACCAGATACACATGCAATACTTTGCAACTGTGAATATGGCAGTATATTCGCGGCTAGTTCATCATTAGGTGTTTCAGCCATAATGTAACAATGTGAACCTCGGATACTTCCGTTATCAGCACTACAATACCACAACGCATGTATCAGGACAAATGGATAGTTCAAACCTGTAGGTAGATATTGTTACGCGCCAACATAATTTATAAAATTCAATGATTAATGTGTTAATGTAAAAGAAATATTTGTGTTATTCTATAACATCATAATTTGTTTGACGCAAATTTGTAGTCTGTTGCAATGGTTTACTGACTAACCTTGAGATGTTTGAGTGTTAGATACTAAAGTGTAAATCACCAACCCTGAGACCTTCTGTAAACAAACGGTCTCACCGATTCGATGTATCACTCCGCGTCAGCTGATTCACGACCGCAATCAATCATCTGCTGTTACACTCATAGTTCGCCGCACCTATTCATTTTACATAAGAGCCTCTGAATGTGAGAACCCGCTCTCAAAACATCAGACGAATATGCAGCCGCATACATTGTTACTCTCCCGGTCATTCTCTCTTTCATAACCCTTAAAACTGCAGACACCGACACACCACTGCACTGGGATACCAACTTAACCACTTCATTTACTGGTTTCTCAGGATACCACTCACAGAACGTTACATAAATATTGAGTAGAATCTGTTTCTCACCCCTTTTCAAAGGCTGTCCTTGCTGAAGTTTTGAAAACAAGCTCGGAGAACACGGAGACCTTCTCGCACGCATAGAACTCTCAATGTTATTTTTCTAAGGATACGTCAGGCAATATTACTAAGTTGCACTACTTCCTTGCTGTTCACATGATTATTTTTAGAAAACAACCAATGTTATAAAATATCATTATGTACATGAATCTCTAAGCTCATTGAAAGTTACAATGCATATTACTACAAAATGTTCACACTTATCTTGCCTTGCCATGTCACCAAGTTATTTTACAAAGTGCACTATATTTGGTGGAACAAAAATCGTTATTAGGATGCTTGTCAAAGTTTCCAACCGCAATAAATTTACGAACTTTCTTTGTCTTGTTTTGATCATCATCATCAATATATTTATTGGACTTACAGCAATGCATATGGCTGTTTATGCCCATTATATATTTTATTTACATAAGATACAATTTACATAAAATCTACAAACAAATTTCAAATACACTCCTATCTATATCATCCTTAGAAATATACATTACCATGTTATATCATTTTGTCTAAAAAAATGCAAGTAAAATATATTCAATTCACATGCAAGAAAGAAGCCAAATTTATGGGAAATGATTACTGGTGCAAAGAGTTAACCATAAAGGTGAAGCATTAAGTAAAAAAAGGAAGAGCATTGGGTTTAAAGTGAGACGTCATTTGCGGCAGCGTATCCCATACTACAAATTGGCCATCGTTTTACCTTACGTAATGAATCCTGTAACAAGGCTGGATTTTCATGTGGATTATTTTACTTCTATAAGTTTGCAATGCTTTCTGCATGTACGTGGTTTTGTTTACAGAAGGTCTCAGGGTTTGTGATTTGAACTTTAGGTGATGTGATTTATTGATTTTGACGGCTGATGAAAGCTAATTTTAAAATTAATGTTTTAATTTGTGTACTCGAGAAATAATTTCAAGATTAATACAGTTTTACTTCTAACAAGAAGTTTATTTTCGAGTGCAAGTGTGTGATCAGCTGAAATTTTAAGGTATTCTGACTGAGCGAGATTTAAGATATTTTACATAAAAATATCCGTAAGTTATTCCAACGTCTGAAGACGCCTTATAGTAGTCTTGTGTTCTCCGAAATGGATTAATACTAGTAGTAAGTATATCTACTGAGTTTAAACCGGAAACGTGACAATATCAACAAAATTCGATATTGTGACTTCCTTTTGAATTCGTTGCTTTTTCTAAAATTTTTCGTATCGTTGGTTCTTTCCACTTCCCCTGGGATGACTGCGGGTCTTCTAGCTCGTAGGCTGTTTCTCGCAGATGTTCGGTCTACTGGACGCGTTCCTATCTTCGTTTTGAGTCATTCCATGCGAAATCAACACAGCCTTTGACCTGACCACCTCCGATTTTCATGAAATTTTGGGAAGTGGAAACTATGTATGGAACTTAGTAAATATGAAAATTTTTAGTCTCATGCGTCTTGTAATTGTTAAATTATTCAAGGTCAAAGTTCGCATAAACTGCCCTTTTTGAGCCCGCTTAGCTATACTAAATGTGCTGTAACTCCGCCCCTATTTGACCTAGAAACCTCAAATAAAGTTTATTGTACAGGGAATTGAACACGCTTTCCAATGATATGTTACAAGTCTACATTTTGGTAAAAATATAATTTTGTCACGTGACCTTGACCTTTGACCTTGAATATCTCAAAACATGTCATCTCCAAAAATCGTGAAAAAAAATATATTTGGTCCCTCATGCCATACTCTAAAACATATATATATGACGCAGAAAATGACGTCACGGATACGATCAAATATTGTGTTGGTTTGGCAGCATTCAGCCGGCATTTGTTTTGATGTCCTCCACAGTATATGTTTCTGTGGTCCGTGGGCGCCATTAAAATAACACCCTATATAATTATATAGTACATACATACACACATACATATGTGGAGGGAAGAGATTGTAAAAGATTGGTTGGTGGATTTGAAAACCTGCCCCCTCACTCCAAAATAAGTTCCGACGTTGCTGCCCGGCCTCAGAGTAAACAGTAGGAAAAAATGTTGTCCGATGGAAAATTAATCGCAACTATGGGGACGGATGACAATTAGATTAAATTGATTATGGGACGCTCACAAAGAGATAGCCATGCACAGACGAGGACTCGAACTCGAAACCTAAAGTGGAGAAGGTCATCAATAACTCTCGGCCACGAACTGGCTTGTGATTATTTGTAATTGCTAAGGAATATTTTTTGTTATATTCCTAATACCTAATAGCTTTTTTGGACACTTACTTTCTGAGTGACATTAGATTCAAAATTCGTTCTGCGCGGACTTGGTTTACATTCACTGTTTTCTTTGGGGAGGGGAAACACCTAGTTCACATCGTAGAGACAATCACGGGCCATAGTTGAAGTGTAACGTGTTAAATACTATATACGGAGATCAGTTGGACACGGTAATTGTGATTCGCAAGTTACATTTTCCCTACTCAGATTCGTCCAAATTTGATCCTAATGGATAATCTAGAAGCAACGCAAAATGTTTGTTGATTTACGTGTATTCACAATGACTAATGAAACCTGGATCCACATTTTTTTAAAAATTTTTAAAATCTTGGTGATGGAATTTGCGTCTCAATACGAATGAATTAAATATTCACTACAATGCGATCGCTGTAGAACCTTAAAACGAGTGAGTATAGAGCGACCACAAACAAAAAAACTTCGGCTAAAATCGTTTCGCGCACCTTCCCCTCGATCCGTTCAGCTCGGGCCATAGAAAAGCATGTTCACCCAGTGTTGCCACAATCTCTTGGCACAATTTCCCTCTGCAAGGAGCAAAATGTCCATTATTCGACTATTTTTTCCCTTCAACTAAGAAATCATGTTTAATAATAGTAATAATAATAATAATAAATAAGTAGTAGCTAGTATTTTCATTGGTCCACGTTCGTATTAACGAAAAATGTTAAACAATCCTGAAATCTTACATAATCAGGCCAGGTCCATAGAGTCTTAAACTCAATGCAATGTAAATAAGAAGTGACAGAAAAAAAAAAAATGTGAATCTGGAAGTAGATCTTAATATAATGTGTTTTATATAGTCTGATGTCTTCAAATTTCCCTTCGTATTTTTAATCGAAATTCCCTTTTCTCTTTTCGCTTAAAATTCGGTAAGAATTTCCCTTCAGAAAGGGTAATTTCCCTTCATGTGGAAACACTGGGTTCACCCTGCCCCTCTCCGCGTCGAGGGAGTACGGTGCACACGAGTTGAGGGTGTGCGCCGATTTCTTTGCCTGTGGTTCCACTGTAGTATTCGTATAAAGAGTGTGGTAGGAAGTCCAGTAGGTGAAAAAGTATGAAAGAAAGACGTGTAAGTTTCTATGTGAAAATACCTACCTCCGTGGCGGAATGGATCGCACAGCGCTAACCGAGTCCAGGGTTGGAATCCCGGCCTGAGCATTGATGCTCTTCGAGAGTATTCATCATCACTTATCTTCATCGTCGCTATGAGCCAAAATGGCTTAAAATCGACGCTAAATAGCAAAAATAAAGAAATCAACGTAATCATGTCTACTATTTGCTGATCTTGCAACAACACAGCATATGGTAAATAACTAACTGCCACAAATTTGGAAGTAATAAGTAGGTGAAAAAACAAGGTAAATTTCAAATTGCTTGGGAGCAAATTATGGATTTGTATTTACAGGGAAGACAAACGAATACCACTACTCATTTATTGATTGATTTAGTTCATTTTAGTCCTTTTTTCTGACACATGTTTTTGATTGATTGATATGCGTTTTAAGTCCACCTTATGCGCAGTAAGCTAATCGGGACTAGACATACAGTTTAAAATGGGATCCGAACCACTATGTGCCTCCACCGGGTATCAAACTCTGTGCCACTTGTGGCTAATCGCGAAGATGAGGACGAGAGACGGAATCGAAAAGTTTTCCAGGCCTTTAAAGCGTCCAGTACTAGTTTGCTACATAACTGAAAAGGCCACTTAAGAACCGGTCGACGACACGGGTCCCGGGTTCGAATCCCGGCCGGGAAATGGGTGCTACCTTCACCAATTTCATTATCACTCATCCTCTTCATCACGATTAGCCAAGAGTGGCAGAAAAGCGACGCTAAATAAAAATAAATATCAAAATCGAACTTAACAATTTCATGCTTACCATTATCTTTGCCGTAGACTGTACCGTGTAACCAACTAGGCGCGTGAGTGCAGAGAGCGTCAGAAACTGCAGCGAACTAGACGGGGATCAAGCTGTCCTTGAGCACGCAAAGTTTCTAACCAACCACGTATAGGATCAGTTGAAGTTATCTTTGATTTCATAATTCTTAGTAAGACATATCATTTAACAATCGCACTTCACAACAAGGTATATCCATATGAGGTAGGAACACTAAGACCCATGATATTGTGTTACAAAATGTTGGGGGAGATTTAGTTATGAAATTATTAACATGATAATCGATTATTCGTAAGCTTAGAAGTGAATAAAACTACATTATTAAATTACACTGAAAAAGAATAATCATGTGCATTAAACGTCCTCCACTAATTATTTTACTTTACCACAGATGCGTACATCAAAAATGGAAGCACAACGCCCATCAACGACGGGAGCACAACGCTCATCGACGACGGAAGCACAACCCCCATCGAAGACGGAAACACAACGCCCATCGAGGACGGGAGCACAACGCCCATCGACGACGGGAGCACAACACCCATCGACGACGACAGCACAACATCCATCGACGACGGAAGCACAACATCCATCGACGACGGAAGCACAACGCCCATCGAAGACGGAAGCACAACGCCCGTCGACGACGGGAGCACAACACCCATCGACGACGACAGCACAATGTCCATCGACGACGGCAGCACAACGCACATCGAAGACGGGAGCACAACGCCAATCGACGACGGAAGCACAACGCCTATCGACGACGACAGCACAAAGTCCGTCGAAGACGGAAGCACAACGCCCGTCGAGGACGGAAGCACAACGCCCGTCGAGGACGGAAGCACAACGCCCGTCAAGGACGGGAGCAAAACACCCATCCACGACGACAGCACAACGCCCATCAAAGACGGAAGCACAACGCCCGTCGAAGACGGAAGCACAACGCCCGTCGAAGACGGAAGCACAACGCCCGTCGAGGACGGAAGCACAACACCCACCGACGACGGGAGCACAACACCCATCGACGACGACAGCACAACGTCCATCGACGACGGAAGCACATCGCCAATCGACGACGGCAGCACAACGCCCATCGAAGACAGGAGCACAACGCCAATCGACGACGGAAGCACAACGCCCATCGACGACGATAGCACA
This sequence comes from Lepisma saccharinum, assembly GCF_977018435.1. Taxonomy (NCBI): domain Eukaryota; kingdom Metazoa; phylum Arthropoda; class Insecta; order Zygentoma; family Lepismatidae; genus Lepisma; species Lepisma saccharinum. The sequence continues at coordinate 54,153,526 of NC_139254.1, read as the reverse complement.
ACGTCCATCGACGACGGAAGCACAACGCCCATCGACGACGGCAGCACAACGCCCATCGAAGACGGGAGCACAACGCCAATCGACGACGGAAGCACAACGCCCATCGACGACGGGAGTACAACGCCCAACGACGACGGGAGTACAACGCCTAACGACGACGGGAGCACAACGCCCATCGACGACGGGAGCACAACACCCAGCGACGACGGCAACACAACACCCATCGACGACGGGAGCACAACACCCAGCGACGACGGAAGCACATCAGCCATCGACGACGGAAGCACAACGCCCATCGACGATGGCAGCACATCACCCATCGACGACGGAAGCACAACACCCATCGACGACGGAAGCACAACACCCAACCACGACGGCAGCACAACACCCATCGACGACGGAAGCACAACACCCATCGACGACGGCAGCACAACACCCATCTACGACGGAAGTACAACACCCATCGATGACGGGAGCACAACACCCAACGACGACGGAAGCACAACGCCCATCGACGACGGGAGCACAACACCCATCGACGACGGCAGCACAACACCCAACGACGACGGAAGCACAACGCCAATCGACGACGAAAACACAACGCCAATCGACGACGGAAACACAACGCCAATCGACGACGGAAGCACAACGCCAATCGACGACGGAAGCACAACACCCAACGACGACGGGAGCACAACACCCATCGACGACGGAAGCACAACACCCAACGACGACGGAAGCACAACACCCAACCACGACGGGAGCACAACACCCAACGACGACGGAAGCACAACACCCAACGACGACGGGAGCACAACACCCATCGACGACGGGAGCACAACACCCATCGACGACGGCAGCACAACGCCAATCGACGACGGAAGCACAACTCCAATCGACGACGGAAGCACAACACCCATCGACGACGGGAGCACAACACCCAACGACGACGGAAGCACAACACCCATCGAGGACGGAAGCACAACACCCATCGACGACGGCAGCATAACATCAAACGACGACGGAAGCACAACGCCCATCGACGACGGAAGCACAACGCCCATCGACGACGGGAGTACAACACCCATCGACGACGGCAGCACAACACCCAACGACGACGGGAGCACAACGCCCATCGACGACGGAAACACAACACCCATCGACGATGGGAGCACAACACCCATCGACGACGGGAGCACAACACCCATCGACGACGGGAGCACAACACCCATCGACGACGGGAGCACAACACCCATCGACGACGGAAGCACAACACCCAACGACGACGGAAGCACAACACCCATCGACGACGGAAGCACAACACCCAACGACGACGGGAGCACAACACCCATCGACGACGGCAGCACAACATCCAACGACGACGGAAGCACAACGCCAATCGACGACGGAAGCACAACGCCAATCGACGACGGAAGCACAACACCCAACGACGACGGGAGCACAACACCCATCGACGACGGGAGCACAACACCCATCGACAACGGGAGCACAACACCCATCGACGACGGAAGCACAACACCCATCGACAACGGGAGCACAACACCCATCGACGACGGAAGCACAACACCCAACGACGACGGAAGCACAACACCCATCGAAGACGGCAGCACAACATCCAACGACTACGGAAGCACAACGCCAATCGACGACGGAAGCACAACGCCAATCGACGACGGAAGCACAACACCCGACGACGACGGGAGCACAACACCCATCGACGACGGAAGCACAACACCCAACGACGACGGAAGCACAACGCCAATCGACGACGGGAGCACAACGCACAACAACGACGGCAGCACAACACCCAACGACGACGGAAGCACAACACCCATCGACGACGCAAGCACAACACCCAACGACGACGCAAGCACAACACCCATCGACGACGGGAGCACAACACCCATCGACGACGGAAGCACAACGCCCATCGACGACGGAAGCACAACACCCATCGACGACGGAAGCACAACGCCCATCGGCGACGGGAGTACAACGCCCAACGACGACGGCAGCACAACGCCCAACGACGACGGAAGCACAACGCCAATCAACGACGGAAGCACAACGCCAATCGACGACGGAAGCACAACACCCAACGACGACGGGAGCACAACACCCAACCACGACGGCAGCACAACACCGAACCACGACGGCAGCACAACACCCATCGACGACGGAAGCACAACGCCAATCAACGACGGAAGCACAACGCCAATCGACGACGGAAGCACAACACCCAACGACGACGGGAGCACAACACCCAACCACGACGGCAGCACAACACCGAACCACGACGGCAGCACAACACCCATCGACGACGGGAGCACAACACCCATCGACGACGGGAGCACAACACCCATCGACGACGGGAGCACAACACCCACCGACGACGGGAGCACAACACCCATCGACGACGGGAGCACAACGCCCATCGACGACGGGAGCACAACGCCCATCGGCGACGGGAGTACAACGCCAATGGACGACGGAAGCACAACACCCAACGATGACGGGAGCACAACACCCATCGACGACGGAAGCACAACACCCAACGACGACGGGAGCACAACACCCATCGACGACGGCAGCACAACACCCATCGATGACGGGAGCACAACACCCATCGACGACGGAAGCACTACGCCCATTGTCGACGGGAGCACAACGCCCAACGACGACGGCAGCACAACGCCCATCGACGACGGCAGCACAACACCCAACGACGACGGAAGCACAACGCCAATCGACGACGGAAGCACAACACCCATCGACGACGGGAGCACAACTCCCATCGACGACGGCAGCACAACACCCATCGACGACGGAAGCACAACACCCATCGACGACGGAAGCACAACACCCATCGACGACGGAAGCACAACACCCATCGACGACGGGAGCACAACTCCCATCGACGACGGAAGCACAACACCCAACGACGACGGAAGCACAACGCCCAACGACGACGGCAGCACAACACCCATCGACGACGGCAGCACAACACCCATTGACGACGGGAGCACAACACCCATCGACGACGGGAGCACATCACCCATCGACGACGGGAGCACAACACCCATCGACGACGGCAGCACAACACCCAACAACGACGGAAGCACAACGCCAATCGACGACGGAAGCACAACACCCACGGGCGACGGAAGCACCACCACTACAACAAGTCATTCTTCCGCTTCAAGTAAGCAGTGATTTTTTTGTTTTTGTGCACTAAGTATCTCTTACAATAATATCACTATTTGTGTTTATGTGAGCCTGTGGTTATCTGCCCGCTTGCTTTTTTCACCAATTTATTTTGCTTCAATTATATTATCAGAAAATTATTATATTTTTACTTTCAAATGAAATTCAAAGTTAGTTTTTTTTAAGTTGCTCTAAGAAAGCATGAAGAGTATAATTACATATAATCAAGAATATCTCATTGTATAATTGGAAACATTTTTCTCATTATTTTTTTCGTTAGTATCATTGTCGTCATCCCGTTTCTAAGTTTCATGAATACATAACAAAGCAACTAAATAAATCTCAACGGACTGTTGTCACGTAATAATTAATATTGCAGAGCTTTAATTTTCGTAACGTTTTTTAAATTATTTTGACTTGTTATACACTGATGTTTCCACAGGTACGAAAATAGTCCTCACCATTATTGTTGTTCTTATTATTAATATATTATTCTGTTACATTTCATCTTATTTGATTTGAATCTTTTTATGTAAATATTCCGTTTTGATATGTAATGAATATTTATTAATCTTTGCTGATTATTAATCTACTAATATGCATTTCCTTTCTTTTCTACATGATTTCTGCTGGGTTTTTTGATGAAGTTGAAGCAAGAATGTGGCCCTTAAATTCTTCATCTCTTACAAACCCACATTGATAATAATCGTAAAAGTATGGTCACAGTGTATCCACTATCATTACAAGTTTTACACTGTTTTACACGGCAAAAAACGAGTCTCACAACATTATGTAAATAGGTGTAAGGTGGTTTCACTGGGGCAGAACTATTCGGGCCTGTACGGCTATGCCTCCCAGACCACCTTATCGCACCAAATCACTTTTATTAGTCTGAATTCGATGTGCAGTGCATTCTGTGTACCTGACTTCTTGCGTTGTTTTTATAACTATAACGTACATTTGATGATTCTCTTTCGAACGGGAATCATTGTGATACACGTGAGTCAATAACTACCATAATCGCGAGCATAAAATTGCAGAGCAATCCCAAAGCACTAAATATAATTTTTCGATATTGTAAATACCCACAACTAATATGGACAAATTTAGAAAATGATTCAAAGCTCCTGTATTTGAGGGGCGCTGAAGTGGAACCGCGACTGTCGATGTTTCAGAACATTAGAACACATTTGGACACAAATTTATAGATAATCCCTATGAAATAATGCACTTATTCCAGCCATACCAGCAGCGTCTGTTTATACAGTGCGCTCGCTTTGGCTCTGGGCCTAGAAAGCGCGTGACATGGCGCAAATGCCGACATTTTCGTCCCGTAACATCTCGTTTATTTACGCACATATCTTTAGCATATAGACAATTATATTTATATTGCATAAGGAGTATTAACCTATGTTGTAAGAGTTGTTCAAATTTGTTCACGAGCTATCTCGGCCCAGAGCCAAAACGTACTATACAGAGCATTCCCTGACATTCGCTACGAGACTCGGCAGCAAGCGACCCGGCATCAGTGCTTGTCTTTACCGGTGAACGGGGTCCCGGTGAACGGTGAACAGTCGCACGCTACAGTCTGTTTCTTTCGCTCTCCCTGCCTTCGCTCTCTTTCCCTTTCTGTTGACGTTGCAGACTGACGCCAGTATAATCCTCCCTCGGAAGTTGTGTTGTGTCGTGTCCGTGTGTTGAAGATTGAAGATTGTGGCTTAATATGGCACCACAAAAGTTTATATTACAACAAAGGATTTATCTTGTCGAGTGTTAATTCGGAAAGAGGAATTGTGGAGAAGTGCGACGACGTTTTGCAACGAAATTTCCTGGTGTTCCCGTTCAACATAGGACCACTATATTAAACCTCGTAAAAAAGTTAAGAGTAACAGGGTCAGTTCTGAATAAAAGTGAAAACAAAAACCCACGTGTACTTACTGAGGAAAAACTCGATGAGATAGAACAAAGGTTAGAACAGTCTCCTCGAAAATCTATCCGCCGCCTCTCACAAGAAACGGGTGTTTCAAATACCACAGCATTTAGAGCCGCTAAAATTCTTAATCGGGAGAATTACAGTAGACGGACTTGAACGTGTAAATTCCAATTTCCTTCGGAGATGCCAGGAATGTGTTGCAGCAGAGGGACATCATTATCAACACCTCCTGTAGTCAAGGTTAGTACACAATATGAAAACTGTAATTTTAATAGCCGACTCTAGCGACTGTCGCGGACCCCGTTCACCGGGAAAGACAAGCGCTACTGCCGGGCCGCTTGCCGCCGAGTCTCGTAGCGAATGTCAGGGAATGCTCTGTATATACAGCTATATATATATATAATAATGAACTTGCGACCGTGGGAAATTTTCATCGGATGAGTCCTGGACTGGACATTGATGTTCCTTTGTGAGTGTCCCGTCATCAATTATCAAATCATCATTCATCCTAACCGACGTCAGTAATGAGAAGGTGCAGAAGAGCGACAAATTTCCAACAGTGGTGGAAACAGTGTGAGAAACTTGCCACGTCTCCTCCCTCTTCCAAAAACTCATTAATCCACTCTCTTCATCTTCCCCAATATTTTTAATAAAGGATTTTCCAATATTAACTCTTCGTCGGCTATTTCTACACAATTTGTTTTTATGCAATGTGACCACAAGTCTTTTTTGAGAAACATCCAGCTACTTACAGTCACGAAAATTGATTGATGAGAGATCCAAACCTGATCCTCCTAACCTAACCACATGTGTATTATTAGAACTAGGCGGAATTGTAATTGGAATAAATGCATATGTGGTTAGGTTAGGAAGGACAGATTTCTTGCTCTTAGCAATCAATTATCGTGACTGTAAGCAACTGGATGGACCTCAAGACAGACCCATGTGACTACCACATCGACAGTACTTCCGTCAGTCGAGCAAGGGCTAATCGAAACTGAATCAAAATGTGTTCGAACGGTAAAGACACTGAGACGATGACGTAAAACGGATACGAAGTTCTAAATGTATTATTTTTACATTGCAGCCCCAAAAACCACCACAACTCCTGCACCAAACGCTATTCTTTGTCCGTCTCTGACAGTTGATGCCTACGAAGAATATGTATGGGACAAGGCTCCCCCAGGAGTTGTAATTAGCGATTGCCCCAAGGGAACGGACGGACATGCCACCTGGGAGTGTGGGAACGACGGAAAATGGACCACGCCTTTCCCTGACCTAAGGTAAGATTTAGTCTGGCACACAGGAGTGCGTACACCTAACTTGGTAGTTTACCTTCGTCACCATTTTAATGTTTTACTAACTATTGGGGGTGAAGCCTTGAAAAAAGTTCAGTCTTTGAAAGAAAAATGACATTCCGACCATCACTGTTTTACAATCTTTGATGCGTACAAAACAGGGGAGTATCTACGGTGGTCAAGAACACCAAACATTTTACTTCTATGCACATTTAGTGTAACTTTAGCCGTTATAATATATATGGAATACCTTTCATGAGGAACTGGAATTCATATTTCCTTCATTTAACGCAAGCCGAAATTAAAACTCTTCTTAATTAAACTGAAGCTAAAAGTTTCAAATGGCACACGGTTTTGAACTGTATGCACACATCTATTTACAAATATTGGATAGCATATGAAACACTGTTGATGGAACATTAAAATGAACTTCTGCAGTATTGCGAAAATATCCTCGCCTATAATATTACTGTTCGTTGTAAAAACCTCCACTTTGAATCTGACACATCCAATTACATAAGCCCCTTCCCCCATTCCTTGGAAGTTCTAATATTTATTAACGGTGGTAAAATATCTCTAAACTGAATTTCTAAGTGAAAATATTACCTGAAGACAAGAAACGTAGTGCTAGAATAAGTATAGTTGAAAGCACTAGACGGTGGATAATATTAATTAGCATACAATTGTAGAACCGTTGTCACTAACAGTAAGAGAATATAATGTGTTTGTTCAGTATTCCGGACGGTCACACCTACATGAATTCCATCTTTGCAATACAATCTGATTTCCCTCAATATTATTTCAGTGGCTGTACATCTGAAGCTGTAAACAACGTAACTAATACTAATTTAACTGACTACGACAATATGGTGGAGGCAGTGGAAGATCTGAATGACGTGGTTCAACCTAATACAACCTCTGGTGACCTGGCCAACATTGTGGACAGAATAGACGACGTTCTGCAAGCGCAGGAGTCCAGGTTGCAAGACGCCAACACAACCTACGCTACCCACTTGGCCGTCACTTACACCGAAGCGTCCACCAAGCTGGTCAGCGACACTCTGGACAAGGTGACCAGCTGGCTCGGCCTTCCCGAGGGCAAGAGGAAGGAGAAGTTGTCCAACCTGCAGAGCACCATCGACAAAACGGCGGACCTTCTCGCACGGTACCTTGGAGAGGAGGGCTCCCAAAGTTTCACCAGCGATAATTTCGGTAAGTTACTAACAGATATAAATACTAAAGCCCATACTTTTTACGGTAACTTATTCCACTTATGTAACTTATTGAAGTACAACCGACAGTGAAGGTCACGGTAGGCAAGGGTGTACCTAAGGAGGGGTTTATGGCTTCAATCCTGTCAAATACTTTCAAATGAATAAGCATTTATTCTGCCACTTCTTTTGTAATGCAATATTTAAATCATAATGTTCTGAATATTCTACAAATGGACTTGACTTGTTAAGAAAACAACTGAGGGCCCTGTGTATTCTAATAAAAACTTTAGACTTTATATTCACTCAAATAATGAGAATATATCTCGAATAATTCAGAGGATCTCCTGTAGAATAAATGAAACTAATTTCATGTTGCCAATCACTATGGATGTGTGGATCATAAAATTCGGAACCGGGCTCGGAGAAGACATCTTGTCCGACATCTAGAGTGCATAACTCTCGTCAGAAGTTCCTTTTAGAATGTGTAATTTTCATTTCAAAAAGTGCAAGTCCTGATTCGAACTCAAGTTCGGTATCTTTGACATAGCTCGAGACGAAGCCGACCGGACGCGTATCTGTTTTCGAGCCAGCACCTGTTCTTCTGAGAAGCGCTGTTGTCACTTTTACCTGCTGCGTTTAGACATCCAAAACAAACTACGACGACGTTACACACCCAAGGCCTCCATGTTATATTAAAAAAATAGCACAACACAATAACACAACCTAGCAAAAGATAACCACATCCTCACGTTATGAAATCTCTAAAGAAACTGAATTGGCAACATCTTATTTACTCCACGTGGACTTAACAAGAGATGTCAGTTCCTAAAACGGACGCTATTGGTGGGAAAGATTTGAGGAGAGAATATACTGGGCTCCACGTGGACTTGACAAATGATTGTCAGAGGGAAACTGATCTTCCGTAATTTCCTTTGAAGTAAAGTGGCGTTCCAATCAGAACTTGCACCATGCCCAATCAGGCACGGCCAGCAAATCCCCTAGCGTCTTGGACTTGGTGGTAACAATGTTAACTACGACGGCACGAACGCGGTACATTACCCAGGACACCAAGAATGGCGGCTGTGACGGTTTTTCTCGTGTACTGAATTGTTGAGCGTAGTAGCTTCACAGCCGCTGGATGTAGTACACACTGTTGTTGCTTCCAAGTATTCGGGTACTTATCAAACCAGCGACGTACAGTTTTCTGATGAGCTTGCAAGCTACCGTGTCACCTATTCCCTTTTCCGATCAAGAAGAGCAACCCGTGTGTTGCAAGCGGAATTTTATCTAACCAGAGAAATGTTGCTCTTGTCATTGCCTTGATTGGGTCAGTGTGCTTGAACTGAGGCTTGGTTCGTACTTTGCCTTTTGATGCCCGTTCGCCTTCCCATGACAATAGACATATGCAAATTGTCCATCATCACGTTCATTGACTCTGTTTTCAACCAAGTGATGTCCAAGATTTGAAACTGAATCGATAATAGGCAGAGGACTATTTGGAATTTTTTAAGAGAGAGGACCATATGTGCTTGAATTCTACACTAGGATCACTTTAAGGTTTTGGACTATCTCCACTACCTACACTACAAATCAAACATCCACAAAAATACTACCTAAGTTCAAGGGGCAGAAGAATCAGCTCAAATCCGGCAACACTCAGAAAAGAACAAGACATATCGTAGATACAATGAAACTCAATAAAAGAGCCATTCACAGCCAAGTAGAGAAGCGGCGAAATAAAAGACTGACTCAAAAGGCACAGTATCAACACCATACTTCTCTGGGTTATAAGAAAAGATAACTAGAATTGGTTCAAAATTCCAACATCATTTCAGCAGTAAGAAGACACCAGAAGACAAACCAGAGAGCTCCATATAATCCAGCAAAAACTGCGAATACACAACACATCATGTGAATGTGGGGGAGCTTACACAGGAGAATCAGAATGCCCTATACAGAAAAGAATAGATGAACACAATCATTACACATCCAAATGCAAAACAGATAGGTCAAAAATAGTCGAATATGCATGGGTGTGAATCACATAGAATTCAGTGTTGCAACGTAACAGTACTACACATAGAACCAAATGAGACTCTAAGGAAAATCAAAGAAGCAGCCTTCATAGCAGCGTGTTTCCCTGTGTGTGTTAGGTTTCGATGCACAGCTGTTGTTTTTTTTTATTTCCGCACCTATCTACAAGGACATCTAGGAATGACAGACGTTTGTTTAATTCCTTTTCCATAGTAAACCTACTTGATATGCTGGAGAAAATTTGGTTGTGTCCACGTGGCCATATTACTAAAGCATTATCTACATACCTAATGCATGTCTTTGGCTTCCTGGTGCTTTGGATGAGAGCTGTCTGTCTGTTCATGTCTTGTAAAATCACAGTCTGTCAAAGGTTCGATCCCCACCAGCGGCTGAAGAAATTTGTTCACTTGAAGACCACAGAAGAGGTGTTCTCTACTGCTAGGGAATGCAGCTAAAGCACTAGACAATGAATAATGTTCAATTAACAATGCATGCTAATGTAGAACCATTGTCACTAACATTCAGAGAATTATTAAATGTTAACGATTTATATTACCTGTTCACAAGTTAAATGGGTTAATATTATATGTGTATATAATTACTTGAGTACATTTGAATTTTAAAAGCTTATATTTTAGTTCAACTGATCATTTGTACTATTCTTCCTTCTGATCTGAGTATTTTCATTCAATCAAACTGACTGAAGAAGTCGTTTGAAATTTCCCTTGCCCTGTGCATGTGTGTGTGTGTGTGTTTTATATTAATCAGTGCGAGTTTTCTGAAATGTTTAACCATCCAGAGATGACCGTTGAGAAGAAGAAACCCAGCTACTACCAGGAGAATCCTCCGACCTTCCAGCAAGAGGACAACTCGGTGCAGCTTCCGAAAGAGATATTCGACTCGATGTCCGACGATTGGGCAGGAGTGTCCTTCGTCTCGTACAAGAACTTCCATTGCTTGATGGACACAGCGTCGGCTTGGTAAGTAATTGACGGAATCAACTAAACAAAGGTTGTGTTGTTTCTCAGTGACATGTCCAGTAATTTCATTGGTTGGCAATGTTTTCACCCCTGGACATGTGCAAGAATGCCGCTCCCCCCCCCATTTATTTTTCTGCTGTTGCTGTGGACAGAGCATAAGCTATATTACTTAAAAACCGCCGTATGGGAGAGAAATCAATATTTCAACCTATCTGCAATTGATTCTGGATCAAAGGGCACTTTAAGTGCATAAAATATTACTATAATTCTTTGAATTTTCAAGCTACAGCTGCATTGTCCTAGAACATAAAGTTGAAATAAATTAAACTACAATAATCTATGGTTTTCCTACAGGCTTCTTCATTACAATCACCAACATTTACTGATTTTATAGTTTCTTGCATCTTTGTTGTTGTCAACATCGGATGATAGAGTTTCTACCCTTCATTTTAATTAAAGAGAGGAGTTGCTTGCACCCGCGAAAGCACGAGCATGCAGGGAGATACATTCTACCATCCCTCTTGGTGGATCATCTGACTACCACACGGAAGATACAGGTTCGAATCCCGGAACAGGTGATCTGGACCAGGGATTGTTCCAGTCATTTCTCTGTTTCTGCACGGCTCTGAGGGCCACCCAACCTCGTAAATGGGTACCTGCGGGGCAACCCTGGCAGGTAAAGGCGGCCAGGCGTGATGCTGATCACATCATTCCAACTGTGGTCGAGATCAAGAATATGTGGAGCTCTACGTTTTCACATCACCCCATATGCCTACATGACATGTGTGCACAGGGGTACCTTTGCCTTTGCCATCCCTCCTCTACGTAATCTTCGATGCCTCCCCTTAAATATGCCACTGACTGTCGTGGTATTTAAATAAACGTTAACGAGAGAACCCATTACGATTAAATCAACTTGATGCAACGGCTCTTAAAGTGACAGGGTCTAGTAAGAAGCTTTTTACTGGTCGTTGTATCGAGTCCCATCACCGCTGTTTTCAGTCTTTCAAGATCGTTGTTACGCACGTTACCGTTGCTTCCAGGTAGTTCTAAATTGTCTTCACGATGATAGGTCAACACCGAAACTTTGTAAGAATCGAACCTGAGACAGTTTCTACCTAAATCAAGAGCGCTAAACATATGACTACAAAATGAGCTTCATGCTATTTAACAACTTTGTGAAAAATAAGATGATGCTATGTTACCGAGGTCGATAACCAAGACATTCCACCATTATGGTCAATGTACTTTCCCCACTGAATGTTTTTCCTTCTTCCCCAAACAGTACATCCCGTCCGCAGACTGCCAACGATGCTGGGTCTTCGACGGAGCAGTTCCTCAACTCTTACGTCATTGGAGCCAGCGTGGCCGGACACAAAGTGACGGATCTCTCGGCCAAGGTGCAGCTGAAGATGAAGCCTCTCCTTGGGTCCTCCAGCGGCCGGCTGTCAGCGCCCTCCTGTCGCTACTGGGAGCCCAACATCAACTCCTGGAGCGAGGCGGGATGCGAACTCAAGAGCTACGACGACACCGGAGTGGTTTGCGAATGCAACCATCTCACCAATTTTGCTTCCATGAGTATCTTCCTCGATCCTCCCGTAAGTAATTTCTTTATCTTGCACTCTGCAGTAAGCATTTTGGAATTGAATACCTTCAACTGTTGTTTCTTGTTGATACACTTGTTAGGGGTGTAAAGGAAGGCCTTCTGCAAAAACACCCAAAAGTCCTTCACTTATTGCAGGACAACGAGGCTCTGGTGCGTGTAATCACAGCCAGAATAATCCCCTGGGGAGTCTTGTTGTACTGTGTTTGTCCTTGTGTGTGTTGAGTACTTCATTACAGCCTTGGCTTCTACCCTAGGTAAGGTGATTTTCGCCTGAGAGAGAGTACAGTTACAGTTCTTGATAAACAATGAATGAATTAATTAATTAATTTTAAGAACTGAGTAAAGAACTTTTAACTGAACTATTTTATTTTCATGTAAGAGGTTTGCTCTTAGCTTTGTTTGAATTAAGTGGCTTATTGCCGTATTGTGTGACAGGCAAAAATAGTATATCAATCAAGCTACATTCTGTTTTCATAGATCGGTTTTCACTCATCCTTAGAAACTCACATCTACGTTGTATTTCTCCTTTCTCTTTCTTCATTATCTTCCTCTGTTATTTATCCTTATTGCATTCCTCCTGTCCTAAGAGCCATATCATTGTGACCTATCGAACCTCATTATATCTACTGCTATTTACTTATTGCAATCCTTGGATGTTCATTCTTCCCCACTTATCGCGTTCTCTCACCAGCCCATATATGCGTTAATCTGCTTTGTTTTCGATACACTCTTCTCAGCTGTTGTGGGCTATATTGGCCATGAGTCGGCTTATGGTACGTTCCGAGTGAAAACAATTTTCAGCCAGTGTATGAGGCCCGTACTCGCACACCATCTCGAGGAAATCCGCGAGCTACGAATGAGTAGCGTAACCCAGTCATGGGAAACCTACAACTACTACTTGAGGTTCGTCGCGCTGACCACACATCACCCTGTAACTGGTTGAATGATCGCCCACCTCTGCTGAGGCATGTGGAAGTGAGGCCGGCAGTCGATAGGCAGGCCCTGGCCCTCATAGGCTGTTGCCACGGGATATTATATTTAATGATTGAAATATCTTAGCAAAATTTCTTTTAGTTCATGGAATATTTGTTTGCATCTTTACGTGATCAGCTGAGAACAGTTGTCTGAGATTATAAATGTTGATATTCTATTTCGCAGCCTCCGCTTCCTTGGTACATTATACTAGGCACGTCCATAGCAATCGTCTGCTTCGGCCTGTGCCTTCTCATACTGACGTTCACCAAAGGCCTGAGGAAGGAGAGGGACTCAGTGGTCTGGCACCTCTGCTTCTCGCTGTTGGTCGTCGAAGTGGTCCTGGTCTCCGGGTTGGACAAGAACGACAACCCAGCAGCGTGCACGGCGGTCGCTGCTCTGCTCCACCTCTTCCTGCTCTCCTCCTGTGCCTGGATGGGCTTTGAGAGCTTCAGCGCCGTCAGATACAGCAGCAAGGTGAGAAGGAGTTCAGAATAACGTAACACAAGCGACATGTTATTATTAGTATAATTTTGGTACTCAGGTTTGTAGCGTGTTAAATTTTCCGACTGAGAATTTATCTGCAAATGCATGTTTTTGCTGAACAGAAAACATATTTCAGAATAATGGTTTTCTCATGAGTTTTCACAGAAATGTTCCACAACAATGATAATTAATGATGATGCTGCATTGTGTACGGGAAATATCGCACAACTTGCTTTATCATAGCCTAATAGATAAAGCATATGTTGCACCAAAATCATCAATTCACCTCAAAAAGCAGAAGCACAATCTTCTATGTAACTTTAGGCAACAATGAATAACAATGGACACTTTCACTGCATCGTAGCACCCTTAGCTCCGAACACAAAGGGTAGTTCCCGAAGTATGTGATGCTACAGTATTCTTCTGTGTATGCTCGGGTGCGAGAACCAACGATAAAAGGTACTGTAAGCCCGTCGGTGATTTTCCCCTATGTTGCACATTTTGGAAATTTTTGCGATTAATGAAGATTTTGTTTCACGTATAAAGTGCATATTTTCTTAGAATTTATAAGGATTTTTACATATTTTAGCCAAATATAAGGCATGTAAAATTTGATACCAACTCTGGAATTATTCCAAGAAGCATGCCCTAAAATAACGCCTAGCAACCATATCGAATGTTGCCAACATGAAATAGGCTTCAATCACGTCGGCTAATTTTAGACACACTTCTCTGCCTACATAAACCTAGATAAACGTACGAGATTGTCTACTGTAAGTCTTGAAAAATCTTGTTGAATTTTTCAATATGTGTTACAATTATTGTATATATAGTTTTCATATAACATATACAGTTAAATGGAATGTTGAAAATGATTCGTATAGAACTAATGCTTAAAAATATACTTCATTATTTTCTATTCATGTGCCATTCTTACATTAATCAACATCTACTTTCCATTGTATTAATACTTTCGACCACATTATTTTTTTGTTGTAGTCAGTATTTAAAAGCACAGTTCGTTTTTTCAGTTAACATTAATATTTTTTCTGTTACTTATTGAAATTTTTAATAGTAATGAAGAATTATGGTTTGATAATATTATATAAATAAAATTTATTCTTCAAAAGCACATTCCCGATGAAGAAATGTCATGTGTGACGTAATGTTTCTAATATAATATAATGGTTTAGTCTACTTTGATTTTTTCCTCCATACTTTCATGTTTCATGAACATTAGTGTTAACTTTACATTATCATTACTAAATTATTACAACAGCCGCCTTGCAGCTCATGCATGCAACACGTTCTACGAATTATATAGATAACATAGAATAAAATAACTTAAAAGTAATATATATATATATATATATATATATATATATATATATATATATATATATATATATGAGAGAAGAAGAGAGATAAAGATTATATATATATATATATATATATATATATATATATATATATTGATGAAGGAATTGGGAGCATAAAAGTCGAAACATTAATTTGCCTCAAACATCGCTCAGAAGCTCGCAAGTTGAACGCTCATTCACCCCACATTCCACCGGATGCAGAGCCGAGCAACTAGAATTTTCCACTCGGCTCTGCACAGTCAGCAAGGCAACGGCCCTCGCCGGCGGTGAGTGCACCTCCACTGTAAATTTCCATCTGCATCCAGGGATACCCCAGGTGCACAGTGGAGGTGCAAAGTCCAACAACCTATGACTCAAATCCAATGTATAAAACCGCTGGAGACAGTAAATCGATCTCTCACTTCGCTCCAATATCACCACCAAACTGATCGACGAGAAGAGGACGACGGCCTGCTGAGAGATCGCGACAGTACGAGGCGGCAACAAGCGAGAAGTCCATAGCAGTCCGGATTAAGCCAACCGAAGAATCTGCAAGAATAAAACAAGTCGCCGAATTGCCTGCCGTCTCTTATCGTCATCTTCGATCTCTCCAGCGGACACCTGTCACCGTCGCCGACGCCAGAAGCCGAGGGCCAGACCAACAGCAATGGGTGAGTAGCGTTCAACAACACAGGCTCCCAACAATCCTTCATCAGCCTCCTTAAGGGTAGAGGTGGTTAGCCAAGTCAAACTTAAGACCTACTGTATTTATCTGAGCTACGTCCCGGCGTGACTCGATCCCGTACCTTACCCGACGTCACGCTACAATATATAATCTTTATCTCTCTTCTTCTCTCACATGTACTGAAGCCCACGAAAGATGATGTCGAGAAACCTTAGTCGGTAACATTTTTCATTTAAGGAAAATTTCATGAAAAGTACTACTACCTCATTTGTATTCCTAAGATAAATTCTATTTGTCATTTGGGATATTTATTATATTCTTGATATCGGTCACATTCCAAACTGGTATGTTGCTATTGGAAGCTTTAAAATGAGTATTCCTTATAGCTATAAATTGACACATCCCTCTTTCAGCAACTTGTTGAATTATTCTGTACCCTCATTTGAATATGTAGATGCTACAATCATTCACATATTTCTGTATGTCTTTCTAGGTTTTGGATGCAAAGTCCTCCATGTTACAAGTAGTCCTTGCTTATGGACTGCCTCTGATCTTCGTTGCAGTAACCTTAGGTGTGACAGAAGGGGAAGGTTATGGAACCAATGACTAGTAAGTATTTAAAAGACAACAATAATTTCTATCAATAATAATTAAGAAATGGAGCCAGCAGAGACAAATTGGACAGCGCAATGGAATAATAAGATATATCTTCTACGCAGCTCAAAGTGTAATTTGAAAAGTTCACGGTAGATTTCAACTCAACCACATTAAGAAAGAAAAGTTTCTTGTAAGTCCACTTTGAACCGAATAAGGAATGGGTTTACAGTAGTTTAAAATTAGATCCAAACCTACATTTGCCTCCAGCAGGGATAGAAGGGACCTCTTGATTTACAAGGCAATGAAGTGATATGCTACGTCATCGGAGATGCATACAAATCCGCCATATTGAAGTGCGTTGAATGTCATTGCTGAAATCAGTGCGATACTAGTCCTCCAAAGATCCTAGCTGCGTAAAAGGTTAAACCTAAACCTCTAAATCTACGACAGAGATTCGCTAACACACGTATGAGACAAACAAAGGATATTGAAAACAGCAAAGGCACAATGTATATGTTGAACTGCATTAAATTCGTGTTCTGAGCCTTTTTTAACACGAAAATTCAATATTTTGTGAGATTGAATAATTTGAATAAACAAAGCAGATATACCACATTTCAGCTTTCGATGACTATATCAATGCTCAATATGACCAATCAGTGATTGTTTTTCCAACAACTCTGGAAAATGTAGTGAATGAATTTCATGGTAGACACTTTGTCTATAATATCTTTGTCGTCCACTGTATAACAGTGTAAAAACTATTTCCTGAAGTAAAGTTCAACGAAAAGGAATGACCTTGTTGTATTACTACTTCGTGAATTGTACGTATATCAATGACATCTTCCCCAGAAAAAAATAGTTTCGGATGACTCCAAAGCAATTAGTTTATAGAGGAGCGAATGTAGTGGCGTCAATTTACAAGAAAAGTAGAGTGGGGCTACTTTCGTAACATTTCTGGTTGTTGCGCATTTGCAGCTTGAGAGGGAGTCGTAACTCCAGAAGGATCCAATCAACATGTAAGCCGCTGACGTCATCCTAAACCAGCCTCTCTCACTAACGCACTTACTCGCTTTGTAGACTCATGCAGTATATTGGAGATCAGACTCTAATTTATCCCTCAAAACAAATTCAAACAAATGCTTAGGTGTTTCACCCGTCCTGTAGAAATCATGAAATAAGTTCAAATGTCCTTCTTGGCAAGAGTAAACAATTAATGCATTTATTTAACATTATGTTTCGAAGACCAAGTCATCCCCATATTAATAATAGATTTTTCAGGGTGGTGTTAGATATCAACTCCATGATGACAGTCAATACTGAGCTCACTATGCCTCAACTATCTCAGTCAGTCATTTTTGCTTCATTATGATTTCCTCGATGCATTTTAATTCACTTACTTGTATTTAACAGAAGGCTTCATTCTGTACTTTATATATACACAGTATCTATGCGTAATATCCTCAGATAATGAGTAACATCAGTCAGACTAATACATTGCTTGACTGGTTATTTTGTAAATTAGTTCATGTCAGTAAATAAGCAAACTATTACCTGGTAAGATATGTTCAGTCAAGAAAGAATTAACGTAATACTTATTAAGTTAATTCTTTCTTTCCGTGAGGAAAAAAGGGGAGCAAATGAATAATGGGCTAGATGGTAACACACCACAAATAAATTCAAATCTATGAATAAGCGAGTATTTTAGATACATTTCATCTATAGTACGTACAGTCTATTTGATGACAGATTCATATGAACATTTTCTTTTTCAGTTGTTGGCTGAGTTCAGAAAATGGATTTGATTGGTTATTCATGGGGCCCGCTGTAGTAATAGTAGGTGTAAGTATATATAACTCATTTTCTGCTGTACATATTAAAGCAAGTGAAACATCATATTTCTTTTTTGTTTTGAAATTTTTCTTATGTTGGTTTAATTGTCTACCAGCGTAAAACTTTACCAAACTGGTATAATTTACTCAGACTTTTAATTAATTCTGTGAATATTTATGCCAAGGTAACTTAATATACTATAAGGTAGCGCCATCCGAAAATTGCCGATCATGCACGAACGCGTGACGTCATGTGGGAGGATCGGTTATGCTCGGTGCCCCTTCGGTTATGTTCGTTCGGGGCTTGGCAGAAGCAAACGGCCGCTATCATTTCTATGCGAGTTTCAGAGAGGGAAAGTGTTTCATTACTTTGAGGGGTAAATATTAATTATCATACTTCGGGATGGTACTGAGGTATTCCTTTAATGATTAGTAACATAATTAAAACATGCTACTTTTAAAAGAGGGGAAAATTGCACATGCAAAAGTATTGTAAAAATTCATTTTTCTGAAACATCATCGATATATTACAAAGAAGGTTGTCCGTGTTCTAATTAGAATTTCAGATTTCATCATTTCATAAATCGTATTATGATTTTAATAAGAAACGTTGCATGCTAAAGAAGAATTGCATAGTGAAAAAGTTACAAAGAAAGAATTGATTGACAGATTTGGTTTATTCTTGCTTTTTTAAATCGGTGTCTGTTGTCTTTTTTAAATATGAAAGGAAAACCCATAAGAGATAGTCCCCCCCCTTTCTATCTCTTTCTTTGTTTCCACAAACCGGCCTCCTTGGCGTAGTGGTTAGCACATCGCACTTCAACGCCAGAGGTTTGGGTTCGAATCCTGGCTTGGGCATGGATGTTTGTGAGTGTTCATTCATCATTTCATCACTCATCCCTATCTTCGCAAATTAGCCAAAAGTGGCACAAGAAACGAAGTAAAATGAAGCAAATCAATCAATCAATATTTGTTTTCACATATACTATCACATTTACTAAATTCTCAATTTTCCCATTAAGGACAAATCAATATCTTGCCCGATTGGATTCGAAACCGGGACCCCTGGCGTCGAAGCGCGATGTGCTAAGCACTACGCCAAGGAGATCGACAGAGGCCTCCGAGGTACTACGGGCTCACAGAAAGTCACAGGAGTACTATCGGATTATAAATTATGGATATTAGAGTTTGGATAATAAATAAATAAATTATATAATATATAATCTATAAATAAAAAAAACACCCGTTCTTTATTTATAGAATCTCAAAGAGAGCGATAGTTTGCCAAACTAAAAAACAATCCTATCTTGTTCTCACGATAATAAAAATAGAAGGCATAATAAAAAATGAATTGGTAACTATAGATTGACACAGAATTGAATAAGCTGAATTTTGATGTAACTCGTTTTTATGTGGTTCTACTGATTAACTTTTAATTGGAGTCCAAACTTGAATAACCGTAATTTCTAATGCGATAGTAGCCCGGTATAATCTATTTACAACATTTAACACAATGCAGTACAAATGCCTAATATTTAGTTTTCTGACTAAATAGTTCCTTCTTATTCATTCAGAACGTTGCAATTATTTCCAGGAACATTTCAAATTTTACATAACATCAGAAAGTATTAAAATTATACTGATATACTTAAAATCCAATCTTTACCATTCACCATAATGTAACTTTATTTTTGAAGTTATCAAGTGAAAGAAGCAATATACAATCTAGATAAATTTTTACTCTGCATTTGATACTTACTCTAAATTCGAAAGAATTCCCAACCTTCTTCATATATTTATTTACTGTACAATAATTTACGTACGGATCAAAGTTCCACATGCAAAAAAATTTTGAAAAGTTTTATGTGGAGGAAGAATGATGAAATTGTTTGTAAGATAGTAGTTTCAGACTTTGAAAACGCAATTCCAGTTTGTAATTTGCAGATATTTTTAATATCTCTGATTCAAATTTGGCTGCAAGTTATCGTTGTCATAGTTCTAAAAAGTATTTTTTCGTATTAAGAACTTTACATACAAACGCGTGCTGAAGATGAGTCAAAGTGTACAAGTACTAATTTAACTAAGTTAACCTACTCGAAATACTTGATGAGTACTAGGAACATCAAACTAAAATGTCTTAACCTACTAATTCAAGCCTATAGAAATAGATTTTTGATCACACGGTAAATGAAACGCTTTGAGAATATCGATGAAAATATCTTAGTTTAATTAAACAATACAGGAGAAAAGTTACATGAACTCACAATGATTGACCGTGCAAGTGTACGAATTAATATTCGTTAAAGGACTTTGTCCGCAGATTTTCCATTTCCATTCCCTTGTGTGTCTGAGTTGTATAACCCGAAAATATACTCCAAGGCTGATATGCGACACACATTTGTACATTAACGAAGTAACTTGCATTACACTAATCTTAGATCTTCCTCTTTTTGACAGAAATGTACTACAAAGAAATAATGTAACATCCATTGGTATATATTGAGTACAAGGGTACAAAATTATTCACAATATATTTGTGAAATACCAAAATTGAACAAAGTTGAAACATTTTGATGATGGGTGTAATATTCACTCATGCAATATTTACCATCGTGCATACAACTCTATGTAACTCGAATTGAAGATGTACTAAGTGAATTTAATTTCCAATAGCTTGGAAGTTAGTACGCGATCTTCGAAATGCATATTTCCGACAACGTTCTTCACGATAATATGAACATACAAATCACAATCAACATCGGTCTGTGTTAAATGAATTTGTTAATAATTATAAATCCGACTTACATAAAATGTACATAACAAATCAGTTAGGCTCACTACGTACTTCGCACTAATTGAACACATTTTCAAGATATTGATGACTTTTCTTGTGCTACTGTCGGTTAGGTTACGTTGCAGATTTTGGACTTCTTTATTCAGTTAAAGCAGGTTGATAGAGGTTGTTTGTAATCTTTAATTTATTTGCTTCGTTATGCAGACGTGTGTTTCTCCTTTGTAAACCATCGAATATGTTTTCCAACAACGAAACATTGCTTGCAGTTTGTGCATATACCTTCGTCTATATATTTTTCTCTTTTCTGGCAGCATAGTCTTTAGCTTCTTTAGGGCACGTCTCCTTATTGCATATCTTTCGTAGCGTACAGCTCTGCAAACCTTATCAGCACGTCCTACAAGCGAAGCATATTGTGAAGATAAGTGTTTAGGAGAACTACACCATTTCCTCAATTATTTGGTACTAAAGTTATTGGATGTAATTTTAGCGATGGCACTGCAGTTGGCTTCAGCACGTTCTTTGGTGGAAAATACAGAAATTCTGCTTTTAGATCTCGCACATAGTCTTCTTCACAATAATTGGCACTGCACACTTGCATTTTTTACATTTCGTCTACAAGCATGAATCCACTGTTTACTTACGCAATTATCGACTGGAAATTATGATATTTTATGCCAGTTCCTTTAGTTTTCTGGTTATAGTGTTCATAGCTTGCTACAGCACAATTAGACATGATTGCAGTCTACAAGTACAAAAATACAATAAAAATAAATGGAACGCTACAAAATCAACAACCTGCTTGTTCCGATTTTTGCGACGTGTTAGTAGCTAAATGTACCCCGCACCAAACTTACTGCACATAGCAATGAGCACCGTCAAACCCGATCCTCCCAGATGACGTAATGCATACGTACTTCACATAGCAACGAGCACCCCCTGATATTTATGCATATTCGCTGTGTCTAAGTTGTCTAAAATTGAAATTAAAGTAATCCTAGTAAGATTAAGCTAGTTTCAAAGTAAGGTACAGGTGGTGTTCTGTCATTGAGAGGCGAGTAATTTAAGTTCATAATGTGTATTAAATTAATCCATACTCACAAAATATTGACCAAAGAAAGTGGAATACATTCAATGTGGGACTTATGAAACTTATTTTAAATGCTTATGTTGACAGTCATGAATAGTTTTCTTTTCTTTTTCTTTTTTTCTTTGTTTAGGGAAGATAGTTAAAGGATAGTAAGTCAACGTCATGTGTAAAGGTTATAAGGATTATCATAGTTTATATTCCTCCCTTCAATCGGACTTCTCAGATTCTAGGAACCAAGAGTACCTTACTTTACACTACCCATAATGCATGTAGAAAATCTTAGGTTGATTTTAACATTTATCTGTTCGTATTCAGTTTTCATATCACATGACATAATGCAGTAATGGAGTATTGAAATAATATACTTCAAGTACGTTCATATTTTAATCTTCCGCTCTTTGAAAAATGTCAACACACTCATGCATGATAATCAATACAATTAACATCAATAACGTAAAGCACAACAAACAAAATTAACGTCAACTTACATTTTGTTTCATCCAAATTCATGCAGAAAACTTCGAATATTCTCGATCAACTCAGCAAAGTTTTATTGAACTTACAGCTTAACTTATGGCTGTTTATGCCCAGCATACATATTCTCGGTCATCATTTTGCTTTTCTTTACAGTTTTCAATACGAGTATGTAGGTTAGTCGTTGTAATGTTAAGCGTATGTCGTTAAAATAATGTGCTTGTAATACGTAATATAGTTAAAATCTTTGTGATCACTGGCACGGTCATTATAGTCAGTTAAATCATGTACAGAAATAATTCCATACGTACAGTGGGAGACAAGTATTGCATGGCAAATTGCCCATGACAATTTTCATTAATTTTTCTCTTGCATCGTACGAGTATATATCTTTAAGAAATAGATGTTTAAGTATGTTGATGCAGAGGCTGTAAGCATCTTGTTTTGGTGTTTTGTTTCAGTTCTTGAATCTCTCATTGGATAAAAGTAATAACAAGAGCATGGTGCTCGACAAGTTGTTTGGTAATACTTATGTATCACATTGTACTACCAAGTACTGTTACAATTATAAATTAGTATTCACGTAGCTATCTTTGTGTATTTCACATTAGATAGTTGTGCTGACTTGTAAAAATGAGTTGTTAATTCGGACTTCAAATACAATTTCCTATTCTCTTTTCAGACATGTGCTGTACTGCTTCTTGTAGCAGCAGGACTAGCCAGTAAATCTAGAAGAAGTATGGCCAAATATAGTAGATCAGCTTCTCTACTTCTGATGCTGGTACCTACGTGGGCCATCTGGATTTTCTATCTGCGGAGCCGTAAGCATACTGATTTTTACTGTCATTTCTAGCTTACCATGAGAATTGGAAGGGTGAGGACTGGAACTTCCCTGGTATCTTCTCACCCTCCTATTACCTACATAAAAAATTTCAGACTTCAATCATCAGACTTAAAACGCCAAGTCTTTTACCTCTGTCAACTTATGAAACAAAATGTCCTAGCTAATCCTAATATGGCGTCGTGCTCAATATTCAGTTCAGTTTCCATCTAGCAATCTCTGATTTCATCAGAGGTATCTAATCATAACGTAAGATTTCTGTTAATGTCTCGGAGTGATCGTTGGGTCGCTCGGCATCATGTGCAAGCAGTTATTTTACGTCACTTTGCTACCTCTTGGGATAATCGCGACAATGAGGATGAATTAAGAAATGGATGGTGGGATATGTCTCAACCCCATTCAAACCTGGAATCTCTTGTTTCGAATGGGAGAACTACCTTGTATTGCATGGTTTTTCTCATCTTGTAAGGTATAATGCGCCGATTATTGCCAATTATACAATCATAACAGTAATTCGTATTGTTCAAAAGCATATGAACTTGCAAGAAGTACTCACTACTTAATATTTTTCTATGAAACATCGTTATTTTGTTTTTAATTTTTTTAGGCACCTGGAGTTTCGTTTCAAAGCCTTCTTCGGTGCGTTAGCATGCCTGCATTATTTAGCTCTGTAAGGAAGTGTGTACACTAAATGAATATTTAATTAATAATAATTTAAACTCTTTACACTGGTGAAACTTCGTCAATGTAAAATCCACGCACCTTTTTACAGCAAATTCTATTCTTGGAGCTGTGTTCGCCTTCTGGAACGCTCTCCTTGGCATTTACTACATAACCTTCCACTGTGCGATGGACAACGAAGTGAGGAAGAAGATGAAGAAATTATTCGTAAGTATATAACACATGTCTAGGTTTACCAATACAATGTAGTTCAAAATACACTTACAAGTGATCGAATGTATGCCAAGATCTTCAACAAACCACGGAAACAAGCCGCTTTGTTGCTCAACAATGGAAAACAAAAACTTGAAAGTTTGGATAAAATATTTTAAAATTACTTTTGCATTCATGATAGAACAGTGGTGTGTTATGCTACTATTTAGGGTTTGTACATATAAGGTAGTTTAGACCCTCTTGTTTTATCACCCAGTTCTATATTTTGCTATCGTTTCCTGAAATAATTCTTCCTTTTATTGAAAAATTGGTCAACCGAGTAGAATTATAACCGAAAGAAGCCTAAATGTAAAAAATGTTTTCTCGTGTCCAAATAGCCTATTTGTGAAAAATATTCAGCTGGATTCCTGGTTTGAACTAACAAAACCCTTTTTTTGTTCTGATTATGTGTAATAAATATTCAGATTAGATCAAGTTGTAATTCATACGTACTATTCATTCCTTATCTACAATACTATCCTAATCAAATAAACGCGTCCAGATGTTGTCCTGTTCACGTAAATAACGTAGCACTGATGTCCGTAACATATCCAAGTGGTTCATAGAATATCCGGGAAACATTCTTGTTGGATATGAATTGATTTCTCTTAGATAGGAATGAATATGTAACGGACATAGGATGGATGTCTCCTGGATGAATATTTGTATATCTATGGGTCGGTGGGCGTTCAATGAATGTCTGCTGGATATTCCTGAATATTTATTGGATATACATAACTTCAACACGAATATCAAAGATACATCTGTTACATGTATCTTGTGTCCGTTGAACATTCTGTGCTTCGTAGTCTACTTTCAAGAACTTTGGAGAATAAAAGTTTTTGGATACAGTGGGGGGAAATAAAATATGAATATCTCAATAATAAACCAACTCAAATCATAACAAAAAATGTATGATCTTTTCCTACTAACAATGGAATATTTTTGTCAAAATATAGAGATGACATCACCTCAGAGCAGGAACACTACTTGAGAGTTTCTTCACAACCAGCAATCCCAATCGTCTCAGACACACTAGCCCCGTACAGTTCGCTAAACTTTCGCTACACCAGGAATAGTGCAGATGCATCCCAGTGTCAGGCTGGTGCAAGGAAATTGCGTTCAACGAAGTAGAAGCTGCACCAAAGAATACACCAACGCAAGTGAGTTATATGGTGCAACACCAACTCGTCTACCTCGTTGGTTTGGGGTCAAGTAGTGTATTTTGTGTCTACCACATTTGCACCAA
The DNA here is from genome assembly GCF_977018435.1 of Lepisma saccharinum. Lineage (NCBI taxonomy): Eukaryota > Metazoa > Arthropoda > Insecta > Zygentoma > Lepismatidae > Lepisma > Lepisma saccharinum. The sequence goes on along the minus strand of NC_139254.1, from coordinate 54,127,928 downwards.
GTTCTGGAGCGGTGCAATGTGTGGTGTATGATCAGGTGGTGCGTGCTAACTAATCAAACGAACGTTTGATTGTTTGAGTTTAAGTCCACTTTGTGCACAGTAAGGCAAATCGGGACTGGACCTGAAGTTTAAAGTGGGATCCGAACCACTATGTACCCCCACCGGGTCTCGGACCTCTTGATTACAAGGCGACGACGCTACCACTGACCCATTGGGGAGGCCCTAAAGGGAACATCTAAAGCAACAGATATGCATTTGTTGAATCCTCTGAAGTTGAACACCGCTATTCGTCTTTTTGGTTAAATGTGATTTCCTTGCAACAGCCTGATACAGGGATATACCTGCACTACACCTAGTACCAAAAAGTGCTGAGAACTAGACGGGGCTATTGTTACCATGTTAAACATGGTAGCATCTCAAAGTTCCAGCAAACATTCCCCCTCAAAACAATTTCCACTTCAAACGCTGGCTCAACGGTAATGCATACTTGCAAAATCCTAAAATCGAGATACCTTTGCTTGCAGGTTCAAATGGAATGGATGAGTGCTTATTCGAGTTCCAATTCCTCTGATGACGTTACTTCAGAAAGGCTATCCCAAAAGATGCGTGAGTATCACTTTCGTGAGTAATTCATGGAGCAAATAATAGAAAAGGTGGATTGTCCGGGAATTTTGAGTTGTGTACGAGTTATGCTCTTCTTATCGGCTACTTTCACACTTTGCCATCTTGCATTTGATGCCTTTTTCTTTTTATGTAGAAAACTGGATTAAAGTGGGAACTCTACTGCACACAAACCAAAACGTTTGTAATGATATAGATCACTAGCCAACATTAGTATAGTTCTTAATACTTTGAACAAGTACAGTATTACAAGGAACAGGAACGTATTGTACTAATTGCCGCATGGCATACAGTAAATGATATGAAACAACAACATGTTACTATTAATATGTGGTTCTTAACATGCTGATCACTTCACACACAGCTAGCTGTAGGTAATGCGGAGATTAGGCTATATGACTGGTCAGCCCTCAATTTTTCAGATGAGTTCAAGAGATTGTGTAATGCGATAAGCAGAACGACTGAAGTTGCTCTTACAATCAGAAGCTGTAAATAACATGAAAATTTCATTAAAAAAATATTCGAAATATAATTGATGTATTGCTCTTAATATTTAATTACAAACCCTATTTTGTTATAAACCCTTTTGTCCATCATATTTCTCATATATTTACATTCAACTCCTTTCACGTTGCCCGGAATTTCAGTTTTCGATTACAAATATGTCGTGAATAGCAATAATATATTTAATATAAATTTATATTTGTAATTCTATATATCAAGGAGTGCTAGATATGAACTAATTTTGGTTCGTAGATTCAGTGATTGAGTTGTTCTTTTAAGTCCATTTTATCCACAGATAGGCTAATCGGGACTGGACCTACAGTTTCAAGTGGGATCCAAACCACTATGTGCCTCCACCGAACATCGAACCCGGGACCTCTTGATTACAAGGCGGTGATGTTACCACTACGACATCGGGGAGACCTTTTGATTCGTATTAAAGCATTCCAGTCTAAAATATTTTCTTCGCTTTGTACTTTTCATGGAGAACGTTTTTATCAATCTCCTAACTTAAATTAGATTGTCAGAACAGTTAATCTTTATGGATTATCATATTTTTATTTAAAGAATCTGAGCTCCCCATAGCTAACACACTCTCGACTTCAGAGTGAGTTCTGGAAAAAACATCAAGCTTTCAAACGTTAACGTCACTTCCATCGCGTAGCATGTTCTGACTGGCGTTAGCTCTCGAAAGCTAGGAATTTTTCTCAGAACCAGTGGCGGCGAGGGAGCGGCAGTTGCCCTCCACTTTTCGCCAATTTTGCCCCCGCACTATACTAAACCTTATCTACAAAGGCAAATATACTGTCTTTGCCCCCTCCCCAGTTCTGGCACATTGGCCCCTCGGTTTTGGAACCCAATCGCCGCCACTGCTCAGAACATACTCTGAACATGAGATTGACGTTAGCGTTATGTGAGTGACATAAGGTCTCGAAACCTGGGCTTGTATTTCAGAATTCTTCCTCAACATGAAATTGTCTTTAGCCTTCAAAAGGTCACTCTGAAGATGAAAGTGAAGCTGGGTATATTTTGTCTCCAAAGCTTGAGATAATTTTCAAAATTCACCCTGCAGCCCTGAAGATAAGAATAGTGACATCAGCTCTCGAAAGCTCGGAAAGTTATCAGAACACAATCGTTCCTGAACATCATTTCAATCTTCATTTGTTTGATCTTGATTTTATAACTTTCGTGTGACATTCTTCATAACTGTGGCTCTTGTAGAAAACACATGAGTTATTTCTAGATTGGCTACAAATATCATTGTACACCAGGTTTGCCTATAATTCACAGACCGCTGGCAGCGAAGAAGTGAAGAGGACAACATAAGAAGAAACAATATGTCGTGGTCATCACCAGCGGCTCCAAATGACGACATTTTCACTTTTGGAACTGAAGACGCCGGTGGCCAGTCTACGTCCAGGAACAGTGTGAGGAATCCAAAGTTGCCACGTCTGGCGGTAATAAGCGTCGATCCAAACGGACGGAAATTCAATCTGAGTTCTTCACAAACACGAACAGGATTCTAGATGTTTGTTGCAAAACTTTACGTGTGTCAAGTGAGGAAAAAAAATGCCTTTTCTCGAAGCATGTAGTGAGGAAGAACAAACGTGCAAAGAGCAATTCCAGGGGTAACAGAGTGACAATTTAGAAGCAGTTTCTTTCTATATGATTCATGAAACATGTATTGAAAATCATAACCCAGGAAATTTACAAGCAGTAGTTTTTCTTCGTGCATGGCAAATTCTTCAGCATTACATAAAAATAAATTTCAAGGTAACAGACTGACTCACTTGGCAATTTAAGAATACATTTTCTGAATCAAAGTTAGTGGAATACAACTTGACGCAATTTTTTACCGACAATTTTTTTAAAGTTTAGAAACGAAGTACGTTCGTAATCTAAAGATGATCTCCATTAAAATAATGCACAGCACATTGCTCTTCACTGGTATATAATTTTGACATGAAGGTTGACATTTTATCTGGAATTGCTCCAAAACCAAAATCAGCATTAGTTCTGATAGTGAGTGCAATATATGCATTACATTCCATCCATAACTACATAACGTGAAATACTTCTGGTTAGGACTTCAGGCTTTAAATATTCATATGAATAATCATTATAAGCAATTTAAACAGACTTTGGGGTTTCACTGTATGATTATTTGATTTTTTAATACTTTGCATATCTCAAGCGATGCCTTGAAACAAATCGTCCTCTATATACCAATACAATTTTCAATGATTTTCGAAGATAAGCATTTCTTCCACAAGAATAGAAAATAAAACAAAATAAAGTATTCAACACAAGATAATTGTACTGAAAAATACATCTTATTTTGGTACATTACACCACGATCTATATATTGGGACTTCCGCGAAGTGTTTTCCATAATTATAAATAATTAACACTAACTTTTTATGTGGTTGAAAGTTATATTTTACTGTTCTGCACATTAATTCCATCTGCAAAGAAATAAATAAATTATAGGATTCCTGAATAAGTACGAACTTTAATTTTGAGGGTCAACTATAAATCCTCTTGTTATTTTACTATACTTACATAGCAAAGGACATGATATGTCAAAATATTTGACAAGCAGACCTAGTTGAAATGAAAATGTAGTTTACAGTTACACAGTGCAGTAGGTTAGGTACTCAATTTTCAATTCTGCGGTAAAATATTACGCGTGTTTTATTTTCTGTAATCTATATATGTATTGTTTTCAACTCCATACTGAAAATTCTGTCTACTGTTTTCAGTAGATCGATGGGTGTTTGAAACACCTATTGCTTTCAGTTGATGAACTTAACTGCTAATGTTTCCTACTCTTTCCAGTAGCCGAACTGTGTCTACTGCTTTTAGTAACTGAACTGTACTGCTAATGTTTTCTACTGTTTTTGGTAGTCCAACTGTGTCTACTGTTCTAAGTAGCTGAACCGTACTGCTAATGCTTTCATTAACATAATTGTACAACTAATGTTGTTTTATTGTGTTCAGTATATTGCTATATGAAAACAGTACCATTATCAGTAATGAATATAATTTCTTATCTATACAACTGAAAATGCAATGGAAAATCATATAAAATAAGTAAAATATGTGTATGGTAAATAATGTGGAATTTGCAACTTAGGAATACTTTAACACAATATAAAAATCAAATATAGTGAACACATTTTTGAGTGTGTAGCTTCATTGTAGTAACGCATCTGAAGAAAATTTAGAAACATACTTTTTTAGACATAAATCGACATATTGTTCTTTTTATATTCACACGAAAACAGCAAAAAGTTAATTTAATCAAAGACCTGACCCTAAATGCTCGAAAAACCAAAACAAGCAAACACTGTTGATTACGTTGATCAAAAGATTGCTCCTTTCTCCAATTACATTAAAGAGACATAACAATAATCATGGAAATTCCATGCTAAAAAAATTAACTGATGTGATTGTGTATTCAAACTAATAGCTGCTTTAAGGCTGAGTTATTTCTTAAGAAAGAGTTGTAGTAACTTATTCATTAAGATATATCGAACTTCAGTAGTATTCATTAGAAAAACAGTTTCAAAATCCAATTCATAATCAGTGAAAATGCGGTGTCAAGAATGAAACAATCTGTTCTTAAAGTCAATAAATGATGTTATAATATATTGAGCACGTATTATGCATTATTATTAATATAGTTTTCTCAGTACAGTAGCTATACAGTGGGATCCATGAGTATTACCGTGCAAATTGTCCATCACAATGTTCGTGCACTTTATTTGACCCAACAAGAGCTTCAAGAATTAAAAGAAAACCCAAAACAAGCTGTTGACAACTTCTTCATCAGCATACATAAAAATCCATAGTTTACAAACACATAGGATGTAAGAGAAAAATTAATGAAAATAGTCAAGGGCAAATTACAGTTGGGTTTCAGTACATTTCATGGTACACAGTAGAAAGCATTTGAAAACAGTAGAATTTGTCTACTAGGTTTGCTCTGTATACTGTAATTATATCTAGTCAAGTGTTAAGATATTTCAATTAAGAATTTTATATTACTAATTATGTATATAAACTTATATTAATTATTTTTGTTGTTTGCGATGTAATATGTTTGAATCATCACGTTTGTAATTCAAGAAATACAAAATACTATGTGGAATTCTCCCTTCTTAATGATTTTAATAGCACACGCTAATATAGGACAATATATTAATTTGTTTTAGGTGCTGTTCAATAATAAAAATCTGTATTTTTAAGAGGAATAACAAAAACTTGGAAAGAAAATTATGATCTGTTCCACAGTTGGTGGAATTGTATACCTAATGTAAATAAAATTATGTACAATGTACAAAGTTTTCAATTCATTTAATTCGGTTTCAAAACTCAAGGAAAAATCAAATACTCTCCTTCATTTCGTAATAAACTGACAGCGAGAGTTGTTGCTTATATCTTGCTTCTGTCAAAGCAAAGCATATTAAGGAGAATTGTATTTCTATTTTATCTGGTACCCCTCTGGAGAAAAATACTAACTTACCTAACCTAACTAACTTTCTTACGATATATGTCAACTCTTCTTTCATCTGAGTATTGATTAAACATAGCCAGATGTCGAACACAACTGGTACTGCTGTCTGTCACGATGAATGTTTTGCCAGTACATGTACATGTAATTTTAGAAAACAAACTTATGACATATGACTATGTCATAATTTGTCCCATAAATCATCTGTAATGCATAAAAATGTATTGTTCTTTTATCAATTCGAGAAATACCCACAGATCATAGCTACACATAGAAAATTATTGCAACCAACTCCATAGCTGTCTATATTCATGTTGTTTTTACTCAGTAAAAACATTTTTACTCCTTAGTTGCAGGTTTCTGCATCTTGCAACGCTACACTTCACAAATGCAATCGCTTTCTTAGTTCTTTGTCCAAAGATTTTGATTTATTTGGTATATTTTACTTTTTGTGCCACTTTTGGCTAATCTCGAAGATGAGGATGAGTGATGATATGATGAAATTGATGAAAGGATACTCATAAAGAACACCCATGCCAATATATTGATCATTTTTTATGCCTATTTGCCCGCATATTTGAGAAGTTTTTAATGCCTATAAATCTGTACACTACTTATGACTAGACCTCGGATTGAGAGTTTTTAACCTATTTTTTTCTTTGCAGGTAAATAAGAAATAAGTCATGTCATAATTTCATTAAAAAACGCAACAACTGATGAAGTTTTAAAACGCCTAAAATAACCTATTTTGCTTGTTACAACCTATTTTACGTTAATGCGCCGAAATCAAATATTTTTAATAAAGTTTTTTATGTATTTTTAAGGATTTTCGTATCACACAGATGTACTTGCTTGCTTTGGTACCGAAAAAATTCCATGACTAACGTGTTTGAAAAGAAAACTTTGTCAATTTCTAACCTTCATGATGTCTTTTCTTTTTTTTTTCAATGCTCTAAACAAAGTAAAATATCTCGCCACTGTTACCTGCATGCTCACTTTCGCGTCAGGTTAGTGCTTTGTGGCATTCACACCTTGCTACGTAACGTTTCAGTATTCAAATTTGCACCAATCACTGTTTCTGTTGGTATAAGATGGTCCTCACAGACAAAAGACTGAGTTTAATTGTGGATAACATGAAAAAGATTGTTATGTATTCAGGGTCTGTAGGACCATGATGGAATTTAACTATAATTTCCGTTTTTCAAGGCGAACTTTAAAAAAACTCAAGAGTACAAGCAGTTTTTTTCTCTATTTCAACCTTACGTATTACCGCCTCTCACCACACACAAATATATTAACAATATAAAAGGTCTGTACGATTCCAATGTACCCAAAAATTGAAATTTTGTTTTTTAACGATTGTTAAAGCCGTTTTGAACCATTTTACGTTTTTTGGAGATATTTCAGGCTTTTTCGAGCCTAATTTAAGATTTTTAGAACCTATTTTAAAATTTTTAGAGCCTAATAGAGTTAAAATAAACTGGAAACGGTCATAAACAACAAAATCTTCATAAACTATCCAAGATATTTCACTTTCTCTAGGGGGTACAGAGGGTCAAGGGTACCGATACAACCCGCTATCCAGTGATTGGGATCCCACTTTATTTGTGGGTCCAGTTCCGAGTACCCTCTCTGAACTAAAGTGGGCTTGAAACGAAAGCATACTCTGCTAAAAAAAAAACGTTATTAAAATTCTGATCTCCGGGAAACATCTCAAATTAGTTTATTTTGTTATTTTTCACATTCGTACTTACCTATTCTGCATTGCTAAGGATTCTTTAAGGTGGGATTTCGCTTTTTTCACGAAAATAGTTTCAATTTTCCACATATCGAGTAATTATTGTTCGTTGCTTTTTCGCTTGCGTTACACACAAAATGGCGGGCAAATCTTGACTAGCGTTGTCTATCATCAGTGGGTATGCAGTGTTTTCAACCTTCTACACCGAAAAATACCTACTTTCGTGTTACTGATTTTGTATTTTTTTCTCGGGTTCGAAAACTCCACGAACCATGCACGGATAGCCCCACACACAATTTACGGATAGCTCCACAAACCATTCATAAGTACACAAACCATTCATAAATAGTTCTACGAACCATGCATGGCAAGGTTATGTTAGGTTAGGTAAGGCAAACATAGTTAAAATTGTCATCTTCTTGCAAAACAACGGCGTGGTTGGGAAAACTGACCGGGGGTTACGTCATCAAACGCACGGAACATATGATTCACGTAGTGGAATGTAATGGAGGCAAGAGCTTTTGTGCATCGGAGAGACATTACTGTCGAAAATACATGATTTACCGGCCGAATAAATTGAACGAAGGGAGAAAACACTTCCACGACCTTTCAAAAGTTACAGAAACTCAGTTGCGTAAGTACTTTCTCCTGTAAAGTTGAAGAAATTCGTTTCCCGGAGATCAGAATTTTACCCAAACTTTTTACGAGTCCAATTTATGCACATAAACGTAGATAAATCGGATCAGAGCCAGTTCACTTAAGCCAGCCCCCGTGGTGGAGTGGTTAGCACATCGGGGTTCGAATCCCGGTCTGGGCATGACTGTTTGTGAGTGTCCATTCATCACTCATCACCATCTTCGCAAATTAGTCAAAAGTAACACAAAAAGAGAAGTAAAATAAAGCAATTTAATCAATCAACCAAACCAGGTCACTTAAATATGCCCCATTCGGACGTGCGTTCCCCAATATTATCATGTGGCAGCACTAGGTTGTCGTCGAGTTGCAGTACCACACAATAATAACAATACTAAAAGTATAGCATGGTGAATAATAATACAAAAATTGAAGTTATTTATCTTGTTCCAGTTCCCAGCCGGCACCTTCAAATGGTCTGACGTGAAGCATGGTCAAACACAATTTCTAACTTGTTCCAGAGTTGGGAAAATTAAAGATATTATGCTCACCGAACAAGTCGTAAATATCAGACGAGATTAAATATAAAGACATTTTACACAGCATAAAATCACCGCTTTCGATCGTCGATTCGCTTCGTCGTTCATTTGCAAAACAACACCACTTCAAACTATGGAGTTACGTGGAAAACTGCCTCGTATACTTGACTTCGCGAAGAGACATGTCACGTGATTAGAACCACGGCGAAGTAATAGTCATTCCCGGATTCTCTGGAGTAAGAGAACGCGAACTCGTTCTGGGCGCATGTTGAAGGGTGTGCGCCTCGTCCAATGAACGCGCGGAGGGGAGGGGCATCCACGGGAGGGGGCGACTCGACTGGTACATTCGCGGTCCAGTAGTTCCGTAGTAAACATGTCAGCTCGCAAGTCTAGAGGAACTCTGTATTCAGGAGAGCGCCGCATAGTGTTGAATGTGTTCGAGAACAACTTGTTTGAAAAGTTTAAAACATATGGCTTTGTTTTTTACAATGTTTAAAACAAAGTGTTTTTAACATGTTTTTCAGACTTGTTTAAAATACATTTTGATACATGATGTTTCATAGATTGTGGTTATTTGCATATTTTTTTGAAAATGTATGTTTAATTTTTTTTTTTTTTTGTTCTTCGTAGCATCAAAAGACAAATAAACGTGCAATATTGTTTGTTATTTGTGTAAAACAATACACTGGCCATTGTTAAGGATAAAAGAAGAAATTGGCAGCAGAAAGCGTTTTGCTTTACGACCGTTACACCGCGCAGCACTTCCTTTCATCCCGCAGCCTTCCCCACCCAGTCTGGCTCCGCCCACAAGGTTTCCCCTCTGCGCGTCCCTTCTCCAGAGAATCCGAAAAAGCAGTATAGAGCAGTTGTACGCAAAGTAAGTTTCTTGTTGAGGTCACCAAACAGTAAGTTCCTCGGTAACCCAAGTTCGAAGCTCGACCGCCAGACGGCGCTGATGATGTAAACAGGGCATTCTAGCGTTACGTGTGCGATATTTACACATAAAATTTAAGGTTCTAGACATGAGATTGGATTAAAATATTCATAATGAACTGATTTCATAGAATTGTGAAGTACTTTGTTGTGTCTGCTACCAAATATAACAAATGAGTATAGTTACATGGCATGATGAAAAGCATTAACTAGAATGTGTAACGCGTGTGACGCTTTAAAAATATAGCAACTTTTTACTTCATTTGTCTGTGAATAATGTAGGCTACAGATGCTAATAATTCTTGTTGGTGAAATATGCAAATTATATGAAGTCACAAACATTTAAACCTTAATGGAATTAAAAACTAATCATTCTCAGATTGACTCATTTTCTTATTTACATGAAGTAGGACAATTTTTCGTAGAATGACGCATGAGGTATCGCCAAACCGTGTGACTCGTGAATGGTCAGCATAAGTTCCCGTATTAGCCTGGGCAGTCCCTTTCTTTAAAATCTCTGTCCTAATTTGTTAAAGGTATAAAATCAATAAATAAATGAATAAGATCTTAGGTGGGCAGGCCATGTGGCACGGATGGGATACGAAAGAAGAGTTGACAGGATTCTTGTTGGGAAACCTGATGGTAAGAGACCTTGTAGGAAAGCCAAGACGAAGATGAAGGGATAACGTTGAGATGGACCTAAAGGGAATCGGTAAAGATGGAAAAGATTGGATTGATCTTGCACAGGATGTGGACAGATGAAAGGCTTGTGTTGCTCCAGCCATAAATCTTCAGGTTTAAGAAGGCTAAAGAGTTAGTTAGTTACTTATAAAACGGGACGCCAAAATATCCCTTTTCTGTCACAGTGACTTATCGGCAAGGAATTTTAGCAACAATACACCTTCTCTACAATTATTATGGCCTATGGCATAGCAACACAGTCATTCACATCTGACTACAGCGAGGTTCATATTAAAGGTCTGCAGTTATGTGGCACAATGTGCAATATTCCAATTTTCCAAAAATATTGGAGTATCTTCTCTGTTTATCTGGAACTAATGCCCCCGGTGAACGAGTGCTTTCGTAGGTGAATGATTTGTGGACAAGTGACAAGAACGCTCGTTCAGTACAAACTTTGAAAGTTATGTTGATTAATATGGTGGACTTTTATCGCACGTGTGTAAACTTTTCCAAAATGTTATTTTAAAAGAACGATGTACTGAAGAAGATACATTCATCGGCAAAGTAATAATGAATGGCTTCTAATTCTAAAGGACTGCGTGGTTGGAGTGCAGTGCATATCACCATATTATGTAAGTTATTTACACAGTATTTATTTATTAAATTAGTTTTCAAACATAAGTATTTGTGAAGAAACAGTTTTGTTAAAATGTGTTCATATTGCCAACCCGTTTGTACTTGGTCATTTTATAAATAGAATCAAGTAATGATCTCATCATTATACGTTTATCCTCGAGAAATGTCCATTTTATTGTTTTAAAAACGTGGTCGCCTTAGGTTAGCTACATGCTGAAGGTGCTGATTTCACCCCTCTCGTAGGCTGCGGACAGCTCAGTATTTCGAAAAGCATTATAACAATACGTTAGAATCATTCTTAGTATGCAGCGAAACTCTCGTATCAATAAAGGTGACGAATATTAGAGATCGAATCAAGAAAGCTGGGGGGGGGGGGGAATGCCCCTTTAATGCTGGTCATGTGCATCCGTACGACTTGGGCGACTGCTCAGGGCGCCACCTTCGGAGACGCCAAACCGTGCCTTTGAGTAACGCTAAAAACTTTCTAATTATAAAAGCTTGGCTATTTGCTTTTTAAAGAGCTGGATTTATGTAGACAAAAAATAACTGCAGCTACTGCTACATAGCATAATAAGCATATTGCAACATCATGTAGCAATCCAAGCTAAAAGGTGGCTGTTATTTTGATATTAATATGCTGGTATTTAAATAAATATTTATTTATTTATTTATTGATAGAGCTGAAGAGGCCGAGCCCAATTATAGTGCTATAATTACATAATATTACTACAATAGATTCACTGCAGTGTTCCAGTAATAGTATTTTTAAAATTGCATAAACTCATTGCAAAAATATCAATTGCGTTATTTACACATGAAATTGTGTTGAAAGAGTTGCACGCTCTCCACACCGGAGAGCTAGAAAGAATTGATGTTTTCGCTCTGTGGCAGTGGAAGATTTTGTGCTCGGGACGTGTTTTGGAAATGGGAACATTAAATGATACGGCTGATAATAAGTTGGAATCGTCTATTATACCGTTAATTACTTTATATAGAAAGAGCAGATCATTTACTTGTCGTCGGAGTGCTAGTTTGCTGAAGTTGGTCTCTTGAGACTAGATTATTGTATGAATCGAATGTTGGATATTCTCCACAGGCTTTGAATTTGAGATATCTAAGAAACTTTGACTGAATACGTTCCAGTTTATGAATTAAGTCTATTTCAGTGGGATTCCAGATTACTGACGCATATTCTAGTTTTGACCGTACGAGGGAGTAGTAAAGTATATTCACTGGTTCTATTTTCGTGAAGTCGTGTCTTGACCGGGTTATAAAACCTAAGTTTCTGAAAGCGTTGTTAGTAACAGTTTCAGTATGCTTATTAAATTTGAGCTTGGTGTCGAAGGTCACTCTGAGGTCTTTAATTTAATTTTTGCGCATGATTTGTACATTTTTAATACGGTATGGAAACACACAAGGTGCTTTGCGTTTTGTGTAGGTGGCTACGCTGCATTTTGTTGTGTTAAGATCCAACTTGTTATTTTTACACCAAGAAATAACTCTGCCTACATCTTCCTGTAGTTTCAAGCAGTCGTCAGAGGTAGTTATTTCGTAGAAAAGCTTAAGATCATCGGCGAAAAGCAACTTTTGAGAATTTTGTATGCAATTTGGTAAGTCGTTGATAAGTAATAAAAACAAAATCGGTCCTAGATTGGACCTTGGGGAACACCAGAATGTGGCGTGAAGGAACAACATTTGATTTACCTGTATATTACAGTTTGCGTTCGATCGGCTAAGTATGAAGCTAAGAAATTTAAAGTATGAAGTGAAAAAATATTGAATGATGCAATTTTCTGTAGTAATACCGGGTGTTTCAGAAGGCTTTCCCTTATTACAAGCTTTATACATATCCGATATATGCAATGCAGAGATGTGAAAGTGGTGCCAAAATGTTGGAAAACTAACCAAGTTTATTTGTTGCAGGTTTCAGTAATGTGGCTGTAGTGTAGCAGTGTCAGTGCCAAGGAATCCGGAATTAATGCTCTTGACATCGGGTGGCATCTTTCCACACAATGTTTCTTGGACTTGACAGGATTTGGGAATGAAGATAAATTCCATTTTTTTATACCAACTTATTGATGGCAGATATTCTAGACGAAAGAATTCTGTACATTTGAAAGTTCCTCTGACCGGGTCTCGTGATACCAGAGGACATGCTGAGCTTTTTCCTGATTTGTGAACATTTCCGGTTTTCTGGGCACTGACACTGCTACACTACAGCCACGTTACTCAAACCTACAAAAAAAAAAAAAAACTTGGTTCGTTTTCCAACATTTTGGCACCACTTTCACATCTCTACCTTGCATATAGCGGATATGAATAAAGTTTGTAATCAAGGAAAGACTACTGGGACACTCTGCATATATTATGGTCAATTTTGTCAAATGCCTTAGTAAAATCGGTGTATATTGGATCAACTTGTCCTATGTTATCTAGTACATTGCATGCGTAATGGGTAAAGTTAGCTAAGTTTGTTACGGTAGACCTGTTTGGAGTAAATCCATGCTGATAAGGAGAGATAACTGGATTGACGTGTGCTAACATCCTCTTGTAAATAATTTGTTCAAATATTTTAGCAAGACTAGAAAGGATTGCTATCGGTCTATAATTTTCTAAGCTTGATCTTTGGTGAGACTTGGGGATAGGACAGACTGACGATGTTTTTTATCTTGAAGGAAAATAAACATGTTCCTTAACAGTAACACTTAAAGTGTTTGAAAAATTAGTCTATTATTTATTCTAGTTAAAACCATAAATATATAGGGCATAGCCATAGGGGGAAAGTAGGGGTGGAAATGTTATATTTTACTGTGTTTAAAAGAATTGCTATAACAATTATTTTTTTTAATTATAATAAAGGCTGTCCGAATTGAAACACCCTAATTTCAAATACTTATATTAAACATAATGTACAGGCAAGAACAGTCTGGTAGTTGGTAAGTTGGTAAATGGTAGCTTAGCTGTGGAAATTTTAAATAGGTAATGAAAAGAAAAGGATTCGTTTATTTTGCATCGTCCCAGGGGGGTGAAAAGTGAAAATGACAACCAATGCTAAAAAAGCGCAAATTGTGTAGTGGTACGCAGAATTGGGATCCATTATTGCAGTTCAACGACGGTTTCGTGCAGAGTATCACAGAGGCCCTCCCGATGCCAAAAGAATCAAGGCGTGGAAAGCAGCGTTTCTAGAGACAGGATCTGTCGCTAAGCGGCATGGTGGTGGCCGATCACCAACATCAGAGGAAAACGTTCAGCGCATTACAGATGCATTTGCACGAAGTCCCAAGAAATCCGTTCGTAACGCGTCACGTGAGATTGCTCTCCCAAATTTTGTGTACGAACGGATTTCTTGCAATAATGGATCCCAATTCTGCGTACCACCACACAGTTTCCCCTTTTTCAGCATTGGTTGTCATTTTCACCCCCCCCCCCTTCCTGGAACGATACAAAATAAACGAATTGTTACTATTCATTACCTATTTAACATTTCCTTAGCTAAGCTACCATATAACACCTACCACACTGTTCTTGCCTGTATATTATGTTTAATTATAACACCATTAAGCCTTGTTTCCATGATATAAAAATTCAATATGCTGACCAAGGCAGTAATTTAATTTTATAATATAACATAAACTAAACGTAACGTTTCAACCTTCTAGCAAGGTCATCTTCAGACTCTGCACCAAGTACAAATGTAACAAGACACAAAAACAGGACGAAGAAGAAGAAGACCTTGCTATAAGGTTGAAACGTTACACTTTAGTTTATATTATATTATAAAATTAAATTACTGCCTTGGTCAGCATATTGAATTTTTATATTATGTTTAATATAAGTGTTTGAAATTACGGCGTTTCAATTCGGACACCCTGTATGATGCTATCTTAAATTTTTAAAATACTTTTTCATTGCTTTTTGGAGGTGCATGTGTGTGAATTGTACGTTCACTTGCTTTAGAACGGCTTTAGATTAAATCCTTGGCATTTTTATTAATATTTTTGCTACGATTGAGTTCTACCTTGTAAAGTGGCACATCACTATGATGTAAATATAAACTTGCCAGTCAAGAAATTACCAAGAAGTTGAATTATAGGAGTCTGTGGTTACAGATGTGATTGTGTAAGTGATTTGTTGCAAAGATAATTTTGTGTTCTAAGTTAGAATTTGAGACTTTATAGTTTACTGTTTGAATATTAGTGTCGTTCTAAATATATGTGCGACAATGTGAACATTAATTCATGAAAAAATCTAAAGGCCGTAAAGCCAAATTTGCTGGTACAAAACCAGCTGAATCCAACATGGACACGGACATTAGTGCCATGGAACTTTCCAGCAACGTGGAAATCATAACTTCTGTAGAAGAAGTTAATAAGTTGAATTCTCAGTGTAATAATATAGATTACACCCAACAGATTAGTAAATCAAGTTCCAAAGAAGTTTATGAGCAACAGGTATTGAAGTACAGAAGTAATCATTTAGGTCCGTATGAAATATTTGTGAAATCTAAACATCAGGATGCCTCAGGTGGAAATGGCAAAGGAAACATTGGTCAACTTCACATTTTAAAATTAGGCCAAATAGTCAGCAAAGAAAATATTAGAGGTTTGAAAGAGATAGATAGCCTTGGGAAAAATCTAGCTAGACTTACATTTACGACATCTAATTATGCAAATGATTTCCTTTCGAATCCATTACTGTTACAGAATAATTGGGAAGGTTTTGTTCCATCACACCGAGTACGAAGAATGGGAATTATGAAAGATGTACATCAGTCAATAAGTGAAGATGAAATTTTGCAAAATATAAATTCATCAACAGCCAAAGTAATAAAGGTAAAACGCATTGTGAAGTATAAGTACGAGGATGGTACTCGAGTTGCTGTTCCAACTCGAACGATAATTGTAACATTCGACTCGCAATCGTTACCACAATATGTCACACTGTTTTACAAAAAGTTTGATATTGATAGGTACATTCCCTTGATTAAACAGTGCACTAATTGTTTTTATTATGGGCACTTTAGGGCTAATTGCAAAAGTAAATTAAAATGCAAACGCTGTGGTGAGAATCACGAATCGTCCTCTTGCACAAATAAGATCAAGTATTTCCATTGTAATCAGGAGCACACTGCAATTGACAAAAACTTCCTGAAAAACAACGCCAAAAGGAAATAATCAAAATTATGACAGTTCAGAATGTTACGTTTAACGAAGCTATGAAGAAAGTCCCAAAAATTAACTATATGTATGGATATGAACAGATATCTACTGGCCATGTTCAGGAAATAGAAAAGACAGTAATGCCATTTAAATATGCTTCGATATCTAACAATTCGAGTAGCACCTCATATCATAATAATATAATACAAGATCAATACAGTGTATCTAATAAAAGGCCATTGTACAGTTCAAAGAAAGCTGGAAAATATTTGGAAGAGACTGAGTCTTCTCAAGGAAAACGCCAGAAATCTTCTCAAACATTGAAACCATCTGGACAAAATGAATATAAAAAGAGAATGACAAACCCTGATTATTCTTTGTCAGGATCTCGAAAAGACAATGCTCCGGATTTGTCGACAACATGCCAACAAAATAAACTATTTGTTCTTGCAGAGGCAGCTCAAGCTATCCAGCCAAATCGGGCACAAGAACAAAATTCTACAAAATTCCTAAATAATTTTTCATTATTTATAGAACAATTATGTAGCCTAGCAGGGACTTCGACATTGAACGTTAACCAGGACTGGACTTGCATTGCTACAAGTATTTTGCAATACTTATTTCAACAACCAGCATGCCAGACAAAGTCTTGAAAATATTACAATGGAATATACGAAGTTTAATTCCTAATAGACATAATTTACAACATATTTTATCTTATTTTTCTGCAGATGTCCTTCTTATACAAGAAACGTGGTTGAAAACTGACTCAACATTGAAGTTTAAAGGTTACAATTGGATAAGAGATGATCGTTTAGATGGATACGGTGGTTCAGCTATAGGTGTTAAAAGAAATATAGAGTATGACATTATTTTGTTTCAAAATATAAACAGTCAAATTCAGATTACAGGTGTTCGGATTGCTGATACGTTTTATGTATCAATTTACTGCCCTCCCACAGTGCACCTCCCTGTTACAGTGTGGCAGAATATCGTTGGGCAGCTTCCACCAAACACTTCATTTGTGCTGGCAGGGGACATTAATGCACACCACCCTATGTGGGGCTGTTCTCTAACTGATCGATCAGGTAAAGATTTGTATAATTACTTGCAAGATTCCTCAGCTGTATTACTCAACGACGGAACACCTACAATAATCTCAAGACCTACTGAACAGCCGAGTGCTCCAGACATAACTATTACCTCAAATGATATAGCTTCAAAAATCCATTGGAGTGTATTAGAGAAGTGTTACAACAGTAATCACATGCCAATTATGATAACCTTTCAACATAATAAAAATATAACGTGGTTTACTATGCGCTCTGAACAAAAGAATAGTCAATATATTACAAGAAGGGTTGAATGGCAGAAATTCTCCGGAAATGTAAACAATGCAATAAAGAATAAATTGTTGAAACAAGAAGTATCGTATGACACATTGGTGTCTCTCATTCGACAAGAACAAATAAATGCAACAGTATCTAATTTTGGATCTAGAAGAAAAGTGACTCCGTGGTGGACAACGGATTGCCAGAAATGGGTAAACGAACTACAAAAAGCATACATAAATTATAAGGAGAATCCTACCATCAATCATTTTATTAGATATAAAGAAATTGCAGCAAAAACTCAGAGGTTCTAAAGAAATCAAAATCATACTTTTGGAAGTCATTTTGTTCTACATTAACTAAAGATTCTTCTATTTCAATGACTTGGAAAATAATAAGAAGTATGTCCAATAATAATACTTGTCATTATTTTGGAGGAGATATCAATTCAGCCTGGATAAAAGAATTTCACCGCAAGTTGACACCAGATACGGTTGAAACTAATCTTTGTCAATTGTTAAACTCTATGAAATATACAGAAACATCCACGTTAGAATCGCTATTCACTATGGATTAATTAGAATATGTTGTTCATAAACGAAAGAAAACGTCTCCGGGTTTAGATGGTATTACATACGAATGTATTCAACACTGGCCTTTGAATGGATATGAAATTTTACTAAATACATACAATTCAATATGGAATAGTGGAGAAATTCCATCACAGTGGAAAGAAGTGGTGATAATACCCATATTAAAACCAGGTAAACAATGAGGAATACATACGAACTATAGACCTATTGCAATGTCATCATGCCTTGCTAAATTATATGAACATTTAATACTGAACAGACTCACATGGTGGGTCGAATATAATCAGAAATTACCGAAACATCAGATGGGATTTAGGAAAGGAACTGGAACAGTAGATGTATTAGCGACACTAATTTTAGATATATGGCTATCTTTCATCCGGCGGGAATTTTGTATCGTAGTTTTTCTCGATCTAAGTAGCGCATGTCTGTCAACCTGTAGTAGCACCATTTTGAATTCGAAAAATTCCTATGCCAGGATGATCTATGGGTTTTGTATAGTTTTGAACAACCTTTAAAAAGTTTTGAATCCGATTCAGTTTTTCGTAATAACGAATTCAAAAATGCTACTACAGGTTGACGCCTCAGTAGCACTTTCACCAAATTCAACGGAAACGATGCCATTTCGTAGTCTAGGTTATGTATCGTTTTGAACAACCTTCAGAAAGTTTTGAATCCGAAGGACAACTTCAAAAATTCAAATTCAAAAATGCTACTATAGCAGCACTTGTTTTGAATTCGAAAAATTCCTATGCCAGGATGATCTATGGGTTTTGTATAGTTTTGAACAACCTTTAAAAAGTTTTGAATCCGATTCAGTTTTTCGTAATAACGAATTCAAAAATGCTACTACAGGTTGACGCCTCAGTAGCACTTTCACCAAATTCAACAGAAACAATGCCATTTCGTAGTCTAGGTTATGTATCGTTTTGAACAACCTTCAGAAAGTTTTGAATCCGAAGGACAACTTCAAAAATTCAAATTCAAAAATGCTACTATAGCAGCACTTGTTTTGAATTCGAAAAATTCCTATGCCAGGATGATCTATGGGTTTTGTATAGTTTTGAACAACCTTTAAAAAGTTTTGAATCCGATTCAGTTTTTCGTAATAACGAATTCAAAAATGCTACTACAGGTTGACGCCTCAGTAGCACTTTCACCAAATTCAACGGAAACGATGCCATTTCGTAGTCTAGGTTATGTATCGTTTTGAACAACTTTCAGAAAGTTTTGAATCCGAAGGACAACTTCAAAAATTCAAATTCAAAAATGCTACTGTAGCAGCACTTGTTTTGAATTCGAAAAATTCCTATGCCAGGATGATCTATGGGTTTTGTATAGTTTTGAACAACCTTTAAAAAGTTTTGAATCCGATTCAGTTTTTCGTAATAACGAATTCAAAAATGCTACTACAGGTTGACGCCTCAGTAGCACTTTCACCAAATTCAACGGAAACGATGCCATTTCGTAGTCTAGGTTATGTATCGTTTTGAACAACCTTCAGAAAGTTTTGAATCCGAAGGACAACTTCAAAAATTCAAATTCAAAAATGCTACTATAGCAGCACTTGTTTTGAATTCGAAAAATTCCTATGCCAGGATGATCTATGGGTTTTGTATAGTTTTGAACAACCTTTAAAAAGTTTTGAATCCGATTCAGTTTTTCGTAATAACGAATTCAAAAATGCTACTACAGGTTGACGCCTCAGTAGCACTTTCACCAAATTCAACGGAAATGATGCCATTTCGTAGTCTAGGTTATGTATCGTTTTGAACAACCTTCAGAAAGTTTTGAATCCGAAGGACAACTTCAAAAATTCAAATTAAAAAATGCTACTATAGCAGCACTTGTTTTGAATTCGAAAAATTCCTATGCCAGGATGATCTATGGGTTTTGTATAGTTTTGAACAACCTTTAAAAAGTTTTGAATCCGATTCAGTTTTTCGTAATAACGAATTCAAAAATGCTACTACAGGTTGACGCCTCAGTAGCACTTTCACCAAATTCAACGGAAACGATGCCATTTCGTAGTCTAGGTTATGTATCGTTTTGAACAACCTTCAGAAAGTTTTGAATCCGAAGGACAACTTCAAAAATTCAAATTCAAAAATGCTACTGTAGCAGCACTTGTTTTGAATTAGAAAAATTCCTATGCCAGGATTATCTATGGGTTTTGTATAGTTTTGAACAACCTTTAAAAAGTTTTGAATCCGATTCAGTTTTTCGTAATAACGAATTCAAAAATGCTACTACAGGTTGACGCCTCAGTAGCACTTTCACCAAATTCAACGGAAACGATGCCATTTCGTAGTCTAGGTTATGTATCGTTTTGAACAACCTTCAGAAAGTTTTGAATCCGAAGGACAACTTCAAAAATTCAAATTCAAAAATGCTACCATAGCAGCACTTGTTTTGAATTCGAAAAATTCCTATGCCAGGATGATCTATGGGTTTTGTATAGTTTTGAACAACCTTTAAAAAGTTTTGAATCCGATTCAGTTTTTCGTAATAACGAATTCAAAAATGCTACTACAGGTTGACGCCTCAGTAGCACTTTCACCAAATTCAACGGAAACGATGCCATTTCGTAGTCTAGGTTATGTATCGTTTTGAACAACCTTCAGAATGTTTTGAATCCGAAGGACAACTTTAAAAAATTAAAATTCAAAAATGCTACTATAGCAGCACTTGTTTTGAATTCGAAAAATTCCTATGCCAGGATGATCTATGGGTTTTGTATAGTTTTGAACAACCTTTAAAAAGTTTTGAATCCGATTCAGTTTTTCGTAATAACGAATTCAAAAATGCTACTACAGGTTGACGCCTGAGTAGCACTTTCACCAAATTCAACGGAAACGATGCCATTTCGTAGTCTAGGTTATGTATCGTTTTGAACAACCTTCAGAAAGTTTTGAATCCGAAGGACAACTTCAAAAATTCAAATTCAAAAATGCTACTATAGCAGCACTTGTTTTGAATTCGAAAAATTCCTATGCCAGGATGATCTATGGGTTTTGTATAGTTTTGAACAACCTTTAAAAAGTTTTGAATCCGATTCAGTTTTTCGTAATAACGAATTCAAAAATGCTACTACAGGTTGACGCCTCAGTAGCACTTTCACCAAATTCAACGGAAATGATGCCATTTCGTAGTCTAGGTTATGTATCGTTTTGAACAACCTTCAGAAAGTTTTGAATCCGAAGGACAACTTCAAAAATTCAAATTAAAAAATGCTACTATAGCAGCACTTGTTTTGAATTCGAAAAATTCCTATGCCAGGATGATCTATGGGTTTTGTATAGTTTTGAACAACCTTTAAAAAGTTTTGAATCCGATTCAGTTTTTCGTAATAACGAATTCAAAAATGCTACTACAGGTTGACGCCTCAGTAGCACTTTCACCAAATTCAACGGAAACGATGCCATTTCGTAGTCTAGGTTATGTATCGTTTTGAACAACCTTCAGAAAGTTTTGAATCCGAAGGACAACTTCAAAAATTCAAATTCAAAAATGCTACTATAGCAGCACTTGTTTTGAATTCGAAAAATTTCTATGCCAGGATGATCTATGGGTTTTGTATAGTTTTGAACAACCTTTAAAAAGTTTTGAATCCGATTCAGTTTTTCGTAATAACGAATTCAAAAATGCTACTACAGGTTGACGCCTCAGTAGCACTTTCACAAAATTCAACGGAAACGATGCCATTTCGTAGTCTAGGTTATGTATCGTTTTGAACAACCTTCAGAAAGTTTTGAATCCGAAGGACAACTTCAAAAATTCAAATTCAAAAATGCTACCATAGCAGCACTTGTTTTGAATTCGAAAAATTCCTATGCCAGGATGATCTATGGGTTTTGTATAGTTTTGAACAACCTTTAAAAAGTTTTGAATCCGATTCAGTTTTTCGTAATAACGAATTCAAAAATGCTACTACAGGTTGACGCCTCAGTAGCACTTTCACCAAATTCAACGGAAACGATGCCATTTCGTAGTCTAGGTTATGTATCGTTTTGAACAACCTTCAGAATGTTTTGAATCCGAAGGACAACTTTAAAAAATTAAAATTCAAAAATGCTACTACAGCAGCACTTGTTTTGAATTCGAAAAATTCCTATGCCAGGATGATCTATGGGTTTTTATAGTTTTGAACAACCTTTAAAAAGTTTTGAATCCGATTCAGTTTTTCGTAATAACGAATTCAAAAATGCTACTACAGGTTGATGCCTCAGTAGCACTTTCACCAAATTCAACGGAAACGATGCCATTTCGTAGTCTAGGTTATGTATCGTTTTGAACAGCCTTCAGAAAGTTTTGAATCCGAAGGACAACTTCAAAAATTCAAATTCAAAAATGCTACTATAGCAGCACTTGTTTTGAATTCGAAAAATTCCTATGCCAGGATGATCTATGGGTTTTGTATAGTTTTGAACAACCTTTAAAAAGTTTTGAATCCGATTCAGTTTTTCGTAATAACGAATTCAAAAATGCTACTACAGGTTGACGCCTCAGTAGCACTTTCACAAAATTCAACAGAAACGATGCCATTTCGTAGTCTAGGTTATGTATCGTTTTGAACAACCTTCAGAAAGTTTTGAATCCGAAGGACAACTTCAAAAATACAAATTCAAAAATTCTACAGTAGCAGCATTTGTTTTGAATTCGAAAAATTCCTATGCCAGGATGATCTATGGGTTTTGTATAGTTTTGAACAATCTTTAAAAAGTTTTGAATCCGATTCAGTTTTTCGTAATAACGAATTCAAAAATGCTACTACAGGTTGACGCCTCAGTAGCACTTTCACCAAATTCAACGGAAACGATGCCATTTCGTAGTCTAGGTTATGTATCGTTTTGAACAACCTTCAGAAAGTTTTGAATCCGAAGGACAACTTCAAAAATTCAAATTCAAAAATGCTACTATAGCAGCACTTGTTTTGAATTCGAAAAATTCCTATGCCAGGATGATCTATGGGTTTTGTATAGTTTTGAACAACCTTTAAAAAGTTTTGAATCCGATTCAGTTTTTCGTAATAACGAATTCAAAAATGCTACTACAGGTTGACGCCTCAGTAGCACTTTCACCAAATTCAACAGAAACGATGCCATTTCGTAGTCTAGGTTATGTATCGTTTTGAACAACCTTCAGAAAGTTTTGAATCCGAAGGACAACTTCAAAAATTCAAATTCAAAAATGCTACTATAGCAGCACTTGTTTTGAATTCGAAAAATTCCTATGCCAGGATGATCTATGGGTTTTGTATAGTTTTGAACAACCTTTAAAAAGTTTTGAATCCGATTCAGTTTTTCGTAATAACGAATTCAAAAATGCTACTACAGGTTGACGCCTCAGTAGCACTTTCACCAAATTCAACGGAAACGATGCCATTTCGTAGTCTAGGTTATGTATCGTTTTGAACAACCTTCAGAAAGTTTTGAATCCGAAGGACAACTTCAAAAATTCAAATTCAAAAATGCTACTATAGCAGCACTTGTTTTGAATTCGAAAAATTCCTATGCCAGGATGATCTATGGGTTTTGTATAGTTTTGAACAACCTTTAAAAAGTTTTGAATCCGATTCAGTTTTTCGTAATAACGAATTCAAAAATGCTACTACAGGTTGACGCCTCAGTAGCACTTTCACCAAATTCAACGGAAACGATGCCATTTCGTAGTCTAGGTTATGTATCGTTTTGAACAACCTTCAGAAAGTTTTGAATCCGAAGGACAACTTCAAAAATTCAAATTCAAAAATGCTACCATAGCAGCACTTGTTTTGAATTCGAAAAATTCCTATGCCAGGATGATCTATGGGTTTTGTATAGTTTTGAACAACCTTTAAAAAGTTTTGAATCCGATTCAGTTTTTCGTAATAACGAATTCAAAAATGCTACTACAGGTTGACGCCTCAGTAGCACTTTCACCAAATTCAACGGAAACGATGCCATTTCGTAGTCTAGGTTATGTATCGTTTTGAACAACCTTCAGAAAGTTTTGAATCCGAAGGACAACTTCAAAAATTCAAATTCAAAAATGCTACCATAGCAGCACTTGTTTTGAATTCGAAAAATTCCTAAGCCAGGATGATCTATGGGTTTTGTATAGTTTTGAACAACCTTTAAAAAGTTTTGAATCCGATTCAGTTTTTCGTAATAACGAATTCAAAAATGCTACTACAGGTTGACGCCTCAGTAGCACTTTCACCAAATTCAACGGAAACGATGCCATTTCGTAGTCTAGGTTATGTATCGTTTTGAACAACCTTCAGAATGTTTTGAATCCGAAGGACAACTTTAAAAAATTAAAATTCAAAAATGCTACTATAGCAGCACTTGTTTTGAATTCGAAAAATTCCTATGCCAGGATGATCTATGGGTTTTGTATAGTTTTGAACAACCTTTAAAAAGTTTTGAATCCGATTCAGTTTTTCGTAATAACGAATTCAAAAATGCTACTACAGGTTGACGCCTCAGTAGCACTTTCACCAAATTCAACGGAAACGATGCCATTTCGTAGTCTAGGTTATGTATCGTTTTGAACAACCTTCAGAAAGTTTTGAATCCGAAGGACAACTTCAAAAATTCAAATTCAAAAATGCTACTATAGCAGCACTTGTTTTGAATTCGAAAAATTCCTATGCCAGGATGATCTATGGGTTTTGTATAGTTTTGAACAACCTTTAAAAAGTTTTGAATCCGATTCAGTTTTTCGTAATAACGAATTCAAAAATGCTACTACAGGTTGACGCCTCAGTAGCACTTTCACCAAATTCAACGGAAATGATGCCATTTCGTAGTCTAGGTTATGTATCGTTTTGAACAACCTTCAGAAAGTTTTGAATCCGAAGGACAACTTCAAAAATTCAAATTAAAAAATGCTACTATAGCAGCATTTGTTTTGAATTCGAAAAATTCCTATGCCAGGATGATCTATGGGTTTTGTATAGTTTTGAACAACCTTTAAAAAGTTTTGAATCCGATTCAGTTTTTCGTAATAACGAATTCAAAAATGCTACTACAGGTTGACGCCTCAGTAGCACTTTCACCAAATTCAACGGAAACGATGCCATTTCGTAGTCTAGGTTATGTATCGTTTTGAACAACCTTCAGAAAGTTTTGAATCCGAAGGACAACTTCAAAAATTCAAATTCAAAAATGCTACTGTAGCAGCACTTGTTTTGAATTCGAAAAATTCCTATGCCAGGATGATCTATGGGTTTTGTATAGTTTTGAACAACCTTTAAAAAGTTTTGAATCCGATTCAGTTTTTCGTAATAACGAATTCAAAAATGCTACTACAGGTTGACGCCTCAGTAGCACTTTCACCAAATTCAACGGAAACGATGCCATTTCGTAGTCTAGGTTATGTATCGTTTTGAACAACCTTCAGAAAGTTTTGAATCCGAAGGACAACTTCAAAAATTCAAATTCAAAAATGCTACCATAGCAGCACTTGTTTTGAATTCGAAAAATTCCTATGCCAGGATGATCTATGGGTTTTGTATAGTTTTGAACAACCTTTAAAAAGTTTTGAATCCGATTCAGTTTTTCGTAATAACGAATTCAAAAATGCTACTACAGGTTGACGCCTCAGTAGCACTTTCACCAAATTCAACGGAAACGATGCCATTTCGTAGTCTAGGTTATGTATCGTTTTGAACAACCTTCAGAATGTTTTGAATCCGAAGGACAACTTTAAAAAATTAAAATTCAAAAATGCTACTATAGCAGCACTTGTTTTGAATTCGAAAAATTCCAATGCCAGGATGATCTATGGGTTTTTATAGTTTTGAACAACCTTTAAAAAGTTTTGAATCCGATTCAGTTTTTCGTAATAACGAATTCAAAAATGCTACTACAGGTTGACGCCTCAGTAGCACTTTCACAAAATTCAACAGAAACGATGCCATTTCGTAGTCTAGGTTATGTATCGTTTTGAACAACCTTCAGAAAGTTTTGAATCCGAAGGACAACTTCAAAAATACAAATTCAAAAATTCTACAGTAGCAGCATTTGTTTTGAATTCGAAAAATTCCTATGCCAGGATGATCTATGGGTTTTGTATAGTTTTGAACAATCTTTAAAAAGTTTTGAATCCGATTCAGTTTTTCGTAATAACGAATTCAAAAATGCTACTACAGGTTGACGCCTCAGTAGCACTTTCACCAAATTCAACGGAAACGATGCCATTTCGTAGTCTAGGTTATGTATCGTTTTGAACAACCTTCAGAAAGTTTTGAATCCGAAGGACAACTTCAAAAATTCAAATTCAAAAATGCTACTATAGCAGCACTTGTTTTGAATTCGAAAAATTCCTATGCCAGAATGATCTATGGGTTTTGTATAGTTTTGAACAACCTTTAAAAAGTTTTGAATCCGATTCAGTTTTTCGTAATAACGAATTCAAAAATGCTACTACAGGTTGACGCCTCAGTAGCACTTTCACCAAATTCAACAGAAACGATGCCATTTCGTAGTCTAGGTTATGTATAGTTTTGAACAACCTTCAGAAAATTTTGAATCCGAAGGACAACTTCAAAAATTCAAATTCAAAAATGCTACTATAGCAGCACTTGTTTTGAATTCGAAAAATTCCTATGCCAGGATGATCTATGGGTTTTGTATAGTTTTGAACAACCTTTAAAAAGTTTTGAATCCGATTCAGTTTTTCGTAATAACGAATTCAAAAATGCTACTACAGGTTGACGCCTCAGTAGCACTTTCACCAAATTCAACGGAAACGATGCCATTTCGTAGTCTAGGTTATGTATCGTTTTGAACAACCTTCAGAAAGTTTTGAATCCGAAGGACAACTTCAAAAATTCAAATTCAAAAATGCTACTATAGCAGCACTTGTTTTGAATTCGAAAAATTCCTATGCCAGGATGATCTATGGGTTTTGTATAGTTTTGAACAACCTTTAAAAAGTTTTGAATCCGATTCAGTTTTTCGTAATAACGAATTCAAAAATGCTACTACAGGTTGACGCCTCAGTAGCACTTTCACCAAATTCAACGGAAACGATGCCATTTCGTAGTCTAGGTTATGTATCGTTTTGAACAACCTTCAGAAAGTTTTGAATCCGAAGGACAACTTCAAAAATTCAAATTCAAAAATGCTACTATAGCAGCACTTGTTTTGAATTCGAAAAATTCCTATGCCAGGATGATCTATGGGTTTTGTATAGTTTTGAACAACCTTTAAAAAGTTTTGAATCCGATTCAGTTTTTCGTAATAACGAATTCAAAAATGCTACTACAGGTTGACGCCTCAGTAGCACTTTCACCAAATTCAACGGAAACGATGCCATTTCGTAGTCTAGGTTATGTATCGTTTTGAACAACCTTCAGAAAGTTTTGAATCCGAAGGACAACTTCAAAAATTCAAATTAAAAAATGCTACTATAGCAGCACTTGTTTTGAATTCGAAAAATTCCTATGCCAGGATGATCTATGGGTTTTGTATAGTTTTGAACAACCTTTAAAAAGTTTTGAATACGATTCAGTTTTTCGTAATAACGAATTCAAAAATGCTACTACAGGTTGACGCCTCAGTAGCACTTTTACCAAATTCAACGGAAACGATGCCATTTCGTAGTTTAGGTTATGTATCGTCTTGAACAACCTTCAGAAAGTTTTGAATCCGAAGGACAACTTCAAAAATTCAAATTCAAAAATGCTACTGTAGCAGCACTTGTTTTGAATTGGAAAAATTTCTATGCCAGGATGATCTATGGGTTTTGTATAGTTTTGAACAACCTTTAAAAAGTTTTGAATCCGATTCAGTTTTTCGTAATAACGAATTCAAAAATGCTACTACAGGTTGACGCCTCAGTAGCACTTTCACAAAATTCAACGGAAACGATGCCATTTCGTAGTCTAGGTTATGTATCGTTTTGAACAACCTTCAGAAAGTTTTGAATCCGAAGGACAACTTCAAAAATTCAAATTCAAAAATGCTACCATAGCAGCACTTGTTTTGAATTCGAAAAATTCCTATGCCAGGATGATCTATGGGTTTTGTATAGTTTTGAACAACCTTTAAAAAGTTTTGAATCCGATTCAGTTTTTCGTAATAACGAATTCAAAAATGCTACTACAGGTTGACGCCTCAGTAGCACTTTCACCAAATTCAACGGAAACGATGCCATTTCGTAGTCTAGGTTATGTATCGTTTTGAACAACCTTCAGAATGTTTTGAATCCGAAGGACAACTTTAAAAAATTAAAATTCAAAAATGCTACTACAGCAGCACTTGTTTTGAATTCGAAAAATTCCTATGCCAGGATGATCTATGGGTTTTTATAGTTTTGAACAACCTTTAAAAAGTTTTGAATCCGATTCAGTTTTTCGTAATAACGAATTCAAAAATGCTACTACAGGTTGACGCCTCAGTAGCACTTTCACCAAATTCAACGGAAACGATGCCATTTCGTAGTCTAGGTTATGTATCGTTTTGAACAGCCTTCAGAAAGTTTTGAATCCGAAGGACAACTTCAAAAATTCAAATTCAAAAATGCTACTATAGCAGCACTTGTTTTGAATTCGAAAAATTCCTATGCCAGGATGATCTATGGGTTTTGTATAGTTTTGAACAACCTTTAAAAAGTTTTGAATCCGATTCAGTTTTTCGTAATAACGAATTCAAAAATGCTACTACAGGTTGACGCCTCAGTAGCACTTTCACAAAATTCAACAGAAACGATGCCATTTCGTAGTCTAGGTTATGTATCGTTTTGAACAACCTTCAGAAAGTTTTGAATCCGAAGGACAACTTCAAAAATTCAAATTCAAAAATGCTACTATAGCAGCACTTGTTTTGAATTCGAAAAATTCCTATGCCAGGATGATCTATGGGTTTTGTATAGTTTTGAACAACCTTTAAAAAGTTTTGAATCCGATTCAGTTTTTCGTAATAACGAATTCAAAAATGCTACTACAGGTTGACGCCTCAGTAGCACTTTCACCAAATTCAACAGAAACGATGGCATTTCGTAGTCTAGGTTATGTATCGTTTTGAACAACCTTCAGAAAGTTTTGAATCCGAAGGACAACTTCAAAAATTCAAATTCAAAAATGCTACTATAGCAGCACTTGTTTTGAATTCGAAAAATTCCTATGCCAGGATGATCTATGGGTTTTGTATAGTTTTGAACAACCTTTAAAAAGTTTTGAATCCGATTCAGTTTTTCGTAATAACGAATTCAAAAATGCTACTACAGGTTGACGCCTCAGTAGCACTTTCACCAAATTCAACGGAAACGATGCCATTTCGTAGTCTAGGTTATGTATCGTTTTGAACAACCTTCAGAAAGTTTTGAATCCGAAGGACAACTTCAAAAATTCAAATTCAAAAATGCTACTATAGCAGCACTTGTTTTGAATTCGAAAAATTCCTATGCCAGGATGATCTATGGGTTTTGTATAGTTTTGAACAACCTTTAAAAAGTTTTGAATCCGATTCAGTTTTTCGTAATAACGAATTCAAAAATGCTACTACAGGTTGACGCCTCAGTAGCACTTTCACCAAATTCAACGGAAACGATGCCATTTCGTAGTCTAGGTTATGTATCGTTTTGAACAACCTTCAGAAAGTTTTGAATCCGAAGGACAACTTCAAAAATTCAAATTCAAAAATGCTACCATAGCAGCACTTGTTTTGAATTCGAAAAATTCCTATGCCAGGATGATCTATGGGTTTTGTATAGTTTTGAACAACCTTTAAAAAGTTTTGAATCCGATTCAGTTTTTCGTAATAACGAATTCAAAAATGCTACTACAGGTTGACGCCTCAGTAGCACTTTCACCAAATTCAACGGAAACGATGCCATTTCGTAGTCTAGGTTATGTATCGTTTTGAACAACCTTCAGAAAGTTTTGAATCCGAAGGACAACTTCAAAAATTCAAATTCAAAAATGCTACCATAGCAGCACTTGTTTTGAATTCGAAAAATTCCTAAGCCAGGATGATCTATGGGTTTTGTATAGTTTTGAACAACCTTTAAAAAGTTTTGAATCCGATTCAGTTTTTCGTAATAACGAATTCAAAAATGCTACTACAGGTTGACGCCTCAGTAGCACTTTCACCAAATTCAACGGAAACGATGCCATTTCGTAGTCTAGGTTATGTATCGTTTTGAACAACCTTCAGAATGTTTTGAATCCGAAGGACAACTTTAAAAAATTAAAATTCAAAAATGCTACTATAGCAGCACTTGTTTTGAATTCGAAAAATTCCTATGCCAGGATGATCTATGGGTTTTGTATAGTTTTGAACAACCTTTAAAAAGTTTTGAATCCGATTCAGTTTTTCGTAATAACGAATTCAAAAATGCTACTACAGGTTGACGCCTCAGTAGCACTTTCACCAAATTCAACGGAAACGATGCCATTTCGTAGTCTAGGTTATGTATCGTTTTGAACAACCTTCAGAAAGTTTTGAATCCGAAGGACAACTTCAAAAATTCAAATTCAAAAATGCTACTATAGCAGCACTTTTTTGAATTCGAAAAATTCCTATGCCAGGATGATCTATGGGTTTTGTATAGTTTTGAACAACCTTTAAAAAGTTTTGAATCCGATTCAGTTTTTCGTAATAACGAATTCAAAAATGCTACTACAGGTTGACGCCTCAGTAGCACTTTCACCAAATTCAACGGAAATGATGCCATTTCGTAGTCTAGGTTATGTATCGTTTTGAACAACCTTCAGAAAGTTTTGAATCCGAAGGACAACTTCAAAAATTCAAATTAAAAAATGCTACTATAGCAGCACTTGTTTTGAATTCGAAAAATTCCTATGCCAGGATGATCTATGGGTTTTGTATAGTTTTGAACAACCTTTAAAAAGTTTTGAATCCGATTCAGTTTTTCGTAATAACGAATTCAAAAATGCTACTACAGGTTGACGCCTCAGTAGCACTTTCACCAAATTCAACGGAAACGATGCCATTTCGTAGTCTAGGTTATGTATCGTTTTGAACAACCTTCAGAAAGTTTTGAATCCGAAGGACAACTTCAAAAATTCAAATTCAAAAATGCTACTGTAGCAGCACTTGTTTTGAATTCGAAAAATTCCTATGCCAGGATGATCTATGGGTTTTGTATAGTTTTGAACAACCTTTAAAAAGTTTTGAATCCGATTCAGTTTTTCGTAATAACGAATTCAAAAATGCTACTACAGGTTGACGCCTCAGTAGCACTTTCACCAAATTCAACGGAAACGATGCCATTTCGTAGTCTAGGTTATGTATCGTTTTGAACAACCTTCAGAAAGTTTTGAATCCGAAGGACAACTTCAAAAATTCAAATTCAAAAATGCTACCATAGCAGCACTTGTTTTGAATTCGAAAAATTCCTATGCCAGGATGATCTATGGGTTTTGTATAGTTTTGAACAACCTTTAAAAAGTTTTGAATCCGATTCAGTTTTTCGTAATAACGAATTCAAAAATGCTACTACAGGTTGACGCCTCAGTAGCACTTTCACCAAATTCAACGGAAACGATGCCATTTCGTAGTCTAGGTTATGTATCGTTTTGAACAACCTTCAGAATGTTTTGAATCCGAAGGACAACTTTAAAAAATTAAAATTCAAAAATGCTACTATAGCAGCACTTGTTTTGAATTCGAAAAATTCCAATGCCAGGATGATCTATGGGTTTTTATAGTTTTGAACAACCTTTAAAAAGTTTTGAATCCGATTCAGTTTTTCGTAATAACGAATTCAAAAATGCTACTACAGGTTGACGCCTCAGTAGCACTTTCACCAAATTCAACGGAAACGATGCCATTTCGTAGTCTAGGTTATGTATCGTTTTGAACAGCCTTCAGAAAATTTTGAATCCGAAGGACAACTTCAAAAATTCAAATTCAAAAATGCTACTATAGCAGCACTTGTTTTGAATTCGAAAAATTCCTATGCCAGGATGATCTATGGGTTTTGTATAGTTTTGAACAACCTTTAAAAAGTTTTGAATCCGATTCAGTTTTTCGTAATAACGAATTCAAAAATGCTACTACAGGTTGACGCCTCAGTAGCACTTTCACAAAATTCAACAGAAACGATGCCATTTCGTAGTCTAGGTTATGTATCGTTTTGAACAACCTTCAGAAAGTTTTGAATCCGAAGGACAACTTCAAAAATACAAATTCAAAAATTCTACAGTAGCAGCATTTGTTTTGAATTCGAAAAATTCCTATGCCAGGATGATCTATGGGTTTTGTATAGTTTTGAACAATCTTTAAAAAGTTTTGAATCCGATTCAGTTTTTCGTAATAACGAATTCAAAAATGCTACTACAGGTTGACGCCTCAGTAGCACTTTCACCAAATTCAACGGAAACGATGCCATTTCGTAGTCTAGGTTATGTATCGTTTTGAACAACCTTCAGAAAGTTTTGAATCCGAAGGACAACTTCAAAAATTCAAATTCAAAAATGCTACTATAGCAGCACTTGTTTTGAATTCGAAAAATTCCTATGCCAGAATGATCTATGGGTTTTGTATAGTTTTGAACAACCTTTAAAAAGTTTTGAATCCGATTCAGTTTTTCGTAATAACGAATTCAAAAATGCTACTACAGGTTGACGCCTCAGTAGCACTTTCACCAAATTCAACAGAAACGATGCCATTTCGTAGTCTAGGTTATGTATAGTTTTGAACAACCTTCAGAAAGTTTTGAATCCGAAGGACAACTTCAAAAATTCAAATTCAAAAATGCTACTATAGCAGCACTTGTTTTGAATTCGAAAAATTCCTATGCCAGGATGATCTATGGGTTTTGTATAGTTTTGAACAACCTTTAAAAAGTTTTGAATCCGATTCAGTTTTTCGTAATAACGAATTCAAAAATGCTACTACAGGTTGACGCCTCAGTAGCACTTTCACCAAATTCAACGGAAACGATGCCATTTCGTAGTCTAGGTTATGTATCGTTTTGAACAACCTTCAGAAAGTTTTGAATCCGAAGGACAACTTCAAAAATTCAAATTCAAAAATGCTACTATAGCAGCACTTGTTTTGAATTCGAAAAATTCCTATGCCAGGATGATCTATGGGTTTTGTATAGTTTTGAACAACCTTTAAAAAGTTTTGAATCCGATTCAGTTTTTCGTAATAACGAATTCAAAAATGCTACTACAGGTTGACGCCTCAGTAGCACTTTCACCAAATTCAACGGAAACGATGCCATTTCGTAGTCTAGGTTATGTATCGTTTTGAACAACCTTCAGAAAGTTTTGAATCCGAAGGACAACTTCAAAAATTCAAATTAAAAAATGCTACTATAGCAGCACTTGTTTTGAATTCGAAAAATTCCTATGCCAGGATGATCTATGGGTTTTGTATAGTTTTGAACAACCTTTAAAAAGTTTTGAATACGATTCAGTTTTTCGTAATAACGAATTCAAAAATGCTACTACAGGTTGACGCCTCAGTAGCACTTTTACCAAATTCAACGGAAACGATGCCATTTCGTAGTTTAGGTTATGTATCGTCTTGAACAACCTTCAGAAAGTTTTGAATCCGAAGGACAACTTCAAAAATTCAAATTCAAAAGTGCTACTGTAGCAGCACTTGTTTTGAATTCGAAAAATTCCTATGCCAGGATTATCTATGGGCTTTGTATAGTTTTGAACAACCTTTAAAAAGTTTTGAATCCGATTCAGTTTTTCGTAATAACGAATTCAAAAATGCTACTACAGGTTGACGCCTCAGTAGCACTTTCACCAAATTCAACGGAAACGATGCCATTTCGTAGTCTAGGTTATGTATCCTTTTGAACAACCTTCAGATAGTTTTGAATCCGAAGGACAACTTAAAAAATTCAAATTCAAAAATGCTACCATAGCAGCACTTGTTTTGAATTCGAAAAATTCCTATGCCAGGATGATCTATGGGTTTTGTATAGTTTTGAACAACCTTTAAAAAGTTTTGAATCCGATTCAGTTTTTCGTAATAACGAATTCAAAAATGCTACTACAGGTTGACGCCTCAGTAGCACTTTCACCAAATTCAACGGAAACGATGCCATTTCGTAGTCTAGGTTATGTATCGTTTTGAACAACCTTCAGAATGTTTTGAATCCGAAGGACAACTTTAAAAAATTAAAATTCAAAAATGCTATTATAGCAGCACTTGTTTTGCATTCGAAAAATTCCTATGCCAGGATGATCTATGGGTTTTTATAGTTTTGAACAACCTTTAAAAAGTTTTGAATCCGATTCAGTTTTTCGTAATAACGAATTCAAAAATGCTACTACAGGTTGACGCCTCAGTAGCACTTTCACCAAATTCAACGGAAACGATGCCATTTCGTAGTCTAGGTTATGTATCGTTTTGAACAGCCTTCAGAAAGTTTTGAATCCGAAGGACAACTTCAAAAATTCAAATTCAAAAATGCTACTATAGCAGCACTTGTTTTGAATTCGAAAATTTCCTATGCCAGAATGATCTATGGGTTTTGTATAGTTTTGAACAACCTTTAAAAAGTTTTGAATCCGATTCAGTTTTTCGTAATAACGAATTCAAAAATGCTACTACAGGTTGACGCCTCAGTAGCACTTTCACAAAATTCAACAGAAACGATGCCATTTCGTAGTCTAGGTTATGTATCGTTTTGAACAACCTTCAGAAAGTTTTGAATCCGAAGGACAACTTCAAAAATACAAATTCAAAAATTCTACTGTAGCAGCACTTGTTTTGAATTCGAAAAATTCCTATGCCAGGATGATCTATGGTTTTTGTATAGTTTTGAACAATCTTTAAAAAGTTTTGAATCCGATTCAGTTTTTCGTAATAACGAATTCAAAAATGCTACTACAGGTTGACGCCTCAGTAGCACTTTCACCAAATTCAACGGAAACGATGCCATTTCGTAGTCTAGGTTATGTATCGTTTTGAACAACCTTCAGAAAGTTTTGAATCCGAAGGACAACTTCAAAAATTCAAATTCAAAAATCCTACTATAGCAGCACTTGTTTTGAATTCGAATAATTCCCATTCCAGGATGATCTGTGGGTTTTGTATAGTTTTGAACAACCTTTAAAAAGTTTTGAATCCGATTCAGTTTTTCGTAATAACGAATTCAAAAATGCTACTACAGGTTGACGCCTCAGTAGCACTTTCACCAAATTCAACAGAAACGATGCCATTTCGTAGTCTAGGTTATGTATCGTTTTGAACAACCTTCAGAAAGTTTTGAATCCGAAGGACAACTTCAAAAATTCAAATTCAAAAATGCTACTATAGCAGCACTTGTTTTGAATTCGAAAAATTCCTATGCCAGGATGATCTATGGGTTTTGTATAGTTTTGAACAACCTTTAAAAAGTTTTGAATCCGATTCAGTTTTTCGTAATAACGAATTCAAAAATGCTACTACAGGTTGACGCCTCAGTAGCACTTTCACCAAATTCAACGGAAACGATGCCATTTCGTAGTCTAGGTTATGTATCGTTTTGAACAACCTTCAGAAAGTTTTGAATCCGAAGGACAACTTCAAAAATTCAAATTCAAAAATGCTACTATAGCAGCACTTGTTTTGAATTCGAAAAATTCCTATGCCAGGATGATCTATGGGTTTTGTATAGTTTTGAACAACCTTTAAAAAGTTTTGAATCCGATTCAGTTTTTCGTAATAACGAATTCAAAAATGCTAATACAGGTTGGCGCCTCAGTAGCACTTTCACAAAATTCAACAGAAACGATGCCATTTCGTAGTCTAGGTTATGTATCGTTTTGAACAACCTTCAGAAAGTTTTGAATCCGAAGGACAACTTCAAAAATACAAATTCAAAAATTCTACTGTAGCAGCATTTGTTTTGAATTCGAAAAATTCCTATGCCAGGATGATCTATGGGTTTTGTATAGTTTTGAACAATCTTTAAAAAGTTTTGAATCCGATTCAGTTTTTCGTAATAACGAATTCAAAAATGCTACTACAGGTTGACGCCTCAGTAGCACTTTCACCAAATTCAACGGAAACGATGCCATTTCGTAGTCTAGGTTATGTATCGTTTTGAACAACCTTCAGAAAGTTTTGAATCCGAAGGACAACTTCAAAAATTCAAATTCAAAAATGCTACTATAGCAGCACTTGTTTTGAATTCGAAAAATTCCTATGCCAGGATGATCTATGGGTTTTGTATAGTTTTGAACAACCTTTAAAAAGTTTTGAATCCGATTCAGTTTTTCGTAATAACGAATTCAAAAATGCTACTACAGGTTGACGCCTCAGTAGCACTTTCACCAAATTCAACAGAAACGATGCCATTTCGTAGTCTAGGTTATGTATCGTTTTGAACAACCTTCAGAAAGTTTTGAATCCGAAGGACAACTTCAAAAATTCAAATTCAAAAATGCTACTATAGCAGCACTTGTTTTGAATTCGAAAAATTCCTATGCCAGGATGATCTATGGGTTTTGTATAGTTTTGAACAACCTTTAAAAAGTTTTGAATCCGATTCAGTTTTTCGTAATAACGAATTCAAAAATGCTACTACAGGTTGACGCCTCAGTAGCACTTTCACCAAATTCAACGGAAACGATGCCATTTCGTAGTCTAGGTTATGTATCGTTTTGAACAACCTTCAGAAAGTTTTGAATCCGAAGGACAACTTCAAAAATTCAAATTCAAAAATGCTACTATAGCAGCACTTGTTTTGAATTCGAAAAATTCCTATGCCAGGATGATCTATGGGTTTTGTATAGTTTTGAACAACCTTTAAAAAGTTTTGAATCCGATTCAGTTTTTCGTAATAACGAATTCAAAAATGCTACTACAGGTTGACGCCTCAGTAGCACTTTCACCAAATTCAACAGAAACAATGCCATTTCGTAGTCTAGGTTATGTATCGTTTTGAACAACCTTCAGAAAGTTTTGAATCCGAAGGACAACTTCAAAAATTCAAATTCAAAAATGCTACTATA
Organism: Lepisma saccharinum; assembly: GCF_977018435.1. Taxonomy (NCBI): domain Eukaryota; kingdom Metazoa; phylum Arthropoda; class Insecta; order Zygentoma; family Lepismatidae; genus Lepisma; species Lepisma saccharinum. The sequence continues at coordinate 54,091,122 of NC_139254.1, read as the reverse complement.
GCAGCACTTGTTTTGAATTCGAAAAATTCCTATGCCAGGATGATCTATGGGTTTTGTATAGTTTTGAACAACCTTTAAAAAGTTTTGAATCCGATTCAGTTTTTCGTAATAACGAATTCAAAAATGCTACTACAGGTTGACGCCTCAGTAGCACTTTCACCAAATTCAACGGAAACGATGCCATTTCGTAGTCTAGGTTATGTATCGTTTTGAACAACCTTCAGAAAGTTTTGAATCCGAAGGACAACTTCAAAAATTCAAATTCAAAAATGCTACTATAGCAGCACTTGTTTTGAATTCGAAAAATTCCTATGCCAGGATGATCTATGGGTTTTGTATAGTTTTGAACAACCTTTAAAAAGTTTTGAATCCGATTCAGTTTTTCGTAATAACGAAATCAAAAATGCTACTACAGGTTGACGCCTCAGTAGCACTTTTACCAAATTCAACGGAAACGATGCCATTTCGTAGTCTAGGTTATGTATCGTTTTGAACAACCTTCAGAAAGTTTTGAATCCGAAGGACAACTTCAAAAATTCAAATTCAAAAATGCTACTGTAGCAGAACTTGTTTTGAATTCGAAAAATTCCTATGCCAGGATTATCTATGGGCTTTGTATAGTTTTGAACAACCTTTAAAAAGTTTTGAATCCGATTCAGTTTTTCGTAATAACGAATTCAAAAATGCTACTACAGGTTGACGCCTCAGTAGCACTTTCACCAAATTCAACGGAAACGATGCCATTTCGTAGTCTAGGTTATGTATCGTTTTGAACAACCTTCAGAAAGTTTTGAATCCGAAGGACAACTTCAAAAATTCAAATTCAAAAATGCTACCATAGCAGCACTTGTTTTGAATTCGAAAAATTCCTATGCCAGGATGATCTATGGGTTTTGTATAGTTTTGAACAACCTTTAAAAAGTTTTGAATCCGATTCAGTTTTTCGTAATAACGAATTCAAAAATGCTACTACAGGTTGACGCCTCAGTAGCACTTTCACCAAATTCAACGGAAACGATGCCATTTCGTAGTCTAGGTTATGTATCGTTTTGAACAACCTTCAGAATGTTTTGAATCCGAAGGACAACTTTAAAAAATTAAAATTCAAAAATGCTACTATAGCAGCACTTGTTTTGAATTCGAAAAATTCCTATGCCAGGATGATCTATGGGTTTTTATAGTTTTGAACAACCTTTAAAAAGTTTTGAATCCGATTCAGTTTTTCGTAATAACGAATTCAAAAATGCTACTACAGGTTGACGCCTCAGTAGCACTTTCACCAAATTCAACGGAAACGATGCCATTTCGTAGTCTAGGTTATGTATCGTTTTGAACAGCCTTCAGAAAGTTTTGAATCCGAAGGACAACTTCAAAAATTCAAATTCAAAAATGCTACTATAGCAGCACTTGTTTTGAATTCGAAAAATTCCTATGCCAGAATGATCTATGGGTTTTGTATAGTTTTGAACAGCCTTTAAAAAGTTTTGAATCCGATTCAGTTTTTCGTAATAACGAATTCAAAAATGCTACTACAGGTTGACGCCTCAGTAGCACTTTCACAAAATTCAACAGAAACGATGCCATTTCGTAGTCTAGGTTATGTATCGTTTTGAACAACCTTCAGAAAGTTTTGAATCCGAAGGACAACTTCAAAAATACAAATTCAAAAATTCTACTGTAGCAGCATTTGTTTTGAATTCGAAAAATTCCTATGCCAGGATGATCTATGGGTTTTGTATAGTTTTGAACAATCTTTAAAAAGTTTTGAATCCGATTCAGTTTTTCGTAATAACGAATTCAAAAATGCTACTACAGGTTGACGCCTCAGTAGCACTTTCACCAAATTCAACGGAAACGATGCCATTTCGTAGTCTAGGTTATGTATCGTTTTGAACAACCTTCAGAAAGTTTTGAATCCGAAGGACAACTTCAAAAATTCAAATTCAAAAATGCTACTATAGCAGCACTTGTTTTGAATTCGAAAAATTCCTATGCCAGGATGATCTATGGGTTTTGTATAGTTTTGAACAACCTTTAAAAAGTTTTGAATCCCATTCAGTTTTTCGTAATAACGAATTCAAAAATGCTACTACAGGTTGACGCCTCAGTAGCACTTTCACAAAATTCAACAGAAACGATGCCATTTCGTAGTCTAGGTTATGTATCGTTTTGAACAACCTTCAGAAAGTTTTGAATCCGAAGGACAACTTCAAAAATTCAAATTCAAAAATGCTACTATAGCAGCACTTGTTTTGAATTCGAAAAATTCCTATGCCAGGATGATCTATGGGTTTTGTATAGTTTTGAACAACCTTTAAAAAGTTTTGAATCCGATTCAGTTTTTCGTAATAACGAATTCAAAAATGCTACTACAGGTTGACGCCTCAGTAGCACTTTCACCAAATTCAACGGAAACGATGCCATTTCGTAGTCTAGGTTATGTATCGTTTTGAACAACCTTCAGAAAGTTTTGAATCTGAAGGACAACTTCAAAAATTCAAATTCAAAAATGCTACTATAGCAGCACTTGTTTTGAATTCGAAAAATTCCTATGCCAGGATGATCTATGGGTTTTGTATAGTTTTGAACAACCTTTAAAAAGTTTTGAATCCGATTCAGTTTTTCGTAATAACGAATTCAAAAATGCTACTACAGGTTGACGCCTCAGTAGCACTTTCACCAAATTCAACGGAAACGATGCCATTTCGTAGTCTAGGTTATGTATCGTTTTGAACAACGTTCAGAAAGTTTTGAATCCGAAGGACAACTTCAAAAATTCAAATTCAAAAATGCTACTATAGCAGCACTTGTTTTGAATTCGAAAAATTCCTATGCCAGGATGATCTATGGGTTTTGTACAGTTTTGAACAACCTTTAAAAAGTTTTGAATCCGATTCAGTTTTTCGTTATAACGAATTCAAAAATGCTACTACAGGTTGACGCCTCAGTAGCACTTTCACAAAATTCAACAGAAACGATGCCATTTCGTAGTCTAGGTTATGTATCGTTTTGAACAACCTTCAGAAAGTTTTGAATCCGAAGGACAACTTCAAAAATTCAAATTCAAAAATGCTACTGTAGCAGCACTTGTTTTGAATTCGAAAAATTCCTATGCCAGGATTATCTATGGGTTTTGTATAGTTTTGAACAATCTTTAAAAAGTTTTGAATCCGATTCAGTTTTTCGTAATAACGAATTCAAAAATGCTACTACAGGTTGACGCCTCAGTAGCACTTTCACCAAATTCAACGGAAACGATGCCATTTCGTAGTCTAGGTTATGTATCGTTTTGAACAACCTTCAGAAAGTTTTGAATCCGAAGGACAACTTCAAAAATTCAAATTCAAAAATGCTACTATAGCAGCACTTGTTTTGAATTCGAAAAATTCCTATGCCTGGATGATCTATGGGTTTTGTATAGTTTTGAACAACCTTTAAAAAGTTTTGAATCCGATTCACTTTTTGTAATAACGAATTCAAAAATGCTACTACAGGTTGACGCCTCAGTAGCACTTTCACCAAATTCAACGGAAACGATGCCATTTCGTAGTCTAGGTTATGTATCGTTTTGAACAACCTTCAGAAAGTTTTGAATCCGAAGGACAACTTCAAAAATTCAAATTCAAAAATGCTACTGTAGCAGCACTTGTTTTGAATTCGAAAAATTCCTATGCCAGGATGATCTATGGGTTTTGTATAGTTTTGAACAACCTTTAAAAAGTTTTGAATCCGATTCAGTTTTTCGTAATAACGAATTCAAAAATGCTACTACAGGTTGACGCCTCAGTAGCACTTTCACCAAATTCAACGGAAACGATGCCATTTCGTAGTCTAGGTTATGTATCGTTTTGAACAACCTTCAGAAAGTTTTGAATCCGAAGGACAACTTCAAAAATTCAAATTCAAAAATGCTACTATAGCAGCACTTGTTTTGAATTCGAAAAATTCCTATGCCAGGATGATCTATGGGTTTTGTATAGTTTTGAACAACCTTTAAAAAGTTTTGAATCCGATTCAGTTTTTCGTAATAACGAAATCAAAAATGCTACTACAGGTTGACGCCTCAGTAGCACTTTTACCAAATTCAACGGAAACGATGCCATTTCGTAGTCTAGGTTATGTATCGTTTTGAACAACCTTCAGAAAGTTTTGAATCCGAAGGACAACTTCAAAAATTCAAATTCAAAAATGCTACTGTAGCAGAACTTGTTTTGAATTCGAAAAATTCCTATGCCAGGATTATCTATGGGCTTTGTATAGTTTTGAACAACCTTTAAAAAGTTTTGAATCCGATTCAGTTTTTCGTAATAACGAATTCAAAAATGCTACTACAGGTTGACGCCTCAGTAGCACTTTCACCAAATTCAACGGAAACGATGCCATTTCGTAGTCTAGGTTATGTATCGTTTTGAACAACCTTCAGAAAGTTTTGAATCCGAAGGACAACTTCAAAAATTCAAATTCAAAAATGCTACCATAGCAGCACTTGTTTTGAATTCGAAAAATTCCTATGCCAGGATGATCTATGGGTTTTGTATAGTTTTGAACAACCTTTAAAAAGTTTTGAATCCGATTCAGTTTTTCGTAATAACGAATTCAAAAATGCTACTACAGGTTGACGCCTCAGTAGCACTTTCACCAAATTCAACGGAAACGATGCCATTTCGTAGTCTAGGTTATGTATCGTTTTGAACAACCTTCAGAATGTTTTGAATCCGAAGGACAACTTTAAAAAATTAAAATTCAAAAATGCTACTATAGCAGCACTTGTTTTGAATTCGAAAAATTCCTATGCCAGGATGATCTATGGGTTTTTATAGTTTTGAACAACCTTTAAAAAGTTTTGAATCCGATTCAGTTTTTCGTAATAACGAATTCAAAAATGCTACTACAGGTTGACGCCTCAGTAGCACTTTCACCAAATTCAACGGAAACGATGCCATTTCGTAGTCTAGGTTATGTATCGTTTTGAACAGCCTTCAGAAAGTTTTGAATCCGAAGGACAACTTCAAAAATTCAAATTCAAAAATGCTACTATAGCAGCACTTGTTTTGAATTCGAAAAATTCCTATGCCAGAATGATCTATGGGTTTTGTATAGTTTTGAACAGCCTTTAAAAAGTTTTGAATCCGATTCAGTTTTTCGTAATAACGAATTCAAAAATGCTACTACAGGTTGACGCCTCAGTAGCACTTTCACAAAATTCAACAGAAACGATGCCATTTCGTAGTCTAGGTTATGTATCGTTTTGAACAACCTTCAGAAAGTTTTGAATCCGAAGGACAACTTCAAAAATACAAATTCAAAAATTCTACTGTAGCAGCATTTGTTTTGAATTCGAAAAATTCCTATGCCAGGATGATCTATGGGTTTTGTATAGTTTTGAACAATCTTTAAAAAGTTTTGAATCCGATTCAGTTTTTCGTAATAACGAATTCAAAAATGCTACTACAGGTTGACGCCTCAGTAGCACTTTCACCAAATTCAACGGAAACGATGCCATTTCGTAGTCTAGGTTATGTATCGTTTTGAACAACCTTCAGAAAGTTTTGAATCCGAAGGACAACTTCAAAAATTCAAATTCAAAAATGCTACTATAGCAGCACTTGTTTTGAATTCGAAAAATTCCTATGCCAGGATGATCTATGGGTTTTGTATAGTTTTGAACAACCTTTAAAAAGTTTTGAATCCCATTCAGTTTTTCGTAATAACGAATTCAAAAATGCTACTACAGGTTGACGCCTCAGTAGCACTTTCACAAAATTCAACAGAAACGATGCCATTTCGTAGTCTAGGTTATGTATCGTTTTGAACAACCTTCAGAAAGTTTTGAATCCGAAGGACAACTTCAAAAATTCAAATTCAAAAATGCTACTATAGCAGCACTTGTTTTGAATTCGAAAAATTCCTATGCCAGGATGATCTATGGGTTTTGTATAGTTTTGAACAACCTTTAAAAAGTTTTGAATCCGATTCAGTTTTTCGTAATAACGAATTCAAAAATGCTACTACAGGTTGACGCCTCAGTAGCACTTTCACCAAATTCAACGGAAACGATGCCATTTCGTAGTCTAGGTTATGTATCGTTTTGAACAACCTTCAGAAAGTTTTGAATCTGAAGGACAACTTCAAAAATTCAAATTCAAAAATGCTACTATAGCAGCACTTGTTTTGAATTCGAAAAATTCCTATGCCAGGATGATCTATGGGTTTTGTATAGTTTTGAACAACCTTTAAAAAGTTTTGAATCCGATTCAGTTTTTCGTAATAACGAATTCAAAAATGCTACTACAGGTTGACGCCTCAGTAGCACTTTCACCAAATTCAACGGAAACGATGCCATTTCGTAGTCTAGGTTATGTATCGTTTTGAACAACGTTCAGAAAGTTTTGAATCCGAAGGACAACTTCAAAAATTCAAATTCAAAAATGCTACTATAGCAGCACTTGTTTTGAATTCGAAAAATTCCTATGCCAGGATGATCTATGGGTTTTGTACAGTTTTGAACAACCTTTAAAAAGTTTTGAATCCGATTCAGTTTTTCGTTATAACGAATTCAAAAATGCTACTACAGGTTGACGCCTCAGTAGCACTTTCACAAAATTCAACAGAAACGATGCCATTTCGTAGTCTAGGTTATGTATCGTTTTGAACAACCTTCAGAAAGTTTTGAATCCGAAGGACAACTTCAAAAATTCAAATTCAAAAATGCTACTGTAGCAGCACTTGTTTTGAATTCGAAAAATTCCTATGCCAGGATTATCTATGGGTTTTGTATAGTTTTGAACAATCTTTAAAAAGTTTTGAATCCGATTCAGTTTTTCGTAATAACGAATTCAAAAATGCTACTACAGGTTGACGCCTCAGTAGCACTTTCACCAAATTCAACGGAAACGATGCCATTTCGTAGTCTAGGTTATGTATCGTTTTGAACAACCTTCAGAAAGTTTTGAATCCGAAGGACAACTTCAAAAATTCAAATTCAAAAATGCTACTATAGCAGCACTTGTTTTGAATTCGAAAAATTCCTATGCCTGGATGATCTATGGGTTTTGTATAGTTTTGAACAACCTTTAAAAAGTTTTGAATCCGATTCACTTTTTGTAATAACGAATTCAAAAATGCTACTACAGGTTGACGCCTCAGTAGCACTTTCACCAAATTCAACGGAAACGATGCCATTTCGTAGTCTAGGTTATGTATCGTTTTGAACAACCTTCAGAAAGTTTTGAATCCGAAGGACAACTTCAAAAATTCAAATTCAAAAATGCTACTGTAGCAGCACTTGTTTTGAATTCGAAAAATTCCTATGCCAGGATGATCTATGGGTTTTGTATAGTTTTGAACAACCTTTAAAAAGTTTTGAATCCGATTCAGTTTTTCGTAATAACGAATTCAAAAATGCTACTACAGGTTGACGCCTCAGTAGCACTTTCACCAAATTCAACGGAAACGATGCCATTTCGTAGTCTAGGTTATGTATCGTTTTGAACAACCTTCAGAAAGTTTTGAATCCGAAGGACAACTTCAAAAATTCAAATTCAAAAATGCTACCATAGCAGCACTTGTTTTGAATTCGAAAAATTCCTATGCCAGGATGATCTATGGGTTTTGTATAGTTTTGAACAACCTTTAAAAAGTTTTGAATCCGATTCAGTTTTTCGTAATAACGAATTCAAAAATGCTACTACAGGTTGACGCCTCAGTAGCACTTTCACCAAATTCAACGGAAACGATGCCATTTCGTAGTCTAGGTTATGTTTCGTTTTGAACAACCTTCAGAATGTTTTGAATCCGAAGGACAACTTTAAAAAATTAAAATTCAAAAATGCTACTATAGCAGCACTTGTTTTGAATTCGAAAAATTCCTATGCCAGGATGATCTATGGGTTTTTATAGTTTTGAACAACCTTTAAAAAGTTTTGAATCCGATTCAGTTTTTCGTAATAACGAATTCAAAAATGCTACTACAGGTTGACGCCTCAGTAGCACTTTCACCAAATTCAACGGAAACGATGCCATTTCGTAGTCTAGGTTATGTATCGTTTTGAACAGCCTTCAGAAAGTTTTGAATCCGAAGGACAACTTCAAAAATTCAAATTCAAAAATGCTACTATAGCAGCACTTGTTTTGAATTCGAAAAATTCCTATGCCAGAATGATCTATGGGTTTTGTATAGTTTTGAACAGCCTTTAAAAAGTTTTGAATCCGATTCAGTTTTTCGTAATAACGAATTCAAAAATGCTACTACTGGGTTGACGCCTCAGTAGCACTTTCACAAAATTCAACAGAAACGATGCCATTTCGTAGTCTAGGTTATGTATCGTTTTGAACAACCTTCAGAAAGTTTTGAATCCGAAGGACAACTTCAAAAATACAAATTCAAAAATTCTACTGTAGCAGCATTTGTTTTGAATTCGAAAAATTCCTATGCCAGGATGATCTATGGGTTTTGTATAGTTTTGAACAATCTTTAAAAAGTTTTGAATCCGATTCAGTTTTTCGTAATAACGAATTCAAAAATGCTACTACAGGTTGACGCCTCAGTAGCACTTTCACCAAATTCAACGGAAACGATGCCATTTCGTAGTCTAGGTTATGTATCGTTTTGAACAACCTTCAGAAAGTTTTGAATCCGAAGGACAACTTCAAAAATTCAAATTCAAAAATGCTACTATAGCAGCACTTGTTTTGAATTCGAAAAATTCCTATGCCAGGATGATCTATGGGTTTTGTATAGTTTTGAACAACCTTTAAAAAGTTTTGAATCCGATTCAGTTTTTCGTAATAACGAATTCAAAAATGCTACTACAGGTTGACGCCTCAGTAGCACTTTCACAAAATTCAACAGAAACGATGCCATTTCGTAGTCTAGGTTATGTATCGTTTTGAACAACCTTCAGAAAGTTTTGAATCCGAAGGACAACTTCAAAAATTCAAATTCAAAAATGCTACTATAGCAGCACTTGTTTTGAATTCGAAAAATTCCTATGCCAGGATGATCTATGGGTTTTGTATAGTTTTGAACAACCTTTAAAAAGTTTTGAATCCGATTCAGTTTTTCGTAATAACGAATTCAAAAATGCTACTACAGGTTGACGCCTCAGTAGCACTTTCACCAAATTCAACGGAAACGATGCCATTTCGTAGTCTAGGTTATGTATCGTTTTGAACAACCTTCAGAAAGTTTTGAATCTGAAGGACAACTTCAAAAATTCAAATTCAAAAATGCTACTATAGCAGCACTTGTTTTGAATTCGAAAAATTCCTATGCCAGGATGATCTATGGGTTTTGTATAGTTTTGAACAACCTTTAAAAAGTTTTGAATCCGATTCAGTTTTTCGTAATAACGAATTCAAAAATGCTACTACAGGTTGACGCCTCAGTAGCACTTTCACCAAATTCAACGGAAACGATGCCATTTCGTAGTCTAGGTTATGTATCGTTTTGAACAACGTTCAGAAAGTTTTGAATCCGAAGGACAACTTCAAAAATTCAAATTCAAAAATGCTACTATAGCAGCACTTGTTTTGAATTCGAAAAATTCCTATGCCAGGATGATCTATGGGTTTTGTACAGTTTTGAACAACCTTTAAAAAGTTTTGAATCCGATTCAGTTTTTCGTTATAACGAATTCAAAAATGCTACTACAGGTTGACGCCTCAGTAGCACTTTCACAAAATTCAACAGAAACGATGCCATTTCGTAGTCTAGGTTATGTATCGTTTTGAACAACCTTCAGAAAGTTTTGAATCCGAAGGACAACTTCAAAAATTCAAATTCAAAAATGCTACTGTAGCAGCACTTGTTTTGAATTCGAAAAATTCCTATGCCAGGATTATCTATGGGTTTTGTATAGTTTTGAACAATCTTTAAAAAGTTTTGAATCCGATTCAGTTTTTCGTAATAACGAATTCAAAAATGCTACTACAGGTTGACGCCTCAGTAGCACTTTCACCAAATTCAACGGAAACGATGCCATTTCGTAGTCTAGGTTATGTATCGTTTTGAACAACCTTCAGAAAGTTTTGAATCCGAAGGACAACTTCAAAAATTCAAATTCAAAAATGCTACTATAGCAGCACTTGTTTTGAATTCGAAAAATTCCTATGCCTGGATGATCTATGGGTTTTGTATAGTTTTGAACAACCTTTAAAAAGTTTTGAATCCGATTCACTTTTTGTAATAACGAATTCAAAAATGCTACTACAGGTTGACGCCTCAGTAGCACTTTCACCAAATTCAACGGAAACGATGCCATTTCGTAGTCTAGGTTATGTATCGTTTTGAACAACCTTCAGAAAGTTTTGAATCCGAAGGACAACTTCAAAAATTCAAATTCAAAAATGCTACTGTAGCAGCACTTGTTTTGAATTCGAAAAATTCCTATGCCAGGATGATCTATGGGTTTTGTATAGTTTTGAACAACCTTTAAAAAGTTTTGAATCCGATTCAGTTTTTCGTAATAACGAATTCAAAAATGCTAATACAGGTTGACGCCTCAGTAGCACTTTCACCAAATTCAACGGAAACGATGCCATTTCGTAGTCTAGGTTATGTATCGTTTTGAACAACCTTCAGAAAGTTTTGAATCCGAAGGACAACTTCAAAAATTCAAATTCAAAAATGCTACTATAGCAGCACTTGTTTTGAATTCGAAAAATTCCTATGCCAGGATGATCTATGGGTTTTGTATAGTTTTGAACAACCTTTAAAAAGTTTTGAATCCGATTCAGTTTTTCGTAATAACGAATTCAAAAATGCTACTACAGGTTGACGCCTCAGTAGCACTTTCACAAAATTCAACAGAAACGATGCCATTTCGTAGTCTAGGTTATGTATCGTTTTGAACAACCTTCAGAAAGTTTTGAATCCGAAGGACAACTTCAAAAATTCAAATTCAAAAATGCTACTATAGCAGCACTTGTTTTGAATTCGAAAAATTCCTATGCCAGGATGAACTATGGGTTTTGTATAGTTTTGAACAACCTTTAAAAAGTTTTGAATCCGATTCAGTTTTTCGTAATAACGAATTCAAAAATGCTACTACAGGTTGACGCCTCAGTAGCACTTTCACCAAATTCAACGGAAACGATGCCATTTCGTAGTCTAGGTTTTGTATCGTTTTGAACAACCTTCAGAAAGTTTTGAATCTGAAGGACAACTTCAAAAATTCAAATTCAAAAATGCTACTATAGTAGCACTTGTTTTGAATTCGAAAAATTCCTATGCCAGGATGATCTATGGGTTTTGTATAGTTTTGAACAACCTTTAAAAAGTTTTGAATCCGATTCAGTTTTTCGTAATAACGAATTCAAAAATGCTACTACAGGTTGACGCCTCAGTAGCACTTTCACCAAATTCAACGGAAACGATGCCATTTCGTAGTCTAGGTTATGTATCGTCTTGAACAACCTTCAGAAAGTTTTGAATCCGAAGGACAACTTCAAAAATTCAAATTCAAAAATGCTACTATAGCAGCACTTATTTTGAATTCGAAAAATTCCTATGCCAGGATGATCTATGGGTTTTGTACAGTTTTGAACAACCTTTAAAAAGTTTTGAATCCGATTCAGTTTTTCGTTATAACGAATTCAAAAATGCTACTACAGGTTGACGCCTCAGTAGCACTTTCACAAAATTCAACAGAAACGATGCCATTTCGTAGTCTAGGTTATGTATCGTTTTGAACAACCTTCAGAAAGTTTTGAATCCGAAGGACAACTTCAAAAATTCAAATTCAAAAATGCTACTGTAGCAGCACTTGTTTTGAATTCGAAAAATTCCTATGCCAGGATTATCTATGGGTTTTGTATAGTTTTGAACAATCTTTAAAAAGTTTTGAATCCGATTCAGTTTTTCGTAATAACGAATTCAAAAATGCTACTACAGGTTGACGCCTCAGTAGCACTTTCACCAAATTCAACGGAAACGATGCCATTTCGTAGTCTATGTTATGTATCGTTTTGAACAACCTTCAGAAAGTTTTGAATCCGAAGGACAACTTCAAAAATTCAAATTCAAAAATGCTACTATAGCAGCACTAGTTTTGAATTCGAAAAATTCCTATGCCAGGATGATCTATGGGTTTTGTATAGTTTTGAACAACCTTTAAAAAGTTTTGAATCCGATTCAGTTTTTCGTAATAACGAATTCAAAAATGCTAATACAGGTTGACGCCTCAGTAGCACTTTCACCAAATTCAACGGAAACGATGCCATTTCGTAGTCTAGGTTATGTATCGTTTTGAACAACCTTCAGAAAGTTTTGAATCCGAAGGACAACTTCAAAAATTCAAATTCAAAAATGCTACTGTAGCAGCACTTGTTTTGAATTCGAAAAATTCCTATGCCAGGATTATCTATGGGTTTTGTATAGTTTTGAACAATCTTTAAAAAGTTTTGAATCCGATTTAGTTTTTCGTAATAACGAATTCAAAAATGCTACTACAGGTTGACGCCTCAGTAGCACTTTCACCAAATTCAACGGAAACGATGCCATTAAGTAGTCTAGGTTATGTATCGTTTTGAACAACCTTCAGAAAGTTTTGAATCTGAAGGACAACTTCAAAAATTCAAATTCAAAAATGCTACTATAGCAGCACTTGTTTTGAATTCGAAAAATTCCTATGCCAGGATGATCTATGGGTTTTGTATAGTTTTGAACAACCTTTAAAAAGTTTTGAATCCGATTCAGTTTTTCGTAATAACGAATTCAAAAATGCTACTACAGGTTGACGCCTCAGTAGCACTTTCACCAAATTCAACGGAAACGATGCCATTTCGTAGTCTAGGTTATGTATCGTTTTGAACAACCTTCAGAAAGTTTTGAATCCGAAGGACAACTTCAAAAATTCAAATTCAAAAATCCTACTATAGCAGCACTTGTTTTGAATTCGAAAAATTCCTATGCCAGGATGATCTATGGGTTTTGTATAGTTTTGAACAACCTTTAAAAAGTTTTGAATCCGATTCAGTTTTTCGTAATAACGAATTCAAAAATGCTACTACAGGTTGACGCCTCAGTAGCACTTTCACCAAATTCAACGGAAACGATGCCATTTCGTAGTCTAGGTTATGTATCGTTTTGAACAACCTTCAGAAAGTTTTGAATCCGAAGGACAACTTCAAAAATTCAAATTCAAAAATGCTACTGTAGCAGCACTTGTTTTGAATTCGAAAAATTCCTATGCCAGGATGATCTATGGGTTTTGTATAGTTTTGAACAACCTTTAAAAAGTTTTGAATCCGATTCAGTTTTTCGTAATAACGAATTCAAAAATGCTACTACAGGTTGACGCCTCAGTAGCACTTTCACCAAATTCAACGGAAACGATGCCATTTCGTAGTCTAGGTTATGTATCGTTTTGAACAACCTTCAGAAAGTTTTGAATCCGAAGGACAACTTCAAAAATACAAATTCAAAAATTCTACTGTAGCAGCATTTGTTTTGAATTCGAAAAATTCCTATGCCAGGATGATCTATGGGTTTTGTATAGTTTTGAACAATCTTTAAAAAGTTTTGAATCCGATTCAGTTTTTCGTAATAACGAATTCAAAAATGCTACTACAGGTTGACGCCTCAGTAGCACTTTCACCAAATTCAACGGAAACGATGCCATTTCGTAGTCTAGGTTATGTATCGTTTTGAACAACCTTCAGAAAGTTTTGAATCCGAAGGACAACTTCAAAAATTCAAATTCAAAAATGCTACTATAGCAGCACTTGTTTTGAATTCGAAAAATTCCTATGCCAGGATGATCTATGGGTTTTGTATAGTTTTGAACAACCTTTAAAAAGTTTTGAATCCGATTCAGTTTTTCGTAATAACGAATTCAAAAATGCTACTACAGGTTGACGCCTCAGTAGCACTTTCACAAAATTCAACAGAAACGATGCCATTTCGTAGTCTAGGTTATGTATCGTTTTGAACAACCTTCAGAAAGTTTTGAATCCGAAGGACAACTTCAAAAATTCAAATTCAAAAATGCTACTATAGCAGCACTTGTTTTGAATTCGAAAAATTCCTATGCCAGGATGATCTATGGGTTTTGTATAGTTTTGAACAACCTTTAAAAAGTTTTGAATCCGATTCAGTTTTTCGTAATAACGAATTCAAAAATGCTACTACAGGTTGACGCCTCAGTAGCACTTTCACAAAATTCAACAGAAACGATGCCATTTCGTAGTCTAGGTTATGTATCGTTTTGAACAACCTTCAGAAAGTTTTGAATCCGAAGGACAACTTCAAAAATTCAAATTCAAAAATGCTACTATAGCAGCACTTGTTTTGAATTCGAAAAATTCCTATGCCAGGATGATCTATGGGTTTTGTATAGTTTTGAACAACCTTTAAAAAGTTTTGAATCCGATTCAGTTTTTCGTAATAACGAATTCAAAAATGCTACTACAGGTTGACGCCTCAGTAGCACTTTCACCAAATTCAACGGAAACGATGCCATTTCGTAGTCTAGGTTATGTATCGTTTTGAACAACCTTCAGAAAGTTTTGAATCCGAAGGACAACTTCAAAAATTCAAATTTAAAAATGCTACCATAGCAGCACTTGTTTTGAATTCGAAAAATTCCTATGCCAGGATGATCTATGGGTTTAGTATAGTTTTGAACAACCTTTAAAAAGTTTTGAATCCGATTCAGTTTTTCGTAATAACGAATTCAAAAATGCTACTACAGGTTGACGCCTCAGTAGCACTTTCACCAAATTCAACGGAAACGATGCCATTTCGTAGTCTAGGTTATGTATCGTTTTGAACAACCTTCAGAAAGTTTTGAATCCGAAGGACAACTTCAAAAATTCAAATTCAAAAATGCTACTATAGCAGCACTTGTTTTGAATTCGAAAAATTCCTATGCCAGGATAATCTATGGGTTTTGTACAGTTTTGAACAACCTTTAAAAAGTTTTGAATCCGATTCAGTTTTTCGTAATAACGAATTCAAAAATGCTACTACAGGTTGACGCCTCAGTAGCACTTTCACAAAATTCAACAGAAACGATGCCATTTCGTAGTCTAGGTTATGTATCGTTTTGAACAACCTTCAGAAAGTTTTGAATCCGAAGGACAACTTCAAAAATTCTTATTCAAAAATGCTACTGTAGCAGCACTTGTTTTGAATTCGAAAAATTCCTATGCCAGGATTATCTATGTGTTTTGTATAGTTTTGAACAACCTTTAAAAAGTTTTGAATCCGATTCAGTTTTTCGTAATAACGAATTCAAAAATGCTACTACAGGTTGACGCCTCAGTAGCACTTTCACAAAATTCAACAGAAACGATGCCATTTCGTAGTCTAGGTTATGTATCGTTTTGAACAACCTTCAGAAAGTTTTGAATCCGAAGGACAACTTCAAAAATTCAAATTCAAAAATGCTACTGTAGCAGCACTTGTTTTGAATTCGAAAAATTCCTATGCCAGGATTATCTATGGGTTTTGTATAGTTTTGAACAATCTTTAAAAAGTTTTGAATCCGATTCAGTTTTTCGTAATAACGAATTCAAAAATGCTACTACAGGTTGACGCCTCAGTAGCACTTTCACCAAATTCAACGGAAACGATGCCATTTCGTAGTCTAGGTTATGTATCGTTTTGAACAACCTTCAGAAAGTTTTGAATCCGAAGGACAACTTCAAAAATTCAAATTCAAAAATGCTACTATAGCAGCACTTGTTTTGAATTCGAAAAATTCCTATGCCAGGATGATCTATGGGTTTTGTATAGTTTTGAACAACCTTTAAAAAGTTTTGAATCCGATTCAGTTTTTCGTAATAACGAATTCAAAAATGCTACTACAGGTTGACGCCTCAGTAGCACTTTCACCAAATTCAACGGAAACGATGCTATTTCGTAGTTTAGGTTATGTATCGTTTTGAACAACCTTCAGAAAGTTTTGAATCCGAAGGACAACTTCAAAAATTCAAATTCAAAAATGCTACTATAGCAGCACTTGTTTTGAATTCGAAAAATTCCTATGCCAGGATTATCTATGGGTTTTGTATAGTTTTGAACAATCTTTAAAAAGTTTTGAATCCGATTCAGTTTTTCGTAATAACGAATTCAAAAATGCTACTACAGGTTGACGCCTCAGTAGCACTTTCACCAAATTCAACGGAAACGATGCCATTTCGTAGTCTAGGTTATGTAATCTTTTGAACAACCTTCAGAAAGTTTTGAATCCGAAGGACAACTTCAAAAATTCAAATTCAAAAATGCTACTATAGCAGCACTTGTTTTGAATTCGAAAAATTCCTATGCCAGAATGATCTATGGGTTTTGTATAGTTTTGAACAACCTTTAAAAAGTTTTGAATCCGATTCAGTTTTTCGTAATAACGAATTCAAAAATGCTACTACAGGTTGACGCCTCAGTAGCACTTTCACCAAATTCAACAGAAACGATGCCATTTCGTAGTCTAGGTTATGTATCGTTTTGAACAACCTTCAGAAAGTTTTGAATCCGAAGGACAACTTCAAAAATTCAAATTCAAAAATGCTACTGTAGCAGCACTTGTTTTGAATTCAAAAAATTCCTATGCCAGGATTATCTATGGGTTTTGTATAGTTTTGAACAATCTTTAAAAAGTTTTGAATCCGATTCAGTTTTTCGTAATAACGAATTCAAAAATGCTACTACAGGTTGACGCCTCAGTAGCACTTTCACCAAATTCAACGGAAACGATGCCATTTCGTAGTCTAGGTTATGTAATCTTTTGAACAACCTTCAGAAAGTTTTGAATCCGAAGGACAACTTCAAAAATTCAAATTCAAAAATGCTACTATAGCAGCACTTGTTTTGAATTCGAAAAATTCCTATGCCAGAATGATCTATGGGTTTTGTATAGTTTTGAACAACCTTTAAAAAGTTTTGAATCCGATTCAGTTT
The DNA here is from genome assembly GCF_977018435.1 of Lepisma saccharinum. Lineage (NCBI taxonomy): Eukaryota > Metazoa > Arthropoda > Insecta > Zygentoma > Lepismatidae > Lepisma > Lepisma saccharinum. The sequence continues at coordinate 54,074,222 of NC_139254.1, read as the reverse complement.
TTCGTAATAACGAATTCAAAAATGCTACTACAGGTTGACGCCTCAGTAGCACTTTCACCAAATTCAACGGATACGATGCCATTTCGTAGTCTAGGTTATGTATCGTTTTGAACAACCTTCAGAATGTTTTGAATCCGAAGGACAACTTTAAAAAATTAAAATTCAAAAATGCTACTATAGCAGCACTTGTTTTGAATTCGAAAAATTCCTATGCCAGGATGATCTATGGGTTTTTATAGTTTTGAACAACCTTTAAAAAGTTTTGAATCCGATTCAGTTTTTCGTAATAACGAATTCAAAAATGCTACTACAGGTTGACGCCTCAGTAGCACTTTCACCAAATTCAACGGAAACGATGCCATTTCGTAGTCTAGGTTATGTATCGTTTTGAACAGCCTTCAGAAAGTTTTGAATCCGAAGGACAACTTCAAAAATTCAAATTCAAAAATGCTACTATAGCAGCACTTGTTTTGAATTCGAAAAATTCCTATGCCAGAATGATCTATGGGTTTTGTATAGTTTTGAACAACCTTTAAAAAGTTTTGAATCCGATTCAGTTTTTCGTAATAACGAATTCAAAAATGCTACTACAGGTTGACGCCTCAGTAGCACTTTCACCAAATTCAAAGGAAACGATGCCATTTCGTAGTCTAGGTTATGTATCGTTTTGAACAACCTTCAGAAAGTTTTGAATCCGAAGGACAACTTCAAAAATACAAATTCAAAAATTCTACTGTAGCAGCATTTGTTTTGAATTCGAAAAATTCCTATGCCAGGATGATCTATGGGTTTTGTATAGTTTTGAACAATCTTTAAAAAGTTTTGAATCCGATTCAGTTTTTCGTAATAACGAATTCAAAAATGCTACTACAGGTTGACGCCTCAGTAGCACTTTCACCAAATTCAACGGAAACGATGCCATTTCGTAGTCTAGGTTATGTATCGTTTTGAACAACCTTCAGAAAGTTTTGAATCCGAAGGACAACTTCAAAAATTCAAATTCAAAAATGCTACTGTAGCAGCACTTGTTTTGAATTCGAAAAATTCCTATGCCAGGATTATCTATGGGTTTTGTATAGTTTTGAACAATCTTTAAAAAGTTTTGAATCCGATTCAGTTTTTCGTAATAACGAATTCAAAAATGCTACTACAGGTTGACGCCTCAGTAGCACTTTCACCAAATTCAACGGAAACGATGCCATTTCGTAGTCTAGGTTATGTATCGTTTTGAACAACCTTCAGAATGTGTTGAATCCGAAGGACAACTTTAAAAAATTAAAATTCAAAAATGCTACTATAGCAGCACTTGTTTTGAATTCGAAAAATTCCTATGCCAGGATGATCTATGGGTTTTTATAGTTTTGAACAACCTTTAAAAAGTTTTGAATCCGATTCAGTTTTTCGTAAATACCAATTCAAAAATGCTACTACAGGTTGACGCCTCAGTAGCACTTTCACCAAATTCAACGGAAACGATGCCATTTCGTAGTCTAGGTTATGTATCGTTTTGAACAGCCTTCAGAAAGTTTTGAATCCGAAGGACAACTTCAAAAATTCAAATTCAAAAATGCTACTATAGCAGCACTTGTTTTGAATTCGAAAAATTCCTATGCCAGAATGATCTATGGGTTTTGTATAGTTTTGAACAACCTTTAAAAAGTTTTGAATCCGATTCAGTTTTTCGTAATAACGAATTCAAAAATGCTACTACAGGTTGACGCCTCAGTAGCACTTTCACAAAATTCAACAGAAACGATGCCATTTCGTAGTCTAGGTTATGTATCGTTTTGAACAACCTTCAGAAAGTTTTGAATCCGAAGGACAACTTCAAAAATACAAATTCAAAAATTCTACTGTAGCAGCATTTGTTTTGAATTCGAAAAATTCCTATGCCAGGATGATCTATGGGTTTTGTATAGTTTTGAACAATCTTTAAAAAGTTTTGAATCCGATTCAGTTTTTCGTAATAACGAATTCAAAAATGCTACTACAGGTTGACGCCTCAGTAGCACTTTCACCAAATTCAACGGAAACGATGCCATTTCGTAGTCTAGGTTATGTATCGTTTTGAACAACCTTCAGAAAGTTTTGAATCCGAAGGACAACTTCAAAAATTCAAATTCAAAAATGCTACTGTAGCAGCACTTGTTTTGAATTCGAAAAATTCCTATGCCAGGATGATCTATGGGTTTTGTATAGTTTTGAACAACCTTTAAAAAGTTTTGAATCCGATTCAGTTTTTCGTAATAACGAATTCAAAAATGCTACTACAGGTTGACGCCTCAGTAGCACTTTCACAAAATTCAACAGAAACGATGCCATTTCGTAGTCTAGGTTATGTATCGTTTTGAACAACCTTCAGAAAGTTTTGAATCCGAAGGACAACTTCAAAAATTCAAATTCAAAAATGCTACCATAGCAGCACATGTTTTGAATTTGAAAAATTCCTATGCCAGGATGATCTATGGGTTTTGTATAGTTTTGAACAACCTTTAAAAAGTTTTGAATCCGATTCAGTTTTTCGTAATAACGAATTCAAAAATGCTACTACAGGTTGACGCCTCAGTAGCACTTTCACCAAATTCAACGGAAACGATGCCATTTCGTAGTCTAGGTTTTGTATCGTTTTGAACAACCTTCAGAAAGTTTTGAATCTGAAGGACAACTTCAAAAATTCAAATTCAAAAATGCTACTATAGCAGCACTTGTTTTGAATTCGAAAAATTCCTATGCCAGGATGATCTATGGGTTTTGTATAGTTTTGAACAACCTTTAAAAAGTTTTGAATCCGATTCAGTTTTTCGTAATAACGAATTCAAAAATGCTACTACAGGTTGACGCCTCAGTAGCACTTTCACCAAATTCAACGGAAACGATGCCATTTCGTAGTCTAGGTTATGTATCGTTTTGAACAACCTTCAGAAAGTTTTGAATCCGAAGGACAACTTCAAAAATTCAAATTCAAAAATGCTACCATAGCAGCACTTGTTTTGAATTCGAAAAATTCCTATGCCAGGATGATCTATGGGTTTTTAAAGTTTTGAACAACCTTTAAAAAGTTTTGAATCCGATTCAGTTTTTCGTAATAACGAATTCAAAAATGCTACTACAGGTTGACGCCTCAGTAGCACTTTCACCAAATTCAACGGAAACGATGCCATTTCGTAGTCTAGGTTATGTATCGTTTTGAACAGCCTTCAGAAAGTTTTGAATCCGAAGGACAACTTCAAAAATACAAATTCAAAAATTCTACTGTAGCAGCATTTGTTTTGAATTCGAAAAATTCCTATGCCAGGATGATCTATGGGTTTTGTATAGTTTTGAACAATCTTTAAGAAGTTTTGAATCCGATTCAGTTTTTCGTAATAACGAATTCAAAAATGCTACTACAGGTTGACGCCTCAGTAGCACTTTCACCAAATTCAACGGAAACGATGCCATTTCGTAGTCTAGGTTATGTATCGTTTTGAACAACCTTCAGAAAGTTTTGAATCCGAAGGACAACTTCAAAAATTCAAATTCAAAAATCCTACTATAGCAGCACTTGTTTTGAATTCGAAAAATTCCTATGCCAGGATGATCTATGGGTTTTGTATAGTTTTGAACAACCTTTAAAAAGTTTTGAATCCGATTCAGTTTTTCGTAATAACGAATTCAAAAATGCTACTACAGGTTGACGCCTCAGTAGCACTTTCACCAAATTCAACAGAAACGATGCCATTTCGTAGTCTAGGTTATGTATCGTTTTGAACAACCTTCAGAAAGTTTTGAATCCGAAGGACAACTTCAAAAATTCAAATTCAAAAATGCTACTATAGCAGCACTTGTTTTGAATTCGAAAAATTCCTATGCCAGGATGATCTATGGGTTTTGTATAGTTTTGAACAACCTTTAAAAAGTTTGAATCCGATTCAGTTTTTCGTAATAACGAATTCAAAAATGCTACTACAGGTTGACGCCTCAGTAGCACTTTCACCAAATTCAACGGAAACGATGCCATTTCGTAGTCTAGGTTTTGTATCGTTTTGAACAACCTTCAGAAAGTTTTGAATCTGAAGGACAACTTCAAAAATTCAAATTCAAAAATGCTACTATAGCAGCACTTGTTTTGAATTCGAAAAATTCCTATGCCAGGATGATCTATGGGTTTTGTATAGTTTTGAACAACCTTTAAAAAGTTTTGAATCCGATTCAGTTTTTCGTAATAACGAATTCAAAAATGCTACTACAGGTTGACGCCTCAGTAGCACTTTCACCAAATTCAACGGAAACGATGCCATTTCGTAGTCTAGGTTATGTATCGTCTTGAACAACCTTCAGAAAGTTTTGAATCCGAAGGACAACTTCAAAAATTCAAATTCAAAAATGCTACTATAGCAGCACTTATTTTGAATTCGAAAAATTCCTATGCCAGGATGATCTATGGGTTTTGTACAGTTTTGAACAACCTTTAAAAAGTTTTGAATCCGATTCAGTTTTTCGTTATAACGAATTCAAAAATGCTACTACAGGTTGACGCCTCAGTAGCACTTTCACAAAATTCAACAGAAACGATGCCATTTCGTAGTCTAGGTTATGTATCGTTTTGAACAACCTTCAGAAAGTTTTGAATCCGAAGGACAACTTCAAAAATTCAAATTCAAAAATGCTACTGTAGCAGCACTTGTTTTGGATTCGAAAAATTCCTATGCCAGGATTATCTATGGGTTTTGTATAGTTTTGAACAATCTTTAAAAAGCTTTGAATCCGATTCAGTTTTTCGTAATAACGAATTCAAAAATGGTAATACAGGTTGACGCCTCAGTAGCACTTTCACCAAATTCAACGGAAACGATGCCATTTCGTAGTCTAGGTTATGTATCGTTTTGAACAACCTTCAGAAAGTTTTGAATCCGAAGGACAACTTCAAAAATTCAAATTCAAAAATGCTACTATAGCAGCACTTGTTTTGAATTCGAAAAATTCCTATGCCAGGATTATCTATGGGCTTTGTATAGTTTTGAACAACCTTTAAAAAGTTTTGAATCCGATTGTTTTTCGTAATAACGAATTCAAAAATGCTACTACAGGTTGACGCCTCAGTAGCACTTTCACCAAATTCAACGGAAACGATGCCATTTCGTAGTCTAGGTTATGTATCGTTTTGAACAACCTTCAGAAAGTTTTGAATCCGAAGGACAACTTCAAAAATTCAAATTCAAAAATGCTACTATAGCAGCACTTGTTTTGAATTCGAAAAATTCCTATGCCAGGATGATCTATGGGTTTTGTATAGTTTTGAACAACCTTTAAAAAGTTTTGAATCCGATTCACTTTTTGTAATAACGAATTCAAAAATGCTACTACAGGTTGACGCCTCAGTAGCACTTTCACAAAATTCAACGGAAACGATGCCATTTCGTAGTCTAGGTTATGTATCGTTTTGAACAACCTTCAGAAAGTTTTGAATCCGAAGGACAACTTCAAAAATTCAAATTCAAAAATGCTACCATAGCAGCACTTGTTTTGAATTCGAAAAATTCCTATGCCAGGATGATCTATGGGTTTTGTATAGTTTTGAACAACCTTTAAAAAGTTTTGAATCCGATTCAGTTTTTCGTAATAACGAATTCAAAAATGCTACTACAGGTTGACGCCTCAGTAGCACTTTCACCAAATTCAAAGGAAACGATGCCATTTCGTAGTCTAGGTTATGTATCGTTTTGAACAACCTTCAGAAAGTTTTGAATCCGAAGGACAACTTCAAAAATACAAATTCAAAAATTCTACTGTAGCAGCATTTGTTTTGAATTCGAAAAATTCCTATGCCAGGATGATCTATGGGTTTTGTATAGTTTTGAACAATCTTTAAAAAGTTTTGAATCCGATTCAGTTTTTCGTAATAACGAATTCAAAAATGCTACTACAGGTTGACGCCTCAGTAGCACTTTCACCAAATTCAACGGAAACGATGCCATTTCGTAGTCTAGGTTATGTATCGTTTTGAACAACCTTCAGAAAGTTTTGAATCCGAAGGACAACTTCAAAAATTCAAATTCAAAAATGCTACTATAGCAGCACTTGTTTTGAATTCGAAAAATTCCTATGCCAGGATGATCTATGGGTTTTGTATAGTTTTGAACAACCTTTAAAAAGTTTTGAATCCGATTCAGTTTTTCGTAATAACGAATTCAAAAATGCTACTACAGGTTGACGCCTCAGTAGCACTTTCACAAAATTCAACAGAAACGATGCCATTTCGTAGTCTAGGTTATGTATCGTTTTGAACAACCTTCAGAAAGTTTTGAATCCGAAGGACAACTTCAAAAATTCAAATTCAAAAATGCTACTATAGCAGCACTTGTTTTGAATTCGAAAAATTCCTATGCCAGGATGATCTATGGGTTTTGTATAGTTTTAAACAACCTTTAAAAAGTTTTGAATCCGATTCAGTTTTTCGTAATAACGAATTCAAAAATGCTACTACAGGTTGACGCCTCAGTAGCACTTTCACAAAATTCAACAGAAACGATGCCATTTCGTAGTCTAGGTTATGTATCGTTTTGAACAACCTTCAGAAAGTTTTGAATCCGAAGGACAACTTTAAAAATTCAAATTCAAAAATGCTACTATAGCAGCACTTGTTTTGAATTCGAAAAATTCCTATGCCAGGATGATCTATGGGTTTTGTATAGTTTTGAACAACCTTTAAAAAGTTTTGAATCCGATTCAGTTTTTGTAATAACGAATTCAAAAATGCTACTACAGGATGACGCCTCAGTAGCACTTTCACCAAATTCAACGGAAACGATGCCATTTCGTAGTCTAGGTTATGTATCGTTTTGAACAACCTTCAGAAAGTTTTGAACCCGAAGGACAACTTCAAAAATTCAAATTCAAAAATGCTACTATAGCAGCACTTGTTTTGAATTCGAAAAATTCCTATGCCAGGATGATCTATGGGTTTTGTATAATTTTGAACAACCTTTAAAAAGTTTTGAATCCGATTCAGTTTTTCGTAATAACGAATTCAAAAATGCTACTACAGGTTGACGCCTCAGTAGCACTTTCACCAAATTCAACGGAAACGATGCCATTTCGTAGTCTAGGTTATGTATCGTTTTGAACAACCTTCAGAAAGTTTTGAATCCGAAGGACAACTTCAAAAATTCAAATTCAAAAATGCTACCATAGCAGCACTTGTTTTGAATTCGAAAAATTCCTATGCCAGGATGATCTATGGGTTTTGTATAGTTTTGAACAACCTTTAAAAAGTTTTGAATCCGATTCAGTTTTTCGTAATAACGAATTCAAAAATGCTACTACAGGTTGACGCCTCAGTAGCACTTTCACCAAATTCAACGGAAACGATGCCATTTCGTAGTCTAGGTTATGTATCGTTTTGAACAACCTTCAGAATGTTTTGAATCCGAAGGAGCAAGAGGAGCAAGGTTTCACACTTCATGGATGGAAGCAAACGAGCAGCAAAACTTTTTGAAATGTAATTTTAGCGTTTAGAATCTATTTTGTATGTATGCAACCCACCACAGGAAACGACCGCTCTGACTTAACTTCCAGGGGAGCGCGGCAGGGTTGCCACTAGCGTCACTTGGCAGTCTTACTTGAGTTAAATACAAAAGAGTAATGATACGAGGGTCACTATTTATATTTTGAGCCTTGGCAACACTGATTGAAGTTAGGCGCAATTTGACGTTTGCACGGAATCGTCTGGCATTATTGACCATAACGTACTTCAAATGTTTTGTCAATAGCTTCATTTGTGTTGTTTAGGTTGCCTTGGAGATTGCGCGACAACAATAAAATGGAATTAACTCGTGAACATTTTCGTGCGATGATTTTTTTACGATTTTCGACGTGGATTATCAAGTCAAGAGTGCATCGATCAACTTACTTCCACATTTGGCGATGAAGCCCCTTCCTTTGCCACTGTGAAACGCTGGTATAACGAATTTAATCGTGGCCGCCATTCGCTCACCGACGAGATTCGCGAAGGTCGTCCACAATCAGTTGTTGTTCAAGAAAACATTGATGCTGTGCAAAACCTAATACTGCAAGATCGTCATGTGACATACTGTGAGATTGAGGCAACCATAGGCATTAGTTCCACCAGCATATATAAAATATTACATGATCATTTAGCTGTGAGAAAGGTATGTTCTCGTTGGATCCCACACAATTTGACAAAAATTCAAAAAGACGCTCGCGTCAATTGGTGCAAACAAATGCTCAATAAATACAATCGTGGTGCTTCAAAAGACGTATATAAGATTGTAACAGGTGACAAATCATGGATATATGCATATGAGCCGGAACGTAAACACCAGTCGACTGTATGGGTGTTTCAAGATGAATCCAATCCAACAAAAGTTGTTCGCGCTCGAAGCACATCGAAACAAATGGTCGCCTGTTTTTTAGGGAAAACTGGTCATGTGGCAACTGTGCCTTTAGAGGAACGTAGAACGGTCAACTCTGAATGGTACACAACAATTTGTTTGCCAGAGGTATTCGGTCAAATACGGAAAACAAACAAACGCCGTCGGATCATTCTTCATCAAGACAATGCCAGCTGTCACACATCTCGTCTAACAACCGACTTTATGAACAGTCAAAAAATCGAATTGATGGATCATCCGCCGTTAAGTCCTGATTTGGCACCCAATGACTTCTTCTTGTTCCCGAATGTCAAGAATAAATTGCGTGGACAACGATTTTCGTCGGCGGAAGACGCCGTTGATGCGTTCAGAAACCATATTATGGAGGTGTCTCAAGAAGATTGGAAAAACTGCTTTGGCAAATTGTTCGAACGAATGCAAAAGTGTATTGACCATAAAGGAGAATACTTCGAAAAACAATAAAGCAGTTTTCAATGCCAAATTCCTGTTTTTTCATTGTTAGGCTCAAAATATAAATAGTGACCCTCGTATTTGCGATGTTGTAAGAATTACATATTTACAGTACTTATTAGAATCAACACTCTTGACAGTGGTAGCGTCATTGCCTTGTAATCGAGGGGTTCCGGGTTCGATACCCGGTGGAGGCTCAAGTGGTTCGGATCCCACTTTAAACTGTAGGTCCAGTCCCGATTAGCCTTACTGTGCATAAAGTGAACTTAAAACACCAACTCAACCCAACTCAACACTCTTGAATTTCAGTCCTCATTTATTTGAAATCCTTTGCATTGGTAAGTTTGTAAGTACTGTAAATACTACTTACAACATCACAAATAACATTATTCTTTTGAATTTAGCTCAGGGAAGACTGCCAAGTGACACTAGTGGCAACCCTGCCGCGTTTCCCTGGAAGTTATGTCAGAGCTGTTGTTGCCTGTGTTGGGTTGCATACATACAGGATAGATTTTAAGCGCTTGTAGCGCAGAAACTAAGCGCTTTCGAGGAAAAGTATATTAGGAAAGGTTACTTGTTTTTATGATATCTACCAGCACCCAAGCGTTGTTGAAGTTGTTTTGCGACACCCTGTAAATTAAATATAAAATTGATTTAACTTCTGATTTTCCTGTGTTCAGTACTGTCCTTCACTTCTCAAAGTTCGGGCCTCCCCGATGGCGCAGTGGTAGCGTCGTCGCCTTGTAATCAAGGGATCCCGGGTTCGATACCCGGTGGAGGCACAAGTGGTTCGGATCCCACTTTAAACTGTAGGTCCAGTCCCAATTAGCCTTACTGTGCATAAAGTGGACTTAAAACAACAAATCAACCAACCAACTTCTCAAAGTTCTCTCGATCCATCCAAATAGGAGTAGCTACGTCTGTCCATCTTGAAGTGCTTCCGAGTTCTAATTTGAAGAAATCCTACTTTCAAGAAGAATTACAAAACAACCCTTTTTCTAACTCCACCTTTTAGTCTACAAGGAACTGACATGTTTCCATTTTCATACTGGTGCTAATGCAGGCCCAGACTGGCCCACCGGGACACCCGTCAAAATCCTGGTACGCTCTCTCAATGCCTTTCCGAAAACACATTTTTGTCCCCACGTTTTTGTCAACTCCTGGCAATCAGCGCCCTGTTGAGAAAAATTGCCACCGACCTCTTGGCAGCCCCAGTCCGGTGTAGTGATAATGCACGTGTTTCTGGAGAACAATTAACAACATCTTGCAGTCACGGTAGCACGTAACACATTAACAGAATAACGACTTACCTTCTTCCGTTTGGAAACTGTTTTTGGGGAAATGTTTACTGGAATGTTTTCGATTCTGTATGATTGTATTGTCTGTCTCAAAACTATAAGTAACTATCGATCTAACAACACATCGCTCTTAACAATTGGGTCGTAATTTGAGACGGAGTGGTGGACTATTGCGGTAGTGGTTTAGATTTGTCATCATTGGATATACTATATGAGTCAATAAGTTGAATTGTTCTACAACTCACACCTAGTATCAAAAAATAAAAGAGACGTTTAACGCGGCAGAGTTGAAACCTTTCAACGCCTTTACATAAATGGCAATCACACTGTATTTTTGTCTCCAGGTCTGAAACTTCTATTTTAGGGATTTCTTTGTATTGGTATGTGCGCCCGCTCGTGTTCGTATTTTACCGTATATCTTCCTGCACTCTATGGAAATATAAAAGTATCGTTCTGTTAATATTTACTACAATTGGTCCACTTTGCATGTCAAATGTACGCCTAAAAAGTATATCTGACTGTACTAAAGGAACGTGGAAAAATTCTATAGGCTGAATTGAATTAAGTAAATGTATCGAACAGAAAGCAGTGGTCATTATTCAGCTGATTAGAAAGTACTTTCGTTTCTTGTTTTTCAAATTGCCTCGATACACTTATCGCCTTTAAAGAATGGTATCGAAGGTGTCGTTATTGAGATTGAACCCAAGTCTTAGGAATGTTAGGAATGTTTCTGTTAAGTTTTCTTTAAAACGTATTGTTGAATTCAAAGAACATCCTCTGTGGGATTTTAAAAACATTATTTTAGAAATTTCAGATTCTCGCCCGCAATAGCAGAATAAAAAGTTCGGTAGGGGAGACTGTTGTCCTATGGAACACTTCTAATTTACATTTAAAGTGTATATTGTTTACAAACATTACCTTCTTCTTTAAAATAATTCAAAGCACTGTGAACATATTCTACAATATTGTGGTAGTTAGTTCACTTTATCTGCGCTCTTGTAAACATTTTTTAAAGAGATGAAAATTGTTTAAAATGGGTGTGTAATGGTGTAATATGAAGAAGTGTAGTTACTGGATATTACTTCGATTCAGTGCCGCATCTACAAGCCGCAAAACCCCGCAGTGCAAGGGGGGGGGGGCGGAGACAAGCAAGCCTTTAGGGGGCCCTCAGCCATTGTCATAGTGGAGGGTTAATATATGCATAGGCTATGGAAAAAATACAAACTTAGTTACTCAGGGGTACAGAAACGAATACAATATATACAGGTAAAAGAAAAGTTATATTCCCTGTGCATATAGCACCGTGCTATGAAGGCACATTTAGGGAATGTGGCCTCACAGATTTTCGATGTCAGCCATCTTGGAGATGATGTGATCAGCACCACGCTGCGGTTGCCTTTACTCCCCGGCCAGATTCCATTTGATTTGAGGTTGGGTGAGCCCTAGTCGCTTTATACGGGGACAAAGCCGGAAAAATTACGACATTAGATCACCCACCCTGGGTCTCCCGCGTGGCAGTCCGACTAGAATCAAATCAGGCTAGAATTTTACGAGAAATGCAGAGGTGAAGGTTTCTTCAACCTATCTTTAATCAGGAAAAAAATATGACTGCATGATTGTAACAAATGCATCATTTTCCAGGTGTGAGAAAACAGTGTACTATATACGATCAAATAACCCCCTTGCCATTTTTTAAAAAATTGAGTTGGGTGGGTGTGTGTAGATGGGTGGAGGTAGGGGGGTAACCTTTGGTAATATTTTGCGGGGGGGGGGGGAAGACTTGTAGATACCGCACTGCGTCTATTGCTTGATAAGATGTAAATTTGTTTCAGAAGACTATGCTGCAGGCCTTCTTTAACTCAGATTTTTTTTAAAATAATTTTCCGAAAGTAAATACCGTACTTACACAATTCACACAAAAGATATTGTAGGAATTTTTACTACCTATGAAATTATATATATTGTAACTTTTTGTATTCCATCACTAAGAAGAATTGATATTTTCCTCATTGTATGCATATATAAATGAATTAAAAAGGTCACATACTTTTATGAGATAAATTATTTGCAGATAGGTATTTCTATTTCAATTTAATCGCCTGGTTCAGTCCCGATTAGATTGTTTTAACAAACTTCTGAGTATAGACTCAGACGAGAACAAACACAAACAAGGAGAAGGGCCTCACCATACACAAGACGAAACGAGATTGTGACAAGTTTCGACTCGTCTCATCTCGGTAATATTTCGAATAGGTTGTGAGTTTACTATCTGAGTAAGCTTGTAGGTGTGTGCCAGTAGTTTCCAAGACACACAGGTTTCTATTAATTGAAACCTCGCATGCACTATCTCTTTTATCTATAAATTAGGTGTGCTATTAATTCCATGTTAATTGCTTAAAATCTAGTTTTGTTATCACATGGAACACAAATTAACATCATTTAAAGTTAAATTCTAAAATCAAACTATAAACATTCAAAGTTAAATTCTAAAATCAAACTATAGGAAAAATCATATAAATCTGATGATTAGACAAATGAATGGGACTGTTCCTGCAGGTCTGATGGTTAACCAGTTGCTGTGTGAAGGGCACTGGGATCCTTGGACTCGATAAAAAGAAACGTTTCTATTGATTTCTCTCATCTGATAAAGCTAGATTCATAGCATTGACCCCGCTTTCACATTCAGCTGTAGATATTGTTACAATTTCGATTGGATTCACAAAGTCTTTGCGTGTGTTGGCAGTGTGATTTATATTTTCTTTGTAAATGTGATAATATATAACATGCTTTCGCTTACATTAAACTTCACATTTTCACATAAACGAGGTACTAACATGTCGCTATAAAACACGCGTTGACGCTCATCTGAATGTTATGTATCTGCATTCAACACAAATATATCCAGAATATTATATATATATTTATTTTGTTCAGTGTCTTCAGGACATATATTACATAGTTTGTTACATATTTGCTGTTATTTATGTCACAAACCAACTTTTACTGTAGTCGGGCCCCTTGGGGGAGTAGTCAGCAAATTGCACTACGACGTCAGAGGTCCAGGGGTCCCGGATTCGAATCCTGGACTGGGCATGGATGTTTATGAATGTCCATTCATCAGTTTCATCATAACATCTTTCATCTTCGCAATTAGCCAAAAACTGGCACAAAATGAAGTAAAATAAATCAAATAAAGAAATCAACTTTTACTCTAATTAACAAATTAAAGTAAATAATTGGAGCTTTCTAATTCAATTAAGATATAAGATAACTTTATCAAACAAAAACCATAAGTTATCAAATGGTCTGCTCTTTAATTTTGGTTATCTTCAGTTTTAGTGCACAATTCACCGTTTTCGAGATATTCTTTTTTTAAATTTTCAACGTTAAATCTTGGCGCCCTTTTTCAAGATGTCGTCGAAGTTACAGATTAGAGAGTTGTAAACTCTTCAAAATCGGATTCGTCACATTTTTTTTTTTTACTATGGAGGCAGTTAGTTTCATTTCTGTTGCAATTAGTTGCCCAGACGACATTACTAGACTAAGTTCTAAGGTGTATCACTCAATGTAGCATATACTACTGTCAGATTTGTTTTATACCTGTTCTCAAATCAACCCCTAAATGAAACGTACACCAAACAGACATTACACTTAACTGTATAACATACCTTATTCCCACCAAAATTGAAGATCCGCTTTGCTAGGTATTCGAAGTCAAAGGTCACATCATGAAGTGTGAAACCTTGCTCCTCTCCTACGGACGGCTATAGTATAACTTGGGTGTCACTTGCACTTGTAAAGAAAATTTTCCATATTTTTCAAAATTGTCGCATGAATTAAACTATATACTCTAATCTGTTCCCTAAATGCTAACTTAGTACACCCTAGACTGCATTTTGCGGACTAACAAACCTTTGACATCTGGACTCAAAGCCAGTATAATAATCTAAATGATACAAATCATTCATATCAATTAATGTAATTTGCTTGGTTCACCTAATATACTAGTATAACTTAAAGAGAAAAAGTCTACAGCGAGCAACTGAAATACATGGACAGGGATACAATGAAGGCAAGGAAACTTTCATTTGATTTATTTTATTTCGTTTCGGTTTTCTGCCACTTATGGCTAATCGCGAAGATGAAGATGAGTGATGCTAAGATGAAATTGATTGAAGGAACACCTATTCCCAGGCCGGGATTCAAAACCGAGAAACGAGCTGTGCATTCCGCCACCGAGACCGGAGCTAGGGAAACTCAAGAGGGAGAGAAATAGGGAGATTATGTGAAGATTGAAACAGGAGAGATAGGAATGGTAGACAAGCTGCTTTACAACAGGTGACAACATCGAGTCCCTTCCCTACTTCTTTCTAGATTGGAATGGATAGAGATACTAAAAATGAGACAGTTAACAAGAACATTAGAAAAACGGTGAAAGCGGAAGAGAGGGCTGTAATACAATTGATTGATTGATTGATTTGCTTTATTTTGCTTCGCTATTTGTGCCACTTTTGGCTAACTTGCGAAGATGGGGATGAGTGATGAAATTGATGAATGGACACTCCAAACATCCATGCCCAGGCCAGGATTCGAACCTGGGACACCTGGCGTCTTAGCGCAATGTGGTTGGATTACAAGCAGAGGACAATGGTGGAAAAGGGTAAATAAGAAGTGATGCAGCAGCAAAGAGAAAAGGCAAAAGAAAAACAAAACAAATAGGAGAAAGAATGAGAGTAAGAGGGCCAGAGAATACGTGCTTGTAAAACTCATAAACATTATATCTGTCCACATTATTTTATCAGTATTTCGCTCCTGCAATCCGGACAAAATTATAAGGCGTGGCCCCTTTTCTAAGGTACTATCAACTTCAATATTACGTGTTAAGATGAAACAATTTCTAGTGTAATATGCACAGTCCTGAGTGTATTAAGGAATGAAAAATTCAACGGTAGAATTTGTTGAAACTTATCCTGAGTTGCAAATTTGAAGAAACGTTTTTGAATTCGTCATTTTGAAACACCGATTGGGTTTCAAAACCTTTCAAAGGTTGCTCGAAACAATACAAAATCCACAGATCATATTCGTTTAGGAATTTATCGAATTTAAAACAAGTGCTGCTATAGTAGCATTTTTGAATTTTGCTACGTCTGGTTCGTGGGTAAGTTAAGGTAAGGCAAGGCTCCACGTTATGGGCGCCACTAAATGCTACGCCCTTTGGGGGTACGTACTTGAATGTTCTTTACCACGGCTACAGATATCTTAATCTCAGGGGGATAGGTTCTTTATTCGAGAATTCCAAATAAGAAAGCGTTTTATAGCCAAGAGGATATAGTTAAATGCGGATCTATATTCTGAAAACTATACACAATACAGAGAAAATATATAGCGAAGCTTGTATATACATATATATGTGTAATCGAAAGCAAATCCTCTTCTTCTTTTCTTCTCACAATTTTGGGGAAAAGGCTTCTTCTTCTATTCTTCCTTCTAATTTGGGAAAAGGCTTCTTCTTCTTTTCTTCCTTCTATTTTTGGTAAAAGGCTTCTTCTTCTTTTATCAATCTCCTCTATGGTAATAGGAAGGCTTCTTCTTCTTTCATCAATTTCTTCTATGATAAAATATGGAAAGGCTCGTTCTTCTTTCATCAATTTCTTCTATAGGAAATAAAGGCTTCTTCTTCTTTCGTCAATTTCTTCTATGACAAAATATATGAATGGCTTCTTCTTTCTTCAATTTCCACTTTTTTTCTTTGGTAAAAGGATAATCTTCTTTTTCTTTCTTCTACCTTTTATGACAATCTCTTTCTTCTATTTACAAAATATAGTCATCCCCTTTTATTCATCGCTGTTTCTTATTTCCTCTATTCGTTGCAAATCATAAGGGAGAGGTTGGTGGACGGTAGCAGGCAAGACATCATGGCAGAATGTAGGGAGAAGGTAACGCTCGTCGCCGCACAACCGCCAGGGGTGTGGGTGGAATGGGGGAGAAAACGATATATTGATACGTGTACGTACCAGCAAAGACGTGGATTCGCCTGGTTCCTGCTAGGGGGGTGGAAGCAACACAAACTCAAGGGGCCGGACGGTCGTGCCATCTGCGCGTTATGCGGCGGAGAGGAGACGAGGGCTCACATCCTACACGAGTGTGTTTGGTCGGCACCCCTCAGACAACGCAAATGGGGGGACAGTGCAAGGGACAGCATTGAGCAGACCATCCAGGCTATATGTAGGGAGGAGAGGAGTGGTATAACGAATGTAAATATCAAAGCCCTGGGCTCCTATTTTCATGCAGTTTGGAGGGAGCGCAGGAAACTGCTGCAAGGAGTCAGTGAAAGTGAAGGGTATGGAACAGCAGGGGCTCAAGCATAGGTGAAGAGTGTAATGTAGTGTTGTGAAAATGAACAATCTCAAATGCAAGAAGAGGACCACATTGCTATTTATATATGTACATAGTATGTAATTATTTTCCAAATGTTTCTGTTTATAAATGTTTCTGAATGTATGATAAATGGGGTGCATGTTTAAGGTCGGGGTGTTTATGTAACAATATTGTAAGATACGCACAGCCGAAGGGCTCGTATCAATATCAATAAATATCAATATCAATATCAATATCAATTCTTATTTCTTCTTTCAGCAGCAATTCTTATTATCTTCTATATTCCGATGAGATATTCTTATATTCTCGATAAATTCTTCTATTTGTATCTTTCCACAGCAACTTCTTATTTCTTCTATTCTTCTTTGCCACTGGAAAAAGTCTTATTTCTCTCATTTATCGCAAATATTTCTCTATACCATATCTCTTCTCAGTAAAATAGACAAATCATTATGCTGCATTCCTTGTAGAGAATTGAACCAAAGCTATAGAGGATTTTTAGGGGCGTCTAATCTGACAATAGAGCCTCCTCCTAAAACAACAACCAAGGGAAATAACCAGGATCGCTAATAACAAGCGCTGCCGATGGCCCAGTGCGACTAATAAAGAGCGCAACCGTAAAGTGTTTCGGGGCGTCTAATTTGACAACAGCGCCACCGGGGACAAGCAACCAAAACATGGCGACGTTCTCCTCGCTAGAGATTCAAAAAGATATAAATTTCTGAATTAATTTGCTCACTTAATAACTTTCCTAATTGTTTCATATATTATCTTAATTTGCTATATATAACTTTTTATTCACTCCTTCTATAATTTTTATAATCTAACTACTAACTAACTCCCTAGCCTTCTTAAACCCGAAGGTTCATGGCTGCAGCAACACAGGCCTTCCATCTTTCCCTATCTTGAGCAACTTCTATATACTCTTTTCCATCCCTACCGATTTCCCTTAGGTCCATCTCAACGTTGTCCCTCCATCTTCGTCTTGGCCTTCCTACAGGTCTCTTACCATCAGGTTTCCCAACAAGAATCCTGTAAACTCCTCTTTCCTCTCCCATTCGTGCAACATGGCCGGCCCACCTAAGTCTTCTTGATTTAATTATTCTAATAATATTTGGACATGAATACAAATTATGTAGTTCTAAATTATGTACCCTTCTCCACCCACCTGTCTCCTCATCCCTTTTAGGTCCAAAGATTTTCCTAAGGATCTTATTTTCAAATACTCTCAATTTATGTTCTTCTTTCAATGTAAGGGACCAAGTTTCACACCCATATAATACTACAGGCAAAATTACTGTTTTGTATATTTTAACTTTTAGTTTCTTAGATATTAAACGAGAAGGCAAAAGTTTATGAAGAGAGAAGTAACATGCATTTCCTGAATTAAGCCTACTTTTTATTTCCTCTTTAATATAATTTTCATTTGTTAATATTACTCCTAAGTATTTGAATTTGGAAACTGGTTCAAACGAGTTGTTATCAATAATTAGATTTTGATTATTACCTAACACTTGGTTTCGGCCTGTAAGCATATATTTAGTTTTCTCTTTGTTAACTTCCAAACCTATCTCTTTAGCAGTTTTGAAAAATATTTTAGCATTATTCTTAATTGTATTCGCATCATCCCCCAGTAAGTCTACATCATCTGCATATGCTAACAACTGAGTCACACCATTTAATTTTAGTACTTCTTTAGTTTCTTTTACCTTCCTAACAGCATATTCTAAGGCAAAATTAAAGAGCAAAGGAGATAATGCATCTCCTTGTTTTAACCCATCATGAATTGTAAATTTGTCAGACATACTAATACCCAAACGAATTTTACTTTCTGTTTCACTGGTGCATATTTTTATCATACTAACAAGCTTCTTAGGTATTCCAAACTCTACTAATATATTATATAATTTATCTCTTTTGACCGAATCATATGCTTTTTTGAAATCAATGAATAGCTGATGGACATTTTGATTATATTCCCACTTTTTTCCAAGTGTCTGTCTGATGTGAAAAATTTGATCTGTAGTTGATCTGTTACGTTTAAATCCACATTGATAATCACCTATAATTTCATTAGCATATGGGGTTAGTCTTGTTAAAAGAATGTTAGATAATATTTTATATGTTGTTGAGAGTAGAGAAATTCCACGGTAATTATTGCAGTTCATTTTATCACCTTTTTCAAAAAAAGGAACAATTATGGATTCTTTCCACTGTTGAGGGGTTTCTTCTTTATTCCATATTAAACAAATTAATTTATGAATTTGACATATTAATGAATTTCCACCATATTTAATTAACTCAGCTGGTATTAAATCAATGCCAGGTGCTTTGTTATTCTTTAGCCTTTTAATAGCATCTTTAACTTCAGTCAAGTTAGGTTCTGGAACTAAAGGTTCTGCTGTGTGGACTTCATTTACTTCTGATTTATCTCCTACATGAACATTTAAAAGGTCATTAAAGTAGTTCTTCCATCTATTTAGAATATCGCTTGGGTCAGCTAGAAAATCACCGTCTTTATCTTTTATCAAGTTTACTTTAGGTTGCCACCCCTTTCTAAACTCATTTACACCTTTATATAAATCTCTTGATATTTTTATTTTTGCTGTTTGTTTCAATTTCGTTAATTTTGCTTTTCAAGTAATCTCTTTTTTTCTACTTCTAAACGTGCGGTTAACTTCTCGCTTTATTCTATTATAATTGCTTAGATTTGTATCATCAGAGTTATTTAGCCACCTAAGTCTAGCCTGATTTCTTATTTCTACTAGATTATGACATTCATTATCAAACCATGGCTTACTTTTTCTCGGTTTATGGTATCCTATACTTTCTTTAGCTGCTGATTCTATTGCATTACGTATGTGCTCCCAATTCTTATTTACGTCTGTTTCATTTATGTTTTCATCATCATTTAAATCCTGCAAAACATCAAATTTATTTGACAGTTTAATTTGGTAATCTTTCTTAATTCTTTCATCAGTAAACTTTCCTGTATCAAATTTTAGAACTTTTAGATTTTGTTGCTTATGATTTATCACTGAGAGTCTTTCTCTTAATTTAGCAATTACTAAATAATGGTCACTGGCACAGTCAGCACCTCTATGTGTACGAACGTCAATTATACTAGTATGCCTTCTCTTATCAATGAGAATATGATCTATCTGATTATGAGTTTTACCATCTGGAGAAGACCAGGTATATTTATGGATATCTTTATGTTTAAAAGTGGTACTTTTCACAATTAAATTCTTTGAGGTTGCAAAAGTAATCAATCTTATACCATTATTATTACTTAATTCATGAAGACTTTCTCTACCAATCGTGGGTTTAAATGTCTCTTCTTTGCCAATCTGTGCATTACAGTCACCTAACAGAATTTTCATATCATACTGAGAAAATTGATCAAAGACCTGTTCTAACTCTGTATAAAAATCATCTTTAGTATTATCATCTTTATCTTCCGTTGGTGCATGTATGTTTATTAAAATAATTTTACACCACCTACCCTGTAAAACTGCATATGATATCCTATCATTAATAAATTCTACTGTTTTAAGAGCCGAGATAATTCTATTATTTATGAAATAGCCTGTTCCAAAATTATGATTTTCAGTACCACCATAGAAAAAAGTATAATTTTTAGTTTTACAATTCTCTTCTCCTGGCCACCTAACTTCCTGGACAGCTACTACATCTAATTTATACTTAACTATCTCATTAACTGTACACTGAAATGCTCCAGGCCGGTAAAGGCTCAGAACATTCCAGGTGCCTAATTTAATATCCTTATTCCTAATGTAGATCTTATCCTTAGTCCAGGGACCTCCCAAAGTAGTCCCCACCCGGAGATCCGAACGGGGGACTATTTTACCTCCGGAATATTTTACCTTGGGAACATCCATGGCCTTATATTGCTGTTTCTTGACATATTTTTTTACAGTGCAGAGTTGTCAGCTCTTCGCCTAACCCCCAATATGAATGGAGGAACTACTACACAAGACAAACACAAACACATTAGACAGCACAATTACTACACAAGACAAACACAAACACATTAGACAACACAACTACTACACAAGACACACACACAAACACATCACAACTATAACACAATATAAACACAAACACACCACAACTACTACACAAGACAAACACAAACACATTAGACAGCACAAATTTATTAATCAGGAAAAAAAACATTGACATAAGGACTGAAGTGAAATCGCAAACATTGGTTATTGACGCAATAATACGTAATTTGATACTTACAGAAACATCGAAGGCTACTTATAGAGCAGATCAATCCGACAACTCTTCTTTGAAATAGTTATATGATGCTGGGGTCCCGGGTTCGAATCCTGGCTTGGGCATCGACGTTTGTGATGTCTATTCATCAATTCCATCATATCATCACTCACCCCACTTTCGCAAATTAGCCAAAAGTGGCACAAGCAATGCAAAATCAACCAAATCAAATCAAAAAAGTTCCATGATGCTGTCATAAAGTGAAGTTTTTCATTTGAATTTGAATTTTTGGGTGCGTCATGGTCATGGTCCATATTATCCACATCTGATTCAACACGTTTTTTTTTCACCCGAAAATAGAGTGAAATATAATAATATATAATCTTCCTTTATATATTTTTCATTTACTATAATATATATAATCGCTCTTCTCCGCCGCTAGTTTGTACAATGAGCTCAGCTCTTCTTTATATGGCGTGCTGCCATCTATCGTCGCTTCCGAGAAACCATTCCTTCTTGCAACTTTCATTGTGTCATCGAAACTGGCACGTGACAATTTGAATTTTTGAAGATGTCCTTCGAATTCAAAACTTTATGAAGGTTGTTCAAAACGATACATAACCTAGACTACGAAATGGCATCGTTTCCGTTGAATTTGGTGAAAGTGCTACTGAGGCGTCATCCTGTAGTAGCATTTTTGAATTCGTTATTACGAAAAACTGAATCGGATTCAAAACTTTTTAAAGGTTGTTCAAAACTATACAAAACCCATAGATCATCCTGGCATAGGAATTTTTCGAATTCAAAACAAGTGCTGCTATAGTAGCATTTTTGAATTTGAATTTTTGAAGTTGTCCTTCGGATTCAAAACTTTCTGAAGGTTGTTCAAAACGATACATAACCTAGACTACGAAATGGCATCGTTTCCGTTGAATTTGGTGAAAGTGCTACTGAGGCGTCAACCTGTAGTAGCATTTTTGAATTCGTTATTACGAAAAACTGAATCGGATTCAAAACTTTTTAAAGGTTGTTCAAAACTATACAAAACCCATAGATCATCCTGGCATAGGAATTTTTCGAATTCAAAACAAGTGCTGCTATAGTAGCATTTTTGAATTTGAATTTTTGAAGTTGTCCTTCGGATTCAAAACTTTCTGAAGGTTGTTCAAAACGATACATAACCTAGACTACGAAATGGCATCGTTTCTGTTGAATTTGGTGAAAGTGCTACTGAGGCGTCAACCTGTAGTAGCATTTTTGAATTCGTTATTACGAAAAACTGAATCGGATTCAAAACTTTTTAAAGGTTGTTCAAAACTATACAAAACCCATAGATCATCCTGGCATAGGAATTTTTCGAATTCAAAACAAGTGCTGCTATAGTAGCATTTTTGAATTTGAATTTTTGAAGTTGTCCTTCAGATTCAAAACTTTCTGAAGGTTGTTCAAAACGATACATAACCTAGACTACGAAATGGCATCGTTTCCGTTGAATTTGGTGAAAGTGCTACTGAGGCGTCAACCTGTAGTAGCATTTTTGAATTCGTTATTACGAAAAACTGAATCGGATTCAAAACTTTTTAAAGGTTGTTCAAAACTATACAAAACCCATAGATCATCCTGGCATAGGAATTTTTCGAATTCAAAACAAGTGCTGCTATAGTAGCATTTTTGAATTTGAATTTTTGAAGTTGTCCTTCGGATTCAAAACTTTCTGAAGGTTGTTCAAAACGATACATAACCTAGACTACGAAATGGCATCGTTTCCGTTGAATTTGGTGAAAGTGCTACTGAGGCGTCAACCTGTAGTAGCATTTTTGAATTCGTTATTACGAAAAACTGAATCGGATTCAAAACTTTTTAAAGGTTGTTCAAAACTATACAAAACCCATAGATCATCCTGGCATAGGAATTTTTCGAATTCAAAACAAGTGCTGCTATAGTAGCATTTTTGAATTTGAATTTTTGAAGTTGTCCTTCGGATTCAAAACTTTCTGAAGGTTGTTCAAAACGATACATAACCTAGACTACGAAATGGCATCGTTTCCGTTGAATTTGGTGAAAGTGCTACTGAGGCGTCAACCTGTAATAGCATTTTTGAATTCGTTATTACGAAAAACTGAATCGGATTCAAAACTTTTTAAAGGTTGTTCAAAACTATACAAAACCCATAGATCATCCTGGCATAGGAATTTTTCGAATTCAAAACAAGTGCTGCTATGGTAGCATTTTTGAATTTGAATTTTTGAAGTTGTCCTTCGGATTCAAAACTTTCTGAAGGTTGTTCAAAACGATACATAACCTAGACTACGAAATGGCATCGTTTCTGTTGAATTTGGTGAAAGTGCTACTGAGGCGTCAACCTGTAGTAGCATTTTTGAATTCGTTATTACGAAAAACTGAATCGGATTCAAAACTTTTTAAAGATTGTTCAAAACTATACAAAACCCATAGATCATCCTGGCATAGGAATTTTTCGAATTCAAAACAAATGCTGCTACAGTAGAATTTTTGAATTTGTATTTTTGAAGTTGTCCTTCGGATTCAAAACTTTCTGAAGGTTGTTCAAAACGATACATAACCTAGACTACGAAATGGCATCGTTTCTGTTGAATTTTGTGAAAGTGCTACTGAGGCGTCAACCTGTAGTAGCATTTTTGAATTCGTTATTACGAAAAACTGAATCGGATTCAAAACTTTTTAAAGGTTGTTCAAAACTATACAAAACCCATAGATCATCCTGGCATAGGAATTTTTCGAATTCAAAACATGTGCTGCTATAGTAGCATTTTTGAATTTGATTTTTTGAAGTTGTCCTTCGGATTCAAAACTTTCTGAAGGTTGTTCAAAACGATACATAACCTAGACTACGAAATGGCATCGTTTCTGTTGAATTTTGTGAAAGTGCTACTGAGGCGTCAACCTGTAGTAGCATTTTTGAATTCGTTATTACGAAAAACTGAATCGGATTCAAAACTTTTTAAAGGTTGTTCAAAACTATACAAAACCCATAGATCATCCTGGCATAGGAATTTTTCGAATTCAAAACAAGTGCTGCTACAGTAGCATTTTTGAATGTGAATTTTTGAAGTTGTCCTTCGGATTCAAAACTTTCTGAAGGTTGTTCAAAACGATACATAACCTAGACTACGAAATGGCATCGTTTCCGTTGAATCTGGTGAAAGTGCTACTGAGGCGTCAACCTGTAGTAGCATTTTTGAATTCGTTATTACGAAAAACTGAATCGAATTCAAAACTTTTTAAAGATTGTTCAAAACTATACAAAACCCATAGATAATCCTGGCATAGGAATTTTTCGAATTCAAAACAAGTGCTGCTACAGTAGCATTTTTGAATTTGATTTTTTGAAGTTGTCCTTCGGATTCAAAACTTTCTGAAAGTTGTTCAAAACGATACATAACCTAGACTACGAAATGGCATCGTTTCTGTTGAATTTTGTGAAAGTGCTACTGAGGCGTCAACCTGTAGTAGCATTTTTGAATTCGTTATTACGAAAAACTGAATCGGATTCAAAACTTTTTAAAGGTTGTTCAAAACTATACAAAACCCATAGATCATCCTGGCATAGGAATTTTTCGAATTCAAAACAAGTGCTGCTATAGTAGCATTTTTGAATTTGAATTTTTGAAGTTGTCCTTCAGATTCAAAACTTTCTGAAGGTTGTTCAAAACGATACTTAACCTAGACTACGAAATGGCATCGTTTCCGTTGAATTTGGTGAAAGTGCTACTGAGGCGTCAACCTGTAGTAGCATTTTTGAATTCGTTATTACGAAAAACTGAATCGGATTCAAAACTTTTTAAAGGTTGTTCAAAACTATACAAAACCCATAGATCATCCTGGCATAGGAATTTTTCGAATTCAAAACAAGTGCTGCTATAGTAGCATTTTTGAATTTGAATTTTTGAAGTTGTCCTTCGGATTCAAAACTTTCTGAAGGTTGTTCAAAACGATACATAACCTAGACTACGAAATGGCATCGTTTCTGTTGAATTTTGTGTAAGTGCTACTGAGGCGTCAACCTGTAGTAGCATTTTTGAATTCGTTATTACGAAAAACTGAATCGGATTCAAAACTTTTTAAAAGTTGTTCAAAACTATACAAAACCCATAGATCATCCTGGCATAGGAATTTTTCGAATTCAAAACAAGTACTGCTATAGTAGGATTTTTGAATTTGAATTTTTGAAGTTGTCCTTCGGATTCAAAACTTTCTGAAGGTTGTTCAAAACGATACATAACCTAGACTACGAAATGGCATCGTTTCCGTTGAATTTGGTGAAAGTGCTACTGAGGCGTCAACCTGTAGTAGCATTTTTGAATTCGTTATTACGAAAAACTGAATCGGATTCAAAACTTTTTAAAGGTTGTTCAAAACTATACAAAACCCATAGATCATCCTGGCATAGGAATTTTTCGAATTCAAAACAAGTGCTGCTATGGTAGCATTTTTGAATTTGAATTTTTGAAGTTGTCCTTCGGATTCAAAACTTTCTGAAGGTTGTTCAAAACGATACATAACCTAGACTACGAAATGGCATCGTTTCCGTTGAATTTGGTGAAAGTGCTACTGAGGCGTCAACCTGTAGTAGCATTTTTGAATTCGTTATTACGAAAAACTGAATCGGATTCAAAACTTTTTAAAGATTGTTCAAAACTATACAAAACCCATAGATCATCCTGGCATAGGAATTTTTCGAATTCAAAACAAATGCTGCTACAGTAGAATTTTTGAATTTGTATTTTTGAAGTTGTCCTTCGGATTCACAACTTTCTGAAGGTTGTTCAAAACGATACATAACCTAGACTACGAAATGGCATCGTTTCTGTTGAATTTTGTGAAAGTGCTACTGAGGCGTCAACCTGTAGTAGCATTTTTGAATTCGTTATTACGAAAAACTGAATCGGATTCAAAACTTTTTAAAGGTTGTTCAAAACTATACAAAACCCATAGATCATCCTGGCATAGGAATTTTTCGAATTCTAAACATGTGCTGCTATAGTAGCATTTTTGAATTTGAATTTTTGAAGTTGTCCTTCGGATTCAAAACTTTCTGAAGGTTGTTCAAAACGATACATAACCTAGACTACGAAATGGCATCGTTTCCGTTGAATTTGGTGAAAGTGCTACTGAGGCGTCAACCTGTAGTAGCATTTTTGAATTCGTTATTACGAAAAACTGAATCGGATTCAAAACTTTTTAAAGGTTGTTCAAAACTATACAAAACCCATAGATCATCCTGGCATAGGAATTTTTCGAATTCAAAACAAGTGCTGCTATAGTAGCATTTTTGAATTTGAATTTTTGAAGTTGTCCTTCGGATTCAAAACTTTCTGAAGGTTGTTCAAAACGATACATAACCTAGACTACGAAATGGCATCGTTTCCGTTGAATTTGGTGAAAGTGCTACTGAGGCGTCAACCTGTAGTAGCATTTTTGAATTCGTTATTACGAAAAACTGAATCGGATTCAAAACTTTTTAAAGGTTGTTCAAAACTATACAAAACCCATAGATCATCCTGGCATAGGAATTTTTCGAATTCAAAACAAGTGCTGCTATAGTAGCATTTTTGAATTTGAATTTTTGAAGTTGTCCTTCGGATTCAAAACTTTCTGAAGGTTGTTCAAAACGATACATAACCTAGACTACGAAATGGCATCGTTTCTGTTGAATTTTGTGAAAGTGCTACTGAGGCGTCAACCTGTAGTAGCATTTTTGAATTCGTTATTACGAAAAACTGAATCGGATTCAAAACTTTTTAAAGGTTGTTCAAAACTATACAAAACCCATAGATCATCCTGGCATAGGAATTTTTCGAATTCAAAACAAGTGCTGCTATAGTAGGATTTTTGAATTTGAATTTTTGAAGTTGTCCTTCGGATTCAAAACTTTCTGAAGGTTGTTCAAAACGATACATAACCTAGACTACGAAATGGCATCGTTTCTGTTGAATTTTGTGAAAGTGCTACTGAGGCGTCAACCTGTAGTAGCATTTTTGAATTCGTTATTACGAAAAACTGATTCGGATTCAAAACTTTTTAAAGGTTGTTCAAAACTATACAAAACCCATAGATCATCCTGGCATAGGAATTTTTCGAATTCAAAACAAGTGCTGCTATAGTAGCATTTTTGAATTTGAATTTTTGAAGTTGTCCTTCGGATTCAAAACTTTCTGAAGGTTGTTCAAAACGATACATAACCTAGACTACGAAATGGCATCGTTTCTGTTGAATTTGGTGAAAGTGCTACTGAGGCGTCAACCTGTAGTAGCATTTTTGAATTCGTTATTACGAAAAACTGAATCGGATTCAAAACTTTTTAAAGGTTGTTCAAAACTATACAAAACCCATAGATCATCCTGGCATAGGAATTTTTCGAATTCAAAACAAGTGCTGCTACAGTTGGATTTTTGAATTTGAATTTTTGAAGTTGTCCTTCGGATTCAAAACTTTCTGAAGGTTGTTCAAAACGATACATAACCTAGACTACGAAATGGCATCGTTTCTGTTGAATTTTGTGAAAGTGCTACTGAGGCGTCAACCTGTAGTAGCATTTTTGAATTCGTTATTACGAAAAACTGAATCGGATTCAAAACTTTTTAAAGGTTGTTCAAAACTGTACAAAACCCATAGATCATCCTGGCATAGGAATTTTTCGAATTCAAAACAAGTGCTGCTATAGTAGCATTTTTGAATTTGAATTTTTGAAGTTGTCCTTCGGATTCAAAACTATCTGAAGGTTGTTCAAAACGATACATAACCTAGACTACGAAATGGCATCGTTTCCGTTGAATTTGGTGAAAGTGCTACTGAGGCGTCAACCTGTAGTAGCATTTTTGAATTCGTTATTACGAAAAACTGAATCGGATTCAAAACTTTTTAAAGGTTGTTCAAAACTATACAAAACCCATAGATCATCCTGGCATAGGAATTTTTCGAATTCAAAACAAGTGCTGCTATAGTAGCATTTTTGAATTTGAATTTTTGAAGTTGTCCTTCGGATTCAAAACTTTCTGAAGGTTGTTCAAAACGATACATAACCTAGACTACGAAATGGCATCGTTTCCGTTGAATTTGGTGAAAGTGCTACTGAGGCGTCAACCTGTAGTAGCATTTTTGAATTCGTTATTACGAAAAACTGAATCGGATTCAAAACTTTTTAAAGGTTGTTCAAAACTATACTAAACCCATAGATCATCCTGGCATAGGAATTTTTCGAATTCAAAACAAGTGCTGCTATGGTAGCATTTTTGAATTTGAATTTTTGAAGTTGTCCTTCCGATTCAAAACTTTCTGAAGGTTGTTCAAAACGATACATAACCTAGACTACGAAATGGCATCGTTTCCGTTTAATTTGGTGAAAGTGCTACTGAGGCGTCAACCTGTAGTAGCATTTTTGAATTCGTTATTACGAAAAACTGAATCGGATTCAAAACTTTTTAAAGGTTGTTCAAAACTATACAAAACCCATAGATCATCCTGGCATAGGAATTTTTCGAATTCAAAACAAGTGCTGCTATAGTAGCATTTTTGAATTTGAATTTTTGAAGTTGTCCTTCGGATTCAAAACTTTCTGAAGGTTGTTCAAAACGATACATAACCTAGACTACGAAATGGCATCGTTTCCGTTGAATTTGGTGAAAGTGCTACTGAGGCGTCAACCTGTAGTAGCATTTTTGAATTCGTTATTACGAAAAACTGAATCGGATTCAAAACTTTTTAAAGGTTGTTCAAAACTATACAAAACCCATAGATCATCCTGGGATAGGAATTTTTCGAATTCAAAACAAGTGCTGCTATAGTAGCATTTTTGAATTTGAATTTTTGAAGTTGTCCTTCGGATTCAAAACTTTCTGAAGGTTGTTCAAAACGATACATAACCTAGACTACGAAATGGCATCATTTCCGTTGAATTTGGTGAAAGTGCTACTGAGGCGTCAACCTGTAGTAGCATTTTTGAATTCGTTATTACGAAAAACTGAATCGGATTCAAAACTTTTTAAAGGTTGTTCAAAACTATACAAAACCCATAGATCATCCTGGCATAGGAATTTTTCGAATTCAAAACAAGTGCTGCTATAGTAGCATTTTTGAATTTGAATTTTTGAAGTTGTCCTTCGGATTCAAAACTTTCTGAAGGTTGTTCAAAACGATACATAACCTAGACTACGAAATGGCATCGTTTCCGTTGAATTTGGTGAAAGTGCTACTGAGGCGTCAACCTGTAGTAGCATTTTTGAATTCGTTATTACGAAAAACTGAATCGGATTCAAAACTTTTTAAAGGTTGTTCAAAACTATACAAAACCCATAGATCATCCTGGCATAGGAATTTTTCGAATTCAAAACAAGTGCTGCTACAGTAGCATTTTTGAATTTGAATTTTTGAAGTTGTCCTTCGGATTCAAAACTTTCTGAAAGTTGTTCAAAACGATACATAACCTAGACTACGAAATGGCATCGTTTCCGTTGAATTTGGTGAAAGTGCTACTGAGGCGTCAACCTGTAGTAGCATTTTTGAATTCGTTATTACGAAAAACTGAATCGGATTCAAAACTTTTTAAAGGTTGTTCAAAACTGTACAAAACCCATAGATCATCCTGGCATAGGAATTTTTCGAATTCAAAACAAGTGCTGCTATAGTAGCATTTTTGAATTTGAATTTTTGAAGTTGTCCTTCGGATTCAAAACTATCTGAAGGTTGTTCAAAACGATACATAACCTAGACTACGAAATGGCATCGTTTCCGTTGAATTTGGTGAAAGTGCTACTGAGGCGTCAACCTGTAGTAGCATTTTTGAATTCGTTATTACGAAAAACTGAATCGGATTCAAAACTTTTTAAAGGTTGTTCAAAACTATACAAAACCCATAGATCATCCTGGCATAGGAATTTTTCGAATTCAAAACAAGTGCTGCTATAGTAGCATTTTTGAATTTGAATTTTTGAAGTTGTCCTTCGGATTCAAAACTTTCTGAAGGTTGTTCAAAACGATACATAACCTAGACTACGAAATGGCATCGTTTCTGTTGAATTTTGTGAAAGAGCTACTGAGGCGTCAACCTGTAGTAGCATTTTTGAATTCGTTATTACGAAAAACTGAATCGGATTCAAAACTTTTTAAAGGTTGTTCAAAACTATACAAAACCCATAGATCATCCTGGCATAGGAATTTTTCGAATTCAAAACAAGTGCTGCTACAGTAGGATTTTTGAATTTGAATTTTTGAAGTTGTCCTTCGGATTCAAAACTTTCTGAAGGTTGTTCAAAACGATACATAACCTAGACTACGAAATGGCATCGTTTCTGTTGAATTTTGTGAAAGTGCTACTGAGGCGTCAACCTGTAGTAGCATTTTTGAACTCGTTATTACGAAAAACTGAATCGGATTCAAAACTTTTTAAAGGTTGTTCAAAACTGTACAAAACCCATAGATCATCCTGGCATAGGAATTTTTCGAATTCAAAACAAGTGCTGCTATAGTAGCATTTTTGAATTTGAATTTTTGAAGTTGTCCTTCGGATTCAAAACTATCTGAAGGTTGTTCAAAACGTTACATAACCTAGACTACGAAATGGCATCGTTTCCGTTGAATTTGGTGAAAGTGCTACTGAGGCGTCAACCTGTAGTAGCATTTTTGAATTCGTTATTACGAAAAACTTAATCGGATTCAAAACTTTTTAAAGGTTGTTCAAAACTATACAAAACCCATAGATCATCCTGGCATAGGAATTTTTCGAATTCAAAACAAGTGCTGCTATAGTAGCATTTTTGAATTTGAATTTTTGAAGTTGTCCTTCGGATTCAAAACTTTCTGAAGGTTGTTCAAAACGATACATAACCTAGACTACGAAATGGCATCGTTTCCGTTGAATTTGGTGAAAGTGCTACTGAGGCGTCAACCTGTAGTAGCATTTTTGAATTCGTTATTACGAAAAACTGAATCGGATTCAAAACTTTTTAAAGGTTGTTCAAAACTATACAAAACCCATAGATCATCCTGGCATAGGAATTTTTCGAATTCAAAACAAGTGCTGCTATAGTAGCATTTTTGAATTTGAATTTTTGAAGTTGTCCTTCGGATTCAAAACTTTCTGAAGGTTGTTCAAAACGATACATAACCTAGACTACGAAATGGCATCGTTTCTGTTGAATTTTGTGAAAGTGCTACTGAGGCGTCAACCTGTAGTAGCATTTTTGAATTCGTTATTACGAAAAACTGAATCGGATTCAAAACTTTTTAAAGGTTGTTCAAAACTATACAAAACCCATAGATCATCCTGGCATAGGAATTTTTCGAATTCAAAACAAGTGCTGCTATAGTAGGATTTTTGAATTTGAATTTTTGAAGTTGTCCTTCGGATTCAAAACTTTCTGAAGGTTGTTCAAAACGATACATAACCTAGACTACGAAATGGCATCGTTTCTGTTGAATTTTGTGAAAGTGCTACTGAGGCGTCAACCTGTAGTAGCATTTTTGAATTCGTTATTACGAAAAACTGATTCGGATTCAAAACTTTTTAAAGGTTGTTCAAAACTATACAAAACCCATAGATCATCCTGGCATAGGAATTTTTCGAATTCAAAACAAGTGCTGCTATAGTAGCATTTTTGAATTTGAATTTTTGAAGTTGTCCTTCGGATTCAAAACTTTCTGAAGGTTGTTCAAAACGATACATAACCTAGACTACGAAATGGCATCGTTTCTGTTGAATTTGGTGAAAGTGCTACTGAGGCGTCAACCTGTAGTAGCATTTTTGAATTCGTTATTACGAAAAACTGAATCGGATTCAAAACTTTTTAAAGGTTGTTCAAAACTATACAAAACCCATAGATCATCCTGGCATAGGAATTTTTCGAATTCAAAACAAGTGCTGCTACAGTAGGATTTTTGAATAAGAATTTTTGAAGTTGTCCTTCGGATTCAAAACTTTCTGAAGGTTGTTCAAAACGATACATAACCTAGACTACGAAATGGCATCGTTTCTGTTGAATTTGGTGAAAGTGCTACTGAGGCGTCAACCTGTAGTAGCATTTTTGAATTCGTTATTACGAAAAACTGAATCGGATTCAAAACTTTTTAAAGGTTGTTCAAAACTGTACAAAACCCATAGATCATCCTGGCATAGGAATTTTTCGAATTCAAAACAAGTGCTGCTATAGTAGCATTTTTGAATTTGAATTTTTGAAGTTGTCCTTCGGATTCAAAACTATCTGAAGGTTGTTCAAAACGATACATAACCTAGACTACGAAATGGCATCGTTTCCGTTGAATTTGGTGAAAGTGCTACTGAGGCGTCAACCTGTAGTAGCATTTTTGAATTCGTTATTACGAAAAACTGAATCGGATTCAAAACTTTTTAAAGGTTGTTCAAAACTATACAAAACCCATAGATCATCCTGGCATAGGAATTTTTCGAATTCAAAACAAGTGCTGCTATAGTAGCATTTTTGAATTTGAATTTTTGAAGTTGTCCTTCGGATTCAAAACTTTCTGAAGGTTGTTCAAAACGATACATAACCTAGACTACGAAATGGCATCGTTTCCGTTGAATTTGGTGAAAGTGCTACTGAGGCGTCAACCTGTAGTAGCATTTTTGAATTCGTTATTACGAAAAACTGAATCGGATTCAAAACTTTTTAAAGGTTGTTCAAAACTATACAAAACCCATAGATCATCCTGGCATAGGAATTTTTCGAATTCAAAACAAGTGCTGCTATAGTAGCATTTTTGAATTTGAATTTTTGAAGTTGTCCTTCGGATTCAAAACTTTCTGAAGGTTGTTCAAAACGATACATAACCTAGACTACGAAATGGCATCGTTTCTGTTGAATTTTGTGAAAGTGCTACTGAGGCGTCAACCGGTAGTAGCATTTTTGAATTCGTTATTACGAAAAACTGAATCGGATTCAAAACTTTTTAAAGGTTGTTCAAAACTATACAAAACCCATAGATCATCCTGGCATAGGAATTTTTCGAATTCAAAACAAGTGCTGCTATAGTAGGATTTTTGAATTTGAATTTTTGAAGTTGTCCTTCGGATTCAAAACTTTCTGAAGGTTGTTCAAAACGATACATAACCTAGACTACGAAATGGCATCGTTTCTGTTGAATTTTGTGAAAGTGCTACTGAGGCGTCAACCTGTAGTAGCATTTTTGAATTCGTTATTACGAAAAACTGATTCGGATTCAAAACTTTTTAAAGGTTGTTCAAAACTATACAAAACCCATAGATCATCCTGGCATAGGAATTTTTCGAATTCAAAACAAGTGCTGCTATAGTAGCATTTTTGAATTTGAATTTTTGAATTCGTTATTACGAAAAACTGAATCGGATTCAAAACTTTTTAAAGATTGTTCAAAACTATACAAAACCCATAGATCATCCTGGCATAGGAATTTTTCGAATTCAAAACAAATGCTGCTACAGTAGAATTTTTGAATTTGTATTTTTGAAGTTGTCCTTCGGATTCAAGACTTTCTGAAGGTTTTTCAAAACGATACATAACCTAGACTACGAAATGGCATCGTTTCTGTTGAATTTTGTGAAAGTGCTACTGAGGCGTCATCCTGTAGTAGCATTTTTGAATTCGTTATTACGAAAAACTGAATCGGATTCAAAACTTTTTAAAGGTTGTTCAAAACTATACAAAACCCATAGATCATCCTGGCATAGGAATTTTTCGAATTCAAAACAAGTGCTGCTATAGTAGCATTTTTGAATTTGAATTTTTGAAGTTGTCCTTCGGATTCAAAACTTTCTGAAGGTTGTTCAAAACGATACATAACCTAGACTACGAAATGGCATCGTTTCCGTTGAATTTGGTGAAAGTGCTACTGAGGCGTCAACCTGTAGTAGCATTTTTGAATTTGTTATTACGAAAAACTGAATCGGATTCAAAACTTTTTAAAGGTTGTTCAAAACTATACAAAACCCATAGATCATCCTGGCATAGGAATTTTTCGAATTCAAAACAAGTGCTGCTATAGTAGCATTTTTGAATTTGAATTTTTGAAGTTGTCCTTCGGATTCAAAACTTTCTGAAGGTTGTTCAAAACGATACATAACCTAGACTACGAAATGGCATCGTTTCCGTTGAATTTGGTGAAAGTGCTACTGAGGCGTCAACCTGTAGTAGCATTTTTGAATTCGTTATTACGAAAAACTGAATCGGATTCAAAACTTTTTAAAGATTGTTCAAAACTATACAAAACCCATAGATCATCCTGGCATAGGAATTTTTCGAATTCAAAACAAGTGCTGCTATAGTAGCATTTTTGAATTTGAATTTTTGAAGTTGTCCTTCGGATTCAAAACTTTCTGAAGGTTGTTCAAAACGATACATAACCTAGACTACGAAATGGCATCGTTTCCGTTGAATTTGGCGAAAGTGCTACTGAGGCGTCAACCTGTAGTAGCATTTTTGAATTCGTAATTACGAAAAACTGAATCGGATTCAAAACTTTTTAAAGGTTGTTCAAAACTATACTAAACCCATAGATCATCCTGGCATAGGAATTTTTCGAATTCAAAACAAGTGCTGCTATGGTAGCATTTTTGAATTTGAATTTTTGAAGTTGTCCTTCGGATTCAAAACTTTCTGAAGGTTGTTCAAAACGATACATAACCTAGACTACGAAATGGCATCGTTTCCGTTTAATTTGGTGAAAGTGCTACTGAGGCGTCAACCTGTAGTAGCATTTTTGAATTCGTTATTACGAAAAACTGAATCGGATTCAAAACTTTTTAAAGGTTGTTCAAAACTATACAAAACCCATAGATCATCCTGGCATAGGAATTTTTCGAATTCAAAACAAGTGCTGCTATGGTAGCATTTTTGAATTTGAATTTTTGAAGTTGTCCTTCGGATTCAAAACTTTCTGAAGGTTGTTCAAAACGATACATAACCTAGACTACGAAATGGCATCGTTTCCGTTGAATTTGGTGAAAGTGCTACTGAGGCGTCAACCTGTAGTAGCATTTTTGAATTCGTTATTACGAAAAACTGAATCGGATTCAAAACTTTTTAAAGGTTGTTCAAAACTATACAAAACCCATAGATCATCCTGGGATAGGAATTTTTCGAATTCAAAACAAGTGCTGCTATAGTAGCATTTTTGAATTTGAATTTTTGAAGTTGTCCTTCGGATTCAAAACTTTCTGAAGGTTGTTCAAAACGATACATAACCTAGACTACGAAATGGCATCGTTTCCGTTGAATTTGGTGAAAGTGCTACTGAGGCGTCAACCTGTAGTAGCATTTTTGAATTCGTTATTACGAAAAACTGAATCGGATTCAAAACTTTTTAAAGGTTGTTCAAAACTATACAAAACCCATAGATCATCCTGGGATAGGAATTTTTCGAATTCAAAACAAGTGCTGCTATAGTAGCATTTTTGAATTTGAATTTTTGAAGTTGTCCTTCGGATTCAAAACATTCTGAAGGTTGTTCAAAACGATACATAACCTAAACTACGAAATGGCATCGTTTCCGTTGAATTTGGTGAAAGTGCTACTGAGGCGTCAACCTGTAGTAGCATTTTTGAATTCGTTATTACGAAAAACTGAATCGGATTCAAAACTTTTTAAAGGTTGTTCAAAACTATACAAAACCCATAGATCATCCTGGCATAGGAATTTTTCGAATTCAAAACAAGTGCTGCTATAGTAGCATTTTTGAATTTGAATTTTTGAAGTTGTCCTTCGGATTCAAAACTTTCTGAACGTTGTTGAAAACGATACATAACCTAGACTACGAAATGGCATCGTTTCCGTTGAATTTGGTGAAAGTGCTACTGAGGCGTCAACCTGTAGTAGCATTTTTGAATTCGTTATTAC
Source organism: Lepisma saccharinum (assembly GCF_977018435.1). NCBI lineage: Eukaryota > Metazoa > Arthropoda > Insecta > Zygentoma > Lepismatidae > Lepisma > Lepisma saccharinum. The sequence goes on along the minus strand of NC_139254.1, from coordinate 54,038,597 downwards.
GAAAAACTGAATCGGATTCAAAACTTTTTAAAGGTTGTTCAAAACTATACAAAACCCATAGATCATCCTGGCATAGGAATTTTTCGAATTCTAAACAAGTTCTGCTATAGTAGCATTTTTGAATTTGAATTTTTGAAGTTGTCCTTCGGATTCAAAACTTTCTGAAGGTTGTTCAAAACTATACATAACCTAGACTACGAAATGGAATCGTTTCCTATGAATTTGGTGAAAGTGCTACTGAGGCGTCAACCTGTAGTAGCATTTTTGAATTCGTTATTACGAAAAACTGAATCGGATTCAAAACTTTTTAAAGGTTGTTGAAAACTATAAAAACCCATAGATCATCCTGGCATAGGAATTTTTCGAATTCAAAACAAGTGCTGCTATAGTAGCATTTTTGAATTTTAATTTTTTAAAGTTGTCCTTCGGATTCAAAACATTCTGAAGGTTGTTCAAAACGATACATAACCTAGACTACGAAATGGCATCGTTTCCGTTGAATTTGGTGAAAGTGCTACTGAGGCGTCAACCTGTAAGAGCATTTTTGAATTCGTTATTACGAAAAACTGAATCGGATTCAAAACTTTTTAAAGGTTGTTCAAAACTATACAAAACCCATAGATCATCCTGGCATAGGAATTTTTCGAATTCAAAACAAGTGCTGCTATAGTAGCATTTTTGAATTTTAATTTTTTAAAGTTGTCCTTCGGATTCAAAACATTCTGAAGGTTGTTCAAAACGATACATAACCTAGACTACGAAATGGCATCGTTTCCGTTGAATTTGGTGAAAGTGCTACTGAGGCGTCAACCTGTAAGAGCATTTTTGAATTCGTTATTACGAAAAACTGAATCGGATTCAAAACTTTTTAAAGGTTGTTCAAAACTATACAAAACCCATAGATCATCCTGGCATAGGAATTTTTCGAATTCAAAACAAGTGCTGCTATAGTAGCATTTTTGAATTTGAATTTTTGAAGTTGTCCTTCGGATTCAAAACTTTCTGAAGGTTGTTCAAAACGATACATAACCTAGACTACGAAATGGCATCGTTTCCGTTGAATTTGGTGAAAGTGCTACTGAGGCGTCAACCTGTAGTAGCATTTTTGAATTCGTTATTACGAAAAACTGAATCGGATTCAAAACTTTTTAAAGGTTCTTCAAAATTATACAAAACCCATAGATCATCCTGGCATAGGAATTTTTCGAATTCAAAACAAGTGCTGCTATAGTAGCATTTTTGAATTTGAATTTTTGAAGTTGTCCTTCGGATTCAAAACTTTCTGAAGGTTGTTCAAAACGATACATAACCTAGACTACGAAATGGCATCGTTTCCGTTGAATTTGGTGAAAGTGCTACTGAGGCGTCAACATGTAGTAGCATTTTTGAATTCGTTATTACGAAAAACTGAATCGGATTCAAAACTTTTTAAAGGTTGTTCAAAACTATACAAAACCCATAGATCATCCTGGCATAGGAATTTTTCGAATTCAAAACAAGTTCTGCTATAGTAGCATTTTTGAATTTGAATTTTTGAAGTTGTCCTTCGGATTCAAAACTTTCTGAAGGTTGTTCAAAACGATACATAACCTAGACTACGAAATGGCATCGTTTCCGTTGAATTTGGTGAAAGTGCTACTGAGGCGTCAACCTGTAGTAGCATTTTTGAATTCGTTATTACGAAAAACTGAATCGGATTCAAAACTTTTTAAAGGTTGTTCAAAACTATACAAAACCCATAGATCATCCTGGCATAGGAATTTTTCGAATTCAAAACAAGTGCTGCTATAGTAGCATTTTTGAATTTGAATTTTTGAAGTTGTCCTTCGGATTCAAAACTTTCTGAAGGTTGTTCAAAACGATACATAACCTAGACTACGAAATGGCATCGTTTCCGTTGAATTTGGTGAAAGTGCTACTGAGGCGTCAACCTGTAGAAGCATTTTTGAATTCGTTATTACGAAAAACTGAATCGGATTCAAAACTTTTTAAAGGTTGTTCAAAACTATACAAAACCCATAGATCATCCTGGCATAGGAATTTTTCGAATTCAAAACAAGTGCTGCTATAGTAGCATTTTTGAATTTGAATTTTTGAAGTTGTCCTTCGGATTCAAAACTTTCTGAAGGTTGTTCAAAACGATACATAACCTAGACTACGAAATGGCATCGTTTCCGTTGAATTTGGTGAAAGTGCTACTGAGGCGTCAACCTGTAGTAGCATTTTTGAATTCGTTATTACGAAAAACTGAATCGGATTCAAAACTTTTTAAAGGTTGTTCAAAACTATACAAAACCCATAGATCATCCTGGCATAGGAATTTTTCGAATTCAAAACAAGTGCAGCTATAGTAGCATTTTTGAATTTGAATTTTTGAAGTTGTCCTTCGGATTCAAAACTTTCTGAACGTTGTTCAAAACGATACATAACCTAGACTACGAAATGGCATCGTTTCCGTTGAATTTGGTGAAAGTGCTACTGAGGCGTCAACCTGTAGTAGCATTTTTGAATTCGTTATTACGAAAAACTGAATCGGATTCAAAACTTTTTAAAGGTTGTTCAAAACTATACAAAACCCATAGATCATCCTGGCATAGGAATTTTTCGAATTCAAAACAAGTGCTGCTATAGTAGCATTTTTGAATTTGAATTTTTGAAGTTGTCCTTCGGATTCAAAACTTTCTGAAGGTTGTTCAAAACGATACATAACCTAGACTACGAAATGGCATCGTTTCCGTTGAATTTGGTGAAAGTGCTACTGAGGCGTCAACCTGTAGTAGCATTTTTGAATTTGTTATTACGAAAAACTGAATCGGATTCAAAACTTTTTAAAGGTTGTTCAAAACTATACAAAACCCATAGATCATCCTGGCATAGGAATTTTTCGAATTCAAAATGGTGCTACTACAGGTTGACAGACATAAGTAGCGCCTATGATTCTGTCCTTCCAAATATACTGTTACAAAAATTGGAGAAAATGAACGTTCCACGTAATTTTATAAAAAGTATTCTTGGATTATTATTGGCACGTAAGTTATACATTCGATATGGAGGACAGTTATCCACCGCACGTTATACACATAAAGGTCTACCACAAGGCGCAGTGCTGAGTCCCATGCTATTTAATATGTACACGGCAGATTTAGGCTCAAAAATTCTTCAACACACTCGTCTATTACAATATGCAGATGATATTGTTATATACACTAGTAGTAAAAATATGCAAGAAGGGGCTCAAAAAATTCAAAAATCTCTGGATGAATTATCATCATGGTGTGATATCAATGGAATTGAAGTAAATCCAGATAAGTCTTCGGTGGTAGTTTTTAATAAGAAGAGATCTCATTCATGCATATCAATAAATATAAACGGAAAAACTATCAGTCAACAAAGAAGTCATAAATTTTTGGGACTTATATTAGATGAAAAACTTAAATGGAAGTCACAAGTAGAACTGGCACAATGTAAGGGATCTCAAGTGTTTAACATAATAAAAATGTTGACAGTTAAGAAAAAGTGGGGTGCTGATCCTAAATTATTACATCAGATCCATAAACAGATGCTAAACTCAAGACTAGAGTATGGTTCCTTTATGTACAATGATAATCTAAGTTGGGCTTTTAACACGCTATCTTCTATCCAATATAGCAGTTTATCCAGGATTTATGGCCTTTGGAAAGGAACTCCAAAACAAGCAACTTTCGTAGAAGTGGGAGATCCACCATACAAACTTAGAGTTAAATATCTTGCGAGCAAATTTTTACTTAAGAAAATTGCCAACACGACATCTCCGATCATACCAAAACTTCAATTGTTAGACTCTTTGATGCTCAACAGACGTACAGCAAAATATAAATCCAGATTACCTATACTATATTATGCTTATAAGGACATTAATAAATTTCAAGCTAATATTATTCGTTTACCTAATGCACCATGCTTCATGACAGACTACTTCAATATGATATCTCCCATGAGAATTCATTTTCCTGCCTACCCAAGTAGAGTTTTCAGAAAGACAATCCCTACAATTTCAAATAATATATATCAAGACTACATACATTCAAAATTACAATGTGAATATCACATATATACAGATGCTTCAAAATCAACGTCTGGAAAAACAGGAGCAGCATTTTACTGTGATAATTCTGCAGAATTCAAAATTTTTCCTTTGCCATCGTATCTGTCCATTTACATTGCAGAAGCTTTTGCAATACGACAGGCATTGCTTTATGTACAAAAGAAGTTAAATTCAGTTCTAATTGCAACCGATTCAGCCTCTGTGCTAAATTCTTTACAGTTTGCATCATGGTCATGTCATACGGAATGGTACATTGTTAACATAAGAATACTCACACTGAAATTAACGAGATTGGGATATGATATCAACTTTATTTGGACACCTGGACATTCTTTAATAGAAGGGAACAATATAGCAGATACTTTGGCAAAATATGCAGCGAATCAAACAATCCAACGGCCGCTTTCAATAAAGATTCCGTCCGTAGTTTTGGAATCACACACTAGAAAAATATTATTTACTGACTGGCAAAGCTTGTGGACAAATACTGGCACTCAATGCGGTAAGGCCTACTATTCTATACAAGAAAGAATTCCAAAGGATTGTTGGTTTAAACAGATTCAGCTCTCCCGGAGTTCCCTCACAACTATAATGCGCTGCAGGTTAAATCACACTATCGCCGCAGCTCACCTTTACAAGAAGAATTTAGTGACTTCACCAGTTTGTTTGTGCAACGAATATACTGCAACTCCAAACCACATTATATTTCAATGCAAACTTTATGAAACTTACAGAGAACCATTTTTACAGGAATTGTACAGGAGTGGACATCAAGCGCCACTGACACTGCCTTGTTTACTGACTTCACCTTCATCCTCGGTAATCCATATTCTTACAAAATATCTTAATAAGTCTAATATAATTCTGTAAAAGTGTAATGAAATTTGGAAACTATTTATTATGAAACGAATAATTGTGAGTAAATATTAAGTGCATACATGTATATAATACCAATTGATAAATTGTTAACTGGTGCATGGATTTTGTCCACAACCAATAAATATTTTATAAAAAAAAAAAAATACCTTGTAAAGTGAAGAAATAGCATTTTCATGTCATAGCATGTTGCACAAATAGAATCGGGTCTAATTTCCTTAGAATTTTGCGTAGCAGAACAAATCAGAAGCAAGTTCTAGGTCACGAGTGAGATGTGAACAATGTATCACTTCATATTTTTAGAAGCTGATAATTATTCAACCGAGAGGAATAACGTTACCTACAAAGAATGTGTTAGGTACAAATCAATGTCGTTTCTTAAATACACACGTTATAGCGCCTACAGCACAGGTATTGATGAATGAATTAGTCAATTTTAAAAACTGGGCAGTGGCTCATGGATGGAAATATCTCAACATACAGGTGCGATTGATGGTTATTGAATTGAATTGAATTGAATTGAATTTAAAATTTTGGGAGCGTCAGCACTTAGGCTATTTTGCTCCCGTCACAGTATACGGGGGCCAGCCCCTTACCTCTACAAATAACAACTCTAACGTTGTATAACTAAAATTATAAAATCTTCTGACTTTCGTTAAAAGCTGAGGCTGTAAAGGGGCACTCAGCACACATAAGGACAAAAGAACAGGACAATACAAACAAAATTATACTGGCCATGGGGCCAGTCGCCAGAGCCTCGTTAGTCTTAAGTCCAGGGTGCACTAACGTGGAAGTGAGGTTGACATTTGGGTGTACTACGTGGAAGATCACCCCTTACACCCCTGATGGTTATTGAAAGTTACAAAAAAATGTGTAGAGTTTCAGTTTGTGTACACGATATCTCGTCAATTACCGTATTTGCCGGTGTATAAGACGCACTTTTTTCTTTTAAAAGTAGGTCTGCAAAAAAGGGTGCGTCTTGTACGCCTATACTCAGGAAGAAGGAAAAGGCCTAGCATTTCGCAAGGTTGTGAATGAGTCAAAGCTTCATGGGATGCTGTGAAATGGTTAAATCATTGAAGAAGTGTGGCGTTAGTAATTCACTGGATGTATAGAAGACAATTTGTTGTATGACGACTCACATTCTCATTTAGAAGAGGTTTCAAGTGATTCTTCATTTTGCTCTGGAGATGAATGTCTAATGAATGTCTGGGTTTTGATGAAGATTGAAATGTAGTCTTTCCTAGTTAGATCAGGTAAGTAGAAAGTAGATGTAAATGTTATAATTATAATATTAAGTGATACTGTTTTGTCCTAAAAAAAATGTGTACAAAAAAGTCTTATGTATACGACTAATGCTCCCGTGTCTTATATGCCAGCAAATACGGTAAATAACCATTTCCTCTTTTGAATTACATCTCTTCCTCTTTAAATTTATTTGGAAGGATCATAGTGGGTTATGGTTGCACATACTGATAGAGCAACTCAATCTGAAATGGAGCTATTTTCCATCCGCTGGCCTCCTAGTGCTACGACAATCAACTTCAGGTTGGAATTAAACATAAACTTTATGATTTTCCCCATTAGTACATGCAACTCACGTTCACATAAATTACTTATGATGGGTGAAATAACAATTAGGAAACGTCAGACCATTTTGGAATTACCCTCTCTGTGCTTTTATTGCATTTTTGCTAGAGCTTTCTTTTTGATTAGTTTATTGGTGAAAGTATATTAAGTCTCTAGCATTCTTAAACCCGAAAGTTTAAGGCTGCAGCAACACAAACCATCCATCTGTCTCTATCCTGAACCAGATCAATCCAATCTTTTCCACCGATTGCTTTTAGGTCCATCTCATCTTGTGAAAGAATGTGTACTTAAATTACCTGTTCTATTAGCTGTATGGCTAAAGAGACTGCTCGCATACGGAAGGACATTGGTTCAAATTCAACGCCCAATCATCTTGACAGCGCTTTCCTCAGTACATTCATTTTTTTTTTAATGTAGCGATACTTTAAGTAAAATTAGGAACCCTTCCTTTGCTTTCTTTCCATCTGTACTCTTATCTTCTTCGTTGCGGTTAACGTAAATTGCAAATAAGTTCAGTTAATTAAATCAGTCAACGAAGTAACTTAAAGTGGTCAAATAAATTCCGGTCCCGCTTCATCATTCTTATGAATGTCATTCGATTAGGCACGAATATTTCAGGAGATCCGAACTGTTTCAGAAATAATAATAATAATAATAATAATGTTTAAATTAAAATACTTTTTGATCTATTTGCAATAATAGATATTACGTTAATTAATATTGTATAGTTATTATTGCATGAATAGGTAGAAAGACAGCATAAGAATAGAGATATAACATCACGTTACGTGTAGTTAAGATTGCCAATATTTGCATTTAAACACAACCGTCCCGGTAAGGACATTAATGTCAAAAATATTAAAAAATATTTATTGAATAACAAAAGAGGATGTTAAATCCAGTTGACGAAAAGTAAAGCTCCTGATTAATATTGTATGCATATTATTATAATTAGTAATATGCATACAATTTATTTAGAGCTGTCATTCAAAGACGTGTGATCCCAATCTACTATAATCTTTGCCTTCGTGTAAGTTCGACGGAAAAAAATAACCCTCGATTGTACAACAAATGCTAAACAAGTATATTTTCATTATTCAATTGTTGTATTTGGTAGGACTTTCGAAGGGGATCCTCTTCATAAATATCGCCTTTCCATCATTTATCCTCCTTTCACCTCTGAAAACAAAATAGAAGAGAAATAACTAACAAGATTTATGTTTATTAATATCAAAAGATTCATTTATGTAAAATGTTTTAAATACTGTACATTCGTAACACCATTATACAGTGAGCGTTATACATACACATAGACAGAAAACGAACAACGTAACTCTATATGAACGTACTCCTGACAAACAATCCATATATGCCCATCCTTATGGCAACATTTTTCACAAATCTTGCGCCTTAGCGAAGAATTGCTACAAAACTTAAGCTAGTCATTTGTTCTACAACTATCAGACACTTGTAAAATGTTTATTAAATCTTAAGCAACTTCATTGGGTCTATCGTGGAAGTCCTTCTTTGGAAGAGATTGTGTACTCCTTCTTGAAGTTCTTCTGAATAGTGAATTCCTCGTCGATCCTCATGTAAAGCTCGTTTTTCTCAGTATAGGGTAACCAGTTGGGAACCCCATTGACTGGGGTGCTGGACGGTGTAGGATCACTGCAAGAAGTAATTCAACATAAACAGTACAATTAAGAGAAAACTTGGGCCGTGTCCGAAAGATCAAGACCATACTTGAAGCGAACATACTTCGGGAATGGTCTCGCAGTTCAGTCTTGAAGCCTTTGACTGGAAGTGAAAGTCTTTGGAATTATACTTCCACTAGCAGTACTTAATACTATCAGTTGATAAAACTAGGAACACGTTGCTTTTCTTGCGCTATAAACAATTCATTTTCACAATTGAAAACACATATCAAGTTAATAAGTTCATACTCTAACATTTCCACACAATAGAAGGACTACAACCAACACCTGGCTAACTTTCCACTTCCATGATTTCAAACAAGTGAGCAACAAGCGAATGAGTCTAGGAAACAAGTGTGCACTGTCTGGATTGGTCGTTTAGTTGGAGTTATAGAACTGCACTAGGTGACGTCAGTTCCGACAAGACCATACTTCAAGCCTGCTTTTTGTACCTTTGGGACACAGCCTTAATTAGGTTAGTACATGTTACTTTTCGCTACATAAACTCGTATCGTCTCATCTAATATCAAAGTACCTAAAGGTGGAGATATACAAAACAGTACCTTTGTCTGTATACGAAACTGGTCCCTTGCACATAAATAGAAACATAAATGAAGAATGTATTTGAAAATAAAATCGTACGAGATATTTAAGCACAAAAATGGTGGAGAACAACGAGAGTAGGCGGATGGATCGAAAGAGTCAGAGCTGCCCTTGACCCAATCAAACAAGGTTCAGTACCAGGACGACAATTTACTGTTGTTTTGCGCTGGGTTGCCAAACTTAACAGCGGGAGCGCTTTAGCAATTGGGGATGAGTAACTTTATGAAATATCACACTGATCTTCCCGACCATTTTGGTTCAAATTAGAGCTGAGAGCGGATGTTGACTGGCCACGACAATCCTCTGCAGGGATAAAAATTTACCTCTGTTACAAGGAATACGATTTTCTGACGGCGGGAAATTCTTGTCAGGGGTGAAAATTTATCTCTGTTCCAAGGAATTCTGTTGGCGGGGAATTCCTGCCAGGGATAAACATTTACCTGTTCCAAGTAAAACGATGTTCTGTTGTCGGTTGAATTCCTGTATGATTGATTTGATTGATTGATTTGCTTTATTTTACTTCGCTTTTTCTGCCACTTTGACTAATTTGCGACGATGTGTATGAGTGATGACATGATGAAATTGATGAATGGACATTAACAAACATCCATGCCCAGACCGGAATTCAAACCCAGGACTCCTGGCGTCGTAACGCGATGTGCTAACCACTCCGCCACGGGGGCTGGCTGCCAGGGATGTAAATTTACATCTGTTATAAGGAATACGAAATTCTGTTGTCAGGAAATTCCTGCGAGCAATGTAAAGGTAAGAATTTACAATATAGAGAATGTCTCCCATTTCGTTAATATTTGGTATACTAACTAATTTTGGCCTTCTAATCACGAATCTGTTGTTAAAATGAGTGGGTCACGTGTGCAAATTGTACATTATTATGCATTTTATCAACAGATTCGTGATTAGAAGGCCAAAATTAGTTAGTATACCAAATATTAACGAAATTGGAGACATTCTCTATATTGTAAATTCGCTCCGATGTTAATTTACCTCTCTTCTAAGGAGAACGATGCTCTGTTGGCGGGGAATTCCTGCCAGGAATGTAAATTTACCTCTGTTCCAAGGAATTATGTTGGCCGGGAATTCCTGCCAGGGATATAAATTTACGTCTGTTCCAAGGAATTCTGTTGGCGTGGAATTCCTGCCAGGGATGCAAATTTACCTCTGTTCGCAGGGATACGAGGGACTGTTGCAGGGAAATGACTAGAGGGATTAAACTTGACCTCTGATCGCAAGGATAGCAGTCTGTTGAGGGATGTTACGTTCCCGGTGTTTATCACTAAATATACTTACTATTACTCTTTTCCGGATAACACAAGACGTTCCAGCCTACTACGAGGCCACCGCAGACGTGGGAAGCACTAAAGGGTTCTTCTTTATGAACAATATCTTAATCTTACACAGTCAGGATTCCATAAAACGTCTGCACAACTGCATTCACAAATAAAAGTCATGCTTGAGATAAAAGTGTATTAATCTAAAAAATATTGCTTGAGTATACTAACTAAATTATTCATTTTAAATTAATTTACATCAGCCATGTAGCCATCACATTATCTAGCAAACAAAATCGAAATTTGTCATACAACGACGCAGCTATTTCTTTTTATAATTAACATATTAAACATTGAATTGTGTAAATTGAGTGCGGTCGTAACACGAAGGAATACCTGGAGGAATGAAATTTACCTCTTTTCCCAGGAATTCGAGTACCTGTTGAAGATGAATGAATGAAAATTTACCTCTGTTCACAGGGGTACTATTGTCTCTTGGGGAAATCCCTGCAGAATTTCCCTATTAATTCGAACACTGCTTGTATGCTAAGTAGTTGGATACATGTTGCCTGTGTATGCTGTAAAATATTCTGCTAGTGTTGCTAAGCAAGATGAAATGAAACTGAAACAACACTTCTTCACTTCACCCATAAATTCGCTAAGTGCTGCACATGCTCCGTGATGTGGGTCTAATGTGGGGCACATCCAGGTTAGGTATTGTAGGTTAGGAATTGTTAGCTTAGAAGGGACAGGTTTAGAGCTCTTAGCAATTAGTTTTAGTGACTGTTAGCAGCTGAATGTGACCCACATCAGTCCCCATATGCGTAGCAAAGCACAGATCCAATCAATGAACTGTGAATTATGACGCTTCTGTAATATCTTATCACTCACGAAGTTGGCATTCTTGGAAAAAACAACCCTTCTCGAGCCATTAATTAATTTCCTAGAGGGAGTAAACTGTGAATGAAAAGTATTTCAAACTTGCTTATTGGACGAAGCTTTATAATACAAAGCACAGGTTGGGTTACATGCTACAATCGGTCAAAACTAGGACTGAGTTACTTTTAAAACACACTATATAATCAAATATTGTTTAAAGAAGAAATTGGTAAATTGAAGTAAATTATGATTCATTACTTACCCGTAAATAACAAAGTTAGTCCATAAATCTATGACTCTCTCTGATACCTTATCGCTTATGGAATCTAGATAGAACCATGGAAAGAAATAGGACAGCTCATCTCCATGGTCAACTCCTGTGGAAATAAACAAATGTTGCATCTCAAAGGATAAATATTAACATGGCATTTCGAAAATTGGAGCCTTAGTTTTACGATCGAACTGAATCAAGTTTCTAACGCCCTGGCATTATGGTATGCTTTAATTTAAGCAAATGATGGTTAGCTAATAACCTGGATGTTTCACTCTAAGTGAGAATCTTAATTTTTGGACACATTTGTGGTTACTGAGCAAATTTTTAAATGTTTTTTCACGAACTGGAAATTGTTGAGTTAGTATCACTGTGCTCCTTGCTCTCTCTGTAATAACTATTTGCTAAAGTTATTATGGCATGCTAGAATTGACAATACCGGAAGCCTCTATAATTTGTATTCTACTTTATATACTCACGACGGTGGTTTATCTGATGTTCACATGTTGGGGTGAAGTGAAGAAATTAACTATTGAGCTGTAGGAGTTGTATAATAATCATCTTCATTTTGGCATCCATTCTCCTTATAGAAGTATGTAAACCATGTTTGTTGACATAAACAATTGACGATCGCAATCGGTTACGCTGTCTACAGCGTTGCAAGACTGTTGACTTGAAACTGGATCGTGCAGGAATGGCGGAAGATAAGAGTAAGAAAGTTTTAATGTATCACAAATCGTGAAATGGAGTATGGAGGAGGATGGACGAGGACTAATTATGATTCAACGTAAATATATATGCGAATTTCAAATAGAATTCAACTTTTTTTAAATCATGTTTTCATTCGTATTTTTCAATGTTTTCATTAAAAGGGACTCTATAGAAAAAGGCGGGTAGCCGGAGCGTAGCGTAACGGAGCGGAGGCGAGGCCGCGGTAGCTGTAGGGGGCGGTATGTCAATTACCCCAGGGGCGGAGCCCGGAATCGGGGGCAATTAATACTACTTTTTTTCCAATTCCGATTCTTTAGTTACCTTAAATTTTACATTTATGGAATCCTTAATTCCAAAACTTTCCAACCATGTATCAAAATGGCGTCTTCCGTGTAGAAACCTTGAAGATATAGTACAAGGTGGTTATAATTAAAGTGACGGTGTTCAGAGTGCTACAGCACGGGCTGTAATGAGAGTAGCAGTCTGAAACTTCGTAGATATGCTAATGAAGCAATGCGCTCGCGAATTATGCAAAAAAAAATATAGTTCCAATTCTCGCCACCAGGGTACAAAACGGCGCTGTAAGCAGTCAAAACGTGGAATTTTCCGTAACTCTGACGTCAAAGTCGGTGAAATTGCCTAACCATTGTGAGAGCTCCCTGGTTGTTGTTGGTGACGCTTGTTGCAATTTCCTTTAGTAATGTTCATGTAATTCGAATAGTGAAATTGTAGCGATATTTTATTACAAAGAGTATTGTTTTCTGCGATTTATAGTGTTTTTCCTGTAACTATACCATGTTTTGACTGCTTACAGCGCCATTTTTCACCCTGGTGGCGAGAATTGGAACTTTTTTTTTTCATAATTCGCGAGCGCATTGCTTCATTAGCATATCTACGAAGTTTCAGACTGCTACTCTCATTACAGCCCGTGCTGTACCACTCTGAACACCGTCACTTTAATTATAACCACCTGGTACTACTAAATTAAGATTTTTCAATCGGTAAGTGATCGCAATTTAGCAAGTAGGTTAGTTTAGGTTATGTTATGTCGTGGTAATATCAAGAACATATATTTTTGGTTTTGAAACGTAAAATATTGCGATAAACATTATTTTCGTGGAAAAATCCAGAGTTTGTGTTCGGATCAGGGAGAGCTAAATTTCACTTATTTCGCAATTTCCAGACGTGACCCCTAAATTTTAACTTCATATTAGTGATTAGAAGGTCTCATTTAGTGTGTACGCGAAATATTAACAAAATCGGAGAGGCTTCCGGTATTGTCAATTCGCTCCTTATGGCAAAATGTGTTATGTGAAGATTATGGTTGAAGATGTGTTTTCTTTTTGGGAACTTTGATAAACTATGAGGACTATATCAAGGTCAAGGACTATGAGGTACTTTCTAGTGACACTGAATGAACTGAACTATATAATACCTTATTCGAAGACTGTTAACTGTGACAAGAAGCTTTACAAGGCAGAGAGAATTAAGTAAGGGTTTGTTTCAAGTTACATATATCTCAGATTTCGTGAACGCAAGGTACATTCCTGCTTCTAGCCTAGACCGAACTCAGAAATACGATTGGCAGATGTTAATACATGCTACCATTTATACAACTGGCCCCTTTTCGGAGACCGCGCGAGATCCATGTCAAGATTGTAGTATCTTCGGTACAAGTTTCAAATGTTTAATGATTTTTAGCAAGTTTTATAGAAGTATTGGGCAGTGTTTTTAGAATATTGGTAACGATTATGGGAGTACGTTTGAAGCTTGGTGAAACTAATTAGTGCAGTAAAAAGCTTCACTAAGTATTAGTTAGTGGATAAATTATGTTTTGAAATGTAGCATATGCGAGTGTCCGCAGTTTGCAGTGAGCAGACATTCTTGGTGCTCGTTCATCTCAGACACGGAGATTTGGCGGATTTTCAGGTGAGGGTCGGAAGAGGTTTCACACCCAAGCCCATATGTTACGTAATCATGTTTCGGAAGCATTTAGGGACGAAGAGCCCTCAAACTGATCCACCTAACCTAACAACATTTAGGGATATTTTATTAATGTTAAGAATGCTAAACCTGACCTGTCTAACCTTTACAACTAAAGCATTTAGCGACATACTATCACTTCGCACCTCAGCACCTCACGTACGTGTAGTGGATGGCAGCGGCAGTTCGTATCCAAGACGACAGTAATCAAATGGCTGCTAGCAAACAAAGAATCATGTATAAGTCTAGGGAAGGGAAAAATTGTTCTCCAGACAAGATACAAAAAGCAATCACTAAAACTCTGAAGTATGTGCTAGACGTAAATACAAATCGAACCATTTAATAATTAGCTGTATAGTATGTATATAATATGTACGTATAGATGTCAAGATTTGGTCTCCGCATATTATAATGATTTTTAAACATTATCTTACCTATGACGTCATATTCATTTGGCAGCCGTGGGTGATATCCGAAGTAGTCGAAGGCGTAGAAATAGGTGTCACAGAAGCGGGAGTTGATTTGTGCAGCTCTGTAAGTAGGAGCCTTCATCCAGAGGGTCCCCAAAAGCTAGAACAAACATTTGTTAAGATCAGTAAATATGTAAAACTTGAAAGCATAGTTCGATTCCAGATTCTCTATACATAATATATGATACTAGAGGTAAAGTATTTAACCAAAACGCTTTGCATTATCATTACCAGACGCCATCAGCCGCGTCGCCTGATAATGTTCGCATGAGCACGTGAACACCCATGCATTATGTTTTAAATTACGTGCATATTTAATGCACACATACATACGAGTATATTTATTCGGAAAAATACTTTTACAATTACTCTGACGCGACTTCTTTCACGTCTGATAACCTTTGTAGATGGTTGGTAACACTGACTCTCACGGTGTTCAACGGAGGGCTTTGAACACAATTGCAGTGCGTGTTGCATAAAACTGACAGCCGCAGATATATATACCCCGCAGATATTCAATTCGCTGTGCGAACACATGGTGGTGCGAACCCTGGTGCAAGCGATAATACTTCTTACATTCGGCACCAGAGTGCAGCATATACAAGGCATGTCTAGTAGGACTGGAAAAGGTCTGCGCTACATAGTTGCAAACTTTAGCAAGAAGTCGCTAAACCTGGCGGATTTTAAATTTCAGTGGGCGCTAAAAATCACGGAATAATGACGAGCGACTTTTCTTTAAAAACTAGTATGTAGGAGTTACATAATATCTTTCGAGGTTTATATGATTTACAAATGTGCGTCTAAGGACAATTCAGACTGTGCAACGTATTTATGCCAAGAAAATAGACGTATTTCATGCCAAGAAAATAACTCTCACCAACTTAAATTGCAAAGGAAAGAGCAGACTACATTGACATCAATTCAATGCGCATTTTCCTAGTAACTATACTCAATGTAGTATGGGACCCTATGGCCTAAATAGCTATTACCTTACAAGCAACCGAGCGTCGCAAATGTTATATACGCCTACATTCTGACTTGAGCGCCGCGGAAAAATATTGAAAAACTAAAAGCGTCGTGAAGCGAAGAAGTTTGGGAACCCCTGCTGTAAATTGTCAAAAATCAATCTCTCTGAACTATGTCAAAATGATGCTAGGAGAAAAAATACCAAACATGAGGGAACAAGGAATATGAGCAATGTCACATTGACTGATACTTCAATCATAAGCATCGCAACCGAGTTTTTGTGAGCGGCAGGGGGGGCATTCTGTATAATACACAAGTATCTTAATATACAAAATACATTTTTTTCTGGACTGGTCGCGTCCTCCCCTCTGTCCCGCTAAAGATGTACGTGCTTTCAATGCTGAATGAATGCCGTTGGTTAACATATGGTCCGTGTAATAAAAAGTAGATTGCGAAGTATGGTAGTTTTGCATTGAACATACCTGAGATTGCACGTTGTACTAATAACTTTGGACTAGCCATTACTAATTATAAATAACGTAATGAAAAGGGTGTTACTTGTATATAAAAAAATGCATTACTTCAAATATAGCGTGATTTTGGGGGAAAATTTCTGAAAATAAGTTGAACTGTTATTCTCACTTTTTCAATTGAAGATGAAGTTACAAGGGAGAGGAGTAAATATACAGTATAAAGAAAATATATTATTGTGAACATCCGGATGTGAACCGCACGCGACGCCACTGGACGCCATATAAAGGCGTTCTACAAACTTTGTTATATACCATTAGTATGCTGTCTGTACCGCTTCAAGAAACGTAATAACAAATAGGTAATCAGGTCTGTTGCCATTATAATTAAGTCGGACAAGAGCTGGCGTCAGTGTTTGAAATCACCATTTAGCTACTGTTAATTGTTTGATTGATTGATTTGCTTTATTTTACCTCGCTTTTTTGCGAAGAAATGATGAAGAAATTGATGAATAGCGCACAGAGACTGGGCTAGTATATGGACCTACTCATTTTTGAGAGGAGTAGGTAATGGTTAAACTAATCGTCCTTCTCACATTCTCACCCACGATGTTGCCACTACCTGGACTTTCTCAGATGAAATTTCTTCTCTGAGAATGAAGTCTGCTCGCAAAGCTTAAAGTAAAAGGTTAGAGTAATCCAGCGTATGTTGGGATTAGTATATAAAGTCGTAATACTTACATCTAAAACTCCAGGTATCAGGTCAGAAAAGTTACCATAGTGGACATTTCGGAAGTACTTCTCCGTCATGGCATCGACAAGTCCCTGTCCTGGATCCAGATAACCTACAAGATACAAATAATTATATTTATTTCCATATATATATATATATATATATATATATATATACACGTATTTTCACATAAAAACTGCATAGACACCTACATTTAAATTTCGATTTGAATACCCTTTCCTAATAAAAGGAAAAATTACTCGTATATCTACGAAATATTATTCAATTCAACCATATACACCTAAGGAAACTTGGTATCAACATATTAAACTTTGCAGAAACCCATTAATAACCCTTTTTAGATGTCGGCTAAATTAAACCCTCGCCCAAAAATACTTATATACTAAGAAGATTCTAACACCTCCATGCTGTCAATGTCATGGAGAATTTGATCATCTTCATTTTTTAATGTTGACTCTATTCAACTTCTAGTGATTCTTTCTTAAGATAATTAAAAGAAATAGGGTCATACGCCTTAAAAAATCCAAAAAATAATAACAATTATATTACTTACCAATTATATTAAAGATAAAATATTACAAAAGCATCTAAATTATAACAAAAGCCTTTTAACACCGGGGAAAATGTAACTGGTGCGAAGAAATAAATTTCGAAGAAAGAAATAAAGCATAACAAAAATCACTCACTCACAGTTCTGTAACTATGGTAAGTAGTAAATAATCAATGCCTCCCATGTACTGTTAATTGTTGTAACAATTGAATGATTAATGCAGATTTTTTCAACGCTAAACAAAGAATTTGTAATGTTGGTAACCATTGTCAGAAGTAATTTATAATTGTGAAAGCAAAAAAAATTAATATTTTTTGAAAATTTGAAAACAATCGTTTCTGCTGCCCTGTTACAAGTTACGTTAAAATTTATTAGTCTGCGTGTTAACTTACAAAAAAGTTATGTAAAAGTAAATGTTTCACATTTCGATGTTATTACTAAGCACAAAGATAATAGATAATAATTATAAATTGCAGTTGTGTGCACTATAAATATATTTTTAGGAAATGCATCATCAAGCTTGCATTAATTAGTTTATCTGTGTAATGACCGTTATTACTTTAGAAACCGTTAGGGTTATTTTTACGGTAGTTGGGTGGAAGAAGAAATTACCAGTCTTAGTCCGTGATTTCTTCAATCAACTTTACAGTATATTTCCAACGAAGATTAATTACAATTAATGGAAGGAAAATACAGATAAAATCTACTACTGCTTAAGAATAAGGAAAAGGAATACAAAGTAAGGGTAGAAAAATTAGGGTGGTTGATATATAGACCCATGTGATCCCATCATATCATAGATTTATACGTGAGGCTGAATCTACTCTAACTCTGGAAGAATTGGCGAAAAAGGGGTCTTGAGTCGTAATTCTTCTACAGTATTTCGTTCAACATACTAGTTCTGTATTGCTAAGTTAATTTTAAAAGCCTACGTAATTCTATATTTTACATATAATTGTATATATTAGAGAAGAACGTCTAAATATGGGGCCCACTTTTTATTTTGTCATTTTTGGAGGAAAAAAATAATATATCAAGCACCTGCCTTTAAAATGCATATCTATGAAATACGTATATACTTAAATGTAATAGCATGCTAATGTATAGAAGGTCTCCATTTTTAAAAAAAAGAAGCAATTTCCAAAAAATTGTAAAATGATGTATTTCAAAATTGTGGTCTAATTATGGGCTACTAGTGGCAATATCACAAAAAGCAATAAAAATTTAAAGAAACAGTCATTTATCGTTAAAACATTATAAAATTCATATTTATGAATAATCTGTTGTTTTGAAAATCACGCGGAATGGGAAAATCGAAAATAAGAAAAACATGCAAATATTTGTTGAAAATCTGATCTCAGCATTAGACCTCATGTCATAGCCCATATTTAGACCATCACGCTATTTTTCTTCTTCAATTTATTGTCGCTCTCTGTGGTACATATTTCACAAACAAATCATGGCATTATAAAAGCCCACATTTGTTTTATGTACCGCTAATATCATAACCTATACAAAGCAGATCAGAGTTTTCGGAGGTCGCAATTCTACAACATCCAAGGCAGAAACGAACCACCTTTTTCTCTTGGGAATTGGCGCCGCAACCTTTGTCCTTGACAGATAACCAGTTCCCGTAGCCTCTGCCAGACTGCAGCACCCGGGAGCGCTGATAACTCCAAAACCCATATTTAAACCTTCGCCTGCAAACATTTGAGAAGATATTGATATGATATTCCTCCGCCAAGAAACGAAAGATTTTTTTTCCCTGGATGGCTCAAAATATCACCTGCGTGTTTCGTCACACTGGGAAATTAAATATTTTATATTTTACTCACTATTATACTGTTTTGTGCAAGGTTTGGAAACTCGGTTCATTCAGCAAATTATGGATCCATTCACTCGACTACAAAGGCTGGTCCCAGCTAGTTTGGTGCACTTTTTGACTCTCCTTGCACTCTCGCGTCCAGTTAGTTGTAAAGTGTAACACAGAGTCCACTTTGTCGATTTGGTGTCGCGTAGTGTATTTTGTGTCTCCACCGTTTGCTTTTATAAACCTCTTGGAGCAGGCCTCTTCTCCAGGAAGGTATCAACTCCCCCCGGCACCTACTGACCTGTTGGGTGAGAATCAGTCAAGACAAGGACTTTATACATCTTTTCCTACTCTTCCAAAAATAGGCAGTAGTTAGGCTGGGCTTGTTAAACGTCCAGGAATTTCAAATAAATAAAAATTCCGGTCCAGGAGAGAAAATCAGCAAGCGTAAATGTGTTCTGGACCGTGAAGAACCTTTTTTCCCGATTAATTTAAATACGGTCCAGGAAACTTTTTTCCAGGATCAATTTAAGTACGGTGCAGGAACCTTTTTTTTCGAATCAGTTTAAATAGGGTCCAAGTTCCGTTTTGAAATGAAACAATACGCAATTTGGATCGAATACGGGCCTGACGATTAACAATTATTCACTTGTGAGCATGAAAGACTAATCCAGGTGCTACCCGGTGGAGGCACACAGTGGTTCGGATCCCACTTTAAACTTTAGGTCCAGTCCCGATTAGCTTTACTGTGCATAAAGTAAATACCAAACCAATCAAATCAAATAATAATCCAGGTGCTGGCTGTCTCGAGAATCTAAGGTACAAGGTAGGAATGGGCGAAACGCAAACGCTGCAGTCACGTTACCCCTCTCCATGTAGTCCCATTCTATCGCGCGCGTTCCTTCCCTTGGTTGTAGCAACACTGGCCGTCCCTGTTGTGATATCTGTTGGGAACACAGCAGCCTCACGTTACCTCATCGACGGCTCCTATTGGCTTCGGGTCCTGGATCGGAAGCCAGAGTAACACGTGATGGGTTTGTTTGAACTCAATGTGATCGCCACACTAATATAGTCCATTGCGTTATGTACGTACATGTACAGTAACTCTTCCACAAGGGAGTTTTTGAACGTGACCCATGAGAAAACAACAGCGTTACGATTTTTTTCCTGCGATACGGTTTCTACAACCGCAGTGTGACATTCCAGTGTAAACGTACTCGCGCGTATTTTTAGAAGGAAACTTTTAATCGGTCAATCCTTGTCTACGAATTGTAAATAAATCCCTGACTGGGAGAGAAAATCAGCAAACGTAAATGAGTTCTACCTAGGGAGACAGTGTATAACCTTTCCATATTTAAAGCATTTAAATTCGGAACCTTTTTCTGGATCAATTTAAATAAGGTCCAGGAACCTTTTTCAGGAAGAATTTAAATTCGGTCCAGGAACCTTTTGTCCAGCATCAATTTAATAAGGTCCAGGAACCTTTCTTTCCGCATCAATTTAAATAAGGTCCAGGAACCTTTTGTCCAGCATCAATTTAAATAAGGTCCAGGAACCTTTTTTTCCGCATCAATTTAAATAAGGTCCAGGAACCTTTTGTCCAGCATCAATTTAAATAAGGTCCAGGAACCTTTTGTCCAGCATCAATTTAAAAAAGGTCCAGGAACCTTTTGTCCAGCATCAATTTAAATAAGGTCCAGGAACCTTTTTTCAGGAACAATTAAAATACGGTCCAGGAACTTTTTTCAAATAAACAATACGCAACTTGGACCGAATTTAAATTGTGCGATAAAAAAAGGTACCGGCCCTGCAGCGGAACCCATTACAATTTATTGGTTCCTGGACCTATAACAATCCTGGGCTGGAGAGCTCATGTGAACTAACAGTTCTCTACCAATGCGTATTGGACTGTGCACCGTTTGCACGACGTCCTGGAGTGGCGTACACAGTGGTGTTTGCTAACGTTCTACATGCTAACGAATGAAATGTAAGTTGAAAGCAATAGACAGGTATTTGTTGAATATTTTGAACTTGGTTGAACACAATTTACTTGCACCAGCCTGATACTGAGGTGTTCGTTCACTACATCTGGTGTCAAAAAATGTAGTGAACTAACAGAGGTCACTATTAATCTCGTTCAGTGTAGGAAGAAAAAAATTCATATCGTAACAGATCGTTTCGAAGAGGCCGAAACGGAAACTGTACGAGCAAAGAAGATCGACTACCTTCCAGGAATAAGTTATTGTATTCGCTCAGGTGGTTGCAAGTGTCGAAGATCAATGTCGTATGAAAATTGTAGAAACTAATAAGAAAGTTTTCAGTGATTCCTGTAACAAGCTGCTCACAAGGGAGGTTTCTCCAAGGTGAATTACATCATGTCAGCACTTAGGTCAACCATGATCCAGGAAAAACTTAACTTCATCTTGTTATTAATTAATTAATCGTAATGAAACTATACGATCTCCCCTGATTAAACTTACCTTACCTTCCCTGACTAAAATTGACGTAAGGAAACCTCACTTTCTCCGACCAAACTTGACACAAGTTAACCTTACCTCTCCTAACCAAACTTGACACAAGGTAACCTTCTCTCCCCTGACCAAACTTGACACCAGGTAACCTTAACTTCCTTGAGCAAACTTGACACAACGTAACCTTACCTCCCCATGACGAAACTTGACACCAGGTAACCTTATCTCCCGTGACCAAACTTGGAACGAGGAAACCTTACCTCTCCTAACCCAACTTAAGACGAGGTAACACTACCTGCCTTCACCAAACTTGACATCAGGTAACTATACCTCCCGTGACCAAACTTGACACAAGGTAACCTTAACTCTCCTAACCAAACTTGACACCAGGTAACCTTACCTCTCCTTCCCCTGACCAAACTTCACACCATATAACCTTATCTCCCCTGAGCAAACCTGACACAAGGTAACCTTACCTCACCTGACTAAACTTGACACCAGGTAACCTTACCTGCCTTCACCAAACTTGACACCAGGTAACCTTACCTCCCCTGACCAAACTTGAGACGAGGAAACCTTACCTCCACTGACCAAACAAGACACAAGGTAACCTTACCTCACCTGACTAAACTTGACACCAGGTAACCTTACCTGCCTTCACCAAACTTGACACAAGGTAACCTTACCTCCCCTGACCAAACTTGAGACGAGGAAACCTTACCTCTTCTAACCAAACTTGAGACGAGGTAACCTTACCTCACCTGACTAAACTTGACACCAGGTAACCTTACCTGCCTTCACCAAACTTTACACCAGGTAACCTTACCTCCCCTGACCAAACTTGAGACGAGGAAACCTTACCTCCACTGACCAAACTAGACACAAGGTAACCTTACCTCACCTGACTAAACTTGACACCAGGTAACCTTACCTGCCTTCACCAAACTTGACACCAGGTAACCTTACCTCCCCTGACCAAACTTGACACAAGGTAACCTTACCTGCCTTGACCAAACTTGACACAAGGTAAACTTCTCTCACCTGACCAAACTTGACACAAGTTAGCCTTACCTCCCCTGATCAAACTTGACACAAGGTAACCTTACCTGCCTTAACCAAACTTAACGTAAAGAAATCTTATTTGCCCTAATCAAACACTACTTAAAGAAACCTTACCTAGCCAAACCAAACATGTAGGAAAACATTAAGTTAACCACCGAACTAGACTTCATTAAGAAAAGGAATACCTAAGGAATACCGAAGGTACCTAATCGCACCATCTAACTTAATGCCAGGAGTCTATCACTACTAAACTTAAGGCAACGAAACGTCACGTATCAAAACATAACGTAAGCAAGCCCAACCTAACCATTATATCTTAATCAAAATTAACTTAACACAAAACAACAGTTAAAAAATAACTAACGAAGTCTGCCACCAAAACGTATTCTAGCTAAAAGAACCAAGTATAAACCTGACAAAAGTCTATACTACCTTAATGAAACAAACATAACCTAAGTGATATAGCATACAATAATAACGTAATTTAACATAACCAAGCTAGTTCTGACTATTTGTTTTCTATTTTTCGTAGTGCATGTAAACTACCCTCCAAGCACAAAGGACTTACTCTACACTGTACCCAATGTGTCACACTTACCAACACTCCTAAGTAGAGACTCAACCAGCTCGTCTTCCAAAAACTTGCTATCGTTTCGTAGATGATTGACTTCGATAAAATCAGAAAATACCCCTGGAAATAAGAAATAAATTTGAATGAGAGGTCGATTTGGAACTAGAAGAAATGAAATGACAGATTGATCCTTCAGGAATAAATTAATGAAATTCTCCCTTGCACTGTGTAATAATTTTATTTGTTTCTATTTCGGTTCTATTACGCCGCTTGGTCTCACTGCAGAACATGGGCTGCCTTTTCCCTCTAAATAGACGAACGAAATTTATATCCCCTGAAAGTACGTACCTTCTACTTCCATTTTCTGGTGTTCCTTTTACGATTACTATTATATTATTGCCCGTAAAAAATGTTTTTCCTGCTACTAAAAGCAATGCATTTCCCCATTTGTTCGCATCCATATTGTTTACGCACTCAAGTGTTGTGCGATAAGTGAGACCCTTCGTTTTGCGGAATTCGAGTTGATTTGTCGCTCCGGATTCCACCCACAGATGCTTAGTTTCTTTCATTATTTCAGACGAGGAATGCTTACAAGGTTAGGTTAGGCCTGTTAGGTTGGGTTCCAATAGCATAAATACAATGAAAAATGTTTTTCCTGCTACTAAAAGCAATGCATTTCTCCATTCGTTCGTGTCCATATTGTTTACGCACAGTTTCTTTCATTATTTCTTCGAGGAATGCCTACAAGGTTAGGTCAGGCCTGTTAGGTTAGGTTTCATTAGCATAAATACAATGACTAATTATTATTTAGGCTAAGTAAACTAAACTTAGCTACCTAACAACACAGGCATTTTTTGCTTTCACTACATTTGTGCAGGAATATGCCTTTTCCTTCTCTGCTACGATTTCAATACCGCCCAACCTGAACACGTTTTTCTGGTTTTTGTAAAGAAAAAAAATTTTCCGCACTTTAAAACTTACTTTTCCCGATTACTAACTACAAAACGTTACCAAAAAATTATGAACCGCGTTCCTCCTAAGCAGCCCATATTCTGCAGTCTTACCCGCCGCTTTTCTACCTCATGGTGCACTCTAATACCACACAAGGTTAACCTTAGGTACCCTGAACCGCTTATGAAAGGACATTGACGGAAAAATTCGTAGTACGTGAGATCACTCATAAAGGAGTAAAGTCCCGTATACATCTATGATTATGGCACATACATTTTACGAGGTGTGATCAAAAGGTTCCCGGAATGACACTTATGATCTCGTAAAAGTAGAGATGTGGCACGTGTATCACACTTGATGATACGTGGCAGGTGAAGCGACTGTGGTGACTGCCCTAAAAGAGCAAAATCCTTACACTTCCATATGGCAGAATGGCGAAATTCAAGAAGATGCGACATCAAGTTTTGGCGGAATAATGCAGCCCATTGGTGACACAGCCGCCATAATCGCCTGATCTAGTGCCTGTACGTTTCTGGTTGTTCCCTAGTCTCGAAATGAGATTCAGCGCTGAACAACAATACAGCGTGGTTACAAATTATTGGGCGATTTCATAAGGCTATATTTTCACTAATATTGAACATCAATAAACATCTTAATGTCAATTGAGAGAGGGAAGTTTGAAGTTTTCGAATTTGTCATGTGATTTTATTTGTCTTTTTTTGTGTGTGTGTGTGTTGGAGAAATGGCTGCGCTGCCAACCGGTCGTAGCTGGTGTGTGATTGAATATGCACGAAGAGACAGTGTCGATGCTGTTCGGCGGGCATTTACACGGCAATTTGGACGTCGAGCTACCCCCGCTTCGTCAATCCGTAGGTGGTTCGAACAATTTCGCGATAGAGGATGCATCTGTCATCAAGGAAAAGGACGCGCAGGGAGGCCAAGTGTAAGTGAAGAGACCGTCGACAGAGTCCGTGAACGTTTCACACGGAGCCCTCAGAAATCAGTGCGGGGAGCAGATACCAACACGCGCTGTCATTAAGGTAGAAAGTGACAGCCCAAAAGTAAACGTGTTTTGTGCCGTTTCTGAGAGACGTGTGTTTGTCCATTTTTTTTTCGCCAAGAACACTATCACGGGAAACGCGTGCCTGGACATGTTGGAAAGTTGGTTAATGCCACAGCTCACGGATGAGGAGGAACAGGTGTTCATTTTCCAACAAGACGGGACCCCTCCACATTGTCATACGGATGTCCGGGGTACCTAAATCGACACCTGCCAGGTAGATGGATTGGTCGTGCAACGGCCGCAGACGACACATTCTGCATATGGCCACCACGTTCACCGGACCTCACAGTGTGTGATTTCTTCCTGTGGTGTTTCGTCAAGGACAATGTTTACATTCCTCCACTTCCAGCTACACTGCCAGAATTTAGATGCCATCGAGAACGTCACGACAGACATGCTTGGGAGGGTTTGGCAAGAATGGGATCACCGCCTGGACGTCTGCCGTATTACACGTGGGGCTCACATTGAGTACATCTAAAGTCAGTAAAAAAAACTTCAAACTTCCCTCTTTCAAATGACACTAAGATAATGTATTTATCTTCAGTATTAGTGAAAATATATCCTTATGAAATCGTCCAATAATTTGTAACCACGCAAGAAAATGCACTACTTACAAAAGCCGGGTTTCAGTAGTACTTCCATTGTGGTTGGAGCAAGAGGAACAATACTTCGATTAAGCTTCCATTTCGATACATTTTATGAGCGAACTTTTCATTACTACCTCGTATATGTTGTTTTGTCATTAGTATTAGGAGTTCGCTTACTGTCTACGGTATATCACTCTTAATTATGGTTTACACGTTAAAGCTAAGAAACAATGCCACATAGCCTCTACAAAACCATTCGTGGCATTGACCTTGTCAGCTTCTTTATTTTCTCTCATTAGTTAGCGAATTAATGGTGCATACACTCGACAGGTGGTATCCAATTAAACAGTTTCCCAGACCCAGATCTAGATTAGGTTGTGCAATTAATTAGTTGATCACGTAATATTATGTCAGTTGCCATCTTTGATAACCAACAATGGCCTTGTTCGTTGCCCCACTTTCCAAAGGGCATTTCCCACGACAGGTCACGAAAATGAATTTGAAGGGGAAGAGGTCCAGGATTCAACATATTTCTCTATTAGAGAAAAGTGGCATATGAGCGAAGTAAAATGAACCACATCAATCAATCCATCAATCAAAGTATCATAATTAATTAATATTAAAGAAACACAGGTTTACATTGGACTTACAATTCTGTCATGTCAAAAGGCTATGTATCTTGAATTTTCCTAAAAGAACAAAAGGTTAAATGTGTGGACATAGAGAAAAATAGCTAACAAATTAAATGAAAGTAATAACATTAGTTATTAAATTCGTGTGAGTACGCTTAGCATTAATGTATCAAGAACAAACAAGAATTGCGTTTTGATAATTCTGTAAGAAGTTACTCTCACATTTCGCTTGAATAGTGTTGCAAAAAATATAAGATTTTCGTAAACAAATATGTTGTAATTGCTGAGTTTTTAAAAATAAATATATTTTATGGAACAATAATTTCTTACATTTGATTTATAAGAAATATAATGAACTAATTCCTTGTGGTTTAAAATTCCCTCAAATATTTCGGCGTGTGAAAAGAATGATTGATTGAGTTGCTATTTAAGTCAATTTTATGCACAGCAAGGCTAATCGGGACTGGACCTACAATTTTAAAGTGGGATCCGAACCACTGATAATGCCTCCACCGGGTATCTAACCCGGGACCTCTTGATTACAAGGCAACGACGCTACCACTGCGCCATGGGAGAAGCCCGACGTGAGAATAGAGAATAGCATATTTGACTGGTGTATTACCAGCCTAAGTGTTGTTAGCTTAGGGTGTCACGAGGTTAGGGGCAATGGATTCGAATCCTGGATAATGCATTGGCGTTTATTCGTTGGGAATGTGCTGGCGATGTATTTAGAAAAGTTATGTAAAATAACCAGAAGTACAAGGGCAAGATTTGCAAACGAACATTGTATAATATTGAAAATGAATTAATGCACTGTGACTGTAATTTGGTGGGGGCACGTGCCTCTCTCAAAAAGGGATGGCGAAGTATTCTAAAAAGTACAGTCCGGCTGCCTTTGCCGAAACCATGATCAGAAGTGCGCACGCGCCAACTGGACGTGTTCAGTGTCAAAATAGGGGTGACGGCAGAAATCACAGACCTCAAATTACAGTCTGGAAACGATAAGGTTTTGTTTGAAGCCGTGCATAGTCCTGGGGCTAGAAATATGGCGGATATGCACATTTGAGCTTGATAAGTTTTCATTTTTGTGAAGAAATTATTGGTACTCATTAAAGTTGACCCATAAAAAAAAGTTCAAGTTTCCGGTCTGGTATACATGGTTACTTGGTTAACGTCCACGATCTGAAGAGAGCTGCCGCCACGAACGTGGGTTGGGGTAAAAAGCGGGCGAGTTGTTTTCGTCCAATCACACTCAACCTTCTGCCATTGGGCGCTGCTGTCATTCTGTTCGTCTACTCCAAGTGGAGTCTCAGTCACATGACCGGATACGCTGTTGCCGCTCTATCCAACTTCAATGTGGAGACCGTGGGAAGGTGCTTGTGTGCGGAGGGACAAGGTGGAGTAGAGTAGATGTGTGGCAACACTGTGCGTTGAATGTGATTGTTGCAGTTTGTGGGCGCGCTCCGTTGACTTCAAAGCCAGCCGGTCGTTAACGTAGCTAGCGTGTCGACTATACCTGGAGGTCTGTTGCAGAAATGACATTTTGGGAAGGTAAGGGTTCCGTGAAAATAGTTTGATGTGGAAACATCAATGAATTAAGTAAATATATGTTTCAAGTTATGGCCCTAAACGAAATCGGTAGGGACGGAAAAGAGTATATAGATCTTGCTCAGGATAGGGACAAATGGAAGGCTTGTGTTGTTGCAGCCATGCTCATTCGGGTTTAAGAAGGCTAGAGAGTTAGTTCAAATTATGGAAGGGTTCAGAATTAAAATAAAAACAAGAACATCTATATAAACGAAATATCACAGTGTAGTTTAGCTGGTCCTTCTACCTGCTTCCCCTCTCGCGTTTGGAATAGACGTTTCCAGTCTTCCCTGGCTGGACTGTATAGATAGCATTATGTTACAAGCAAGGTTATTAGAAGGTTACAAGGAACAAACATGTTCAAGCAATCTCTTTCCAGGCAGAACAATAAAACAAAGTTTAGCACAAATACATTAATCTGGCCTATATTTAGCACACACTGAAATAAGTCGACGTCGAAAATCAAATTCAGAACTTATTGATTACAAGGCAATAACTTTAACTGGTTAACTGATAACTAGGTAAAATATTTAAGATGTTTGTGATCTTCTCCTGAGGCAATAAATTCTCAAGCTTATCTCTTTATTTCTGTACTAAGCATTGCTAATATAACGTAGGACTACTACTATTTCACAAAAGCTACAAATATATCACCTTAGAACCAAGGGATCCTGGATTCGTTTCCTGGTGGAGGTACAGTCACGGACAGTTCTGGATTGTTCTAACTACACAATAGAAACTCAATGGATTCGCTACAACCCGTGACTGTACATTGTACAGTCAAGCCAGATTTGTTTATTTAGCCCTAAAACTGACCCCTGTAATTAGGTTAATGTGTTAGGCTGTTTCAATATTGAAAGTTCTAACTTACTAACTCTCGAGCATTCTTAAACCCAAAGGTTTATGGCTGCAGCGACACAAGAGTTCCATTTGTCCCTATCCTGGGCAAGATCAATCCAATCTTTTGCATCCTTGCCGATTTCCATTAGGTCCATCTCAACATTATCCCGCCAGCTTCGTTTTGGCCTTCCTACAGGTCTCTTACCATCAGGTTTCACACAAGAAACTCTTCTTTCCTCTCTCATTCGTGCCACATGGCCTAACCATCTAAGTCTTCTTTATTTAATTATTCTAATAATATCTGGACATGAATTCAAATTGTGAAGTTCTAATATTGAAAGGTCTACACATTATATTTCCAATATTGCATCTAATATGTTTACATATATGCTGTGCCCTTTCCACAAAAAAATCTAGATCCACCTATGTTGAATGCAATTAACATACTGACGTCATCAGTACTTACAAGACAAGTAATAGATTCCTTCGTGCTTGTTGACTCCCGCTATCAATGGCACTTTGGTGAAATTCCCGCTCTTGAACAGGAGAACAGGATCCTGTTCCATAAACTTCTTGGTTCCCGCTTTTTGGATGACGGCGCCCAAGCCACCTCTCCCGCTGTAACCACGAACTCTTTCCGCCTCCTGGGCAACAGAAACAATATCATTTTGTTAGAAACAATAAGTTGTGTCATTGTTGAATTCAACAATAATGTCTGTATAAAACTGCGAAGCCAAGGAACGCCGGACGTGCTTGATGTGATTTTGATTGAAAATGTAGTCACTGACAGTGGCGTCGCTAGGCCATCTGCTTTGGGGGGGCTGCAACCAGATACATGACTTACTACTATTGTAAATATTTTTAATGTTTGAAAATAGCAAAGTGATTAATAATACAATAATATATAACAAGCATAAGGAATTAAAACTAACATAGATTTACTGCATTAATTATTATGAAAACAGATGGATATTCTTGTTCTGCTTTTCTAATGCTGGTGAACTATGTCTTTATGTATCAGCTGTACTCTGCGTTTCAAAATTATCAATAACACAATCCACACACAATTCATGGCACTCTTCCTTTTCCGATTTTCGATTCAATCGCTTACTTCGAATAATAAATTTGTCCATTGTTGTACGAACAACAGTAAATGTCACAAAAAGCTTTGATAACAAACACACAATATCACAAACTCCGTAACACAAAACGCACCACTACCGTTTCCTCGCGTAGCAACCGTTGTTTGTTTTAACATAAGTTAGTTAACGGTCTAGTCGACAATCCAAGCCTCCTCCGAACATTAAATTTAATGCTAAGAAAGATATGTTACGCTTCAGGCAAATCACACACAACAGTGCACCAGAATTCGTCCATTCAAATTATAATAAAGTAGATGAAGTTTTTCATTAAGTATAATGTTGGAGAAACGTTGAAACGTTGGAGACTAAGCATTTCATGCAGTTCCTGTCTGCTCATCAAGAAACATGAAGAATAAACGAAATAATAAAAAAAAAGTAAAAAAAGTAAAGTTTTCTCCTGTGCATAGCACCACGCCATGAAGGCGTATAGGGGGTGTGGGAATAACGCCCCCACTTTAATTTATCCATGTCCAGGAAAGAAGCATTACAAGACGCTAGGAAATACACAAAAAGCACGCACACACCCTTACTTTCTTAGTCACGTTGGAAGCAGATTGCTTTGATTTGTGAAGTTTTATTCCATCATTAGTATTGCTTTCACTTCTTACTATGTAATATGTTCCATTCATTTGCAATGCGTTTTCGTACCATGCCTTTTTTATTTATGTCGCTGCCACCCTGAAGGGAAGACGAGCTGGCTGCACACGGCGACAACAAGCAGGTCAGTTTCGCATTCGTCAGCCTTGCAGTCTTCTCAGCTCCCAACTGTAACTTTAGTAGACCACCTGCCATACTCACCCGACCTTGCCCAAAATGACTTCTTTCTTCACACGAAGATCAAACAAGTTTTGAAAGTAAGACATTTTGATGACATTGAGGACATTAAGGCTAATAAGACGGCAGATCTGAAGGCCATTCTACAGGGTGCTCCATATGTCTTGTTACCCCCTCGAATCAATATCTTGTTATCTCTAATTCAGTGTTTCTTTTGAAGAGATGGCTGACACAAGCTCCTACAATGTAGAAGAGCGCCTTGTCAGTGTTTGGGCCCATGAACGTCCACATACCAGCAAGACCATGGAGGATGTGCGACGAGATTTCACAAGACGATTCCAAAAAAATGCACCACCAAAAGTGACAATAGTGCGTTGGGAAAAGAAACTGTTTATGTTGGGATGTATCAAAGACGAACCGAGGCCTGGAACCAACTAAAATACATAACACATGTGCAGGAGAGGAGGCATCTGTGCTTCGGTCACCACAGAAGTCACTGCGCAAACGGTCTGCTGAGCTTGGAATCCCGAAAACAACAATGTTACAACACACGAAGAAATCCTTTAAACCAGCAAGCGTCAACGAGCTCAGTGATGATAACATGCGTAGACGACATGCAGCATGTGGAAGAATGTTGGAGGTATTTACGACACTCCCGCAGCGGGCTAACCTTTTATTCTCCGATGAATGTGCAATGTATCGAAGTGCACGTGCAAGGAAGGTGTATTTCTGGTCCAAGGAAAATCCGTATTATTACGAAGAGCTGAAAAACAACCCCCCACATGTGATGCTCTGGGTCGCTATGTCCGCTAAACACTTGATAGGTCCCTGTTTCTTCGATGGCGTAGTCAATCAACACTCCTATCTCGCCATGTTACAGGCATTTTTTGTTCCACAGCTACAAAGAATGAATCTCCTGGGACATTCCTGGTTTCAACAGGATGGAGCACCGCCTCACTATGCCATCGCTGTCCGGGAATATTTAAGTGAAGTGTTTCCCAATAGGTGGATAGGACGTGGATCGGTACATCATCCCGTGCCTCTGGATTGGCCTCCCAGAAGCCCTGATCTCTCGTCTTGTGACAATGTCCTCTGGGGCATTATTAAGGAAAAGGTATCACAACAACAATACCAAAAAACAGAACAATTAAAGGACGCTATTAGGGCAGCCTTTCAGACAACAATCACGAAAAATTTGCTTCGTAAAATCTCACACAGGTCATGGCGCCGTGTCATTTTGTGCCATGAAAATAATGATGGTCATACTGACCTTTTAGATGCGTGAACAACATCCTGGTTGACACTGAATCCATACGTCTTACAAATTGTTATATTGTTATTATCATAATATAAAATTATGTAAAATTGTTGGTGTCACACGACATGTGGAATGAATGGCTACCTTATACTTCATTATATTATATTGTATTATTACAAAGTTGTATTATTATCAAGTTATGTAAAATTATGGGGGTTACAAGACATATGGACCACCCTGTAGAAACAGGGTTCCAAAATTGCTTCGAAGGGTGGAGTAGGCGCTGGCATCGGTTTATAGCTTCTCAAGGTGAGTGCTTTGAAGGTAACCACAGCGCTATTCAACAATAAGATATATTTTCTAGGATAAAGTTCGCGAACTTAATTGTCAGACCTCGTATATGTGTTTGTATATGAGAATATATATAATTATAATTATAATTATGAATGTCTTCATAGAGATATGTATCTCGTTATACTTATGTAAATATAATTTATTAGATTTATGCACTGCACAAATTTGTACTCGTAATCTTCACGCAATTATTAGTGTAGTTGTGTTTTTCTCTTTCTTTCATCTTCTGTTGTATTGTATTGTTATAATTTTAATTTTTGAGTTGTTTTTACTCTATGTACTCCTATTGTAATTGGAGCCAGAGCCCTGTTATAGGTGATAAATAAATAAATATGAATTTTCTTCTTATACAATTCGTCACGAGAGTGCACACAATACCACCCCCACCAACTCACACACACACACACAAAGCGACAAAGTAATTGAAATGGCCTACCGAATAATCCAAGGATGACTTTATCAGCCGCAGCGGGTGAACTTTCTTCAAGCACTCTCCGACCTTTTTCAAATCCTCGTCGCCGCATCCAGCCGCGCGGGCGATTTTGGTGCCGTGTGGCACAGGGTCCCGCTCGATCTCGGTGGCACCAAGGAACGACCCGCTCTGGAATATGATCCGTTTGAACAATCCTGGAATAAAAAACAAGAAAGAGCTTCTTACAAGTTGCGTAAGTGACAAACACAGGCAGGATTTGTTTATATTTTGGATTTCCTTGGTTATATTTTTTTTCATATACAAAGAAATATAACCCATGACATCTACAAGTAGTAGTCGTTCGTATGCATAGCAATTTTTTTTTCAAATGTATTCTGCTAGCACTATAATAAGTTTGAAGGTAACAGACTGACAGAATTGGTAATCAGTGAATCTGGATTTCATGAATGAAAATGAGTGGAACAGTACTTCATGAGGTAATATTTAAAGACAAATTTTAGAGTTTAGAAATAGCATACTGTATATTCTCAACCAAACGATGTTCTCCTTTACAACAATGTACAGTCAACGGCAATACTGAAATACTCGCTTCCCTGCAAGACGTTATGTGTGTTGCATAACTCTACGGCGGTGGTAGAAGTTGCCACTTATCGCCATAGAGTTAGGCAACACTCATACCGCATTGCAGACAAGCCAGTTTCAGAACCTATGTGTATCCTATTTTATTGCCGTTGACTGTACAATACATTGCTCTTCACCGATGTAAAATTTTGACCATCAAGGATGTCACTTCTCTGGAATTTCTCTTTCACGAACTAACTGAAGAAAATACATTTCTTTCCGAGAATTATGGCATTTTTCTTTAACCTGCTTAAGTCAATAAGTACCTGGTGGCCAGAATTTTACCCAACTCAGAGCCCTCTGTAGCCTGTTTGAGGCATCGTAGAACTCTGAAATTTGGTGAATCCACTATGCAGACCATGGAGAAGAGGGTGGCGATAAAAAATTCCGCCACCAGGTTGAAATGTGGCGCTGTAATAATGAATATTGAAAAATATAAATCAGGTGTACAAATCTTTATTCATGGTTTCTGCCAGTACAGCAGTGTTCAATATGCCTGCCAGCAATATTACTACCGTTCTGATAAAACAACTTCACCAGTAATGCACGTTTTTTTTTTTATTTAATGGCATGGTGAATACTTCAGAACTTTTGTTCAGCACTCACGTTAAGTGATTTAGCTGAGTTATTAAGAAAGGCATTTGTTAGTGGATGAAAGTTGTGAGAAAATAATCTCTCGTTTATTGCAAGATTGCAAGATAAAGGCAAATCCATAACCAATTGGAGCAGTTTACGTCATTATTACAACCATCATGGAAGTACAGCGCCACATTTCTACCTGGTGGCTGAACATTGAACTATGAAACGTACTTTGGTCAAAAGAACATGATTTAACTACCAGAGCACTAATAATAAGTTCACATGGAAGACTCGAAAGCATACACGTGATGCCTCTCAGGGTATGGGGTAATATCTCTCTTCGTTCGTTGGTCAAAACAAATCAAAGTCAAGTGTTCGCTAAGAGAAAAGAATTATATTTTACGTCTTAGCAAAATAAATACTTATGTGCATAAAATCCACTTCAGTCAAAGAAATAACAGCTTCTTACAATTCAACTTAACTACTCTTCTAAAACTCGAAGTCCGAACTCCTCAGTCAAGACAAAAGACACTCGTAATTGCCATGGCAACAGCTCTTAACAAGATAATTATATACAGGTTAGTCACTATCCTGACATTATCAGTGATAGGTAAATTACAGAAATTAATATTAAAGAACAATAAACATTTGCACAAGAAAAGATAATTAATAACAATAGATATTAACAATAAATATTTGTGCAATGGGAAAGGACGTGTCAATTGCCCCCTCCCAAGAAAAATCAAAATCGACGACGAACTGGAAAACTTTCAACAGTCTAGGAGATTTTGGATTCAATCTCTGGAAAACAGTCTACCATTCTTCATGTCTTTAGTTCACAGGTTCCGAGATAAAACTGGACGTTTGAAGAAAGATTCATTTTTTTTTTTAGTATAGCATGGGACTTCTGATACATCATAAATAAACTATGACACTTCATACAACTAAGAAGACCAGATCAAATAAACATTCAGCAGCCTATTCAAATATGCTCTCGTTCTATAACATGTCGTAACCACAAACTCATAGAAAACGTTTCCAGTGCCACGCCTTTCCAAAGACACCTTCCTATTGATCGTGAAGATTTCAACTTAAATCGGTACTTCGTTCCATTTTCAGTAATTTTACTGGAATCAATCTTCTTTTTCATATCTTCTGGTGAAGGAATCCATTTCTAATGGCTAACTTTAAATTTCCGGACACTTATTTACTTGTCTACGGAATTATTCTCTTCTAGCTCCTTTTAAATCGACACTCCATCCACCATTAAATATAATATTCTATGTATAAGACTGATCTCAGTTATATACTTTCGCAGAAACGATTAACCAACAGCAGCTCTTATGGTAAATCTTTAACAATTAAGATTTCCATTAGAATGATGCTTTCAGTAGTTTCGAGCACTGAGTTACACTTTCCTACAAATTCAAATTCTGAATTCTAGTTCTAGCTCACTGAATTTTTATACTTAACGATCTGCCTTAATTTACACAAATTCTGATTTGTTACAAATATCAGCATAATATCTTTGTCACCAGACTGTAAAATCTCTCTTCTTGCCACCAGTTCCCTCCGAGACTGCCTAACATAAGGAACGTTTCTATGTCAGGCGAGGGGTGAAATCCCGCACCTGGTCCAGATTAGATCCGGTGTCCCAACAGAAATTCCTCGCTACTGCCACACTACGCTGTTGCTCAGCGCTGGGATACGGTTCAACAATGTCTGTCTGCACGCCGCTGTTCGTCATTTGAGTCCTAGGAGAATTATTGTTATCTCTCGGTGGAGATAAACGTTGTTGACTTGGCGAAGAAAACCCGCTATTAGGATACCGTCTATCGTAAGGATTACCTCTGGAAGCTGGATATTCTCGTCGTGACCTAAAGCGACGCTGCTGATGATATCGATATCCATTTCTTGAATCTGAACTGTCAATTTGGTTGCTGTTGTTTTGCTGCTGAACTAGGCGAACTCTAGACGTTCTTTGAACATCTCTGCTGTTTTGTTGAGAGCCAGTTTCTCGTCTCCATGTAGACCGCCAAGCATCTTGTTCCTCTGCTTGCTCATATCTCTTAACAAAATCCGCTAAGAGATCCACGGTGTTCGGAGCATGAGCCAAGCACAATTGCTTTACTCTAAAAGGTAGCTGTCCGATGATTAGGTTAACTACTTCCTGCTCGGTGTAATGATTACTCAGATTCCTATAGGCAGAGTACACAGACCAAACGTATTCCTCCACATTGTTATCATTCTGCTTATTGTACCGCCTAGTCCTCACAGACGCCAATTCTCTCTCTTTCGCTTCTGTTGAAGCAAAACGCTTCTTGAACTCTCTGCAGAAATCGGAGTAAGTGCGGAAATCGTTCTTATGCGAATAAAACCAGTGATAGGCCTTTCCAGTTAACAAACGTGGAATGATTTCAAGCCTATAATGTTGAGGAATCTGTAGAATTTCAAGGTTTGTATTCAATTCCTTTAAATATATTTCAGCTGAAGTAGCGATAATATTGCCGTCGAACTTTCTCATAGAATTGATGTCTGCCATTCTAGGAGTTACCCCAGTGTGTAACATGCGTGAAGCAGGCTCTCTTCTGTTTCTTCTGCTGCGAGCAGTTGATTCACTGTCTGAGGAGCTGGATTCGTTCATCTTCTTGTACCTCTTTTTCCGTGACGTTTTTCCTTGTAGGTTTGAAGCTTCATCTGAACAGATGGGATAAAATGTCGATCTTCCAGAACCTTCATCAACACGGTGGATTTTAGGATGATCAGAGTTCGTCTGGATCTGTAACCTATTCAGCTGATCAGAAATATGAACAATTTCACTACAGATATGACCAACATCTGAGGAAAATTTGTCTTGCTTAGTTTCAACTGTTTTCCTCCATTCTTCGTCAGCTTTTCGGTATCCCTCGGTTTCATTTATATTCTCAGCAAGTTTCTCTGCCACTTTGTGATTAATGGTATCTTCTAACTTGTCTGTGATAACAGTTACCTGGTGATTCACATTTTCAAACACTTCCTTTCTGGACTGCTCTGTTCTTCAGCGATTTCCTTACGAAAGTTACCCTGAGATTGTTCAACCTCTTCTCTCAACAGGGCAATTTCTTTTTGCACATTTGATTTCACTTGTAGAGAGTTTGCTTCACATGTCTGACGAAAGTTAACGATCTCTATTTGAATGCTTTCTTTTATCTTCTGTTGATTTTCTTCCATTTTTACAGTCAAATTGTCCAGTCTCTGTCCCACCTCCAAAGCAGATTCTGTGAGTTTTGAATAACCCTGTGAAAACTTCTCTTCTAAGCGCCGTTCTGATTCCACCAGATTTCTACCACTTTCCTCTAACTTTAAGTTCAAACTGCGTTCCAACATGGCTACATTCTCCTGAAACTTAGCTTCCAGATTTCTGGAACTTTCTCTAATGTTTTCCTGAATTTTTGTTTCCATAGCCCTTGTACTTTCCTCCAACATAATCCGTATTGAAGAAAGCAAGTTTGCTGTAACTGGAACAGACTGCACTGGAGATTCATTTTCCTCAGCCGACGATTTACCTGCACTTCTCAACATCTTCTTATCCATATTCTTCTAGCACAGAATTTCCATCACAATCACAAATCAATTACTCTTCACGAACACACACAAAAATGAACACCACTAACGAAACAACAGATTTCGAGCCCCGCGTTGTTGCGCCAAAATATTGAAACGTACTTTGGTCAAAAGAACATGATTTAACTACCAGAGCACTAATAATAAGTTCACATGGAAGACTCGAAAGCATACACGTGATGCCTCTCAGGGTATGGGGTAATATCTCTCTTCGTTCGTTGGTCAAAACAAATCAAAATCAAGTGTTCGCTAAGAGAAAAGAATTATATTTTACGTCTTAGCAAAATAAATACTTATGTGCATAAAATCCACTTCAGTCAAAGAAATAACAGCTTCTTACAATTCAACTTAACTACTCTTTTAAAACTCGAAGCCCGAACTCCTCAGTCAAGACAAAAGACACTCGTAATTGCCATGGCAACAGCTCTTAACAAGATAATTATATACAGGTTAGTCACTATCCTGACATTATCAGTGATAGGTAAATTACAGAAATTAATATTAAAGAACAATAAACATTTGCACAAGAAAAGATCATTAATAACAATAGATATTAACAATAAATATTTGTGCAATGGGAAAGGACGTGTCAACTATTTTTATCGTCATCCTCTTCCCCATGGTCTGCATAGCGGATTCACCAAATTTCAAGAGTTCTACGATGCCTCAAACAGGCTACAGAGGGCTCTGAGTTGGGTAACTTTAATTCTGGCCACCTGGAAGATGATAACAACTATGACAAATTGTTTATGTAGTTCTTGAAAAAGTAATGAACCATGTCGTCCAAGTATCTTCCTCCTATTCATCCTGCAGTGTAGAGAGGTGGCTGAGAAAAAACGGTCCAGAATCGTCAATTTTGTCCAGCCATCCAAATAGAAAATGACGATGAGCATTTTCAAAATATCAACGACCATGTTTAACATAATTCATGGAATTTTAATATTTCAGTTTTTCTTTACATAAATACATTTATGGTGCACCTAACTGCAATTTATAACCATTATCTATATTTATACAAGATAAAACATTACAATTTAAATTAAAATTAACGGCGACGTCCCGTTTTTTTTTAAATTGACAGCAGGTGGTTAAATTTTAACGGTAGATTAGTTTAAAAGTTAAGAGTAATTTCTAACAATGTGCCTGCATGGCTATGCTTAATAATGCTGGGAATGTATTTTTCTGTTTTCATGCTTTGATGGTTAAAGAGTTATGGATTTTGAATCATTCTGTAAAATATTAAGTAGAGTTCTAAAGTTGTTGACCTACAAAATGTCTTTAAAAATGTATAAATTATTTTTTTAAAATTTAATACTAGCTGATTACCCGGCGTTGCCCGGGTATTTATTTGTCCCAATCTTCTATTAGACAGGAAAATAATGAATTCTAACTGTAGTTTAAATGTGATCGTGAATGTCACCAATTAGCTTAGCGACTCCGAAAACTATGGATTCGACACTAATGTAGGTCATTTTTGACATTTTATTTTTCACCCCCATGCGGATAGGTGATAAACTTTGAGTTGAACGACATTCGGAGTGTCACTATTCACGTTAGCGATCCAGAAAACTATGGATTCCACACTAATATCGGTCGTTTTTGATTATTTTTACATGTTAACCCTTCCCACCCCTAGGGGTGCCAGGGGTGTCTTACCCCCACAGTATTTCTTTCCAGGTTGTAAGTCATATGTGTACCAAGTTTGGTTGAAATTTGCTCCAAGAGTTCGAGAGTTATGCCGGAACAAACATACATACATATATACACACATACATCCATTTATATATATAGAAGATGTAGGCTAAACTTGAATATTTCACACATGCAGGTCCTTCTGAAAGTGCTTTATTAATTCTAGGCAACTCGATATTTGGGGGGTTTAATCTGCAGAAGGTAAGGAAAATATAATGATCTTCAACTTTGCCTTTCCTTTACTTCCTATCCCTGTTCTTAGATCTGTTTTAAAAATACAACTAAAATGCACAAATACAAAAACGGTTAGTGGCAGGTCTCTGGCTGAGCGCAATAAGTGACAGACTTTGGGTCGATCTCGCCACTGAAGTTCATGAGTTTGTATCGTGACCTGGGCATAGGTGTTCTATGCGAGTGACCCTTCGTCAATTTAATCTAATCATCACCTATCCTCACTGTCGGAATTAGCCAAAAGCGCCAGAAAAGCAACGCTTAAAATGACAAAATTACAGTGAATGTGTATATTCCCTGGTCTTGATACTGTAGACGGTAGGGCAAGTGTGACTTATACAAGTCCCTTGTACACTTCGCAACTTCTTATTTGACCGCTCTGAAAAATTTCAAAGTCCGGAATTCGTAAATTTGGCAGCATAGCTCTTCAGAGCCAACTAAGAGTAGCCAACTTTGCAACATTTCTTCTTCCTGAATGAAAACGCTCGTGAATTTTTTTTCATTCTTTCACATTCCATAAAGTAAAGATACCCTAAAGCACTAATAAAATACATGAGTAGACAAAAAAATGTTAAGTAGAAATACGAATGTTGAAAATATTTCAAGATTCCTCGCTCTGAATTTGAAAAGAGGTAAATTTATGTGCATTTTGAAACACTGAACAAGTTCTCATCCACTTGGAAAGAATTGCCGTCACATTTGAATGCAAGGAGGCAAATTCATGATGATTTTATACGAAATTTTTATGAAAGATACCTTGCACAACACCAAACGATTCTGCAAAGTGTGTCTTTTCCTTGGTTATTGGCGAAAAATGGTTCGAAACTCCGGCACAAGGTTTCTTCAACTGAGATCAACGTGCTTTACTGAGGTTTTCGTTAGAAATCTCCTGGAGTAGTTGGTTAGATGACAACACTTTTCATTTTTTACTGTTTTCGTCAAGATCGAAACATCGTAGGTTCAAATCCCACCCCTTCCTGATTATGTTTTCTTTTTTATTTACCGAATACGAAGTGTTGTAATAACGTAATATAAGATTATATGATATTACTGTAAATATTTATGCGATGCATACTCAGTGGCGGCGATTGAGTTCCAAAACTGATGGGGCAAGGTGTCAAAACTGGGGGTTTCCCTTGGGAGATAAGGTTTAGCATAGTGGGAGGGCAACTGTTCCTCTACCCCCCCCCCCGTCTAATCGTTGCCACTGTGCATGCCTCAAGTAATATTTCTACTAATGTTCTTAAACTTTCAGTGATTGGCAGGATGTAGGAAAAACTTATCCTTTCATTCAGCTGTCATAAGTTATGTTAACACATACGCGTATTTAAGAACTTATATGTCATTAATATCTGTTCTTAAACAGGATGTTGTAATCAAGGGGTCCCGGGCTCAACACCCGGTGGAGGCACGTTGCTTCGGATTCTAGTTTAAAATATAGATCCAGTACCGAATAGTCTGTCTGTGCAGCAAGTAGACTTAAAACAACAATAGAGAAACATATACAAATCAGCGGCGTATACTCTGGGTCATCTAGGTAATAGCAGATGACCCGGCTGTATTTCTTTTTTTTTAAAAAAAAATGTATATATATACACATTTCTTCCCAATTTTCTTCCAAACCAATTTCGATGCATACATTTCCTTGCTTCCAGCGCGCGAATACTTCCAATCGTTTGCCGCCGAATGTCCGGGAACCTTTCTCCAGCCGGTGGAATGTCTACAGGGAATCTCACCCTGACGTCATTCCTCCCGCTTCCCTTGCAACCCTTGGCGAGGAGGGAGGAGAAAGGAAAGAGGGGGAGGAAACATTGCTTTTCAGGCGCGGTGATTCCGTGCCCAGGGTAAGCTCCTTCTTGTGAGAGTCCACCGGTCGCACTCTCAACCTTCAGAGCCTCTCCATTCCCTCCGCTGAATAGGGAAAACATACCCGGTAGAGTGCGAAGAACAGGAAAACTGAATGACATGGGCAAACCAATTCTACGCTAATTTTCACTTTACATTTGCTTCTGTCTTGCTGATTTCTGTTACTTGAACATAAATTTATCAAAAGGGAAAAACTTAAATATTGAAGATGAAGCAAACTGAATTAAAATTCAAAGCTTAAGAAATTAAAGCACCTATTTGCTGACTCCCCCCAATCCTTGTATTTACAAAAATAGTGATTGTTTCTCCTCTCTAATCTTCAAAAGCAGCGAGAATACTTCTTTCACGGAACTGAATATTTTTTAAAGGGAAAGATATGAAAAATAAATTATATATATTAGTTAATTTAAGTTGGCTGACTACCATGCTCAAGGTCCCGGGTTCGATCCCCGGCCGGTTCAAATCCGGGAACTTTTCTAACGGTGGAAGCGGCCTCGGCGCCCACCCAGCGTCGAATAACATGGGTACCTGGGGGAAAACCTGGGGGGTAAAGGCGGTCAGGGGCGTGATGCTGATCACATCACCCCCACTCACGACCGGATCAAGAAAGTGTAGGGCGTTACCCCCACACCCCCTATACGCCTTCATGGCGTGGTGCTATGCACAGGGGAACACTTTACCTTTACCTTTGCTATATTCCGCCTGTTTAGATTAATAGTGATGAAGATGAACGAATTAAACATAAACGAAAAAAACACATCAGGCACGTAACCAGGTGGAGGACTCGGGGGGGGGGGGCTGAAACCCCCCCTCCCCGAAATCCAACAAATATCTAATTTAAAAAGTGTATAGTGATAATTAATTTTACTTCATTAGCAGGATTAAACACTTTGCATAATACGTTGTAATAATCTGAGATTCATCTTCAGGACTTCTAACCCCACTGTTTCAACTTTATGTGGCGGCTGCTAATAAGGGATGATCCCCATCCCGAAATAAAATTCTGGCTCTGACCTGCAATGATTCGAACTTTTAAAAACCTGTCATTTCGAGCTCGGAAAGGGATTTTTTTTTATCATTCATAGGGAATTTCTTTCTGAGCCAGGAGCACAACAACAGAAGTTTGGCGCGTGAAACTGAATGCGTGTAGTCGTTGGCTTCGTGTTTATTATTTATTAAGGTGTTAGTGTTTGTCGTGATAGTGCTGTGTTAAAGGGTAATGGATGTGATACAAGAGTTGCTGGTGAAACCTTTTGGAACAAGATCTTTTCAGGAGAAGTTGCAAATTGTTAATACAGGTAGGCCAGTGTCATCGCTTGAACTTATTTCTACACACAAATACAAAAATCGGGAATATGTGAGGCATATTCGCAAGCAAATTATGACAAAACACCATGGTTGACAGGAAGTATAAGTGTTAATAAGCTTTGCATTTTTGTTGGCCGTGCTTACTTTTCGGGGCTGAAAAGAATGTATGGACGCGTGGCTGATACTGTAATCTTTGCAACACTTGTGTCAAACATGAAAAATCCAAAAGTCACATAACTTCCTTTGTTAAGCTGCAATCTTTCGCAAAGACACGTATTGACGTGAACTGGACAAACAGCGTGCTTTGGATGTGGTACGGCACAAGTGATCGGGTCCTGGAGTAAGTTGAATTTTGCACTTAAATTAATATTGCGGGTTTTTATTTCACTAGTGCACGTCTTTCATTTTATATTTCACAGGCTGTTTTTTATAGCTTTATAATACTGTCTTGTTTTATTATTTGAAATTCTACACGTATAGTAAACTGCAATAACGAGAATTAATTGATTGTGATCGTAGCAATAAGACAAATATTCCGAC
Organism: Lepisma saccharinum; assembly: GCF_977018435.1. NCBI lineage: Eukaryota > Metazoa > Arthropoda > Insecta > Zygentoma > Lepismatidae > Lepisma > Lepisma saccharinum. Next base: position 53,995,432 of record NC_139254.1, on the reverse strand, counting down.
ACAATATTCCTAAATCCAATATGGAGCTTGACATAAATTGCACGGAAACTTTTGGAGTTTGAGGATCAAAAGGTCGGAGATTACCCACTCGTTAGAACCAGCATACACCACTGATACAAATAGAATGTTCTTTGCTTGGAAGTTACGAGTGAGTAGCGTAACCCGGTCATAAAAATCTTCTATAACGGCTTTGGGCTCGACGTGCTGACCCCACGTCACCTCATACCAGTTGAAGAACTCACACCTCTAGGTAGAATTGTGGGAAGGAGACTGGCAGTCGGGAGATAGGCCAAGGCCCTATATGCTCGTCAATACTCGTCAGAAATTCAATCAAATTCATTCAGCTGTGCGTCATAAGTTGTGTTAACACACATTATGAGTCAATAATAATAAGTTAAGAAATTGACAAGACGTTTCTGTACTGAAGGTAACTAGAGGTTGTTTTCTTGTAACGTCGTTACTGTGTCCAGCTCGGCATTGTGATTAAAATTACTCTATCTGCATGTTCACTTTCCTCTTACATAAGTTTTCCTTTCGCGAAAACATCGTTCCATAGTTTCCAGTTTCTCAATATATTTTTCTATGAAGTGTTGAATATAATTCTAGCCTGCTTTCCACAAGCTACACAACTTCTCTCTCTCTCTCTCTCTCTCTCTCTCTCTCTCTCTCTCTCTCACTCAGAGGTGCAATGTAACATAATTTAAGAAGGCCATTGTTGCACAAACGATAAACGAACATGTGTTAAATTCGGTAAGATCAGCAGGTAAGGGAAGCTCGATTTTAGCTGCAAATCAGTGCCTTCGTTACAGGAAAATCCCCAACAAAGCAAGGAAATAACTAATGAATGGTTATGCTTTACGATCTTTAGGGTTAAAAATAGGTGATCTAAATCTTTAAAAGAAAACCGTTTTCCAGATAGAATAGGTGTATGCATGAATAGAAAACAAAAATTAAGATATTGTATTAGCTGTGGAGTTCATTCTGTTGTAGCTTTGTGGCACATCCGGTAAAGGCACCCATTTCCAGTTCCACTTGTGTCTTTGATTAGGGTTCGAGCCTCACTTCATCTGGATATTTTTATTTATATTGAGGCCTGTAAGACAATAATATATGAAAGGTTCCAAATTATTTCTTACACGAGTGTATTTTTTTTTTAATTTGTTAGTCCTGAAAAGGACCGTTTTTGGGAAAATTGAACATTTATTTAATATCTTGTCCAGTAGCCACCTGCATCTATGACATGTCTCAGGCGTCGAGGAACGGATTGCACAAGATGTCGAATATACCTGTGCGAAGTGCACACTTCATTCCAGGCATTGTTGACGTGGTCAAATAGTTCATCACTTCTGCGAGGTGGTGGATCGGGCCAGCTTTCTTTCAAACATCGAACGACCTCGGCCCACATATTTTCAATTGGGTTGATGTCGCATCCCATGGGTGGCCAGTCAATTAGATGTATGTCGTTTCGTTCAGAAAACCAACGCTGAACGATGGCTGAATCATGGATGGAGGAGTGGTCTTGTTGGAAGTCAATATTTCCCTCGGGATACAAAGCTCGCACGCCAGGAACCATAACATGCTCCAAAATGTGCACATACTGTATCCCGTTGAGACGTCCTTCTATGCGGTGTAGGTCACCTCCGCCACCGAGAGATATCCAACCCCAGACAGGCACGCTCACGCGTCCACGCCGACGTGAGTTAGCAAAAAAATGGGGATCAAATCGTTGTCCTTGACGCCGGTAGACCAGAACCGGACCATCATTTGCAGTAGAAAATACTTTCTCGTCTGAGAAGATTACTCTATCCCAAATCCTATCAATATTTTCTTCAGCAAATGCTAGCCTATCAGTTCTGTGTGCATCCGTCAAGACCTCCTTCTTTGCTGCCCTTCGTGCCCGTAAACCAGAAGCAGCCAGCCTCCGCCGAACTGTCTGTGGGCAACCAGGAAAATCGGCCCTTGCCTTTAGTTGAGTGGCTGACTGGAATGGATTGGCTTCACACTCCGCTAGCAGCCGATCGTCTTGCACTGGTGTCGAAACACGGCCCCAGCTCTCGCGTCTTTTCCGTGATGCCTCACCAGTTTCTTCGTATCGAGCCCACCACCTCCTTGCTGTCCGTGCTGGAACGCCATACTGCTCGCCAGCTAAACCAGGTGACAATCCAGCTCCCTCGATCAAACCGATCACTCTTTCTCTTGTGGATTTGTTGTAGTGCTCCATTCTTCGCGAGGTTGAAGAAAGAAATGTTGCATGCCTCTGTTTAGAGCGTAGTTCAAAGGAAATAAGGTCTTCTATTGGTGTAGTTAATTACGTGATGCTGCAGTTGGTTCAAAGACGACTTCCAATTACATTCAGCCATGAAAAGTTTCGTACGAATTCATACCAGAAAAGGATGTCAAGAATAATAAAATAAATTTAACCATTATTTACAATTACATTACTTTCATTTAACAAATAAATAAAGAATAATTATGACAAATGTGCTACAACGAGTGCTCTTTACATCCATGTGCAAAAGTATTTGGTATTACTAAACACGCACACACGTTCGGAACATCTGTAGCGTAGTTGTAACGTTTCAGACAAGCATACATCTTCTAACGTTCATCTTTTCTCTTTGAGGTATTGGTTCAAACCCGGCTCAGCTTTCACGTTTTTTTTTTATGTAATACTTAGTAAAGTTTTTGTCACAATTTTTTCGTCCACAAAAAAAACAATAAAAACAATAATTAAACGATCTTCTCCCCAAAACAATAATTGCAACATCATATTTATTCACATAATAAATCTATTCCACTCATAAAATTGATTCCTTCGGGTCTTAATGCAACATCACCGAAACATTCAAGTTTCAATGTTCATGTTGGAAATTGAACAATAAACAGTTTTGGGGACACATTGCTTTATATAAAACCTCATGTTATTATAGAAATATACACAAGACGTCGAATGAAAGTATGCGTAAGGAATACTCTTGAAACTCTAGAGTTGTAATCATGCGATTTGTTTTTCATAGAGTAATCTGTTATATTCAAGGTTAATTATTTCAAATTTTTTGTATTCAGTAAATATCGTACTTCTGTGTTCACTTCAACAGAAAAGAAATTGAGCGGCTAGGATTTGAACCTGTGATCTTTCATTTTAGATAAAAAAAATACACGTCTTACCAACTGTTCTACAAGGAAATAGACAAAAAGTTTCCTAACATGGTTGCGGCAACAACCACCTGCCAGTGCTCCAAACATTTCTTTGCCACAGATTGTGGATAAGTTCCTCTCTACACAAATGCCCGGTATTTTGCAGTGTATTTTAGCTCAAATTTTGCCTAAACTCATGCGAACTTTGATGAAGAGGATTTACCGGGATATCAACGAGGTTATTTCTGGATAGGCTTCCGAGGTTTCGAGAGCTCTTTTATCTTCAGGGATTGAAGGGATGACTGATAACGTGCTTGTTACTGGCAAGGGTGTCGTAACTGCGATTCCTCATGCTGCCGAATTTTATTTTCGGAAGGAGTATGGCATCGGACGTAAAATATATATATACTGTTCATGGATGATCTCTCTGTGTATATCAGGAGGTGGCAGTAATGATGAAGCGTTTAGAATTTTCGGAAACCATTTCAATTATATTACTGAATCACGTGCCACGTGGAATGGCAGAATCAAGTAACGTATAAGCAAGTCTGAGGGTGGCTGTTTTGAATATTGCGAATTTGGTGGAAAGTTCGTTAGATATACTTTCTGTTGAAATAACAGTATTATTTTGTTGAAATTAGACAAGTATTTTGGATATAAAGCAGTGCCGAATTAATGATCATTCTCAAGTTTTGCATTTATTAGATGTCACGTAATATATAAATAGTTATTAGTAGATTTTTATCGCATCGGCCTCGGTCGCAAAAGGTATTTACTTACGTTTATTGGGGATTTATTATTAGATTTAGATGCATTGGAAGATCGAAGTGAGGGGAACAAGAACAGTCATTACTAAATAAACGACATCACATAACCAATCTTAGCGAATTGAATACATTAAACTCTCCCGTTCGTTACAAAAATTCAATACATCAATGTAGTGGATTATTTCCTATTATAATTGTGTGTGTTTGTGTGTTAGTATTTTGAAATAATTAATATTTTAGTTGTGGAGTGAAGAGCGTACACAATACTTATCTTAAATTCCATTACTTGATTGATGATTTGGTTTAATTTACTTCGCCTTTGTGACGTTTTTGGTTCATCGCGAAGATGAGAATGGGTGATGGGATGATGAAATTGATGAAGGAACACTTACAAAGAACACCCATGCCTGACCAGGATTCGAACCCAGGATTAAATACCATTACCTACAGCATCCTGAATGCATACATATTATATGTAAATTAGTCATAATGTGTGTTAACTCAGCTTATGACGAATAGCTAAAATACAAAAAGTTTTAACCTTAAATCCTGGCAAGCAACTGAATAAGCATTAACCTTCTTAGGGAGAAAATGTGCAGAAGAGACATCCCTTGAAGTGTGCATCGGATATTTTACAGTGTTGAAATATCAATTGTCTCTGTTTAGCACACACACACACACACACACACACACACACACACACACACACACACACACACACACACAAAAAAAATAGAGGGTGGGATTTGAACCCGCGACCTTTCAAGTATGTTGAAAAATATGGATACCAGCGTCTAACCAACTGCTCTACGTTAACTTAATGACAACATTCCCTTACAAACACGTAGATGTTTATGATAAAATCGATCTTCCTGTGTTCCAGCATGTTTTCTCCACAAGTCGTGAAATAAATGATTTATTTTAGATCTGTTCGATATTGTGCAGGGCATTGTAAATAAAATGTCGCATAAACTCCTCAGAAATTTGCCTCTTTCTACTCAAAGTTGATGGCGATTTACTCCAGGTGGAGAAAACCCCTGTTCAGTGTTTCAAACGTATGTGATATCAAGTCGAGCACGCAGAATTGTTACAATTTCGCACGATTCTCATTCTTATTCTTATTTCAATTTACTATTTCAGTTTCAGTGTGTATTATATTAGCGATTGATAGTTTATAAGTTCATGGAATGTGCGAAATTGGAATCCTTTCACCGCAGCGTTTTTCGTCTAGTTGAATGACGAACTCAAAGTTGGCTACTCTCAGCTGGCGCTGAAGTGCAATGTTGCTAAGTTTACGATTTTCGGACTTAGAATTCTTTCGGGGCGGTCAAATAAGAAGTTGAGAAGTGTACGTGTGCTCCAACTTGGCAGGAGCGTTGCGTCAACTCGGAGGTCATACACACCTCCGAGTATAAAAGAGCGAGACGCAACGTCTCAGGCCTCTCATTGCTACCATCGGCTGTCAAACGTAAAATGTACAACTGGACTTATCGAACTGGAGTCGACACGGCGGGATTTACGGCTGAGGAAGGTGAGTGAGTGGTAATTGCCTCACCGGTTACAATCCCTCCAAATAGAAAGATTATTATTTTATGTATACGGATGGATCAAAAAGTAGTGAAACTACTTTCGGAGGTATGTGCTTATGCCCTGGTACCTGAAAATTAACCCGGGGCGTCAGTTCCGCGAATTTTACCGATTCCCCCGCTTTTCTTTGATTCATCCTTTATTTTCCATTTTCATTACAATAATTCACTGTCACATTGGCATGAATGCCTCAGTGTGAAGAACCAAATTTGTTCGGTTTTCCTGAACAAAGTTGGTTTTACATCATTCTACAAGGAAAGAAGATTAAGATAAAGGTTAGTAATAGTAGGAAGTAAATATGTGTTAGTGTTTAACATTAATATTATTTATGAATACAATTCTCCATATTTCCACTACCGAACATACTAAAGTACCCGATACTTCCCAGGAAAACTCCCTACTTCTTTCCTTCCTGATGATGTCCCGGGTACCAACCGTCGTACCGATGTTCATCCCAGTCCGACCAACTCTTGCTGGTCTCCTGCAAGTCTCCCTGCATCAAGCACCACTCGTTCTTTCATATCCCTTCCTAGTATTAATACTTACATCTCAAAGCCAATAATACTGTCACTATCTCAAACATAACATACTAGACCCTGCTTAACATTCATAGAATCGTGTTAATGTCCATCCCTCATCTCATTCATCAACACTAATGTACACGACACACAATAAATCTTATCCTAACAAAACATTACCCACCCAATTACACACTTATGTAATTTCGTACCTACTATTAAATATGCGAAACGAGGCCACGGTCGTTTCATTAAGTGTTTACCAATCTCCCAGTTGCCGTCTCTATCGCCCCGAGGTAATAGGTGTGAGCGAAGCTAGGGGATGGAAAGGAACACTTTCTCTACGCCTCTAGCCACGGGCGGGGTAAGTTCCATCTTCCCTTCTGTCTTAAGCTCCGCTGCCATTCTCAAACACGATGATGTTGGGCCTATGAACGTATTTCATTTTCGTTGTTTAATTTTGATCTGGTCGTGTCCGTATCTTAATCGCAGTCCTTTGCGGGGACTAGATGAGCGAGTGCCAAGCCATCAGGGCTACGACACGATAAGCCCTGACTTGGACCTCGCGAATTCTGGTGGCTCTGAAGCGAAATCGGCGAACTTGTTGCGGACTCTCTGTGACGCGGATTGTTACTCCGTGTTTATACGTGCTCTCGGCGATCTGGTAAATAACGAAAATTTGTTCCGGGTAAGTCCGGTAGGCTAAAGGACCTCGCGCACTGAGAACGGAACAGAACGGTCGCTTCCGGCGACCGGATTTTTTCCGTCTCAGTGCGCGACAAGCTTAAGCCATGGACCTTTGTCTCAAAAAGGACAGTTCTTTGAAAATGTATCTAAAGGGTGTTCCGTATTGGACGCCGAATTAGAAAATTAAATAAAAATAGGGAAAATATCATGAAAATAGTTATATTTCACATATATGTAAGCAGTAACATCTCCCATTTGCGTATGAAAGACAATGTCAGGCATATGTCCACCACTACTGAGTCTGCATGCATTTATACGCTCCACAAAATTATTGATAACCCTCTCGCAGATGTCTGTCCCGATGCCTCCAATCACCCGTATTATTTTCAGCTTTCAGTTCCAAAAGGGTTCGTGGTTTGCTGGCGTACACCTGTGATTTCACAAACCCCCATAAGAAGAAATCACAGGGTGTAAGATCACATGACCTTGCCAGCCATTCCTGGTCACCACTTTGGTAAAATGTCTTCACAATAAGAACACGTTGCTCAATCGTAAACTGTTCTGTATCGTAACCACAACAAACGAGTCAAAACAATTGAGGCTACATTAATCGCCATGACAACAGATACCAACATTGGTAAGAACAGCTCTGCCAACCTCGAAACAAAACAATAGCACTCGATTCAAATTCGGCGTCCTCTACGGAACACCCTATAGTTTAGAAAAGCCACTACGATATGATAAATCCCGAACAATTATATGTGTTTATAATATCTTGTAACGACCGCCATGTTAGGCAAATTTCAGTCGTATATTGGCATTTATCTTATTCGTATACTTTCAAGTTAAGAACTTGGATTAAATTATTTATACTTAATTGTTTTCATAATTCATGTATATATTTGTGTTTTATCTTATGTTATAATATTATTCGCGTATTTTTGCAACATTTATTCAGAATGTATAGGCTAATAATTATCCCAAATAATATATGCAACGTTTTCATTGTTTTTCAAATCCAAAATGGCTAGGATTATTACTATCCTTATTTTCCTGTAGTTTACGGTTATTACAAGCATAAGAAAACAGTTTTTCTTTGTGACGTTTCAGGAGGACACACGCTCCCTTCATAAGACATTTATTTTCATTTTGACTAAAGATACAGTTATAACAACGGTTAGTAATTTTTTAAACAAAAAGAATCCGTTATATAACATTGACAACATCCATTATATAACGGATTCTTTTTGTTTAAAAAATTACTAACCATTGTTATAACTGTATCTTTAGTCAAAATGAAAATAAATGTCTTATGAAGGGAGCGTGTGTCCTCCTGAAACGTCACAAAGAAAAACTGTTTTCTTATGCTTGTAATAACCGTAAACTACAGGAAAATTATTCTATAATGCAAGCAATGCGTACATACAAGAAAAATTATTATTACTATCCTTCACGCAAATTTTGTTGTTTAAGCACAAGTTAAATACATTTCTTCTTAATATCGATTTTTGTTCAACAATGTACAAGATTAAAGTAATTTGTCTTCGTTATAAACTAAATCTTGATTTAATCATTTTTATGTGCAAGAGCAAATATGATTTATTTGATAAAATCAGTTTAGTTATTTCTATATAGTTTAATATTGTAATATTATAGCAAAGTATTTCTATCTCGTTTTCAATAAAATATCGTTTTCCTATTGGCTGTTTATGTTAGGAGTGGGGGAACCACGCTACGTGTTTTTGGGGATGTAAAAACTTCCACGTTGGCATTTTTAATTGTTGCCAACCTGAGCTTTAGCGTACTATCGCTAATTAACATTGATGTGTTATATAAATTATCAGTTTTTCTTGTGTTATTTTATGTTACGAGTTTGTATTATTCTAAGATAAAACAATCTGTTATGCTGCGCCTCGCGCTTGAGGTAGCAGTTGAGGTCTTGCTATTAACTGTGAAGGCGGTGCGCGGACTCTCGTGTTAAATAAGTTGCTTATCACTGCCTACGAGACTGCAGGACCCAACAAATTATAATTTTAACTTGTGCGAATCAGTATGTACGCGCGCGATTCGTGATTAAAGATTTTGGACATTTTAATTATAAAGTATTTGAATTTTATTTACTGTCACGTGTCGCAATTCGGTGGTTTCATTCCTGGAGGAAGGGTGGATCGTCTTAGTCCCGAACCCTGGGTGAGAACTCGTGCTTCCAACTGACCATCCGGAGCAAGGAGCGGTGTGTTGCCAATTCGGATCTCCATACCCTGAAGTTACGAGTGGTGGCACGTTGCAATCTTCAACGGCAAATAAATTTCCTTGCATTTAATTTAGCTATTTTGTGACAGAAAGTAAGTATACGGTACTATGAGACTATTACATTAAGCAAGGAACCTTCACTGTGCATGTGTGCAAATTGATTTACTTTTCTTCGCTTTTCTATCACTTTTGGCTAATCGCAAAGATGAGGATGAATGATGATAAGACGAGATAGATGAAGGGACAACAGAACGCAACACGAACTCCACATGAACAGGCCAAACGTTCAGTGGCACTTCGTTAAATGGACTTACCTTTTGCAAGAGGGCTGACCATTAACAGATGAGCACTCGTAGACCCTGACCCTTCTCCAACCAAGGTGACGTCATTAGAGTTTCCTCCAAAGCTGCTGATGTACTTCTGCACCCACTGCAAGGCGAGGACTTGATCCAGAAACCCTGCGTTCCCTGGAACTTCCTCCGTGTGGAGCGAGAGAAAACCTGCAACGAAAACGCTTATGATAACTGAGCGTCACCGACTGCATTTCCATTAAGTGAATGTAGCTACATTAATGTAGCCCCTTTGAAGGCGTATTTGTAGTAATGTTGTCGCCTGGTAACATGGGCGGAGTTTGAGCTTTTGCTTTGGGGAGGGGCAGACTCTGGGAGAATCATAGGCTATGATGTACCTGAGGGTTGTTAAATATCCCCTAGCTTATAAGGGGTCCGGAGACCTTCCCCCGGAAATTAAAAAACAACAACTTAAAAACTGAGTTTTAGTCCTTTTAGATTTGAAAAAGTTAAATTTCCTCGCTTAAGTAAACAAATATTAATTAGTATATTGGTTTTCATTTTTAAAAGAAGCAAAACGGTACGATTATTGCACTTTGCATTTCATTAATTTTTTATTGATACAATACTCGTATTACTTTAAAAAAGTTACGGTACATAAGTAAGCTTCAGAAATTTTAGAAAAATTACATTGGAAAGTTTTTTTGATGCCTCAGCAGTAACTATAGACTCACCACAAAGTCATTTCAAGTTTTTCTTTCTTCAAACTGTACACATCAATCAAATCGTCTAAGACCCGCTATTGCGGCGCAATTACTGCACATGCCATCATGCCAAATGTCAAGATTTGCGGTATGGCTTCATAACAAAAATGTAGTAATTCAACTTATACATGTGTTATCTTTTTAGTATTTTTTAAGTTGGGAGGCAGGCTTCCCCTGGCCCCTCCAGAACTCCGCCTATGCCTGGTAATCAAAGTAGCCCGGATTGAATGAGTGAATGAATGGTTTAAAATATTTGGGTATGTCGATTATACAACATGTGCTGTACGCGAAATCCGGTCCGTAGAGGACCATAATGAACGATGAATCCTACCCGATGAGGACCAAAATGGACGTGGATCCTGGTCGGCCGGATCTAAATGTAAGCGTACCGTTATCTTCTTGGGACTTGTAAAGAAAATACAGGTGCACACTGATAACTATAACTACGTATTATAATTTATACACACAACACGTAATCACACTTCCCTGCACTCCTGTCTAGGGAAAACTGTTTACACTAAGTTTGCAACTGGTGTCACAATAACACGCCACTAATGAAACGTAGCCACGTTAGGCTTACGCTATCCATAATTGTCCGCGACGGTTTCCGGTTGTTGTCCGAGTGGCTTCTCCACGAACACTGAAAACTGGAGAGTGCAAAGATATGGCGGTAACAAGACACCGCGCTCAGAATGAATCAACCAATGGGAGTGCAGGTTCCTTAAAGTATTTGATATACACAAACAATTGAAGTCATATGTGAATATAAAATATATAAAGACAGAACAATCGTGGTTAGTTTTATAGATAAATCTCCAACATGCGCTAAACAAGTATATTTACATTATTCAATTTTAGTACTTGCTAAGTCTTTCTGGGGGAGTCTAGACTCCCTGGCCCCCTAAATACAACCTTGAACACAGCTATACCACATTGCAGTATTGAACTAGGCTACTGGAGGGAGTACATATATTAAAATTTGCATACGACTGAAGAATATTTTCAATATAGTGAATCTTTATGACAGTTTTCAAAAATCTACAAAAAGAATTGGGTCTAATTTGGAAGTTTATGGCACATTGGAGAGCATAAGATATTCACATCATCTGTACATTACAAATACGTAACATTCAATCCATTATATTGGAATACACTTTTACAAAAGACATTAGTAGTAATAAATGTTCATAGTTGGCAATTTGAACTGCTCCTTTCGAAGCGAATAAGACAATCAGTGTCGAACACATACAAATCTGATTTTCACTTTTTAAACTGGATATGTCGAATCGTTCGATTCTGGTCGAGTATACTGGGAATTGTTCGATTTATTTTTCCTTTCCTTCTCACGTCCCATACTCTCTGCTTTTCCTCTTCTTTCTTCTCTCTCTCTCTATCTCTCTCTACTTTTCATCGCTCTCTCGCCACTGCAGCTTCTTGTTCCAGTCCCCTATACCTGGTGGCCAGAATTAAAGTTACCCAACTCAGAGCCCTCTGTAACCTGTTTGAGGCATCGTAGAACTCTGAAATTTGGTGAATTCACTATGCAGACCATGGGGTTAAAAAAAGGTAGTTCAATTTTCTGCCACCAGGTTGAAATGTGGCGCTGTAGTTCCATGATGGGTTGTACAAATAATCAAGTTAAATGATTTAGCTAAGTTATTAATGGGATAGACATTTGTTAGTGGCTGGAAGTTGCGAGAAAATAATCTCTCGTTTATTGCAAGATTGCAATAAATCAATAACCAATTGGAGCAGTTTACGTCATTATTACAACCCATCATGGAAGTACAGCGCCACATTTCAACCTGGTGGCGGAAAATTGAACCTTTTTTTATCGCCATCACTTTCCCCATGGTCTGCATAGTGAATTCACCAAATTTCAGAGTTCTACGATGCCTCAAACAGGCTACAGAGGGTTCTGAGTTGGCTAACTTTAATTCTGGCAACCCGGTACATGGATGTTCTTTGGGATTGTCATCAATTCCATCACTCATCCTCATCATAAGGATTAATTAAAACTAGAAGAAAAGTGACGCTAAATAACAAAAAAAAAGCCTAAAATGTCTCTCCTTCTATGTATCTTCTTCCTGTCTCTTGTTAGTTATATCTCTTTCTGTCTCCATTTACTATCCTTCATTTTTTTCTTAGAATCAACATAACAGTCTGGCATATCCTTTCAGCTGTAAACTAGGTTTTGAACGGTGAAAATGAGACATATTTACGGATAGGACCAAATTTCAGTTCTTCTTTAACCGACGGTTTACTCTGTAGGTCTAATCCCTAGTCCGCAACCTCTGTCTAAATATATCAAGAACTATATTTGTTCAGTTATCTGATTGAGGTGACGTGGTCTAGATGCTTTCCAGATATGTTTGCAAGGACTTGGACAGTAGAAGGTAAATACGATAACGGCTGTTGCTATTTAATATTCGCAATTAATTTGCACGTACTTATAACTAATTTTCACGTACTTAGAACTAATTTCCACGTACTTATAACTAATTTGCATGTACTTAGAATACTTTACATTTATGTATTTGCATGTTAGTAGTACAGTGCCCGGGTTCACAGCCCTCATTTGGGGCTCGAATCATCATGTGGGGCTCAGTGTTGCCAACTCACCCCACGAAAATTTCACCAACTGATATTTTGAAGTTTTTTATGATGTATTTGAGGACAGAGTTGACACTGTAGCCTTTTATGATGTATTTGAGGGCAGAGTTGGCAACACTGTGGGCCCACTGAGCCCCAAATGATGTATATTTTGAGGGGCAGAGTTGACAACACTATGGGCCCACTGTAGCCTTTTATAAGGGGGTCTAAGCCCTGTTTACATCTGGCAACACTTCCGTATGACAGAGTTGGCAACACTGTGGGCCCACTGTAGCTTTTTATGTCTGGCAACACTGCCGTAGACAGAGTTGGCAACACTGTGGGCCCACTGTAGCCTTTTATAAGGGGGGTTTATTGCCCTGTTTACATCTGGCAATACTGCCGTAGACAGTTGGGTTCACTGTAATCAAAGGACCTGAGGGGTCCGGCCCTGTTTACATCTGGCAACACTGCCGTAGGAGTTGGCCTGTGGGCCCACTGTAGCTTTTTATGTCTGGTAACACTGCCGTATGACAGAGTTGGGTTCACTGTAATCAAAGGACCTGAGGGGCCCATGCACCTGTCTGGCAACTGCCGTAGACAGAGTTGGCCTGTGGGCCCACTGTAGCCTTATGTATTTGAGGACAGAGTTGGCAACACTGTGTTATTGTAGCTTTTTATGAGGGGGTCTATGGCTTTTTTATATTTGCCTACCCACTCTACAAAAATTCTACTATATGATTTTTCACAGGCTAAGCTAACCTACAAATAGTGGCAGCACTGACGAGGCTCGAATTATTATTTGAGGCTCGAAACGAATCGCTAAATATAAAATAAAATAACAATGCCTATGAACCTGTTTGGCTTCAGGAAGCAGGCTATGGAGGTATCCGCCCAAAGCGCACCATCGCCACCTGCGAGCTGGGACCTGTTACCCTCCCTATTATCTAAACTCAACGGTTTGTTGATTATACACTTGAATAGCATCCTGACCCAGTACGACGAGGATGTGGGCAAGATTTTCTACATATTCAACAACAACTTGAATTATTACCAATTCCCCATCTCCGGCAAACTGCAGTTTGACATGAATCCCGAGAATAAAGGAGAGGCCAAAATTTCCTCCGGCAAGAACATCTATCGCATCAAACACGATAGGATGATTTTTTACTGTAAATTTTTATTAAAGGGCCTGAGGGGCCCATGTACTCTTTATGCCTGGCAACACTGCCGTAGATTTTTTGACAGTGTTGTTAACCTACTAGGTTTTTTACTGTAAACTTTTATTAAAGGGCCTGAGGGGCCCATGTACTTTTTATGTCTGGCAACACTGTTGGGGGCAGAGTTGGCAACACTGCGGGCCCACTGTAGCTTTTTATGAGGGGGACCTATTGCCCTCCTGTTTATGTCTGGCAACACTGCCGTAGATTTTTTGACAGTGTTGTTAACCTACTGGATTTTTTTACTGTAAATTTTCATCAAAGGACCTGAGGGGCCCATGTATTTTTTGTCTGGCAACACTGTTGGGGGCACAGAGTTGCCAACTCTGTGTTACTGTAGTTTTTTTATGAGGGGGGTCTATGGTTTTCTGTTTATGTCTGGCAACACTGCCGTGGATTTTCTGACAGAGTTGGCAACACTGTGGGCTTTTACTGTAGCTTTTTATGTCTGCCAACACTGTTGGGGGCCCAGTGTTGCAAACTCTGTGTTGTCGTAGTTTTTTATGAGGGGGGTCTATGGCCCCCTGTTTATGTCTGACAACACTGCCGTGGATTTTCTGACAGTGTTGTCAACCTGGGTTCACTGTAAATTTTTAAAGGGGCCTGAGGGGCCCATGTATTTTTTATGTCTGCCAACACTGTTGGGGGCACAGAGTTGGCGACACTGTGTTACTGTAGCTTTTTATGAGGGGGACCTATTGCCCTCTGTTTATATTTGGCAACGCATCCGAAGAAAATTCCACTATATGATCTTTCACTGGCTAAGCTAACCTACAAATAGGAATTGGCAACACGAGGCTCGAATTATTATTTGAGGCTCGAATTATTATTTGACGCTCGAATCATTATTTGAGCCTCGTCGGTGCTGCCTACCCATCCGAAGAAAATTCCACTATATGATCTTTCACTGGCTAAGCTAACCTACAAATAGGAATTGGCAGCACTGACTTATAAACCCACTGGGTCCTCTTGGCATGTTTTTTCATGATGTGTTGCTAGGCTATTGAGCATCTTGGCGTATACAATGTATATATTTTGAGAGGGGGGGTTATGGTTTTTTATGCTGTACGAATACTGAAAGCTTGACAGTGACAACCAACAGAGTAGGTAAACCTACATCCAGGAACTGGCAACACTAGTTTCTGACAGTGAATTTGAAATAAAATATTAAACAAAATACACTGGGGGAAATAATTGTACAACAATTTGTACCTAATTGTACAACTTAGGCTGTGTCCCCTTGTAGTACGGTTGTTACTTTTCTCGCCAGGTGCCAGCCCGAACTTCACCCACAGCGCTCTGGGGCGCAGGCGCACAGTGCGGAAGCAGAAGGTAGACGCCAAACAAACATCACAATGATTTCCACCTATTTACTAGTTATATTAAAAATGTAACGTGCTACTTTATCATTTACAATTTTTCTATATTCAGTATTATCGATAAACTGTTAAAGTATCACTGAGTTTTATATTGTTTAATTAGTAAATGTTAGAATATGGCTGCCAAGCGCAGGGTCACAGCGAGTTCAAACGTGCATCTGTCGCGCCTCTCCGCTCTCCCCTTCAACTCCACGTTTGCCGCGAATTCGGACAACAATGAAAGCACATGTTTTCACGTTCTCGTAATACTAACCTTGCTCCACTGATTTTAAATTGCTTCCATCCGCTTTTTTTTTTCTGTGTTATTTCCGTATGCACGCAACATTTGCTTTCAATAGTATTATCGCTCAGAAGCAGAAGGAGTGTTAGTATAGCAGGCTCCGAGTTTACAATTTATTAAATTAAACAATAATTTATGTAAGAATATACTTGTACTTACCGAACACAAAATAAAAAAGCACATGTGAATGTTTGCGTGTGTTTATGTTATATGACGACTGAGTAAAAAATAATGTAGGTCAAACTTTTTCAACACCCAACCATTTTAAACGTCCTCGCGTAGTAATACGATTTAGCTCAAGACGTTTAAAAGAGTACTCTTAGTCGACAAAGCTAATTGCTAGGGCCCTTATATTACTAAAATATTCTTTAATTTGCATATTTCTCATACCGCCATATGTTGTTCTAGTTGACTTCTTCCAAAAAAATGCTAATTAGCGAGAGTTAATTAAGCAAGGCAAGTAAAAGAAGCAAAATAGAACATATGTGCCGGCGTGAGAATATGTAAAAAATCGATTCAGAGGTGGATTGAATTAAAATTGGAGGATATTTTGCATTTCCCCCCCCCCCCCCTATAATGTACAAAACATTTACCGTACATAATTTTTTCTATTTACAACAGTATAAAATAAGAGGAATGTGTGACAATATCCATATTAATTAGTAAGGTATGTTGTATGCTAGGTTAGCTAACGCTGGACTTGGAAAATTTTCGATTGATGAAAAAAAAAAATTGGGTTCTATGACGACCTATGTTTATTTTGGTATGGGTGGACAGAGGACACCGAGACTCGACCGACATACTAAACCCGACCTCTCTACGCGTATTCTACGTTACCAAAAAAAATCGACAAGGGGAGATTTTTCGATAACTCTTATTTTTTGCAAAATACTTAGGTTTTTTTTTTTGATAGACGACAACGACGGAGTCATCAATGAGTAAACATCTGAACTCGGCGAACAAGTCAACTTCTGCAAATATTCCCCGAGTGTGCGTGCGTGTGTGTATATGTGACGTCGACCTGTTAAGAATGAAAAGGGGTGAGAAACAGATTCTACTCAATATTTATGTAACGTTCTGTCAGTGGTATCCTGAGAAACCAGTAAATGAAGTGGCTAAGTTGGTATCCCAGTGCAGTGGTGTGTCAGTGTCTGCAGTTGTAAGGGTTATGAAAGAGAGAATGACCGGGAGAGTAACAATGTATGCGGCTACATATTCGTCTGAAGTTTTGAGAGCGGGTTCTCATATTCAGAGGCTCTTATATAAAATGAATAGGTGCAGCGAACTATGAGTGTAACAGCAGATGATTGCGGTCATGGATTAGCTGACGCGGAGTGATATATTGAATCGGTGAGACTGTTTGTTTACAGAAGGTGTTAGGGTTTGTGATTTAGACCTTAGCTTGGATATGTTATAACTTTTTTTTTTATAGAGAAAAGAGAGAGAGGGTCATGTAACTGGTGATTTGCTTGGCTAAGGGGAATTTTCTGAGAATTTTTTCTATTCCAAATATTTTTTGTATGTGTGTGTGTGTGTGAGTGTAGAGATTTATGCGCTTATGTATGTGTGTAAACATTAAGGCATTGACTTGTTAAGAATGTTACATCAATAATACTGTCTCGGGAATGTTATGCTTTTTTTTTTCTCTATAAAAAAAAAGAAATTTGTGTTGATTGTTTGGTTAAAAAGAATTTTCTAATTATTTGTTTTGTCACAAGAATTGTTTGCATTCCAAATATTCCTAAGTGTTTGCATAAAGATTGATACATTTACAGCTATATATGTGCATTAACTTGTTAAGAATATTACATCAATAATACCGGCTCGGAAATATCATGTCCTCTTCCTCTATAGAAGGTCATATAAAATGTGCTAATTGGTTGGCTAAGGGGGATTTTCTGATTAGTAAATTGAGGTTATAAATACGTACGTATAAAGGTTTTGCTAATATGGAATGCTAAAGCTCAGTATTTGGCTCTCTCAGGGATTCGAATTCTATTAGGTTAAACAGCATAGAAAATTTCACAGCAAGACTTCTCATATTTACTGACGATATTCTTAACAACCTGTGTTGTGATTCCACTATAAACTGTATACAAAATATGCAGTTCCTAGAATAAGATGGACGAGGCTTATGAACCTCGACCTATACAACTTTGGCCTGTTTTGTTTTGTGGAAATGCTGTGAAATGCTGTCTGGTCTCGAAAATATTTGTTTGTCAAAGGGACACATGATCAATCTCGTCTCGTCTCGAATTTTTAAAAGCCTGTCCCGTCTCGTCCCGTGGGCAACACTAGCTCTGAGTACAGTTTTGTTCCAAAACAAAATGGCGCAAAATGTCCATGAGTATTTTTATTCATATTTCTTTCACATTGTATGTGCTTTTACTCTGTGGGTTTAGTACAGGTGGTATTACAAAATATACCCTGTGCTTTATCGACGGTTTTGTTTAGTTCTCGAGCCTAACATTGGGCACTCTGGATACATGTTTCTTTGGAACACGAGCGTCGTTTGTTAGCCATGCTTTCGAGTACTGCAAGGGCCTACATGTAAACTAATTGCACTCGATTTCCTAATGGGCAGAATTAGAGCACGTGATCATAAAATGCATGTTCAGCGTCTCCAACGTAGCTAATTTAGCACCCGAGACTAAATATGGCTGATAATTTTATTTCACATAAATAAGTGCGTGTTTTAATTTGAAATCCACCAAAAGTTGGTTTACGGATTTCAACACATGGTTATTTTGATACAGCGGTTGTGACGGATTTAACGTTGCGTTATTCTAATCGATTGCATTACAGGCGTCCGTCTGACTGCTACGTAGGAGAGACAGGTTCGATTCCCGGGGAGTGGGAATTTTTGCCTGCAATGTTGTTTTTTAAGTCCACTATGGCAAATGTGTCAATTAACTGAAATTGAACAATATTTTTTTATTTCTTCATAAATGTACATGAACGTACAAAAAACTTAGGAAATGGTGCACTGTTTTTTGTAAACATAAAGTAAAAAAGTAAAGTGTTTCCCTGTGCATAGCACCACGCCATGAAGGCGTATAGGGGGTGTGGGGGTAACGCCCCACACTTTTTTGATCCGGTCGTGAGTGGGGGTGATGTGATCAGCATCACGCCCCTGACCGCCTTTACCCCCCCCAGGGTTTCCCCCAGGTACCCATGTTATTCGACGCTGGGTGGGCGCCGGGGCCGCTTCCATTGTTAGAAAAGTCCCCGGATTTGAACCGGCCGGGGATCGAACCCGGGATCTTTAGCATGGTAGTCAGATGCGTTACCGACTGAGCCACCGCGGTAAACATGCAGTAAATTTTTTGATAAGTGATTTTAGCTTACTATATTTTTGTTTTTTTACTCCATCGATACCAGGGACAGTGTAGAAATATCCGTACAATTCCCTCCATACAATCGGTGATGTGACAAGAAGTTCTCTGGGGAACTTTCGCTGATAATCTACGAGGTGCGGCAATTAAATAACGAGACTGCGCACCTCCTGTCGCGTAGGATAGTGGGGGGAGGTAGCTATTGATGTGTTGTTGATATTGAACCTTCACGCGCACCCACTGTTTGTTTCATGATTCTGAAACCTTTTTTTTATCTTTGCAGGCTTGCTTGAAGAGGACAGTGTTCTGTACTAGAGCCGGAATCATGGTGGATAATAAAGTTGAGCAGCGCATTAACATCAAATTTCTGGTGAAATTTTAAAAAACACCGACGGAATGTTGTGCAATGTTAAAAGAGGTGTATGGTGATAATGCTATGTCACGTGCGCGAGTGTTCGAATGGCACAAACAATTTTCAGAAGGGAGGGAGGAGGGTGAAGATGATGAACGTCGCGGCCGCCCTGTGAGTTCAAGAAAGGACGACAATGTTCAAAAAATTCATGAACTTGTGCGGAAAGACAGACGTCTGAGCATTCGGATGCTCGCAGACATGATGAACATTAACAAAGAGACAGGAAGACAAATTTTGCATGAGAATTTAAACATGAGAAAAGTGTGTGCAAAAATTGTTCCGAAAAACTTCTCTCAGGACCAAAAAGACAATCGAAAGATCATTTGCTGTGATGTCATGGAACGACTCAAAGCAGACCCAGAATTGCTAACACGTGTCATCACTTGTGATGAAACATGGATTTTCCAATATGATCCCGAGACCAAGCGTCAATCCATGCACTGGAAGACTCCCACATCGCAAGAATGAAAAAAGCACGAATGAGCAAGTCGAAACTGAAGGCAATGCTCATTGTTTTTTTTTGTTTTTTTCGATATCAGGGGTATCATCATGACTGAATGGGTGCCTCAGGGGTCAAACGGTGAATCAGACCTACTACAAAAAGACCAGATTTGTGGAAGAACGATGCATGGATCCTTCACCAGGACAATGCACCTGCCCATAATGCCCTTTCTGTGAAGCAATTTTTAGCCGCCAAGCGTATTCCTGTGCTCGACCATCCTCTGTATTCCCCAGACATGGACCCCTGTGACTATTTCTTCCCAAAAGTGAAAAGTGCATTGAAGGGAACACATTTTCACTCCGTGTAAGAGGTGAAACGAAAAACGGCAGAGTTGTTGAACAGTGTGATATTTGATGACCTACAGCATTGCTTTGAACAATGGAAGACACGTATGCAGCTGTGTATTGATAGGGGAGGGGAGTATATTGAAGGGGATACCAGTCAATTGTAACTTTCTTGCAATACATCACAGTTATGACACCAGTCTTGTTATTGAATTGCCACACCTCGTATACTCCGGCCGTTGTAGCAACCGGTGTCCATTCACAGCGCAGATCGGTTATTTTGACAAAATCCTGTTTCCCTGCTGGCTGCTTTGGGGAGGGAGATTTATAATGTTGCCGCTTCTTGCCCAAGCATTAGGCCTAATTGACCGCGAGTTCCTTAGTAGGTAAACGCGGCAACAGAGGGTCACTGCCATAAAGGCGGCCCCCGCGCCGCATATAAAGGCGGCGGGAATGTAGTGAAGACGAACGAAAAGAATGATTATATGGTAAGCGTCAGGGGTTGCAACGTTTAGAAAGTCGTTGATTTTGTTTCTATATTTTCCGTCGTTGGGTTTCCTCGTCATGTCGATCGTCGCGAATCCGAAATTGTCACTGTTCCAGCAAGAAGAGCAGCGTTCCGAAAATTGATTGATCAACAGGCCGTTGAGTTTAGATAACATGGAAGGTAGAAATTCGTGATCTGCCGTGCGGTGTACAGTCTCTATTGTTTGCTTTCGGAAACCAAAGAGATTCATTGTCCTGAAAACAACGTTGAAACGTTTCGGTAAACGTTCTTAAACGTTGAAACGTAGCGTAACGTAGCGTAGCCTTTCACGGTGTATGTTAACCTCACAAGCAGTGTTGCCAACTCGGGGCGAGGCTCGAATCATCATTTGAGGCTCGAATCATCATTTGAGGCTCGTCGGTGTTGCCAACCCACTCTACAAAAATTCTACTATATGATATTTTGAAGCTTTTTACGGTGTATGTTAACCTCACAAGCAGTGTTGCCAACTCGGGGCGAGGCTCAAATGATGATTCGAGCCTCGCCCCGAGTTGGCAACACTGCTTGTGAGGTTAACATACACCGTAAAAAGCTTCAAAATATCATATAGTAGAATTTTTGTAGAGTGGGTTGGCAACACCGACGAGCCTCAAATGATGATTCGAGCCTCAAATGATGATTCGAGCCTCGCCCCGAGTTGGCAACACTGCTTGTGAGGTTAACATACACCGTGAAAGGCTACGCTACGTTACGCTACGTTTCAACGTTTAAGAACGTTTACCGAAACGTTTCAACGTTGTTTTCAGGACAATGAATCTCTTTGGTTTCCGAAAGCAAACAATGGAGACTGTACACCGCACGGCAGATCACGAATTTCTACCTTCCATGTTATCTAAACTCAACGGCCTGTTGATCAATCAATTTTCGGAACGCTGCTCTTCTTGCTGGAACAGTGACAATTTCGGATTCGCGACGATCGACATGACGAGGAAACCCAACGACGGAAAATATAGAAACAAAATCAACGACTTTCTAAACGTTGCAACCCCTGACGCTTACCATATAATCATTCTTTTCGTTCGTCTTCACTACATTCCCGCCGCCTTTATATGCGGCGCGGGGGCCGCCTTTATGGCAGTGACCCTCTGTTGCCGCGTTTACCTACTAAGGAACTCGCGGTCAATTAGGCCTAATGCTTGGGCAAGAAGCGGCAACATTATAAATCTCCCTCCCCAAAGCAGCCAGCAGGGAAACAGGATTTTGTCAAAATAACCGATCTGCGCTGTGAATGGACACCGGTTGCTACAACGGCCGGAGTATACGAGGTGTGGCAATTCAATAACAAGACTGGTGTCATAACTGTGATGTATTGCAAGAAAGTTACAATTGACTGGTATCCCCTTCAATATACTCCCCTCCCCTATCAATACACAGCTGCATACGTGTCTTCCATTGTTCAAAGCAATGCTGTAGGTCATCAAATATCACACTGTTCAACAACTCTGCCGTTTTTCGTTTCACCTCTTACACGGAGTGAAAATGTGTTCCCTTCAATGCACTTTTCACTTTTGGGAAGAAATAGTCACAGGGGTCCATGTCTGGGGAATACAGAGGATGGTCGAGCACAGGAATACGCTTGGCGGCTAAAAATTGCTTCACAGAAAGGGCATTATGGGCAGGTGCATTGTCCTGGTGAAGGATCCATGCATCGTTCTTCCACAAATCTGGTCTTTTTGTAGTAGGTCTGATTCACCGTTTGACCCCTGAGGCACCCATTCAGTCATGATGATACCCCTGATATCGAAAAAAACAAAAAAAAACAATGAGCATTGCCTTCAGTTTCGACTTGCTCATTCGTGCTTTTTTCATTCTTGCGATGTGGGAGTCTTCCAGTGCATGGATTGACGCTTGGTCTCGGGATCATATTGGAAAATCCATGTTTCATCACAAGTGATGACACGTGTTAGCAATTCTGGGTCTGCTTTGAGTCGTTCCATGACATCACAGCAAATGATCTTTCGATTGTCTTTTTGGTCCTGAGAGAGGTTTTTCGGAACAATTTTTGCACACACTTTTCTCATGTTTAAATTCTCATGCAAAATTTGTCTTACTGTCTCTTTGTTAATGTTCATCATGTCTGCGAGCATCCGAATGCTCAGACGTCTGTCTTTCCGCACAAGTTCATGAATTTTTTGAACATTGTCGTCCTTTCTTGAACTCACAGGGCGGCCGCGACGTTCATCATCTTCACCCTCCTCCCTCCCTTCTGAAAATTGTTTGTGCCATTCGAACACTCGCGCACGTGACATAGCATTATCACCATACACCTCTTTTAACATTGCACAACATTCCGTCGGTGTTTTTTAAAATTTCACCAGAAATTTGATGTTAATGCGCTGCTCAACTTTATTATCCACCATGATTCCGGCTCTAGTACAGAACACTGTCCTCTTCAAGCAAGCCTGCAAAGATAAAAAAAAGGTTTCAGAATCATGAAACAAACAGTGGGTGCGCGTGAAGGTTCAATATCAACAACACATCAATAGCTACCTCCCCCCCACTATCCTACGCGACAGGAGGTGCGCAGTCTCGTTATTTAATTGCCGCACCTCGTAGATTATCAGCGAAAGTTCCCCAGAGAACTTCTTGTCACATCACCGATTGTATGGAGGGAATTGTACGGATATTTCTACACTGTCCCTGGTATCGATGGAGTAAAAAAACAAAAATATAGTAAGCTAAAATCACTTATCAAAAAATTTACTGCATGTTTACCGCGGTGGCTCAGTCGGTAACGCATCTGACTACCATGCTAAAGATCCCGGGTTCGATCCCCGGCCGGTTCAAATCCGGGGACTTTTCTAACAATGGAAGCGGCCCCGGCGCCCACCCAGCGTCGAATAACATGGGTACCTGGGGGAAACCCTGGGGGGGGTAAAGGCGGTCAGGGGCGTGATGCTGATCACATCACCCCCACTCACGACCGGATCAAAAAAGTGTGGGGCGTTACCCCCACACCCCCTATACGCCTTCATGGCGTGGTGCTATGCACAGGGAAACACTTTACTTTTTTACTTTATGTTTACAAAAAACAGTGCACCATTTCCTAAGTTTTTTGTACGTTCATGTACATTTATGAAGAAATAAAAAAATATTGTTCAATTTCAGTTAATTGACACATTTGCCATAGTGGACTTAAAAAACAACATTGCAGGCAAAAATTCCCACTCCCCGGGAATCGAACCTGTCTCTCCTACGTAGCAGTCAGACGGACGCCTGTAATGCAATCGATTAGAATAACGCAACGTTAAATCCGTCACAACCGCTGTATCAAAATAACCATGTGTTGAAATCCGTAAACCAACTTTTGGTGGATTTCAAATTAAAACACGCACTTATTTATGTGAAATAAAATTATCAGCCATATTTAGTCTCGGGTGCTAAATTAGCTACGTTGGAGACGCTGAACATGCATTTTATGATCACGTGCTCTAATTCTGCCCATTAGGAAATCGAGTGCAATTAGTTTACATGTAGGCCCTTGCAGTACTCGAAAGCATGGCTAACAAACGACGCTCGTGTTCCAAAGAAACATGTATCCAGAGTGCCCAATGTTAGGCTCGAGAACTAAACAAAACCGTCGATAAAGCACAGGGTATATTTTGTAATACCACCTGTACTAAACCCACAGAGTAAAAGCACATACAATGTGAAAGAAATATGAATAAAAATACTCATGGACATTTTGCGCCATTTTGTTTTGGAACAAAACTGTACTCAGAGCTAGTGTTGCCCACGGGACGAGACGGGACAGGCTTTTAAAAATTCGAGACGAGACGAGATTGATCATGTGTCCCTTTGACAAACAAATATTTTCGAGACCAGACAGCATTTCACAGCATTTCCACAAAACAAAACAGGCCAAAGTTGTATAGGTCGAGGTTCATAAGCCTCGTCCATCTTATTCTAGGAACTGCATATTTTGTATACAGTTTATAGTGGAATCACAACACAGGTTGTTAAGAATATCGTCAGTAAATATGAGAAGTCTTGCTGTGAAATTTTCTATGCTGTTTAACCTAATAGAATTCGAATCCCTGAGAGAGCCAAATACTGAGCTTTAGCATTCCATATTAGCAAAACCTTTATACGTACGTATTTATAACCTCAATTTACTAATCAGAAAATCCCCCTTAGCCAACCAATTAGCACATTTTATATGACCTTCTATAGAGGAAGAGGACATGATATTTCCGAGCCGGTATTATTGATGTAATATTCTTAACAAGTTAATGCACATATATAGCTGTAAATGTATCAATCTTTATGCAAACACTTAGGAATATTTGGAATGCAAACAATTCTTGTGACAAAACAAATAATTAGAAAATTCTTTTTAACCAAACAATCAACACAAATTTCTTTTTTTTTATAGAGAAAAAAAAAAGCATAACATTCCCGAGACAGTATTATTGATGTAACATTCTTAACAAGTCAATGCCTTAATGTTTACACACATACATAAGCGCATAAATCTCTACACTCACACACACACACACATACAAAAAATATTTGGAATAGAAAAAATTCTCAGAAAATTCCCCTTAGCCAAGCAAATCACCAGTTACATGACCCTCTCTCTCTTTTCTCTATAAAAAAAAAAGTTATAACATATCCAAGCTAAGGTCTAAATCACAAACCCTAACACCTTCTGTAAACAAACAGTCTCACCGATTCAATATATCACTCCGCGTCAGCTAATCCATGACCGCAATCATCTGCTGTTACACTCATAGTTCGCTGCACCTATTCATTTTATATAAGAGCCTCTGAATATGAGAACCCGCTCTCAAAACTTCAGACGAATATGTAGCCGCATACATTGTTACTCTCCCGGTCATTCTCTCTTTCATAACCCTTACAACTGCAGACACTGACACACCACTGCACTGGGATACCAACTTAGCCACTTCATTTACTGGTTTCTCAGGATACCACTGACAGAACGTTACATAAATATTGAGTAGAATCTGTTTCTCACCCCTTTTCATTCTTAACAGGTCGACGTCACATATACACACACGCACGCACACTCGGGGAATATTTGCAGAAGTTGACTTGTTCGCCGAGTTCAGATGTTTACTCATTGATGACTCCGTCGTTGTCGTCTATCAAAAAAAAAAACCTAAGTATTTTGCAAAAAATAAGAGTTATCGAAAAATCTCCCCTTGTCGATTTTTTTTGGTAACGTAGAATACGCGTAGAGAGGTCGGGTTTAGTATGTCGGTCGAGTCTCGGTGTCCTCTGTCCACCCATACCAAAATAAACATAGGTCGTCATAGAACCCAATTTTTTTTTTTCATCAATCGAAAATTTTCCAAGTCCAGCGTTAGCTAACCTAGCATACAACATACCTTACTAATTAATATGGATATTGTCACACATTCCTCTTATTTTATACTGTTGTAAATAGAAAAAATTATGTACGGTAAATGTTTTGTACATTATAGGGGGGGGGGGAAAATGCAAAATATCCTCCAATTTTAATTCAATCCACCTCTGAATCGATTTTTTACATATTCTCACGCCGGCACATATGTTCTATTTTGCTTCTTTTACTTGCCTTGCTTAATTAACTCTCGCTAATTAGCATTTCTTTGGAAGAAGTCAACTAGAACAACATATGGCGGTATGAGAAATATGCAAATTAAAGAATATTTTAGTAATATAAGGGCCCTAGCAATTAGCTTTGTCGACTAAGAGTACTCTTTTAAACGTCTTGAGCTAAATCGT